>NC_080543.1:8285458-8885458 GCF_028640845.1 Ahaetulla prasina | reverse complement strand
ATGAAAATTACATTCTTCCTTGAGAGCTGTTAGCCAGTAAAACTATTAATCATGAAGCGTCTGTTCTTATGTTTAGTATATATTCCATTTATCTCTCAAACGAGTGACTTCACAGCTCAGGTAATGGTGTGTGAGAATGACCTTGATAGATGCAAGAGGGGAGGAAATACTGCCTAGGGAAAAAATGAGATAAACAGAAGGGAAACCCACAGCTGAATAAAGGGCAGAGAAAAATAGAAACCATTCGCCCTAACTTATCAGAAAGGAGAGGAGACGGTGGGAGATTTCTGCTTTCCAGTTTTCCAGATATTGTTAAAATAGCCTTACAATAAAATTGGGATCTTCCATGTTTCTTGCCTGGTAATTTGGAGACTGACAACAGAACACAAATTATTCTTATGAATATAATCAGGGGTCGGCTCCTGGGGGTTGGGCAGGGTTCGGGCAATCCTCTAGCCAAGGATCACCGGGATTCAGCGAACCCCAAAATGCCACCCCTGGCTGGCCACACCCACCCCACCCTGCCCCTCCCCTCCCACCCCTCCCCTCCCAGGAGTCTCATGCACAGTATGCACCACACACCAAATGCGAGGTGCGTGTGCACAGTGCACAGCAAAAGGAGCCATGCGGTAAGTAGACCAGCGCGCGGGGCGTGTGTGATCACCTGAGGCATGTGATCTTTTTTTAACTTGACTTTTAAAAGCATTATTTTTAACAACCTATTCAGCCGAAGAGGTTGTAAAAAAGTGCTTTTAAAAGTAAAAAAAAAAAAAAGCCTCTGACGATCAGGCAACTCAGCTGGGATCGTCAGAGCCTTTTAAAAGCATTTTTTCTACAACCTCTTTGGCCGAAGAGCTTGTAGAAAAAATGCTTTTAAAAGTTAAAAAAAAAAAGGCTCTGATGATCACGTAGCTCAGCTGGGCATGGATGGGGGGGTGGGGGGAGGCAGGGATTTTTTTTCTACCGGTTCTCCAAACCACCTGCCACTATCGCTACCGGATCTACCAATCCGGTCTGAACCGGGAGCATTTCACCCCTGGAATAACACTAAAAAAGTTACATTTCTTACCACTCCACTCCGGAGTATGGTTTGTAAGGTGAATGAGTGTCCGTGAGTCGCTGCAAGATGTGCTGGAGTACACCCTAGGTCGTCTGGGACTCCTAGATTCACAGCGTTGAGATGAAGGGCCTGGAAAATACATAAATATATCTCTTAAATATATGAGCTGGTGGGAACATCTAGCAGTCCTTGGTTAACCTCAGAAAGCTAGACAGGCTAAAGGTAAAGGCAAAGGTTTCCCCATCCAATCATATCCGACTCTTGGGAATAATGCTCAACTATTTCTATCTGAGGGAGCCAGGATTGTCTGAAGACATTTTCTGTGGTCATGTGGCCAGCATGATTATTCACTGAGGTGCACGGAATGCTGCTACCTTCCCACCGAAGTGGTACCTATTTATCTACTTGCATTTGCTTGCTTTCGAAGTGCTAGATGGGCAGGAGCTGGAGCAAGGAACAGGAGCTCACCCTGTCGCACGATAGCCCCGACATGTGTGTTTAAATCAGTTTAAATTCATTGTAAATGAAATGGCTGTGAAAGTTGGAAAATAAGGAAGGCTGAGCGCCAAAGAATGGAGGCCTTTGAACTCTGGTGCTGGAGAAAACTCCTGCGACTCCCTTGGACTGCAAGCCGATCCAATCGGTCAGTCCTAGAGGAGATCAATCCTGACTGCTCTTTAGAAGGCCAGATCCTGAAGAGGAAACTCAAATACTTTGGTGACCTAATGAAAAAGAAGGACTCACTGGAGAAGAGCCTAATGCTGGGAAAGATGGAGGGCAAAAGAAGAAGGGGACGGCAGAGAATGAGGTGGCTGGATGGAGTCACCGAAGCAGTCGGCATGAGCTTAAATGGACTCCAGAGGATGGTAGAAGACAGGAAGGCCGGGAGGAACGTTGTCCATGGGGTCGCGATGGGTTGGACACGACTTCACAACCAACAACAGCAACAATGAAATTGCACATCATCAGCGGATTCTTGGATATTTATATTGCCACTGTTACAACATTTATAGTTGGTTCCACTGCTATGCAAACAGCTGTTAACAAGGATTTTAAATTCCCTAGCTTAGAGATCATATCATATCAGTTTTTTCTTTTATGGAACTATTTTATAATGTATTATTGTATCTATTTTTTCATTTTCTAGTCTGGGTCTTGAACTCCGGCTGTGAGCTTTCCATCCTTTATCTATTTTCAATTGATTAGTAGCCCCCGTCTTATAATTGAGGTCATCTTGCCAAATAAATAAATGAATTCATTCTGGGAATAATGAGAATACGTTTTTTGTTCTATTTTTAATGGCGTTAAAGCTTGCACAGATCTGCGCACAAGACTACTGAATTTCATTTAAGCTATTATCATAAAAACAAGAGAACTATATGAGGGGGGAACGCCCAAATCCTAACAATTAAAAAATTATTGAAACTTCACTCTCCATCAGTGTAAAGCAGTGTTGAGTTGCCCCCGGTTTGGATCGGTTCCTGCGAACCGGTAGTAAAACCGAGGGGAGGCTCTGCCCATCAACACCAATGTCATCAGGGAGCTTCTGCGCATGTGATCCCACTGCGAACCGGTAGTAAAAGTAAGTAGAACCAAAAGTAAATAACTGATAAATTTCACTGAAGCAAAGTTTAAAATCTGGTACAGATCATCTGTTCTGTCCCCCTCGCCTCAGTCCGAGCGATGACTTAATTAGCTGGCACTATCAGCTCTGGCAGCAAACTAGCGAGCGTCTGCCAAGTGTCTTTGTTATCTCTCTTGATGAGTCAACCAGGAACAAACCAGTACTTCAGCTCTAGTTAAGCAGTTAATTTGCCTGCTACGAAGAGGTATAGCAGCCCTTGCTGCTTTTATATCCTGTGGGGTGTGGCTCCATGACTCAGCACTTCCTAGGTCTGCCCCACCCTTGTTTCTGTTGTTCCCGCCTCTCCTGCCTAGGAAACCTAGGGTCCAGCCAGGCCTGATTGCCATCAGCTGGGTCTGGAGGCGTGGCCTGGAGGGGGAAAGGGGACGGAGGCCTCGTTATCTCCTCCACTTGGCCTGCCTCTGGCTCCTGGAGCTGAGCCAGGGAAGCTGGTGCTTCCGAGGTAAGTCCTGATGGCCCTTCCCCCTCACTTTCCAAGGCACTTTCTGGCAGGGGGCCTGGCTCGGGGGGCGCAGACACAACATCATCCTTCTGAAGCTTCAATATCACCAGGCAAGATATATTCTTCATATACAGACAATCCGAAAATTTAGAGCTTTAACTTAACATCATCTTCAAATCTTTGACCATTAACTTCTTCCCCAGAACCTGGTTTATTACAGTATGGCTTTCAAATCCAATGTTTCTTAACTTTGACAGCTTTAAGAGGAGTGGACTTCAACTCCCAGAATTCCTTAGACGGGATGCTGGCTGGGGCATTCTGGGAGTTGAAGTTCACGTATGTGAAAGCTGTACGAAGATGGAGAAACACTGGTCTTGCCATGAAAAAAATTGCTAGCAGACCGCTGGGAAATGTACAATACCTGTCCTAGAAATCGACTTGGAACAAATATGTCCTTTCTGAATGAATCCTGGTTTTTAATTAAATCAGTTGAATCCTTAAATTGTATTAAACGGAGACACTCACCTGCATACAGGCATCCTGGCCTCGAATTGCGGCCAAATGAGCTGCGGTCCAGCCCCTGATAGTCACCGCAGTTTGATCAGCTCCATGCCAGAGAAGCCAGTGAAGACACTAGCAAATAAGAAGACATGCTTTAGGTTTCTATTGTGGGTCTATTTCCCCCCACTCCTACTTTCCCACATGTGAGAAAGTGGCAGCACGGAAGCTCCCGGCCTAATATGGCTTCCAAAACTGACAGTGGGAAGGAAAATCCATTTGGTTCAGTTCCAAGCCGGGAGGAAGACACTGGAAACACGGAGGCTGATTGGAATGATGGTTTATTGATGAAGCAGAACCACATGGGTTTGTGGTTCTCGGCAGCTGACAAAATGGAGTTGAGAGTGGGGGGTGGTTTTATTCCTTCTTCGGGCTTTGAACTTGAGCTTCCTGTTCCTATGCAAGAACATGTCCTTTAGTTATTCTATTTGCTGTTGTCAGATTCCTGTGGGGGATCGTGTAGGGGTTATGTAGTGGGTCATAGCTGGCTCTATAGGCAAAAGGGGAAATGCAAATCCTAGGTGTTTGTCTGAGCTAATCATGTCAACCTTTGGCTTGCTGCTTATCTGAAGTCTCCTGTCTGGCCCAGTCTTTCTAAATGGGTTACCGAATCTGCATTTCTAAAAGCTGGCCTCCTTGGTTTCTGCTTGGGGCAGGGAGGCTGGGGCTGTCTCTGAAGAGGCAGGCCCAATCTTTCTTAATGGGTGCGAAATATCTTAAGAAAGAAAGACTGAGTCCGATGATTGCGCGGCTCAGCTGGGATCGTCAGGGGCTTTTAAAAGCATTTTTTCTACAACCTCTTCAGCTAAAGAGGTTGTAGAAAAAATGCTTTTAAAAGTTAAAAAAAAAAAGTTGGACACACCCCCACCCAGTCACAGTACCCCCCACCCACCAAGCCACGCCCACAGAACTGGTAGTAACAAATTTTACATTTCACCACTGCCCACCCCTGCCCCTGAAGTCAAACACAATCCTGATGCGGCTCTCAATGAAATCGAGTTTGACACCCCTGTTCTACACTATTACAATCACTATTTGCCATTTCATTGCTTGGCAACATCCATTGTTTTTACACCACACTGCAGAGGTGGGTTTCAGCAGGTCTGGAGAACCGGTAGCGGAAATTTTGAATAGTTTGGAGAACCTGTAGTAAAAATTCTCTACTGGCCCCGCCCCCATCTATTCTCTGCCTCCCAAGTCCCAGCTGACCAGGAGGAAATGGGGATTTACAGTATCCTTCCTCTGGAGTGGGGTGAGAATGGAGATTTTACAGTATCCTTCCCCTGCCATGCCCACCAAGCCACAACCACCAAGCCATGCCACGCCCACCAAGCCACACTCAGAGAACCAGTAGTAAAAAAAATTGAAACCCACCACTGCTACATTGGGGTCCCCAACCCTACGGGGCCCTGGCCTATTCTCAACCGAGCCACGTGAGCATCGGGCTGGCGCGCAGATGTCAACTCATTCCACTCATCCATCCCTTCTTTGCAATTTGAAAGAATACAGCGCCATCTCGGATCGTGTCTTACCTCCAGACTTCCAGAATGGGCTGCCCAGTGCAGAGGGGTGAACTTATAGACTGGATCCACCTCATTGATGCTGACGCCGAAGGTCACCATTTCATCCAGTTGTTTGACGTTCCCAGTTTTGACGGCCTCGTGAATGGTTTTGCACTTCGGTTTTTTGGGCCGTTCTGCAGAAAAGGAAAGGGACACCAACTGAGAAAAACAGAATAAAAGAGCCGGAAGGGACCTTGGGGATTTTGCAGTAACCTTCCCCTGGAGTGGGGAGGGAATGGGGATTTTACAGTAACCTTCCCCTGGAGTGGGGAGGGAATGGGGATTTTACAGTAACCTTCCCCTGGAGTGGGGAGGGAATGGGGATTTTACAGTAACCTTCCCCTGGAGTGGGGTGGGAATGGAGATTTTACAGTATCTTTCCCCTGCCATGCCCACTAAGCCATGCCACGCTCACCAAGCCCCACCCACAGAACCGGTAGTAAAAAAAAATTGAAACCTGCCACTGGGTAAAATGCACTTACTTCACTACCGGATCGCAAATGTGGGCATGCGTGCCTCTTCTGCACATGCACAGAGTCTTCTGTGCATGTGCAGAGGGTCAAAAATGGGACCTGATGATGTCCGGGCGGGTGGGTGGAGCCTCCCGCTGCCAACCCTACCGGATTGTGCAAGCCGGTTAGATCCGGCAGGATTAACTGCTAGAATGACGTTTTGAAGTTGAGAATAAGGTAGCATTCAGAAATAAAAATAAAGGAGACTTGGCTGCCGAACTTCACTTTTTTGCCTTCGTTTTCCCTTTTTATTGCAGGTAGTCCTTGGCTTACAACAGTTCATTTAGTGACCGTTCGAAGTTACAGTGGCCTTGAAGAAAGTGACTTGTGACAGTTTTTCACATTTACGACCATTGCAACATCCCCCGGGGTCATGTGATCAAAATTCAGACACTTGGCAACCATATTTATGACAGTTTATTTATTTATTTATTTATTTATTTATTTATTTATTTCGATTTTTTTACCGCCCTTCTCCCGAAGGACTCAGGGCGGTGTACAGCCAAGTAAAAATACTATATAAACATTAAAAGAAATTAAAAAAACATATTATAATGTGGCCGAAGTAATTAAAACAATTTAAAAATCTTAAAATATAAATAACCCCAATAAAATTTCAATCCAGTCCCGCTTGAATAAATAAGTGCGTTTTCAGCTCACGGCGAAAAGTCCGAAGATCAGGCACTTGGCGTAAGCCAGGGGGAAGTTCGTTCCAAAGCGTAGGAGCTCCCACAGAGAAGGCCCTACCCCTGAGGGCCGCCAGCCGACATTGTTTGGCGGACGGCACCCTGAGAAGGCGCTCTCTGTGAGAGCTTACGGGTCGGTGGGAGGCAAAAGGTAACAGCAGGCGGTCCCGTAAGTACCCGGGTCCTAAGCCATGGAGCCCTTTAAAGGTGGTAACCAGAATCTTGAAGCGCACCCGAAAGACCACAGGAAGCCAGTGCAAACTACGCAGGATTGGTGTTACATGGGAGCAACGAGTTGCTCCCACTATTACCCGTGCAGCTGCATTCTGGACTAACTGCAGCCTCCGGGTGCACTTCAAGGGCAGCCCCATGTAGAGAGCATTGCAATAGTCCAAGCGGGAAGTGACAAGGGCATGAGTGACCGTGCATAAGGCATCCCGGTCAAGAAAGGGGCGCAACTGGCGCACCAAGCGTACTTGGTGGAAGGCCCTCTTGGAGACGGCCGCCAAATGATCGTCAAACGACAATCGCCCATCCAAGAGGACACCCAAGTTGCGCACCCTCTCCGTTGGGGCCAATAACTCGCCCCCCACAGCCAGCTGCGGCTGCAGCTGACTGTGCCGGGGTGCCGGCATCCACAGCCACTCCGTCTTGGAGGGATTGAGCTTGAGTCTGTTTCTCCCCATCCAGACCCGTACAGCTTCCAGACACCGGGACAGTGTCTTGGGCTCATGTCTTGCAGTGTCTTGGGCTCATGTGATCCCCTTTTGGGACCTTCCGACAAGCAAAGTTGATGGGGAAGCCAGGTTCCCTAAGCGATTGGGTTTCTAACATCCCAACTGTAGTGATTCACTTAACAACCCTGTCAAGAAAGGTTGTAAAATGGGGGTGAAATTCACTTAGCAAATGTCTCACTTAGCAATAGAAATTATAAGGTAGGATAGAGTGGGATGGGCTGAGAAGGGAAGGGAAGGGGAGGCGAGAGGAGAGGAGAGGAGTATAAAATGGGATGGGAGGGGAGGAGAGGGGAGAAGAAGAGAGAGGGGAGAGGAAGAGAGGAGGGAAGGGAAGGGAAGGGAAGGGAAGAGAAGAGAAGAGAAGAGAAGAGAAGAAAAGAAAAGAGAAGACTATGGGATGGGATGGAGAGAGGAGGGGAGAAGAAGGGAAAGGAGGGGAGAGGAGGAGAGGAGAGGAGAGGAGAGAAGACAAGACTATGAGATGGGATGGGATGGGATGGGATGGGGAGAGGAGTGGAGAAGAAGGAGAGGAGAGGAGGAGAGAGAGGAGGAGGAGGAAGGAAGGAAGGAAGGAAGGGAAGGGAAAAGAAGAGAGGAAGACAAGGGAAGAGAAGAGACGACTATGAGATGGGATGGGATGGGATGGGGAGAGGAGGGGAGAAGAAGGGAGAGGCGGGAAGAGAAGAGAAGAGAAGAAAAGAGAAGAGAAGAAAAGAAAAGAGAAGAGAAGACTATGAGATGGGATGGAATGGGATGGGATGGAGAGAGGAGGGGAGAAGAAGGGAGAGGAGGGGAGAGGAGGAGAGGAGAGGAGACAAGACTATGAGATGGGATGGGATGGGATGGGGAGAGGAGGAGAGAAGAAGGGAGAGGAGGAGAGGAGAGGAGGGAAGGCAAGGGAAGAGAAGAAGAGAAGACAAGAGAAGAGACGACTATGAGATGGGATGGGATGGGGAGAGGAGGAGAAGAAGAGAGAGAAGAGAAGAGAAGAGAAGAGAAGAGAAGAGAAGAGAAGAGAAGAGAAGAGAAGAGAAGAGAAGAAGAGAAGAGAAGAAAAGAGAAGAGAAGAGAAGACTGAAATGGGATGGAATGGGATGGGATGGAGAGAGGAGGGGAGAAGAAGGGAGAGGAGGGGAGAGGAGGAGAGGAGAGGAGACAAGACTATGAGATGGGATGGGATGGGATGGGGAGAGGAGGGAGAAGAAGGAGAGGAGGAGGAGAGGAGGGAAGGAAGGGAAGGGAAGGGAAGGGAAGGGAAGAAGAAGACAAGAGAAGAGACGAGATGGAATGGGATGGGATGGGATGGAGAGAGGAGGGAGAAGAAGGAGAGGAGGAGAGGAGAGGAGGAGAGGAAGGAAGGAAGGGAAGGGAAGGAAGGGAAGGGAAGGGAAGGGAAGGGAAGGGAAGGGAAGGGAAGAAGAGAAGACAAGAGAAGAGACGACTATGAGATGGGATGGGATGGGATGGGATGGGATGGGGAGAGGAGGGAAGAAGAAGGGAGAGGAGGGAAGAGAAGAGAAAGAGAATAAACTTTTATTGCCACTTTTTCTTTGTACACACTGGCACACATTCAGAATTCTGATGCCCACCCTTTTTGGGGCTCAATTGTGGTCGAGGACTACCGCTGTCTAGTTCCTGCAGATCCACACAGGTGGGGACAGTTCTGAGCTTCCTCTAAAAATGTTTTAACTCAAATTAGGCCAGGAAAAAAAATTGAATGCACCTGAAGGCAGGAAAGAAAGAAAGAAAGAAAGAAAGAAAGAAAGAAAGAAAGAAAGAAAGAAAGAAAGAAAGAAAGAAAGAAAGAAAGAAAGAAAAGGAAGGAAAGGAAAGGAAAAGAAAAGAAAGGAAAGGAAAGGAAAGGAAAGGAAAGGAAAGGAGAAAAGAAAGGAGGGAGGGAGGGAGGGAAGGAAGGAAGTAGGGAAGGAAGGGAGGAAGGAAGGAAGGGAGGAAAGAAGGAGAAAGGGAAGGAAGGAAGGAAAAGAAAGAAAGGAAGAAAAGGAAGGAAGGAAGGAAGGAAGGAAGGAAGAGGGGAGAGGGAGGGAGGGAAGGAAGGAAGGAAGGAAGGAACTGGTAGAGAGTAGGGAAAAAGAGGAGGCAACGCAAATCTCACCCTTCTGGGAGGTGACAGCAGCAGGCATGGTCCAGGGTTTCCCCAAAATCTCACAGCTCTTCTCTTTCCTTCTCCGTTCCTTTCTTCTTAGTGCTTCTTTGGCTGCTGGGAGGTTGCTATGGAAACCCTGTACACTTCCTGCGATGCTCTGTCGGCCATGTTCTCTCCTGGCAGGTGGACTGGAAGCCTCCAGGCAACGCAAGAGTTTAATCTTGAATAAAACAATCTGGACCTCAGTCTTGAAGTCAAGCTATTTTTTTTTTCCTTCTTTTTTTCCCCTTCTTTTCCTTCAAAACAATTATCCCCTGCATTCAGGGAAACTCGATTTAAATCGTAATAATGATGATTTCCGTGTGAGTCGCTGCAGCTAAATTTGCACAACACAAATCCAGGCAACAGGGATTAAGCTTAGTGTGAGAAGGGGATAACCATACAGGTAGTCCTCGACCATTCAACCAGTCCTCATTTAGTGACCATTCGAAGTTACAATGGCACTGAGGGGAAAAATGACTTTATTTATTTATTTTATTTTATTTATTTTATTTTGTCATAACAATATACACAAGCATAACACAAAAGATTATATAATATATAAACATATATATGAGGAGAAACAAGGTAGTATAAGGATATATATATATATATATATAGGGGAAGAAACAATAGGACAGGAACGGTAGGCACGTTTGTACTCTTATGCACGCACAACTTACAACCATTTCTCACACTTATGATCATTGCAGCATTCCCCCATGGTCATGTGATCAAAATTCAGACCCTCGGCAATTGATTCATGTTTATGACGGTTGCAATGTCCCCAGAGTCACGTGACACCCCCTCCCCTCTTTGTGACCGGCAAAGTCAATGAGGAAGCCAGATTCATTTAAACCAGGGGTCTCCAACCTTGGCAACTTGAAGACTTGTGGACTTCAACTCCCAGAATTCCTCAGCCAGCAAAGCTGGCTGAGGGATTCTGGGAGTTGAAGTCCACAAGTCTTCAAGTTGCCAAGGTTGGAGACCCCTGGCTTAAACCACCGTGTGACTAGTTTAAGGAACTGCAGCGATTCGCTTAATGGATGTTGGCAAGAATAGTCGTAAAACGGGGCAAAGCTCGCTTCACAAATTTCTCGCTGAGCAACGTAAATTGTTGGGCTCCATTTGCGGCGGTAGGTTGAGGACTGCCCTGTAATGTGAACTTGATTTATGCTCCAAAAAGAATAAACTGAAGATTTATTCAGGCTGTTCTTTAGAGCACGAGATCCTAGGAAAATGAGATATTTTAGGAAATATTAAAAGGGCAGAATATTTTCCCTAAAAGAGAGGCAGAAACTCAAACCTCCTCCACCTTTGACAATGGGCCATTAAGGCCTGGGACAGTCCATTCAACATAATGAAGTTCTACCTCCTTCAAGCAGAGCCATAGTAGGAATTGCCCAAAGCTGCTTTCATTACATCATCACCCAGCAAGAGTCAACCAAGCCTGGGACACAGGCAACCTACAAAGTTACACCTGCATGGCCCCATGGGAGTCTGACAACCAGTCAGAATAAAAAGCTCAAATTCAAAGCTGAACAGAGGGTATAAATCTCTCCCTTTCTCTCTCTCTCAACCATGTGCTTTTTTTGCCGAGGACTCTCAAACCATGTAGTTTTGTCCACCATTAAAAACCATCTTTCCGATCAGCCACCATGTTTCCAGTGTCTTTCTCCCCAATTGGAACTGAACCCAGAAGGAAATTTCTTCCGACAAGCTTTTGTTAAAACGTCCAATTCTGAAAGTACCCAAAGGTTTCCCAAAGGCGCTTTTTTAGAAGGCAACTGGACTTTTGTGTATTTTCTTTGAGGATGTAGTGAGAAGTATAAATCCTTCCATTCCCCACCATCCACTCAGAGCTGAAGAAGCTTCTTGGATGAGAAGCGAAACGTCTTCAAAGAAAAAAAACAAGAAAATTTTCATTCATTTCTTGTTTCATTTTTTTCATTTCCAATGTCATTTCCAATGTCATTTTATCCATACGCTCCGATAATCCTGATATTTTTTCCCCAATTTTGTTTAAAGCTGCAGCAACTTGCTGCATTTCTGAAAGTTGTTGAGTCATTTTAAAAAGTTTTCAAACTAGTGTTTCAAACCACTTTTGCAGAGGGTCTTAATGAAGATCAAGGGATAGCAATTTTTTAATTGAAGCCGAAGCGGCTTATTTTGCACTTGAAAGTTTATCTCTTAACAGCTTGTGACTCATAGTCACTCCACAAAAAGCACAGATAACTTCACAGCTTTTAAACAATAATCAGCGCCATTTTTTCTCCACGTCAGCAAAGGAAAAAGAAAAAGAATTACTGCTTCATTCCAACTTAAACTTCAGAGAAAAATCCTTCTCCTTGACAAATTCAGCAGTAAAGCACAAAACACGATATTTATAATAACAAAGCGAAAGACAGCACTTTATTCCAGACTTAATCGTGTTTGCCGGCCGGCTGGTCACCCCCACGCTGTAGCTGTAAAAACTCCATAATTCAAGCAGTTTCAGATGACCTACCGGTTTTAAATTCAGTCTGCTGGGCTGTTAACACTTTCACTTCACGATTTATTAAAGATGAACTTGAGCAGATTCATGTACATGAGGCAAAAGTGGATCGGCAAATTGGTGAAATATTTTACAAAAACGAGCAGCAAGACAAGAGAATTCGTCTCCTGGAAGAAGAGATGAGGAAATATAATTTGGTTATTCGATGGATTCCAGAAGAAAAGGTAGATAATTTGAAACAGCGGGTTTTAAAATGGATTAATGATCTCGACATGCAAATTACGTTTACAATAGCAGATCTGGCAAGTGTTTTTAGAATTGGATATAGAACGCAAAATGGTTCTAACAGGAATGTGCTTGTCAGGTTTGCAAATCTTAGTGATAAGCTGAAAGTTATGGTCAAGGTGAGAGAGATGGGAGATGCTTTGAAGTTTGACTATTCAAGTCTTCCCGGATATATCAAGAGAAGAAAGGGCATGGAGATTTTTTTTAAAACCAATTACAAAGGTTTTGAGAAATAATGGAATTAAATATAATTGGAGGCCACCACAACAATTGAAATTTTTTTATAAAGGAAGGATGCACACAATTACCCCAGACATAGATGCAATATTATATTTACAGAAACTTGGATTGATCGAGGAGGAGGATTTAATGGAGATAAAAGATCAAATGCTTAAGATGGGTGGAACACATGTGGAAATATCAACTCCAGAAGAAGAAAAAGGGGCTATTGGGCAAGACTCTAAAGGGTTAAAGAGGAAAGAAATCTCACCTGTGTTGGTCGAACAGAAGAAAAGTCGTGAGGATACAGCAGGAGAAGAAGCAGATAACAGTCTTGGAAACGAAGCTGAATGCGGGAGAGAGTTACCACTTTCTTTTTATTTGAGTGACGAATTTAAATAGATAGCCCGAAAGAAGTGACCCGGGCATTGGCACGTCCCCTCTCCCCCATTCTCTTTATAGAGGCGGATCCGATGAGGATGTGGGGGAAGAAGATTGATTGTTTTTTATTGTTCGTTTTGTCTTTTTTTTATTTCTTTATCTTATTGGGTTTTTTTATGTTAAATGTCTGTTAGGAGTTCAATTTTGGGACTTGGGTATAGAAAGGAAGAGGCGGGAATAGGATTGAAAAATTTACAGTTTAAAGTCATAAAAATAATGTTATGGAATTTGAAGGGTACAGGGAATCCATCAGAAATCTGAAGATTCAAACATAATGTATATAAAAGGTATGCAAATATATGAAAGCATTTGGAACTTTAAAAACCAGAGGAGTTGTAACATTGATAGGGTGTATTGATAGGGTGTATTTCGAAAAACATTAGGTAATTTTGGATGAGGATGGAAGATATGTAATAATTGTGGGAAATTTTAATGAGGAAAAAGTGACACTTGTTAATTTATATTTATTGAATGAGAAACAAAGAGAATTTTTTGAAAAAATAAAAGGAAAGTAATTGTCTGGGGATTTTAACAATCAGAGATAAAATAGATAGTATTAACCCCACTCGCTGTGGAGGAGCAAATAAAATGGGGATTTTAAATAAGTGGATGCTTCGAAATGGTGTAGTGGATGTTGCTGAATAATGTGGATAAGGTAGATGTGGAATTTTTTAAAGATTCTGATTATGTAGAAGTTATGGTGGATTTAGATTTTAATTTTGAGAAAAAAAGAAATTATTGGAGATATGAAGAAAATGATATTTGAAATGATGGGGAAAGTAATAATATTGAACAAAATATGAAAAAGAATTGATTAGAATTATAATAGATAGATATTGGAAATTAGATGTGATTTTTAGAATAGAAGAGTGGAATTCTGAAATGTGGAAATTAGCTTTAAATGATAAAATGATATGTGGTATTAATTAGAAGCAGTGTGTATAAAGAAGATATCTTCTGGAAAATTTGGAAACCATTTGTGGACTATGCGCTTGGAAAATTGGACGCCTCGGTACCTGTACCTTGAAAACGTGGATTTTGACAATTATGAGGACATATCCGAAGACCCAAATCTTCCTCTTTTTTTTTTTTTTATGTATAAGCATAAAGGTGGAATAAATGTATTTTTGTGTGTGTGTGTGTGTAACGTTATAAAAAAGTAATAAAAAAATAAAAAGAAAAAAGAAAAAAGAAAAAAACCAAGAAAGTCCAGTTGCCTCCTGAAAAAAATGCACCTTTCAGACAACCAGAATCACTACAGACTTTTAGCTATGCAATTTGGGATAAAGACTCTTGGAATGGTGTGGGAGTAGGAATGGATTTCCAGAGGAAAAAAATTGCAGACTACAGGAACCATTTGCGCCACTCAGGTGACCCTGAGGACACAGATAAACCTCCAAGTGGCCTCAACGACTCTCTAAAAAGGATGCAAATGACCAGCCGTCTGCAAGGAGTATAAATCTTTCCATTCCCCATCATCCACTCAGAACTGAAGAAGCTTCTTGGAGGAGAAGGGAAACGTCTTCAAAGAAAAAACAAGAAAGTCCAGTTGCCTCCTGAAAAAAGCACCTTTGGGACAACCATGACCTGGATGACGGAGAATCTCTACAGATGTTTACTCACAGGTTTGCAATCTCAAAATTGGATTATAGCAACGTATTGTTCATGGGGCAGCCGTTGTTGAAGATCTGGTCCCACAGGATTAGTGTGTAGAGGGCCCCTTAATCTCCATTATAATAAAACTTTACTGGTTGGAGGTTGCCCGCTGAACACAATTCAATGTGTTGTGTACACAAAAAAACCTTATATATTCTATTTACCGAGTTTCCAGATAGTCCTCAACTTACAACAGTTCATTCAGTGACCGTCCGAAGTTACACGGCACTGAAAAAAGCAACTTTTTCTCACACTAACCAACCGTTGCAGGATTCCCCCATGGTCACGTGATCAAAATTCAGACACTTGGCAGCTTCCATGTTGTTATTTGTGATGTTTACTGTGTTACCGGGGTCCCAGGATCACTTTTTTTGCGACAAGCCAAGTCAGCGGGGACACCAGTTTCATTTAACAACCTTGTTACTAACGTTAAGAACTGCAGTGTTGCGCTTAAAAACCGTGGCAAAGCAGATCGTAAAAGGGGGCAAAATTCACCCATTCACCACAGTGGTGGGTTTCAAATTTTTTTTACTACCGGTTCTGTGGGCGTGGCTTGGTGGGCGTGGCATGGCATGGCTTGGTGGGCGTGGCTTGGTGGGCGTGGCAGGAGAAGGATACTGTAAAATCTCCATTCCCTCCCGATCAGCTGGTACCCGGGAGGCAGAGAATGGATGGGGACGGGGCCAGTCAGAATTTTTACTACCGGTTCTCCGAACTACTCAAAATTTCCGCTACCGGTTCGCCAGAACTGATCAGAACCTGCTGGAACCCACTTCTGAATCACAACCATCTCACTTGACCAAAGAAATCTGGGGCTCAATTTTGGTTGCAGGTCAAATTGAGCTACTGTACAAGCTCTACTTTCATACAGCCTATCCTGCATATATTTTAGAATAGAATAGAATAGAATAGAATAGAATAGAATAGAATAGAATAGAATAGAATAGAATAGAATAGAATAGAATTTTTTATTGGCCAAGTGTGATTGGACACACAAGGGATTTGTCTTGGTGCATATGCTCTCAGTGTACATAAAAGAAAAGATACGTTCATCAAGGTACAACATTTACAGCACAATTGATGGTCAGTATATCAATATAAATCATAAGGATTGCCAGCAACAATTTTAGATTCCCCGTCAAGCATCTACCTTTCTTTGTGGCAGAACCCATAGTTACACAATTGCCGTTGGAAGTGAAGCAAGCACACACACACACCACTAGTCAGAAAGGGGTTTCCAAGTCTTTCAAAGCCGTTATTTTAGTTCCAGTTCAAATCTCCCCGTCTAGACAGTTCTTCCCTTCATGAGAATTTGCACCTTGGAAATATTAATGCTTTTTAGAACAGGGGTCTCCAATCTTGGCAACTTTAAGCCTGGCGGACTTCAATTCCCAGAATCAACTCCCAGAATTCTAGGAGTTGACGTCCGCCAGGCTTAAAGTTGCCAGATGTTTTGTCTACTTCCCCACTTCAGACCCACGAGCTGGCCCTCAGCCAGTGGATTCATGGCTCTTATCAGTCCTGGCAGAGAAAACACAGCTGCCTGCCAAAGGGGCCGGAATAGCTCAGGCTGGTAAAGCCTGTTATTAAGAACACAAAGCCTGCAATTACTGCAGGTTCAAGCCCGGCCCAAGGTTGACTCAGCCTTCCATCCTTTATAAGGTAGGTAAAATGAGGACCCAAATTGTTGGGGGGGCAATAAGTTGACTTTGTAAAAATGTACAAATAGAATGAGACTATTGCCTTATACACTGTAAGCCGCCCTGAGTCTTCGGAGAAGGGCGGGGTATAAATGTAAACAAAAAAAAAAAAAGTTCAAACAAATGACTCACGTAGCAAGACTTTCAGCTCTTTTTGAAACGGTTCAGCTAAACTTTTGCTTCCCGTGGAGTGAGAGCAGTCCCAAAGCTCCTTATATATCCTGTGGGGTAAGGCTCCTGCCCCACCCTTCCTTTTGATGACGCCGCCTCTCTAATCTTCTGAAGCGCGGGTCAAGCTAAGCTTGATTATTATTATCAGCTGGGTCTGAAGGCGTAGCCTGGGGAAGGGAGGAATCAGGGGATGACGGCCTCATTACGTCCTCCGACTGGCCTGGTTCTGGCTCCTGGAGCTGAGCCAAAGGAATCGGTGCTCCCGAGGTAAGCCTTACCGGCCCTTCCCCCTCACTCTCGGAGTCACTTTTGGGCATGGGGCCAGGTTTGAGGGCTGGAGTCACAACACCAAAGTTGGAGACCCCTGCTTTATAACGATGGGCCCCAACCTTTTGGCCATCAGGAACCGGTTCTGTGGACGGTTTTCCATGGATTGGAGGGGTCATAGTTCCATGTGCTGTCAGCATTCCACGGATGGAACTTTGCTTGTTTTGGCGTGGCCCGGTTTCTAGCATGCCGCAGCCTGGTGCCAGTCCACGGACCGGGGTTGGGGACCCCTGCTTTAGAAAATTAGATATGTTTGGCCTAAAGAAGGATTGGGGGTGACATGCCAGCTGCCTTCCACGACTTGAAGGGCTGTCCCAGAGAAGAGAGGGTCAACTTATTCTCCATAGCATCCAAGAGCAGATCAAGAAGCAATGGGTGGGAAGATCCAATCTGGAAATAAGGAGGAATTTCCTGACCAGGGAGAACAATTTATGTCCTGGAGTTGTGGGTACTCCGTTGCTGGAGAAAAAAAATTGGGCCAGCCATTGGTCCGGGATGAAATAAGGTCTTCCTGAATTAATCTTTAATTAATCTAAGTTGGTTTCATTAGTTGAGAAAGGTATAGTTTTATTTAGGGCTCTGATGGAGAACTTATGGCACGCGTGCCCAAAGTGGCACGCCAAGCCATGTCGCCTGGCATGCACGGTGTCACCCGTTCCTCTTCCGGGTTTCTGCGCGCGACGATCAACTGGCCCTCTTGTGTGTTGTAGTGCCAGAAACATTTTCCTGTGTTAAGTATGTGCATCGGCCCGTCGCAGATGCATGCGTGCCAGTAAACCGGAAGTTTATTTTTGGGTGTGCGCATGCGTCCTGGGCAGCTTCTCTTCCGGGTTGCAGGCCAGACAAGTGCATGCGCTCCCTTTTTGGCACTCGGTGCCGAAAAGGTTCACCATCACTGATTTAGGGGCTTAAATTGTGGCAGGCCTGACACATCATGTATTGTGACGTATCATGTATTGTGACATGTCACACGCCTAGGGTGAAGGATCGGACTACACTTCAGAGGTCCCTCCTAGCGTATTCTATGAATAACATTCAACAAACAAACAAGCAAACAAACAAGTGCGCCCCCATCCAATTCATTTTTAACTTCACGGCCCAAAGTTGTAATTCATATGCCCCCAAGCCCACCAATGAAAGAAAAGACTCCGAAACAGGTATATGCTTCCATTCTAATTTATTACACGAAATAAATATTAACATTTCTTGGTAATCTCTTCTATTATTTAGATCCAATAAACCCAACCAAAAAAAAGAAGTTTAACCATGTTGCAAATGAGCAATCTTACATTTGTTCCTCTAAAATGATGAAAAAAAAAAAAAAGGAAGGAAGCACTAAGCTTTTTGTGTACGGAGAAGTTGCAATTATGAGAATCTAAGCTCGGATGTAAGGTGTGGGTAAGTATCCAAAGGGAACTATGTTATATTTGTTAGGTCAACCTACTTTTCTTTTTAAATGCCTAATGTGAATGCTTAAGGAAAGCAATTCAAGGTTTGCAAAAGAACTTTCTTCGGACAGTAATTTTCTCCTTATCAAATTTTACAGCAAAAGACTCTTCCTTGTTATGTCTGCAAGAATCCTAGTCGAGCACAAGCCTTGTGTGAGGGAGCAGGAGTTCTGTTGCCTTTAAAACACCCCCAAGGTTAAGTGTGGCGGTGTTGTTTAATTAGATGGTGTGCATAAACATTACACTCCGTAGATAGCAAAAATATTTTTTATTTATAATTTACATTTTCCACAAATGAAAAAAAAAATGTACATTTTTTCTCTTACATATACAGTCTTATTCCTGTTAAATTTGTACGCCATCTACAGAACTTCCACACGATAGACACCTGACACGGTGCAGGCAATAAGAAATTCAAATACAAAAATGTATTTATTAACCAAGTCAGTAGCTGGGGCCCTGCCCCAGGCAAACATTTTATTCATATAAAAATTATTTGCATTCGAGTCAGTAGGACAACAATAAGCATTTCTCTGTAATTAAAAAAAAAAAACCACAGTTTAAACTGATTCAACCTTTAGAGGCTCTGTTTTAATTTCAGCAGATTCAGGTATATTCCCATCTGTGCAATCCGTAGCTTTTTCTTCCGGTTCTTCTTTAACTTTGGGGCTGTTACATGAGTCCTGTCCCTCTTGTTTGACAATATTCAACATAATATTTAGTGGGTTCTCCACAGGAGTCTTGCTTGGAGATGGGGTGGAATCAAATGATGAAGTCTGCAAGTCAAAATTAACATCATATTTGGGATGAAGCTTGAATTTTTTTAATGTGATAAAAATTTAAATAATTTAAATAAAGCAAAACAGCAACTTTCGTTATCTGGTTGGACTCTTTCATTACCTGTTCACAAGCAGAGTCAAAGTTCTCTTAGAATATCAGGGATTTCATGCTCTCATGCAGAACAGTGGTTCACAAGATGGCAAGGTTTTTAAAAGAGCCACTTAAAATAAAATTCATTCTTAAATCTTTGCAATTTTTAAGAATCATCTCTAAAAACCATCTTCAAAAGGTGGTTCAGAGTCTCTGTATTTAGGTTTTTCATAATGGAGATTCCTACTGTCAACCAGCCGTCTTTATGGTTAATTCAGCACACGTAAAAATCCAGATGTTATTTGGACATTCTTCAATGTCAATCAGCCCTAGATATCATCATCAACAGCAAAAAATATTTAGTCTGACCTGGAACATACTGCTACCTCTTACTGATGTAGTCAAATAGGCTCAAGTAAGGATTAGTGATTCAAACAGCAGCTTTTGCAGTCTCAACATATAAGCCTACAGAAAATCAAAGGGAGTTTTTGTTTACCTTTTGATAATCTTCGTAACACGATGGATGGTAGATCTACAAAAGGAAAGGAAGTGGATCTTAGTTTACAAATACACAAAAAGGCACACAAAGTATATTGCAAAACAATTACTCTATAATGATAGCGTATCAAGCCAAAAAAGACATTTTTAAGCAGACTGTGTACACGAAGAGATGTTAACGGTACCTTCTCCTCTACACGAATTGCATTTTTTAAGTGCCATTCCTCCTCTTCCTCATCCCAATATTGCTCGAACTGCTCCTGGCAGATTTCACAGCTCTGAAAGCAATTAAATATAGTTATACTTACAAGGTGTCATTTATATTTTCAGATGAGTAGCAGAACAATTTCATTTTGTTCTAGTTGGCCTATGGTGAATGCAGAAATTTGTAGGCCGGCATTACCACTGTAACTAGACAACCCCAGACCAGTTGAGTCATTGTTTCAGATATATTCCCTTATGTAACTCATATAGCCCACACCCCCCTTTTTGACTTTTACCACACCTCGCACATTTGTGCACCCCAGCGCACCCTTCTTAGCCCGGAATAGGGCAACCTGCCACAGCCAACTTGCCACAAGACTTTCTCAAGCAAGCAACCTTCTCTGCTCGTTTCCTGCTTGTAACTTTCTCTGGCAGTTCCTTCCATTGCCAATGCTGCGTGCTAGCTTCCCAAAAGCAAATACTTTGCTTGTGGGAAGCTGTCAGCAATCAATGGAAAGGATGATTGACTTGTGTCGGGGAGTGTTGGAAATGACAGTAAGCGCTATAGCCGATTGTGGCAGCACTGAAGCAGCAGCAGAAACAAGGCAGTTCCAATGCGGCCACAACGTTCCCAACTTTTGTTCCCCCAGGAATAATGCATCTTGGCATTCTGTCAATTAACCCATTTGAGATAGGTTGGTTCAGAAAGGGATGCCGTATACTGCACCATTTCGCTCAACTTGAAGGTTACAAACAGACACTGGAGTTTTAATTTATAGATAGATATATCTATTTTAAAATCCGTTGTCATCTCAAAATGCAGTGATCGTAAATTACTGCTATGACAAAGTTCTAGAATGTGAAGTCCAAGGATAAGCAGTGAACAAAAAAATTTTAAGAAGAAATTTGGGGGGATCAGTATTTTTTAAAAAAACGTTTCTTATTGTAAATATTGTAAACATCTATGTATGTGGTTTTTCATAGTAAGCCTTTTTAAAAATTGAACAAAATCCACATGGATCTATTTTTATATATTCCAAGTGCTATAATAAAACGTTAAGTGCCAAACTAAGGATTGCAGGATAATTACGTCAACTTAAAAAACTTCAATTATGTGAAGCCAGTTTTAACAGAGCAATGCCTACCTCATCCACTCCAGCTGGGCCTGCAGGGACACTCTGAAACTCCTTCTCCTTAGCAGCTTCTTGAGTTTTTAATACAACTTCTTCATGTACTTTTTCAAAGAACTGGCTCTTTGCACGCTCCTCTAAATCGGCTATTTCTTCAAACTCTATCCAATCCTAAAGAAGAACATTGAAAAATGTTTAACCCGTTTTCCATTTTTTTAAAGATGGCAGCATGAGTTTATTTCTCTGTTAAATACTTCTTTGTCTCTTGTTCCCAGTAACCAGCAGCACTTTATGAACCTATTTCAGCAACAGGATCAAGTCTGTGCAGTTTTTTTATCCTGGAAAAAACAAACCTCTTGACATGCTGCTCTTCAATCATCCGAATTCTCCAGCAGTATAGGAGACATGTGTCTGTTTCAATGAGCCAAGTGGAACTCATTATACCCAGTGATGTATGGGTAATCCTTGTTTACTGACTGCTCTTCTGTGACTGTTCAAAGTTATGGCAACACCGAAAAATAAGTTTTGACTGATAATCAAAGCTGTGTGATTGTGTTTTGGGCACTTAACAACCAGAATGCATTTACAACAACCACAACATGTTCACCAGCTACCAACAAGCTAAGTCATTTAAGGAAGCTGATAGAAACTTGCCAGTTGTAGTCATGAATCACCAAGCTTAATGATTTGCTTCATGACACAACCAGAACGGATGTTGTAAGCTGGCATGGCCATGTGATGTTTCATTTAATGATCATATTATTTATCAAGGGAGGTAACAGCCCTAATTTTATGTATTATTATTAAATTTGTTTGCTGCCCATCTTGCTGCAAGGTGACCAAATGCAGCTGGCAAGTGAGTCCTCGACTTACAATAGTTCATTTAGTGACCGCTCAAAGTTACATCATCACTGAAAAAAACGACTTATGTCCATTTTTCACACCATTGCAGCATCCCCACGGACATGTAATCAGAAATCGGACTGCTGGCAACTTTCTCACATTTATAACAGATGCAGTGTCCTGGGATCATATGATCCCCTTTTGCAACCTTCTGGCAAGCTAAGTCAATGGGGAAGCCAGATTCACTTAAAAACCATGTTACTAACTTAACAACTGAAGTGATCCATTTAACAACCGTGGCACAAACAGTCGTAAACTGAGGCAAAAGTCTCTTAACAAATCTCTTGTTTAGCAACATACATTTTGGGCTCAATTGTGATCGTAAGTGGAGGACTACCTGTAAGGTTTTAATCTTGTGTTTGATTGTCCATGGAGATTCTCAGCCATCCAGAGCATGGTTGTCCCAAAGGTGGTTTTTCAAAAGGCAACTGGACTTCATTTTACCTTGAAGACATTTCGCTTCTCATCCAAGAAGGTTCTTCAATTTTGACTGAATGACGGAGACTGGAAGGATTTATATTCCCTGCAGCCATCTGGTCATTGTGTTAAGAGTGCTAATGACCAGATGACTGCAAGCAATATAAATCTTCAATTCTCCATCATTCAGTCAGAACCCACGAAGCTTCTTGGATGAGAAGCAAAATATTTTCAAGGAAAAATAAAGTCCAGTCTCCTTTTGAAAAACCACCTTTGGGACTTGTTTTTGGTCCTTCCCTGAATCTTCAAGGGAAGATTGAAGCAAGAGGCTAGTGACTTCAAGCCACTCCAGCTTTCACTCGACAGGTGTCTTACATGCAAGAAAACTCTACCACCAAATATCTGTAAGCAAATGTAAGACCAAGGTCCATGTGGGACACAGCACCTAGGAAAAATGCTTACATCAGGCATGCAGGGGGGGAAAATGCTTTGACTACCTAATGCCACTAAAACCTCAGCTTTCAACTTCTCAGTTTAGAATTTAACTGCTGCAGCTGCATATTCTTTTCTTCTAAACACAGTGGCAAGGCTATATGGCATTATTTTTAGAGGCAGAGGTTGTGACCACATGTCACCAGCAGAGAGCACTTGTATGGTAGTGGTTACAAAGAGAATGCACTCAATCAAAGGACGAAGTATGTTAAGCCTAGAAGCTGGATTACTAGCCAAAGACCTATTAAAACAATAGCAGCAAATGATCTTAAAGTGATCCAAGCAAGCATTAAACTATCACAGTTGTAATACTACTGAAAGGCTAGTACCAAATATTTTCTCTCCCAAGAAAGCTTAGCAGTCAGAATACTGAATTTAAGACTAATCTGAAGAATAACACAATTTACCCCTAGGTTTCCAAAGTTATAGCCATGCTATCTATTGGAGAAAACCCGACAAAGCCTTGAATTATGCATTATTAGAAATATCCCTCTTCAAACAAAGGAATTAAAAGTGTTGCTTTTTAAGTGAGATGGGCAGCATATAAATTAAAGAAATAAACCAACATCACACCTCCCTGAAAAACCGCAAATTAAAACTCTGTCAGATTTAACAGTATTTCTCATGAATTAAACAAGGACAATTATCAGCAACTTTCAAATTATCAATGGAGGAAAGTCTATCATATTAATAATTTTTTGTTGCTGCCAAAAAATAATTCTCAAGTAATTTTAACTTTTTTGTATGTAATCCTCAACTTACAGCAGTTCACTGACCCTTCAAAGTCACAACGGCAAAGTCACAAATTTGAACACTTGACAAGGGACACCTATTAATGATGGTTGCAGTGTCCCAGGGTCATGTGATCATCTTTTGTGACCTTCTAAAGCAAAGTCAATGGGGAAGCCACTTAACAAAACCGTATTAATAACTTAACAAGTGCAGTGATTCCCTTAACAACTGTGGCAAAAAAAGTCATAAAATGGGGCAAAATTCACTTAGCAAAGCTGTCACTTAGTAACTGATATTTTGGGCTCAATTCTGGTCATAAGTTGAGGACTAGGTGTATTATTATTCCCCTTCCTTCCTTCCTTCCCTCCCTCCCTCCTTGGGGACCAATTTGTGTTAACTAATGAAATGGTCTATGATCCCCAATTATTGTCTTAATCTGTAAGAGGCTAGAAGATTCCTTGTGTTATACTGATTTTAATGATATCGTTATGACCTCAGTCCTTTGGGAAAGATGAACCAAGAACACGGAATAAATATTCTCTGTGCCAAACAATGTAAACAGGTGCTTACTGTTAAACTGTAGTACCATCTTCTGTGAGTGATTTTCCTGCTAACATCCTTTTCTGTACGGTTCTGGCGATAGTGCCAATCCAGATGGTCTGCATACACATCTGTCTGGGAAGTTGTAAACCTCATTCCGCAAGAGTAACACTGAATGCCAGTGTAGAGCCTGTTTATAACGCTATCGTAACGTCTGAAAACAAGAGAGAAACGTCAAGTTAGAAAACTTAGCATAGAGGATATTCCACTGTAGACTTTCTATTATAGAAATACCTAGCAATATTAGATGTATTTTATGGAATTTATAACATGATACCCATATGGGTTATATGTCAAATTAAGATCTGATATTATGACATTACATACTGTTGCTGTTATTATTTGATTGTTTGGCATGTACATCTTTATATTTTTAAGTTTTATTATCTTCGTTCTTTCATTAAACTAAAACAAGAGCGTATTTTATTATGTAATTGTATCAATCCGGAAGAGTTGGAAGCAACCTTATTTATTTATTTTGCTGTTTGTTTTTTAAGTTACTTTTTAAGCTTTAAACTTTCCCTGTTGTTCTGCTCTCCCACCTTTGCTCTTTTGTTATGCTTTTTTTCAAATTTTAGCCTTTTATTTTTGGAAATTTAATTATATTCTTTTTTAAAAGAAATAGTTAGAATACTTAATATCTTATTTGTGGCCACTACCTGAAATGGAAAATTGTTAAATCCAAATACATATTACAGCATGGAAATACAGGCCAATTTTATTTTCAAGGTGGAAGATAGTTAAACTATAGAGGAATTGGTTGTTAAACATGCCTACATAAGGGATTGGCACAATTCTAATTGAAAACATACCAGAGAGGCCAATGAATTGTGTAAATCAGACTTCTAATCATCTGCAGATCGATCAGAAATATATGAAAAGTATGGTATGTATTGCCCAAATATGCAGAGATGAACACATTAAGAATGACATATGATGGAAATAAACCATATATCACAATAAATGAAGAATTAATATACTAAACAGAGGCTAAAAAACTGATGTATGATATCTGTTTTAAAGATAAATGTATAAGAATTGCTTGTTAAGAGTTGGGTTATTTGGGAATTTCAGTTTGTGTATATTTTTCCATGGGAATATTTATGTCCATGGAAAATAGAACAGCTAGATAAATTTCTGTATCTTAGTTCATGTATGAAAGATGTTGAAATGGGATTTGTTCAGTGGTAAGAACATAAATTTTCTCTGGATTATATAAAGACACTATGTTAAAGAAACCTACTGCAAACCTTGGGACCTCTTAATCTAGAATACTTAATGCTTAACTGAATGTCACAATATTTAAAGTAAATATTGAATTTATACACAGATACCACAATTTTTTACCCTCAGGAGTCAGGCACCTGATTTTTCTTAATTTTACAATTCATTTGGAATTCCTTATTTAAACTACACAATTGGATATAATCCCCTCTTCGCCCCATTAAATACACATACTGTTTTAGTTCTTCTATCACAAAATTAGTTAGGTCTGGAATATCCTCATTCTGATCTTGATCATCCTCTTCTTCCTCTGGAGGTGGTTGAGTTGAAACTTCACTGACTTCTAAATAAATGAGATGTATTTTTAAATACTGGGATAACCTTTGCTTCCTCAATTGTAACAATCTCAAATAAATTAAAGTAACTTTATCTGTAAGATCAACATTGATCTCAGGTACAGTATTCAGGGGTAATGATTGTGATCAATTTCTTTCAATACATCTAACTTTTATCTCCTGGTTTAATTTTCTTTATAGACATGTACAAAAATGTATCAACTGGAAGCACAGTACACATATTTGTGCATTCAGACATATATACACTATTTCCAACTGATAGGCTTAAAAACTAAGTTCTTACACATGATAGATCCATTTTCAACTGCTCAATTTTTGCCCCGATAAAAGAAAATCAAATTATTTCTAATGCTTCATATTGAATGGTGGCCATAAACATTTATTACTTGGTACAATAAGTTCAGAATGCCAAGAGTGAGATGGATAGTGCCTAAATTCGATGATAGATAGATAGATAGATAGATAGATAGATAGATAGATAGATAGATAGATAGATAGATAGATAGATAGATAAGATTAATAGATCAACAAGACAGGATATTAATTAGGATATAAAGGATATTCTATGCAAAAGGATACTTACGGGATGAAGATGAATCGGGCTGTAATGATTTAAGGATTCCTGTAGAGAGTAGTTTTGAAAATAACTCATTCACATCAAGTTGTCCAAGGTGATTATCAGGGTAGGAAAGTGGGATGTTTCCTAGAAATGAGTGAAAATGTGAACATTTATAAGATATTATCTCGAAACTCAATTTAGAATTCAAGTATCTTAAGCAGTTATTGTCAAAGGTTAAACAAACAAATCATTAATTATTCCTTTCTCCATCTTTAATTCTGGTTCTTCTTAAAAGAACTTGAGCATTTTAACCACCTTCCCATTTCAATTTATACAGTGACCTTGCACATATAAACGCAGAAGCAGCCTTTGAGAATCTATCTAACAAACTGTTATAGAAGACTGTGATTTTAAAAAATGCTGGACTAGTTTCATGTGCCCAAAAACGCTTAGGACTTATTTTTCCAAAAAGAAGATCATCAGTAGATATGGATTTTCTTTTAAAGGGGAACTTTAAAGATTAGAATTATATTACATAACACAATTCTAGAAATTAAAAGTAAAAAAGTCACAATGAACTTTATAAAAAGCTTTATAATCAGGAATAACAATTATGTCTATTATCAAAATAGACAAATAAAACTATCAAAATAGACAATAAAAACATGATTATATCCCTGGTCGATGAAGTTTTTAAATGTGTCTACTGGGATTTTTATAAATATATACTATATTTATAAATATATACTATATTTATATTTTTAAATATATAGTTTAAAATACAGTTTCCTGAATACCATTTTTACGCAAATTAAACTCCTCTTCTGATGTTCTAGAAACGTTAGTTTTTAAATAAATCTCCACAATATCGTTTATCAATTCAGACCTAATAATTAATCCATGGTAACATGAATGTATCTTTTTGTTTATTAGCATTATAAACAAATGTGATTCTGGTCAGATGATAAAAATCTCTTTAAAAAAAATATTTTAAAATGTAAATTTTGTGTACTAAAATCAAATGTATTAGTTATATTCTCAAGAGCGTGGGAGAAATAAGCTATAATTTTACAAATCATTTTATGGCAACATTATTTTTTTTAAAAAGGCTTCGTTCTGGCTTGGTAAACATTAGCGGTTCTAGAAAATTCAAATCACCTATGCAGCTATTTTTTAATACTTCTCGTTTCACTCTGCTAGTTCTTATATTCAAATTTTGCAGTCCAATGAAACTTTGAACAGCTAATATCCAGCAGTCAAAGGATTCTTCATTTCATATGCCACTACTTACAATCATTGCCTATTTATTCCTGCTTTCTTCAAGCTTCAGAATTAAGTTAAAATGCCTTTCGCTATCACAGATCATAATATAGAAAACTAGAGCAAGTTACTACTGTTTTCAGTCACTGTTGAATGTATGGAGGGGGAGGGAGATATTACTTTATGTTGAAGAATGAAAATTCCAGACTCCAAATGGGTACAGATCATTTTCTAGGATGCAGTTAGCAACTATAATTTGAACTCTGAATTTCATATTCGTCCTATCTTACGGAGGAAAATATCTGTAGATAAATATCTCATCTATAAGCAGAACATACATACCAATTTTACCTTAATGACCTTATGATACCAAACTGAATTATATTAAAATTTCAGACAGTTGTAACCAAGCCTTACTGCTGAAGACATCTTTCAGGTTTAATATAGACAAAATATCCCCAGTTAAGTTTAGAATAAAGCAGTATTTCAGTAAAACAACCCCCTCCCCCCACCAAAATAAGTGAACGCTAACCTGGCTGATTTTGAACAAAACCTCCAGGGTTTTGTGCATGGACTGGCAATAGTGGCTGCCCTTGACTGAAAGGCTGGCCAGAAGATACTGGCAGAACAGGTACCTATGAAAAAACATAACCCTGATCAAAAGGCCTCTTTTTTTTTCTCTCTTAAGGACAAAAATAAACAAATCTTTATTTCAGTCGTGTACAGAATATAAAACCATTTGAAGAAATGAAATCAGCAATATTAGAAATAGTAACCTCCAACCTTCCAGGCTTTGTGGTCCGGTGGTGGTGGGGAAGAGAGGATGGTTCCGTGTGAGTGGACGTGCACATGCGCAGCTCCATTTGCGTATGCCCACCACTTTGTTCTGACCTAGGCTTCCCCAGCAGCACGAAGCCCCGATAAACCCCTTTTAATTTACAGCTAATTTCTCTCCAGCAAAGTCTTTCCTCTGCCACAATCTTTCAAGATAATTCACAATTACCGACCTTTATCAGGCTTGGAGAGTGGCCAGGCTGATATCTTTCAGACTCCACACTGTAACAGGCAATACTTGGCAAGAACCCAGGAACAGATCTCCACCCAAATGAACTAATTTGGCTCCTGCAAACTTCCCTCCCCTTGGCTCCTCTTTGTTCCCTCTGGGAGGGGCCATTCACCATCCACCTGTGCCTTTACTCCCGAACTGGCCCTTGTTCCTTAGCTGTTCCTTTCTCCTGGCAGCTCTGCGCATGCGCACACTGGGAACAGGATCCACCTGTTCTTCTGCCTCACTGATGTCCAACTTCAAAGGCTGCTGACGACAATGGCCATCTCTGCCTCCGACTCAGAGCCATCGTCCGAGTCTTCCTCAGACTCCAGTGGCCCATGTTCCTCCCTGACCTCCTCACTGTCCGAATCTGCTGCCAGATCCGCTGGAGGGTCACAACACACTTCTGGGACCCAGTTCTGAACAGGACACAACCCGGTAGAGGACTATAGCCCAGGGGTTGGGGCCCCCTGCTTTACTCCGAGCAGTTTACAATGTCAGCATATTGCCCCAAACCATGTTATAAATATCAAATCAAATATTAAACATCAGTCTTAAAATCCTTTTATACCATCCATATAAGCTAACCACCAACATGGAAATTTTGCTTCGGTTTTTTCCAAAAGATGACTGATAACCATTATTTTCTTCAACTGATAAGGTCATTATTTATAATCGTCACTTGGCAATGAAATTGTCCACACTATGAAACTAGGGGATTACACTAGTTTTACTGCAGTAATTTTGCAGGCATGGAAATTAACCAATGTAAAGAAACAGTTTAGGATTACAATTTTTTTTTTTTTTTTGCTGACAAAATCATTTCAGACATTCTCACTGTGTCAGAAATAAATAATGAAGATTCGAAACTTTTCATGGCATCGATCAACTTCAATGGCAATTTAGGACTCACTTCCTTATACTGTTTTAAGACTTTACTGATGTTAAGTATTTCTTAATCCATGGCCAGTTTAGTGAATTGATGGCGTAAGGCTAGAAACCAGGAAATCATGAGTTCTACTCCCAGCTTGGGCACAAAGCTGGTTGGGTCAGTCACTCCCACTCAGCCCTAGGAAGAAAGCAATGGCAAGCCACTTCCAAAATCTTGCCAAGAAAACTGCAGGGATTTGTCCAGGCAAGTTGCTAGTCAAAGGCATATATATATACACACACACACACACAAATCAATTTTAACAACAAATAATTTGCTGCAACTGAAGATACAAACAGACGAGGTTTCTGAAGAACAGTACAACAGAAATACTGTTAAGACTCTTACCTGCTGTGGCGGCTGAACGTTACCAACTGTCATATTATTAAAATTTCTGAACTGAGGGCCCTGAAGATTTTTGTCGTCATAAAAAGGTCCTGGGGCCCTGTTAATTGCATTAGGAAAGTGCTGTGCTGCAGAAACAGGTGGGCCACTGAAGTTTGGTCCTTGGGGATTATCAAATATTTGGTCAGGTCTCTGGAACTGCAGTCCTTGTGATGCCCCGTTATAAGGTGACTGGTTGGGAGTTTCACTGTAAGGGCCGGTTTGTCCATATGGTGCCGTCTCTAATCTTGAGCCAGGATGGTTAGCTACGTTTTCAATTCTTGGGCCCTGATGACCAAGGAGGATGTCATATCGTGTTCCTGGATGTTGAGGATCGTCAAACCGCTGAAGTATTGTATCAAACCGAGGTTGGACCTGCTGACCAGGTGGGCCATCGAATCGAGGTGGTGTTTGAGCAGGGCCAATTTCAAACCTTGAAGCAGGCTGTACGTGTAATCCGTCCAGTCTTTGTAAAATAGATGGCTGGCCAGGCTGACCATCAAATCTTGACGGACAGCCATCAAATCTTGTCTGGTTAATAGGCCCTTCAAATCTAAGTCCACCTCCAGTCTGAACTGAAGGTGCCTCGAACCTGGGAGAAATTCCCAGCTGTCCATGTGGCCCCAGAGGCTGATTGTGAGGCCCCTCAAACCTAGAGCCAAGGGGTTGACCGTGCGCCCCTACAGGTTGCCCATGAGGGCCCTCAAATCTCAGACCACTCGCAGGCTGCACATGTGGACCAATGGGCTGTCCATGTGGCCCCAGAGGCTGATTGTGAGGCCCCTCAAACCTAGAGCCAAGGGGTTGACCGTGCGCCCCTACAGGTTGCCCATGAGGGCCCTCAAATCTCAGACCACTCGCAGGCTGCACATGTGGACCAATGGGCTGTCCATGTGGCGCGTCAAATGGCATATTACTTCCTGGTTGTCCCAGAGACCCCACCGGTTGCATATGTGGGGCTTCTAATCTTAGACCAGATCCTTGTTGGCCATGAGGCCCTACAGGCTGTCCATGTGGTCCTTCAAATCTCATTCCACTTCCTGGTGGACCATGAGGTCCCACTGGCCGGTCATGAGGTCCTTCAAATCTTATGGCATTTGAAGGTTGGCCATGAGGCCCTTCGAACCTCAATCCACCCGAAGGCTGGCCATCAAATCTTATATTATTTGATGGCTGATCATGCATGCCTTCAAACCTCATTCCAGCAGAAGACTGGCCATGAGGTCCCTCGAACCTAATACTAGCTGTTGTATGACTGTGAGGTCCTTCAAATCGCATTCCTCCCGAGGGTTGACCATGGGTCCCTTCAAATCTCATTCCACCCACAGATTGGCCTGAAGGCCCCTCAAATCGTAAACCTCCCCCTGGTTGTCCTATCGGACCTTCAAATCGTATAGTACTGCCTGTACTAACTTGCCCCGAGGGTCCATCAAACCTTAAGGGACCACTCCCAAGCTGTGCTGGTGGCCCATCAAACATGTGAGAACCTTTTCCTCCAGATTGCCCTTGAGGTCCTTCAAACTGAGCAGTTGGCTGACCTAGAGATCCTTCAAACCTTAAATTAGTCTGTGCTTGTGGCCCTTCAATTCTAGGAGCTGCATTAGCTGGCCCTTCAAAATGACCTGATTGTCCATCTCCACTTGCCCTTATGCCAGGATGTCTAGGAGAACCTTCAAAATGAGCTCTGTCCTCAATCAGTGAACTAAACCTTTGCTTCCCATCAGAGGCCCCAAATCGTGATCCTGGAAGGTCAGTGAACGGTTTTTCTGTATCTTCGTATCTTGCTCGCTTGAAAATGTCATTGATTCTCTGCTCTTCCCGAAGACCTTTAAGAAAAATAAGACTAAAATTACAAACTTTATTCACTAAACCCATTACGTAAAGCTCACACATACTTCTATGGAAAAAAAAAATTCGAACATTTGTGTTATGAAGCTGAATCACATACAGAAACACGTATTGATTTTGCTTTGCTAATATAAATGTTTTTATACCTTTCGAGGCACTTGGCTCATCGTGTCTTCTCCTGACATCATGTGGAGAATTATCAGAGTATGGTCTGCTACCACCAACAGGAGAATGTCGTCTTGATCTTTCGCCAAACTGAGCACTGCATTTGTTTTTTGTTTGGTCACAGTCCATTCCAGAAAGAAATCCATCAGGTAAGTGATAGTCTAATATTTCTTCAGCATCTATCATATTGAGTCTTGGAAATGAATGTTGAACTTGCGTTCGTTTTAGCTTAGCTTTGTGTTCATGGTATATTAAATCCGATTCGGATAATAAGGGCTTCTTTTTGGACATCCCCTTTTCACCTGGTGTATTATCCCACTCAGATCTATGCTTTCCTTCCTGATACTGGAAAAGTTGGCGAATCTTATGACACAGGACAAGGAACTCATCCTGTGTTATTTCACCAGATGTGAGACTTTCGCTTGCCTGTGAGTCAAAAGAAAAAAAATTAAGAGTTAATCTTGAATGCTTAAAAAAAAAAAAAATCAGCAAGAACAAATTCGCATATTACCTTCTTAAGTATCTCCCTCTTGTTTGCCAAGGTCAGTTCTTTGGGTATCTGCAAATTAGCATCTACGCTTAATCGATGTTGCTGTTTTGGGGTGCGAGGTGAAGGAACTCCTTTATTAGTTGCCCAAGTATCCCTGTGCCTCTGATGAGGGGATTTACCAAGTCCTTGATGCTCTTCAGTAAGTTGAGGACTGAAAGCAACAGAAATGACATGTTATTTTATATAACATCTCCATCCACAGCGACTAAACATTCTCTTATATCTTTGTTTTGTAAAGACAATTTATTTCAGCAGTAATTTTAGATTTTCACTTTAGTGATAATCAATTACGGCTCATAAACATCATCAACTTACTTTTTATTTTCCTCCCAGCCAGATTTCCACCTTTTGCTTGATTTGGAACCTTGCCAATTCTCCAGATTTTCTTTGGGTTCTGAATTTGACTTGGAAGAATGTTGATTCATTCCTTCTTGGGGTCGGTCTTCGTGGATTTTCTTCGGCCTCCTAGAATCTCTCGCCTCCTGCTTGATATTCCTCTTGTTCGAGCTTCTGTCATCCCGTGCTCCTGACCCAAAATCCTCTAGATGCGACTGTTTGGGCCCAGACTGTCGTGATTTCCCGATCTTAGATCCAGTTGGAGAGAGGCTCCTAAGCCTTCTTTTAGGTGACCTTCTCTCTCTTCGTTTTGGAGAATGTGCAGATGGTGACCGAGATCTAGGAGAACGTGACCGTTTCCTAGTACTTGACCTTCCTGGTTTTCCACTCTGCTTCTCTGACTCTTCTGTATTGGGATCTTGCTTTTGTACAATGCCATTGATTAATTTATTTCTACCACCAACTGATCTATGTTCCTCTTTGTCTTTCCTCTCCATGCATCTCCTTTTTTCTTTGGGGTCATCATCTTTGCCATCTGGTTTCTCTAGATGTTTTTTTAACCTGGGGTCTCTCTTGTTGATTTCAGACACTCGGGGATTCTCACATTCTTGGTTCCTGGTTTCTTTAGGGTGAAGCAGCTTATTTTGCAACGGAGAGGGTAACTTTGACTTTGCATCCATTTGATCAAATTCTTTCTTCTGCAGTTTCTCGTTCTGTTTTAATTTTTCTGGCTTTGTGGCATTTTGCTTTTCACTCTGTGGAGTTTTGCTAGTCTTCGGGTCAGGCTGACTGACTGCATTCATCAGGAAGTCCTTCCTATGAGTCTGATCTTTCAAATGAGACGAATGCTGACTCGTTCTGTTAAGACGAGGGTCTCTATTGGCTATTTTGGCATCCTGGAGTGGAGACAAATGGTTTTTCTCTGGTGGCAGACAAGCTGGATGGGGAGCTTTAACTGGCATGTGAGGTGGCTGTGGCACATGTTGTTTTAAAGGTGCTTGGCCCAGATTAGATCCACTTTGCTGGACACTGAGGGAAACAGCCTGAAATAAGGAGGAAGGGGGGAAAAGTATTTCAGACATAAGCACCACTTTATTTCTCGTAGCTGTTCAACAATATACATATTTTTGCTTAATAAACTACCCTATTTAACAACACTTCAAAGTTATGATAGTGCTGAAAAAGAATTTTTATGACTGGTTCTTGCATTTATGACTGCCGCAGTATCTCCATAGCCACATGATCAAAATGTAGTTGTTTTGCAATTGGCGGGTGTCTATTATTTATTTTATTATTTATTTATTAATTAAATTTTTATACCGCCCTTCTCCCGAAGACTCAGGGCGGTTCACAGCCAAATAAAACCACAATGAATAAATACAGAATAAAATCAATAATTAAAAAGCTTATTAAATATGGCCCCCAATTAAAATGCATTTAGAACAATAAAACCCACTTTAAAATTTAAAAATGACCATCAAGAGTGATCTGTGGTCACATGATCCCCATTTGCACATTTCACTGCTGATTTCTGATCAGCAGAGTCAATAGAGAAGCTGGCGGTCAAATTGCAAGTTGTAGTCACGTGATGGCTCACTTAACGACCACACTGCTTAGCAATGGAATTGCCTGTCCCAAGTCTGGTCATTAAGTGAGTATCTGTAACACAATTTGAGCTGCATAAAGAAATTACTTCTATGTAGCAACCAATTCCAGTATAATATATACTGTGGATGCCACAATAAACATAGGTTTTGGGTTAATTTTCTTTTCATACCTGTCAGTATGTTAAAATCTAATAAAACGTTTTCAATATCTAGTTGTGGTAAATGACGTAAGTACATTTTATAGCTAGTATTTCAGTAATGATAATAAAAAGATCACAAATCTGAAACCAAAACAATGGTACCTTGGTATTCAACTGCTTTTGAAACTCATCAAATTTGGAACTCAACAATTTTGATGCAAAAAATCGTCCCACTATTCATCATTTATTTGGTACTCAATGCACAAGCTAGAACTTGTTATTATTGGCTACCTTGTGACACACTACATTATTCCTTATGAGAAAATCTGACTGGTACTCATCCCACCTCCCGGAACCAATTAATGATAAGTATTGAGGTACCACTGTATTTGTATTACTTGGCGCTTTCTTCAAATTATAAATTCTGCAATCCAGTCATTATAGAGTAAATGTAGCATATGATACAATATGAAAATTATTCAAGATCTCTGACCGAAGACCCATCAGCAGCAGAGTATAAACCGTGTTATACATTTTTTTTTAGTTTAGGAAAAAAAAGATACCAAGATTCTGCCTTGTGCGTTTCTTTTCTAATACAATTTACATTCCTCATAGTTAGTCTCTGTCATGTTAAACCTGCAGCTCTAATCTACCAATCTCTGATCCCATGTAAAGCACTGGGCTTCACTGATTGTGGAAGATGCTAAAGTAGTTAAGTGCAACTTACATATCAAGTGTGATATGTACAAGAACACTTTCGCAGTAAGCAGACATTTTATCTACGAGTTATAAAATCTAATCTTTGTCCACGTTATTAACATGTTGGAATGACATAATTATCTGCGGTGTATCAATGATTGATCAATAGGAAAAAATACATTTTACTTGAAATTCTAGTAGTTTAAAGAAAAAGAATAGGTTGCAAGGATCATGAGGCTAAACTGACTTTATCAGGAACACCCCAAAAAAATCCATTCCTGAAACATCAGAGCCGCCATAGTCATCTTACTCACCAGCTGTGCTTTTGTCTGTTCTAATTCAAGTTCTAATTTCTTCTGTTGAAGTTCTAACAACTGTTTTTGTTTTGCTAGCAGCTGTTGTCTTATCAGCTGCTCTTGCGTTAAGTTCTTTTGTATTTCAGGAACAATTGGAGTAGAGGACACAGCAGAACAGGACACAGGAAGAGAACAGACTGTAGAGCTAGGTGCAGCAGGTTCCTCAGGCTACCAAGAAAATGGTAATAAAATACATGATTCTTACTTATGAAGAAGGAAAATAACCGGCCATTATTCATAGTTTTGTAATTTCGTTTATTTATACAAATCAATTAGAATGTGTATTGGGCATATCATACAATATAAAAAAGAGCACTGTGATAGTTCTTTGCCTTAACTGTTAAATTATCAATTTATGGCGTGCAAAAGTCAAGCCAGAGTTAAAAACACTTAACATTAGTTTCAGCAACTTACCGATTTACTTAAAAACTTAGGATTCACGTGGATGCTAGAAGTATTCACATTAGGGGGTAACGGCTTAACAGGCCAAGCAGGGTCAACTGAATTCACCCGAACATCGAGAGCATAGAGAATCTTCAGAGGGAAAATTTCATCCCACGTGGAACGCAATTTAAACAAACTTTTCCTAGTATTTTCATCCACCTAAGAACAATAGAATAATTCTATGGCTTGTTAAGTCCATATAACACGTTATCCATCTTTCTAAAATTCAAGACCACGTTTTAAGTGTTCTAGGGTTATACCCTATTCATTTGGGTACACAAGTTCCAGTGAAAAGTGGAGAATTCAAGTGGGCACAACTGAAACAAGTACTGCACTCTGCTAATGCGCTAATTTGCAGACAGTACAACAAAGATTTCAGCAGTCACGTGTCTCTTTCATCTTCCACGCATGACTTATAGTGATATAGCAGTTGTATCTTATTCTTAGAATGTTTCCACTACCAACTGGAACTAGACATATTTCACTAAGCATTATTGGATAAAATCTTATTATTATTATTATTGAAGTATATTCCAGCAATGTAATAAAAAACAAACACAGGCACATTCATCAATTCCTTAGGTTTTTTTTTAGGATGTTGAGTTCCCATTATCCAGAGACAGCATGTCCACTGCTGAGTTTGCATAGAGGAAATTGTTGTTCAACACATTTGAAGGGCGCCAGTTGAAAGGCTACACTACTCCACTTAAGGCAAAACTTTTTTGTATGTCAATATGCAAAAAAACCCAACTCTGAAAACCCAGCTCAGTCAAAAAGTGAACTCTTTTCCATTGCCTAAATATTTATATGGTCACTAATTTAACATTAAACTGATTTAATGTTTGAGCAACTCAAAAATTTTAGCCTCTTTCAACCAAACCGTACTGAAATGGAAAGTGTGATTTCAATTTCCTTTAACAATTCACAGCAATGTACATTTGTAAAGGAAAATTCTGCCTTTGGAAGTTATCTTTAAAATTTATCAAGCAAACTAATGCAAAAAATAATGTCCACAATCGTTATAAATTAGGTCAGGTATGGAAAATCGAAATGGCTTGAGATTGGAGAGAAAAGTTGATCAAAATAAGACTTTATAGATCTTGTTTATCAAAATAAATAAAACCCTAAAGTATTGAATACTTAACACAAACAAGAATAGGATGTATACACTTGGTTACTCATTCTTCTGTAAAACTAAAAATCTAATGAGCTGCATTTTACTGTGCCTTCTACTGAGTGACTCACAGAAAGCATAACACATGATATGATTGCATTTAGTTGCTCTCTAGTGCAAATTTTCTTACGGAGGATACATTCTTTATGTTCCACCCTTAAAACTGCAAAAAAAAAAACAAGACAATGTGCCATGTCTTTATTTATACAACAGCAATTTTGAAACTTTAGAGAAACACATTTATATATATATATATACCTTTTCAAACACATTAACAAATGTTGAAACTAGGTTTTTAGTAAATGCAGCAAGATATTCTCGTCCAACATTCTTGACAATGGAATCCATTAGGTACATAACAGGAAGTTTCTCATTAGAAGGAGCCTGGAGTAATAAGAAGAAAACTGAAACATTTAGTTGTAACAAAACAAAACTAAAATGATCTTTTTAAATGAAGGAATTACCAACCCAATACCTCTGGTAGGTAACAAATCTGAACCAAAAAAACAACCATTTACTAATTTTAGAATTAGCTATTAAAAGAATCAATAGATACCAGTGCAGTTATTATTTGGTAGGTTGGGTTTTCTTTTAAGGGGATTGGATTGTGAGAGGCAGGAAGTACTGGCCCATGATGCAAAATTAACTACTGGGGTCTTTATATGAGCCACCTCACATTCTATTGGACTATACTTTGAGGGAACACACAGTAGTTTCTGTTGGGATCTCTATAATATGGGACATGGATCAATTAACTGGATTTCATAAAATGAAGGGGAGAATTCAGTGGACAGAAAGTTGAATACCAGTGTTGTTAGATGAGCCACGCTTCACTTGCTGTCATCCAAAGGCAAGTAATACCAACTCTAGACAGTTGAAGAAATGGCAATCAAACAATCTCAAAATTATATGCAAGCCATAGAACTGGAACCGAAAAAATATAAATCCACAATGGAATTATGTTGTTGAACTTATAAATAACTGGAACCAAAGACTGGCACAGAAGACAATCTTCAATGTCTGGTCACTCCTCAATGGCCAAGGAGTCAAGATGGATTTTTTTCCCCTCTGTACAGAAGGCACGTCCGGAATTCATGTAGTACGAACGGTTGTTGAAAATGAATTTCCAAAGAAAGTGGAAGCCTTCCTGTTTCTGTTCAAAATGAGTGTTAATGTCTCATCCACATTAAGGAAGGGCCACAAACTTCCAAAAAGTATCAGCATGTATAAACTTATTGAGGGTAATTGTTTCTCACACACATTGACTTTTTACACAGGAATAGTTTAATTCCCATTTAACACCCATCAATTCTCAAAATTTGCAGGCAGTGTAACATTAAGCAGCTAACAGTGTCTGCATTTATTGCCAAAATTCCACTGCTCAAATGTTTGGCTGTCCTTGGAGCAAGGGTCTTTTTCTTGTAGCTAGTGTTTTTCCCTTTAACATAGTTCAAATTGTGAAGATATTCATAGAAGATGAAAACACATAGGCAATTTTCAAATCTTGAAAAATCTAAACCACATCTTATCTTCTTCACTTTAAAATGTGTAGGGTTTTTTCCCCCTCAAAACAAGTTATTCAAACCCTTACATCAAACATTTGTTTGAAATCTGCTCAGGAGGGAAAGAGATCAACAACTCTTTAACCACACACACACACACAGGGCTTTTATGGACAGCATTTAAGCAAAAGTTAAATGTAGAGAAAGGAATTCCCAAACGGGTAAGGCATGAATACCAGTACTGGCCAATTATCAATTCCCTAATAGCTGGACTTGAAAATTTATTAGGTGCAATCTGCAAACTGTTAAGATTGAATTTGGATTGTTACAATAGGGCTTGCAAAGTATTAAGCTTCTTGAACACTTTAGTACTCTGCTCTTAGACCCCATCTGCAGACTGTGAAGGATAGCTGTCAAAAATATAGCTAGCCTTTAAAATCTTATTCCCAAAGAAGTATGTGTGCGCTTCCCTTTTATAAAAATATTTCAAGGGTTAGAAAAGGTCCTATTGTATTCACAAAGCTGTGAAAACTATGTGTGAAATTATGAAACAAGGAGGCAAATTTGTCCTAGAATCAGTTTTTAGATATTGGAAAGCAATCCCAGCTTTAAATGAGTGGAATGCCACTGTTCTGAGAACCAGGGTTTACAACTGCAATAATTCATGAACAGAAATGCATTGTGAAATATTGGAGAACCACCCAGCTGAGGCAAACCCCAAGTCAGATTTTCAAGAAGTCGTGGAAGGTGAGAAAGTCAACTCAAAATCACCAAGAAAGTGGAGATAAAATTTAAAAAGCTTATTTCTAGAAAAACCATGTCCAGAGTTCTCAACAGAATGCTTGGTGCACTCCTTCAAACATCAGATGAATTGAATGTTGAATATATGTGGATCTGTGTTTTTCTTAGTATTTCCCTAAAAATTGAACTTTCCTCAGACTTTTTTTCCTGTAAACCACACCACAGAAAAGTTAACACTTTAATAACAGATTCTGCACTACACCCGGTAAATAAAAAGACAAATACATATTTTATATATTTTATTTACATTTTTAATACCACACACATTTCAAAATCATTTATTAAAAAGGTAGGCAAACCACTCTGCATTACACTAAATAGAAATTGTCTCCAGACAATATTTTCTTTCAAAAGTGGTTTTCAGAGAACTCAAATCTCGTTTCATCCTGGTCACTAAAGACAGCTATGCAAATCCAATTAGAAATACAGGTTTTAGGTATTTTTAAATACACTCAAGGGGATATCTATGTAACCATCCCCATTAACCCAAAAGCCAAAAAACAGAACTGGAATTTATGTGTTATGAATTTCTGGAGAGATCAAAAACATTAAAAGTAAATAGGGACTATTTCTAGAGAACTGAAACTAACCAATCTGCACTATAAACAATTGCCTTTTATCCTGCGTTTCCATTTTATTATAACTTAATATCCCAGATTAAATTAGCAAAATCAAAACCCAACATACTTGCAGAAGCTAAGGAAAATGGGTGAGGAGGAAGAAACAGCAAGAGAACAGAAATGTTCAATTATAATAGAGATGTGCTACCCTTCTGCTACTTAAAGGACTAAAATACTCCAGGGGAAAAAGAGATACTGCACCATAAGGGTGACTTTTATCAGAAAATTTCTGAGCCAATATGAACCCTAGACTTTCTTTTTGCATCATATGCTTCTCGGGCGCCATGTTGGGATTAGATAGGCTGCTGTGGTTCCTGCAGGCAGGGCTGAACATTTCTTTCCATGCCTTAATGAACGTGCTGCTCTAACAAGGAATGGATCATGCATACACATGCAGACGCACACCCTTAGCCTGTCATGCATCTGTTACTAAAAACATTCCGGGAGCATAAAGATCCTCCTTTGTCTATAGAAATTTATTCTACAGAAAATAATGAAATTCCACTCCCTTTCCAGACCTTACGTATTAAGGCTAGTTGTCCCTGAAATTATTTTATCTATTTATTTAAAAACATGTAACCAAGCTAATTAAAGTATGTAGGCTAGGAGAATTAAAACTGCATGTTTCAAAAACAGCAACTGCTGCATAGACTCAGCTAAGCGGCCATGTTGTATATTCAATTCATGCAGCCTTAAAAATCCTTCACAAAATTCAGGGGAGGAAGAATCAGGCCCTTTTCTGAACTGGGCAGATTTACCTCTTCCTTGGAATTATTCCATAGAAAGGAATAATTCAGGCCTTAATCTAAGGGGGGGGGGGTTTCCTGCCAACTATGGCCTAGTCTCATTTTCCACCTTAACCTTTGCTCATGCTACCATTCTCCATTTCCTTTTTTGATCTGAAAACTATCTCCCACAACGTTGTTCTGTCAAACGTGGTTCCTACCTGTTTTTAACAGAACAACCTTTTTTTAAAAAAAAAAATCCATTGCTTTCACCTTCCTTTTATCTAAATGGTATTCCATCAAGTTATCTGAAAGGAAGCAGTTAGGACCGGTTTATCTGCCCTTGACACTGCCATGCGTGAGGGTGGATGGCAGCTCTAGATTCTCTGCCCCCCCCACAGCTGTTCCCAGAGCACCTGGACTGACTTTGCCCCTTCTTACTCTTGACCATCTACAGTGCTCCTGATTACACTCCACATCCCTCCCTTTCCATCCATGTCTGTCTGAAAAATAGGCTATCTATATGACTTGGGGGGTTCACTCTTTCTCAATAACTTGACCTACTTTGATACAGCATTTCTTTTTCCGACATACATGGCTGGGGAAATGTTTGTGCAATGCCTGCACTGAAGGCAATTCTGAACCACAGAGAAATCCAAGGAAAGAAACCCCAGGAAGAAGATTCAGAGGCTGCCTGCCTGGGTTGTGTGTGCCTCCCCATGTGACATTCCTAACAAAACTACCCATTTCCCCTTCCCCTCCTTAGGGCTTCCTCTTTTCTACCCCTCCTCTGCTTAATAGCAATAGGCCTTAGACTTAAATATCACTTCACAGCCCTGTCTGAGCGGTTCTACAGTGTCAGCACCTTGCCCCTAACAATCTGGGTCCTCATTTTACCCCACCTAGGAAGGATGGAAGGCCGTGTCAATCTTAACTAGGTCCTCTCCTTCCAAAACACAGGTAGTCCTCCGACTCACGGCCACAATCCTGTCACTAAGCGAGACACGTAAGTGACTTTTGGCCCCCATTTTACGACCTTTCTCGCCACCACCCTCAAGTGAATCGCTGCCGTGGATCAATTAAGTTATAACCTGGTTAAGTCAAACTGGCTTCCCCCACTTGACACAGGATCCCAGGACGCTGCTATGGTCATAAGGATGGACGCGTGACCCACAAGGGGATGCTGCCACGGTCTTAAAAAGTGTGATAAAACGGGGTCATCGGTCACTTTTTTCCCCTCCCCCCCAGTGCTGTTTTGAACAATCACGAAAGGAAGTGTCGTAAGTCGAGGACTACCTATAACAACTCTCTTTGGGGGTACCTAGTGGGCTCTATCCTAAGGCCTCAATCCTGACCTCTGCCTGGCCCTTCCCCACAGACCGGACCCTCCATCCACTCCCCTTCCAGCCTATTTCTACACCCCCCCCTTTTTGACGTGTGACCTTTTCTGTGAATCTCACACTCACACACACATAGGTGGGAGGGGGGCCTGTCGTCCCCCCAACCACTAATTCTATGGCTCAACAACAAACACGCGGGGTTGGAAGAAGATAGCGAAAGGGGGGGAAGAAGGAAGGAAGACCTGCTGCCCTAGAGATGGGAAGGGAGGAGGCTGGGGACTGGGATGGAGGGGGGGGGGATTAAATAGAGAGAGCGTATTCGGCGGTAGAGTATATAAAAACCTTGGCGATTTGCGCCTCGATCAGCGAGACGATGTCCTTGGCGAAGGGCACGTTCTCCTCGGCCAGGATGGTCAGCATGTTGATGTGCGGCTTGCTGTTGAACGTCAGGTCTTCCAGCGACGACTGGTAGTCGCGGCAGGCGTCTTCGCTGTTGCCGCCACCGGTGGTGGTGGTGCCGCCGCCGCCACCGCTGGCGGCCCCTTCGGACGCCGTCGTCGCGGCGCCGCCGCCCGACATTCTTCCCACACACACACACACACTCACACTCACGCGCACACGCCCGCCTCAGGCCTGATAGGCCGCGGGGGGGACACGGCCGATGGATTCCCCCTCCCGCCGAGGAGGGAAGGCCAGGCAAGCCTTTTTCTTTTTTTTTTTCCCCTCTTCGCCGATGTAGTGGTGGTGGTGGTGATAAGTGGCCGCCGCCGCTGCTGATCCCACCCGGCTTTCTTCTAGCTCATCCTCCGCTTCGCCGTTTGTCGTTTTTGTGTGTGTGTGTGTGTAATTTTTCTCCTCAGGTCGTCGTCGCCGGCCGCCTCCTTCTTCTCCTCAGTCGCCGCTCGCCTCGATCAACCGCCTTTCTTTTTCCTCCCTCAGAAACGCACGCACAAAATGGCGGCGGCGACGACGACGGCTCCTGCGGCTCGCGAACGCCTTCTGTCCTCCGGCTTCAACCGCTGCGTCATCTGAAATGGTTCTGAAGAAGAAAAAAAAAAAAAAAGAGGAGGGAAAGGGGCGGGGCGCTTTGGAGAGCGCCTTTTGTTCGCTGGCCGCCACGCCATTGGCTCGCCGCGGGAGGGGGAGCCCACCTTCGCCGCGCTCTGATAGGGCCGCCCCGCCGTTCGTTTTTCCCCGCCTCCCATTGGGAGAGGCGGGAGGAGGGGGAGGAAGGAGGGCGATCTCCTCGGAGCTTTTATTGAACGGCGCCGCTCCTCGCGGCGATTGGCGGGCTCGCCTTGTTAAGAACCCGCCTTTCTTTATTCCTTCAAGCTTTGGGGTTGGCTCTTTCCGAAGGTAACCCGGACTCCTTGTTGTCGCGTGACGTGAGCGGGGTGCGGGGGGGGGGGAGTTGCGGTTGCCTCCCTCTTCCCCCCCCCGCAACGTCTTTTAAAGCGTTCAAGACTTGTCCGCGAGATCTCGTTTCCTATTGGTCCCGTTCTTTGGCTCAACTGTTGCTATGGGAATACGGGCCTTTTTTTTGAGGCCTACCTAAAAGTCACACGGCCAGTCAAGCGGGCCTTACATTACATTCCTTTTCGCGCTATCGATAGCCGCGGGGTAGTAAAACTAACCAATAAATACTGATAATAATCCGTCATGCCCTGCTGTACTACAAAAGGCTGGCATATGTTGAGACTTGGCTGGTGCAAAATAAAAATAAAAATAAAAGCACATTTTTTTAAAAAAAATCCTCAGATTTGTGCTCTCCACCACTAGAATGTTCCCTTTATTTGTATTCATTTTAATGTATTCAATTCATGCTTATACTTATATCTATTACCTAATACGTGCTTGACAGAATAAATAAATAAATGAATAAAATACAATAGAAAGCAATTGAATGAAAGCAAGGAGTGGCTTCCTTTAAAAGAAAACACGTTGCCCACCGGCAGAGATTTCAATTTCTATACTGCAAACAGTATATAAAAATAAATATAAAAATAAAATAGGTTTTCCAGAACTCCTGATCAGTCTTTCGGCCCCTTGCTGGCAGCTTAATTGGAATAAAAAGTAATTATGCCACTGATTTATGGCATGGATGCCCTGCTGTGAACACCTACATATTAGCACTCTTGAGAAATTCCTTGAAAATACAGAGAGAAAAAAACTGCTTTTTCCTCAGGGATACCTTTCTCCCCTATCTTCCTGGCATCTATATAATGAAACCTCTAGGATTATTTGCTGCTAGGTATCTATTTAAAATTAAGTCAAAACAAGCTCTAATAACCTTCCAGAAGCCCACAAGGAATTATATTGAAAATGGTTCATGTGACTATTATTTACTGAGGTCTAAATGAGGAGATGAATTTCTATTATTATCTTTATTCATTAAACATGAAACTCAAGTCAACTGAACATTCAAAAAGGCATCACAAATACCACTGACTGGTGATAATGGTTGATACGGGTTGCTGCCAGCGTCCTAAGTATCAACCAAGTACCTTCTTAAGATGTACGATTATTATTATTATTTTTAATATTATTATTTACTTCATTCATTAAACATGAAAGTCAACTGAACATTCAAAATTACATCACAAATAGCATTGACTGATGCTAATGGTTGATACGGGTTGCTGCCAGCGTCCTAAGTTTCAATCAAGTACCTTCTTAAGATGTACGATTATTATTATTTTTAATAATATAATTATTATTATTTACTTTATTCATTAAATCTGAAAGTCAACTGAACATTCAAAAATGCATCACAAATAGCATTGACTGGTGCTAATGGTTGATACGGGTTGCTGCCAGCGTCCTAGGTATCAACCAAGTATCTTCTTAAGATGTACGATGTTCCAAGTGGCGCAGGTTTTTGCGGTATTTTTATTATTATTTTTTTTTTATTTTTTTATTATTCTTGTTCTTCTTATTATTATTATTGAAAACCATGTGGTCCTTTCCACCATTAAACCATCTTTCCAAACAGCTTCCATGTTTCCAGTGTCTTTTTCCCCCACTTGGAACTGAACCCAGATAGACGTTTCTTCCAACATTATTATTTTTTATTATATAATTTTCTTTGTTATATATAAAAATGTCCATATCTGCAATGGCAGTGTACTGTCTGGGTACAGTCTCTTTTAATTATAAGTAACAGGCCTCATACATACAATAACTATATTTATTATTCTCAAAGTCTATTCACCGTGATCTTCGCTTCTCCTTATTAAACATTTTCCATTATTTAATAAAACACTCTGTTCAGTTTTATCTACAATTGGTTAATGATATCAAGCATTATAAAACTCATATGAACATCACATTTGTAACCTTTATCCTCTTAATTCTGTTAATCCTAATGTTTATGTATCCTGGTTATTCAATATACATTATTTAATTACACATTTATTTTATCTTTATTTATATATCCTCCTCTATTCCAAGTTTCTAACTTTTGCTTCTATTTTCTAACCATTGGCAGAGGAGATGAATTTCTTAAAGCCCAGGGTTTAAATTAGAAAATTATTTATTAAATTTCTATGCCATCTATCTCACTGTTGGAACAACCCTGAGCAGCTTAAAAAAATGATTTTAAAAAACTAAAAATCTAAAATTATGAATTGAATAATGCAGACCAAAGGGGTGGATGGCATGATTGTTTTGCTATTGTTTTGATTTTTTAATTTGCGAAGTTTTTCAAAAGGCAACTGGATTTTTGTTTTTCTTTAAAGGCGTTTCGCTTCTTATCCAAGAAGCTTCTTTGGTTCTTTAGTCAGAAAACAGTTGCCTTTTGAAAAACTTAGGGTTGACTCAATTTGACTCCTTATTTTGCACACAAACTTTACTTTCCTGGAAGGAAAATTTGCATTTCTAAGCCACAATGCTCTATGCATATTTGAAAAGAATGAGATTCCTTCAAATTCCTTCCTCCTAGTGGCTTGGTTCCATGTTACTTTTTTGGAATTGCTAGGAAAGTCATTTGTAACAGCCTCCTTCAAAATTGCTATTTCAACACCTCAGAATGTTAAACTTCATTATTAGCATTTCAATAAAGGTGATATTAGCATTTTAGCAAGGCATCCAGGCCTCCTCCTGAACTTTAGGAAACCAACCACATTTTTGCTTTGAGCCCAAACCATTTCCTTTGATATGCAAAAACTAGTCCTTTCATGACCATCAATCAAATAACAGGGCTGCATTCTAAAGTCTTTGTCTGTTGCAAGTGTTAAAAGAAACAAAACCTGGAAAAGAAAAGTGGAGATGGTATTTATGAGGGTATTTTTTTTCTCATATCTTTTATTGTTTGATTGTTGCTTTCTCACACACCACATATACCAAATGTACCTTTTGTTTCTATACCCTATACCACTCTGCCTTAATAAAATGTTATTCGCTTTGCCTGAAGTACTTGTGGTTCACATTGTTGGGGTATCTTTGAACGGTCATTAAACAAACGAATGTAAGTGGAGGACTACCTGCACTGTCAACAGCTGGACTCAAAATAACTTACAACCTGCTGATTAAACTTGGTTCTCCTTGGGCTGATGCAGCACCTCATGTCCATGCCTTAGCAAATTTCCCAAAATTCAACAGATGGTTAGGACTGCAGAAAAAAACAATTGCAACCAGACTGCCTTCCATTGAGGACTGTTCTGTCCCCCTCGCCTCAGTCCGAGTGATGACTTAATTAGCCGGCACTATCAGCTCTGGCAGCAAACTAGCGAGCGTCAGCCAAGTGACTCTGTTATCTCTCTCTCTTTTTTTTATTTACATTTATATCCCGCCCTTCTCCGAAGACTCAGGGCGGCTTACAGTGTATAAGGCAATAGTCTCATTCTATTTGTATATTTATAAAGTCAACTTATTGCCCCCCCAACAATCTGGGTCCTCATTTTACCTACCTTATAAAGGATGGAAGGCTGAGGCAACTTTGGGCCGGGCTTGAACCTGCAGTAATTGCAGGCTGCTGTGTTTTAATAACAGGCTTCTTACAGCCTGAGCTATCCCGGCCCTTGATGAGTCAACCAGGAACAAACAGTACTTCAGCTCTAGTTAAGCAGTTGATTTGCTTGCTATGAAGAGCAGCCCTTGCTGCTTTTATATCCTGTGGGGTGTGGCTCCATGACTCAGCACTTCCTAGGCCTGCCCCACCCCTGCTTCTGTTGTTCCCGCCTCTCCTGCCTAAGAAACCTAGGGTTCAGTCAGGCCTGATTGCCATCAGCCGGGTCTGGAGGTGTGGCCTGGGGGGGGGAAAGAGTCAGGGGACGGAGGCCTCGTTATCTCCTCCACCTGGCCTGCCTCTGGCTCCTGGAGCTGAGCCAGGGAAGCTGGTGCTCCTGAGGTAAGTCCTGATGGCCCTTCCCCCTCACTTTCCAAGTCACTTTCTGGCAGGGGGCCCAGCTCGGTGGGGGTGGGGGCGCAGACACAACAAGGACCTGCATACTGCACGAACCAGAAAGAGTGCTGAGAAAATATCTACAGACCCCTCACATCCTGGACATAAACTGTTTCAACTCCTCCTCTTAGGTCACCGGTATAAGGCATTGCATGTCAAAACAACTAGACACAAGGTTTTTTTCGTCATGCCATCATCACTCTGTTAAACAATTCCCAGAAGCACTGCTTAAGGATATTTACCCACGTAGTATGACTGTATTACTATTATCCTTCTCATCTTTCTTATTACCTTCTCCTATTGATGTCTTATATCTCTTTGTTTTTTTGTACATATACTTCTTACTATATCTTCTTATATCTTTGTTGTTTGTACATATACCGACAGCTTATGCACAGGAGTGATTGTGTGTCCAATCACACTTTGCCAATAAAGAATCTCTTCTCTTCTCTTCTCTTCTCTTCTCTTCTCTTCTCTTCTCTTCTCTTCTCTTCTCTCCTCTCCTCTCCTCTCCTCTCCCCTCCCCTCCCCTCCCCTCCCCTCCCCTAAATGCACCAGAGACAAATCCCTTGTATTCAGTCACACTTGGCTAATATCTTCTTGTAGGAAGTTAGCACCCATCCCTCTCCTAAAAGAATGAAATGTTTTAGGGAATATTAAAAAGGCAGAATATTATATTTCCCTGGATGAGAAATGGAGAAACATCTTTTAAAGACAAAGCAGCTCCCTGCCCGCCCGCCCCCATCTTTGTCAATGGGCCATTAAGTCCATTCTACATAACAAAGATAGGATTAGCCTCTGTCCATCTAGCAACAAAAACTCACCACATGGGACCTGGGTAGATTACATCACCCAGCAAGGCTACCTAAGAGCCCCGCCCCCTGGGAGCCTGACAACCAATCGGGATACATATCTTATACAGGAACAGGAAACACTAAAGTGGGGGCCAAGAGAGGGTATAAAACCAAGGGACTCTCACCCAACACCTTGAAACACCTGATTGCCCTTTTCTGCCAGGACTTCAAAACTATGTGGCCCTGTCCACCATTAAACCATCTTTCCAAGCAACTTCCATGAAATCCGGTGTCTTTTTCCCCACTTGGAACCACTGAACCAGGAAGGACATTTCTTCCAATATTCTCTTCTCTTCTACCGTACCCTACCCTAAACGCACCGGAGTCAAATTCCTTGTGTCCAATCACACTTGTCTGGCCTTCAGGAAAATAGTTTGACCCCCTCCTCTCTGGCAGCCCGTCAAATATTGGAACACGGCTATCATGTCTCCCCTGATCCTTCTCTTCACTAGAATAGCCATGGACAGTTTCTGTAACTGTTCATCGTATGTTTTAGCATCCAGTCCAGGGGTGAAATGCTCCCGGTTCGGACCGGATCGCGCGATCCAGTAGCGATGGGGGCATGTAGTTTGGAGAACCGGTGGCAAAAATCCCTGCCCCTCCCACTGCCCAGCCTCGCTGTTCCTCTTCTCTGTCCCTGAAGCTCTCGGTGGTGATATAGCTGCAAACGGCCTTAAATGATTGCCACGGCGCTTCAAAGGGCCACACTACAGCTGATCAGCGCTGTAGGCAGCTGGTAGACCGGTGCCTCTATTTTTAAAGAAGGTAGACTGGTGCCTGCCAAAAAAAGGCACTTGGTAGACCGGGGCCTGTCAGTAAAAGGCAATTGGTAGACCGGGGCCTCTATTTTTAAAGAAGGTAGACTGGGGCCTCCCAAGTTTTGTATACTTTATTATTTTTATTATTTATTATTATTGACCATACCCATTCAGTCATCTGACCACCAAGCCACACCCACCAATTAAGCCACGCCCACAGAACCGGTAGGGAAATTTTTTAGATTTCACCCCTGGTCCAGTCCCCTAATCATCTTGGTTGCTCTCTGCACTCTTTCTAGAGTCTCAACATCTTTTTTATAGTGTGGTGACCAAGACTGGATGCAGTACTCTAGGTGCGGTCTTACTTTATAGAGCGGTATTAGTACCTCCCTTGATCTTGATTGTATCCCTCTGTTAACGCAATTTTGGATTGCATTGGCATTTTTGGCTGCCGTCGCACACTGCTGGCTCATATTTAGCTGGTTGTCCACTAAGACTCCAAGATCCCTCTCACAGTTACTGCTATTAAGCCTGGTTTCACCCAGTCTATATGTGTCCTTTTGGTTTTTCTTGCCTAAGTGTAAGGCTTTACTTTTCTCTACATTGAATTTCATTTTGTTAGACGGGGCCCAGTTTTTTGTCATGATCTTTGTTTTTGTCTTCATCTTGAACTGGTATATTCAAAGCAGTTCACCCATCAGTTGAAGCAGAGAGCATTGCCCTCCTTTACACCTAAAGCATTGCCCTTCTTTACACCTGTCAAGGATGCTCAAGGCAGAAATTTGTGGGAGTGGTGAGACAGAATTGAAATGTATACTTAATTTCAGTTGAGGTTTTCCCCTCCATGGCAATTCTTGCTTGAACAATAAAAAGAGTGGAGGAAATGGAGAAAATTGCCGAGTTTTGCTTTATTTTTTTTTGACACAATGTTCTTTCTTAAATGAGCTCAGGAGTGGCTGCTTTGCAGCTCTCCAGACACAGAGATATAATGATAGCTTCTGCTTATGCACAGTGTCTATACCAGAGGTGGGTTTCAGCAGGTTCTGACCAGTTCTGGAGAACCGGTAGCGGAAATTTTGAGTTTGGAGAACCAGTAAATACCACCTCTAACTGGCCCCACCGCCATCTGTTCTCTGCCTCCTGAGTCCCAACTGATCAGGAGGAAATGGGGATTTTGCAGTAACCTTCCCCTGGAGTGGAGTGGGAATGGAGATTTTGCAATATCCTTCCCCTGCCATGCCCACCAAGTCACACCCACAGAACTGGTAGTAAACCCACCACTGGTGTATACGGTTAAATGCTCCGCTAAAGACTGTTTTTATAAAGACAGACCGATTTGGAGCTCTTTCTAATTGCCAATGTAAGCTATTTGTCCAGTTCTACACACACAAAGTTAATTGTCATGCGTTCTGAGATATTTGCATTTTCTGCAGTATCGTTTCAAACAGTGACAATTTAATTTATGCATTTATTTTCTTTATAAAATGTAGAGAATGCTTTAGTCTGAGGATATGTCAAATATCATGCAAGTAACGTTACAAATTAGTGTTTTTATCCCACCTTTATTACTTTATAAGTAATTCAAAGTAGTGAATGTACTAAATTTATTTATTTACTAAATCTACACTACTATTAATCTTCTCATCGTTTTCATCACCAATCTCTTTCCACTTATGACTGTATGACTGTAACTTTTTGTTGCTATCATTAAGGGTTAAATTGCAACCTATGACCATCATTTGTGTTGTAAATGTTGTACCTTTGATGAAGGTTTATTTTTCCTTTTTCTTTTCTTTTATGTACACTGAGAGCATATGCACCAAAACAAATTCCTTGTGTGTCCAATCACACTTGGCCAATAAAATAAAATTCTATTCTAATACTCTTTTCTCCTATTTTGTCACAACAACCCTGTGTGTTTGACTGCGAGAGTGATTGGCCCAAAGTTTCATGCCTAAGGCGGGACTACAACTCACAGTTTCCTGGTGATTGGCTCAAAGTCATCCAGCTGGGTTTCATACCTCAGGCACAATTAAAACTCACAGTCTTTAGGTCATTTTCTCAAAGGCACTCAGCCAGCTTTCATGCCTAAGGTGGGACTAGAACTCACAGGCTCCTGGTGATTGGCTCAAAGTTATCCAGCCAGCTTTCATGCCTAAGGTGGGACTAGAACTCACAGTCTCCTGGTGATTGGCTCAAAATCACCCAGCCAGTTTTCATGCCTAAGGCGGGACTAGAACTCACAGTCTCCCGGTGATTGGCTCAAAGTCATCCAGCCAGCTTTCATGGCCAAGGCAGGAATAGAACCCGCAGCCTTCTGGTTTCTAGTCTACTGCCTTAAAACACTAAGATCAAAACAGTTTTTAATTTCAGCAAATATTCAGACTCATGAGTACCATGAATAATTCCAGCAATCTTGATTCTCACCTCTGACATCTCAAAGCAGGGGTGAAATGATCCCAGGGCGATCCAGTAGCGATGGGGGCGGATAGTTCGGAGAACCAATAGCAAAAATCCCTGCCCTCACCATCACCCATGCCCACCCAATCACCCGGTCGCCACTTACCTACTTAGCGGCTTGCTGCTTCTTTCGGGCTCGCTCGCTTTTCCTGCCTTGCTTCGGCTGCTGCAATCAAATGCATCAGCTAACAACTCAATCTGCCTGCCTTGTCCCTTCAATTGAGTAAGTAACTGGCGGGGGGGGGGGGGGAGCTTTTAAAAAAAAATTAGTTAATTGGGTTTACTAAAAAGCAGAGACATCACCCTGCCAACAAAAGTGCATATAGTCAAGGCGATGGTTTTCCCAGTTGCAATGTATGGCTGTGAAAGTTGGAGCACAAGGAAGGCTGAGCGCCAAAGAATGGAGGCCTTTGAACTCTGGTGCTGGAGAAGACTCCTGCGAGTCCCTTGGACTGCAAGGCGATCCAACCGGGCAGTCCTAGAGGAGATCAACCCTGATTGCTCTTTAGAAGGCCAGATCCTGAAGATGAAACTCAAATCCTTTGGCCACCTAATGAGAAAGAAGGACTCACTGGAGAAGAGCCTAATGCTGGGAAAGATTGAGGGCAAAAGAAGAAGGGGACGGCAGAGAACGAGGTGGCTGGCTGGAGTCACTGAAGCAGTAGGCATGAGCTTAAATGGACTCCAGAGGATGGTAGAGGACAAGAAGGCCTGGAGGAACTTTGTCCATGGGGTCGGATACAACTTCGCAACTAACAACAACAATTTATTTTTTTAGACAGCAAATTAAAGTTAAGGAAGTTTTAAATTTAGCTTTTTTTTGGTGTGTTTCTGTAGTGTTTCACTATAACTACACACACACACACACAAAATCTCACAAAGCTGTGTGTGTCAGTTGTAGTGTGTGTGTGTAAACTGTGAACGTTGGTTTTTGATACCTCTTATTGTTTTATGTACTGTATTATTTTTATCAGTGTTATTCTGTTACATTATTACTATTGTTACCAATATACAGGTTGATATTTTTTACTGCCTTTTTTTTTTCTTTTGTAAATGATATACCCTGACAATACACTGTATTCAAAATGTTTAGGTAAAGGTAAAGGTTCCCCTCTCATATATGTGCTAGTCGTTCCTGACTCTAGGGGGCGGTGCTCATCTCCGTTTCAAAGCCGAAGAGCCAGTGCTGTCCGAAGACGTCTCTGCAGTCAGGTGGCCGGCATGACTCAACGCCAAAGGCGCACGGAATGCTGTTACCTTCCCACCAAAGGTGGTCCCTATTTTTCTACTTTGCATTTTTTATGTGTTTTCGAACTGCTAGGTTGGCAGAAGCCGGGACAAGTAACGGGAGCTCACCCCTTTTACGCGGCACTAAGGATTCGAACCGCCGAACTGCCGACCCTTTCGATCGGCAAGCTCAGCGTCTTACCCACTGTTTATCAATAAATATTTTTTTTTAAAAAAAGAATAAGCAAATAGGGAACAGGGAGAAGAAACTGAGAGCATCTTCTCCAAGGTGAAAACCTGGATCCATGTGCCTTCACCTGTACCTCCAACAACCTGCCTTCTAAATGGCTCATATCCTCCTGCTGACAAGGCAAGCCGGATCGCCTCCCGTGTCTCACCCTATAATTTTTCCAAACAGGTTTTGCCTGTCAGCCAGGATTTTTTAGACACTCTTCGCAAAAATCTCTTGTCTCTTCCACTTGACTCCCGGCTGAGATGTACCAGGTCATCTCTTCGGCTGACGTACTTCCTCGCTTTTTCATTTAACGCCCGACAAAATATGAAAGCGCTGAAGTTTGCAAGCTTTTTTTGGAGGCATTTTTCCCCTCCCTTTCCAGCTGTTTCTTTTTCTTTAAAGTTTTTATTTTTATTTTTTAACAAATACACACAAACAATGCATTTTTTTCTGAACAGAGTACTGGCCGAGTCCCAAATTTGTATGACTTTTAGTTATCTTCCAACACAATTTATATATTTCATTTTTTGCCATAATATTCTTTCTCTCTAATTTTTCTTGGCCCCCCCCCTCTTATTTCTATTATATAACTAGTCTTACCCTTCACCCCAGCTGTTTCTGATGTGAAGTCAAGGGCATTCTTGCAAGCCTCTCACCAGGGCAAGAAGGCAGAAGTTGGAACATACGTTTCCCTTTAACAGGGTTCACATTTCTATTTTTTGTCATGAACGGCATCCTATCTGCGGGGCCAGAATAAAGCCCAGCGGTGATTTCCTGTTGTAAAGTTCCTTCCTCTTTAATTTGATGCTGTATAAATAGCACAGATCAGTATTAAATATCAGGCACAATATACAGTGTGTGTGTGTGTGTGTGTGTGTGTGTGTGTGTGTGTGTGTGTGTATATATATATATATATATATATATATATATATATATATATATATATATATATATATATATGTTTTCTGAGGTTTTCGTGGGTGTTTGTATGTAGGTCTTTGGTTATTCGGGTTTTCTCCCGCGTAAAATTGGAAGTGTCTTGGCGAGTCAGAGCACAGCCAAGCTCCCACCCAATCAGTTCAAACCCCCACTAGCAGTTAAAAAGGAAGAACCAGCTACAATCACACATTGCTCTCAGAAGCACGAAGCTGAAGCCTGAAGATGACGAATGAGACTTCGCCGATACGTCGCCAAGACACTTCCAATTTTACGCGGGAGAAAACCCGAATAACCAAAGACCTACATATATATATATATATATATATATATATTTATATTGCACGGGTGAAATGCTCCCGGTTTGGACTGGATCGCTTGATCCGGTAGCGATGGTGGCAGGTGGTTCGGAGAACCGGTAGCAAAAATCCCTGCACCCCCCCCCCCCTCCACATGCCCAGCTGAGCTGTGAGAGGTTCTTTGGCTGAAAAAATGCTTTTAAAAGTAAAAAAAAAAAAAGCATCTGATGATCGCATGGCTCAGCTGGGATCGTCAGGACCTTTTAAAAGCGTTTTTTTCTACAGCCTCTTCCGCCAAAGAGGTTGTAGAAAAAATGCTTTTAAAAGTAAAAAAAAAAAAAAAAGTTGGCCACGCCCACTGTCACATTACCCCCAAGCCACGCCCATAGAACCGGTAGTAATAAATTTTCCATTTCACCACTGATATACTGGGGAAGGAGGGATAGTCTGCTGAGACTCTTAGTGCCTCTGAGGTTGGCTGTTTCCTTGCAGACTTTTCATTACCCAGCTAGGTAACATCATCAGTACACTGAGTTCCTTTTTAACTATCTTAGGGATCTTTTTAGCCAAGATTCCTGGCTTTTGTCCACCCTGCACTGATGATGTCACCTAGCTGGGTAATGAAAAGTCTGCCAAAAAAAACCCCCAAAACCCCAGAGAGCACCAAGGACCCCACATTTCAACCCTGAGCTACAAATATTCATTTCTATCAAATCTTAAGAGAGCTGGAGATTCTGTTGACTTGGGGCAGAGCTAAATATGGAAGCTAGAATTGCGTACCGGTAGTCCTCGACTTACAACAGTTTGTTCAGCGACCGTTCAAAGTTACAACGCTGAACGAACTGTTGTTAAGTCGGGGACCACTGAAAAGAGGGACTTGTGACCTTTTTTCACGCTTAACGACCGTTGCAGCATTCCCCAGGATCACGTGGTCAAAATTCAGACGCTGGGCAACGGATTCATAGTTATGACGGGTTGCAATGTCCCAAGATCACACAACTCCCTTTTGCGACCTTCTGACCAGAAAAGTCAATGGGGGAAACCAGATTCGCTTAACAACCGTGCCACAAATTAAAAACTGCAGTGACTCACTTAACAGCTTTGGCAAAAAAGGTCATGGGGCAAAATTCAATTGACAGCTGTCTCACTTAGCAGCAAAAATTCTGGGCTCTGCTGAGGTCCTAAGTTGAGGACTACGCGTATTAATACCCATTTTCTATTGTGAAATCAGGAAGGGAAGAGGAAGGGGAGGAGGAAAAGCGGATATTATTTTTGTTTCTCATTGCCTTTATATCTTTAAGTTGCATGGAAGTGATATTTGGATTTCCTCCGTCTCCCATTTCAATGCTGGAGTACCAATTCTGGACAAATGATGTCACTAAAATTTGGGCGGCTGGAGAAAGGATCAGGATTCCAGCCTTCCAGGAAGAGCAGGAAGAGCTGGCTCTGTCAATTGGCATGTGGGCTTGAACCCAAAATTTCCATTACTGGAATGGAATTGAATAGAATAGAATGACAAAGGGATCTTTGAGGTCTTCTAGTCCAACCCTCTGCTTAGGCAGGAAACCCTACACCATTTGTTGGATAACAAATGGTTATCCAATCTCATAAACTTCCAGTGTTGGAGCATTCACAACTTCTAGAGGCAAGTTCTTCCAAGTGATTAATTGTTCTCATTTGACAGGAAATGTTATCATTTTATGTTGGTGTTTTTGTACTGTTGTAAGGCTGCCCAGAAGTTCTTTAAAAGCAGGATGAGGGGCATATAAATTTAATAAACAGATAAAATTTATGAGTGTGTGTGTTTGTTTGTGTGTTGAGTGCTCTCCTAATGCCTCTTTTTCAAATGCTCCTGAGTTGCGAAGCTTTGGGAATGGAAGCTCCCTGCTACTTCTAGTACCTGGAAGAAAAAAACAAACAAACTTTTAATAAAAGCACCAAAGGGAATATTTGCAGTAGAAAAAACAAACAAAACAGAATGGCAAGAGAAAAACCTAAGCATTCCACACCCTTTTAATCCTGCCTCCAAGTTCTTTTCTCATCTCCATGTTGGATTTTCACTGTCCTTGTGCTAATAGGAAATCTGTTCATAAAAGAACACTATTACAATTGTTTATATTGAGTCTGTCATCTGCACCTCTATTATTGTCTGGTTTGGTTCTGCAACCCAAGAAGACAGACACAGACTTCAGAGGATCATTAGAACTGCAGAAAAAACAATTGCTGACTTCCAATGAGGACCTGTATACTGCACGAATCAAGAAGAGGGCTGTAAAAATATTTCGACCCCTCACATCCAGGACATAAACTGTTTCAACTCCTACCCTCAAAATGACATTACAGAGCACTGCAAACCAGAACAACTAGACACAAGAACAGTTTTTTCCCAAACGCCATCACTCTGCTAAATAAATAATTCCCTCAACACTGTCAAACTATTGTCTAAATCTGCACTACTTCTCATCGTTCCCATCACCCATCTCCTTCCACTTATGACTGTAACTTTGTTGCTTGTATCCTTACGATTTATACTGATAGTTTCCTGATTGCTTATTTGTAGCCTATGACTATCATTAAGTATTGTATCATTAAGTGTTAAATTTGTACCCTATGACTATCAAGTGTTGTACCTTGATGAAGGTATCTTTTCTTTTTATGTACACTGAGAGCATATGCACCAAGACGAATTCCTTGTGTGTCCAATCACACTTACACAATAAAGAATTCTATTCTATCCTATCCTATTCTATTCTATTCTTTATATTAGAGGGTCTCCAAACTTGGCCACTTTTAAGACTTGTGGATTTCAACTCCCAGAATGCCTCAGCCATCCATCCATTTGTCAGGACGCTCAGGGGTGAGAAGAGCGGGATAGCCCAGCTGGCTCAATATAATCTTGCATTTTGAAACACTGCAAAGCTGTTTGCTTCATATCTCCAATATTCCCTGAGCAAAGTCACTTATTCTTAATATTTGCACTTTATTTCTATGCTGTCATCAACTGCTGGGAATCCTGGGTTTTTTCCTTCTTCCAATTCTCTGGTGAGCTCAGCCACAGGGGCACACGAGTGCTCTCAGCTCAAACTTTAGGATTTTTTTCTTTGAGAAAGACTTGGAGAAACCCTGGAAAAATTAATGCTGTTAGATACAGGCAGGGGTGAAATCCAGCAGGTTCTGGAGAACCGGTAGCGGAAATTTTGAGTAGTTCGGGGAACTATTTATTTATTTTTATTTTATTAAATTTTTATACCGCCCTTCTCCCGAAGGACTCAGGGCGGTGTACAGCCGAAATAAAATACAGAGTATATACAATTAAAAGAAATTAAAATAAACTATTACTAAATGGCCGGTAATTAAAAGATTTAAAAATTTAAAATATTACTAAAACCCCAATTTAAAAACCACTATTTATGCCAGTCCTGCTTGAATGAATAAATATGTTTTTAGCTCACGACGAAAGGTCCGAAGATCAGGCACTTGACGTAAGCCAGGGGGGAGTTCGTTCCAGAGCGTCGGTGCTCCCACAGAGAAGGCCCTACTCCTGGGGGCCGCCAGCCGACATTGTTTGGCGGACGGCACCCTGAGAAGGCCCTCTCTGTGGGGCGTCTGGTCGATGGGAGGCATAAGGTAACAGCAGGCGGTCTCGTAAGTACCGGGTCCTAAGCCATGGGCGCTTTAAAGGTGGTAACCAGGATCTTGAAGCGCACCGAAGACAACAGGAAGCCAGTGCAGACTACGGAGCAGTGGTGTTACATGGGAGCCACGAGCGGCTCCCATTACCACTCGCGCAGCTGCATTCTGGACTAACTGCAGCCTCCGGGTGCACCTCAAGGGCAGCCCCATGTAGAGAGCATTGCAATAATCCAGCGAGGCGTAACCAGGCGTGGTGACTGTGCATAAGGCATCCCGGTCAAGGAAGGGACGCAACTGGCGAACCAAGCGAACTTGGTAAAGGCCCTCCTGGTGGCGGCCGCCAGATGTTCATCAAGGACAGCCGACCATCCAGGAGGATGCCCAATTCTGAACCACCTCCTTTGGGGCCACTAACTCGCCCCAACAGTCAGCTGTGGGAGCAGCTGACTGTGCAGTGCCGGCATCCACAGCCACTCCGTCTTGGAGGGATTGAGCTTGAGTCTGTTTCTCCCCATCCAGACCCGTACGGCTTCCAGGCACCGGGACAGCACTTTGACCGCTTCGTTGGGGTGGTCCGGGGTGGAAAAGTACAGCTGAGTATCATCAGCGTACAGATGATAACTCACCCCGAAACCACTGATGACCTCACCCAGCGGCTTCATATAGATGTTGAACAGGGTAGGAGAGAGAATCGACCCCTGAGGTACCCCACAAGTGAGGCCCCTCGAGGACGACCTCTGCCTAGCAAATATCACCTCTGGCTGTCCCCAGAGTGAGGTGGGAAAGGAGATTTTGCAATATCCTTCCCCAAGGAGTGGGGAGGGAATGGGGATTTTGCAGTATCCTTCCCCAAGGAGTGGAGAGGGAATGGGGATTTTGCAGTATCCTTCCCCTGCCACGCCCACCAAGCAACAGCGCACCCACCAAGCCACGCCCACAGAACCGGTAGTAAAAAAAAATATGGATTTCACAACTGGTTACAGTTAATCCTTGACTTATGGCAACAGCGGAGCCCAAAATTTTGGTCGCTAGCGAGACCAATGTTAGAATAGAATTTATTGGCCAAGTGTGATTGGACACACAAGGAATTTGTCTTGGTGCATATGCTCTCAGTGTACATAAAAGAAAAGATACGTTGATCAAGGTACGACATTTACAACACAATTGATGGTCAATATATCAATATAAATCATAAGGATTGCCAGCAACAAGTTATAGTCATACAGTCATAAGTGGAAAGAGATTGGTGATGGGAACTATGAAACGATTAATAGTGGTGCAGATTCAGTAAATAGTCTGACAGTGTGGAGGGAATTATTTGTTTAGCAGAGTGATGGCCTTCGGGGAAAAACTGTTCTTGTGTCTAGTTGTTCTGGTGTGCAGTGCTCTATAGCGTCGTTTTGAGGGTAGGGGTTGAAACAGTTTATGTCCTGGATGTGAGGGGTCTGCAAATATTTTTACAGCCCTCTTCTTGATTCGTGCAGTATACAGGTCCTCAATGGAAGGCAGGTTGGTAGCAATTGTTTTTTCTGCAGTTCTAATTATCCTCTGAAGTCTGTGTCTTTCTTGTTGGGTTGCAGAACCGAACCAGACAGTTATAGAGGTGCAAATGACAGACTCAATAATTCCTCTGTAGAATTGGATCAGCAGCTCCTTGGGCAGTTTGAGCTTACTGAGCTCAAACTGAGTTTTGCCCCGTTTTACAAACTTCCTTGCCATATTTGTTAAGGGAATCACTGCAATTGTGTAGTCAGCCACACAGTTGTTAAGTGAATCTGGCTTCCCACTTGACTTGGCTTGTCAGAAGGTCGCAAAAGGGGATCACATGACGCCGGGACATTGCAACCGTCATAAATACATGCCAGTTGCCAAGCGTCTGAATTTTAATCACGTGACCATGGGGATGTTGCAATAGTCATTAGGGTGAAAAACGGTCGTAACTGACTTTTCCAATACCACTGTAACTCTGAATAGTCATTAAATGAAAAATGTTGTTAAGTCTGTATGCCCAAAGCATGCTTCTTGTCAAGTTTTGGATGCACCCTTTATCTCCCCCAGGAAAAAAAAATAAAAGTTGCAGGTGATTATTATATTTACATACCCTCCTGCAAGCATGTCTATGAAGGTTGACTCAGCCTTCCATCCTTCCAAGGTGGGTGAAATGAGGAGCCAAATTGTTGGGGGCAAGAGGTTGACTCTGTAAACCGCTTAGAGAGGGGGCTGGAAAGAAGTGGTGGGATTCAAAACTTTTTACTACCGATTCTGTGGGTGTGGCACGGCTTGGTGGGCGTGGCAGGGGAAGGTTAGTACAAAATCTCCATTCCCTCCCAATCAGCTGGGACTCGGGAGGCAGAGAATAGATGGGGGTTGTGGCCAGTCAGAGGTGGTATTTACCGGTTCTCTGAACTACTCAAAATTTCCGTTACCGGTTCTCCAGACCTGGTCAGAACCTGCTGAATACCACCTCTGGCTGGAAAGCACTGTAAAGTGGTATATAACTGCTATTGGGAAGGAAGGAAGGAAGGAAGGAAGGAAGGAAGGAAGGAAGGAAGGAAGGAAGGAAGGAAGGAAGGGACCCGTGGTGGCGCAGTGGTTGGTGTGCAGTACTGCAGGCTACTTCTGCTGACTGCCAGCTGCCTGCAGTTTGGCAGATCGCATCTCACCAGGCTCCAGGTTGACTCAGCCTTCCATCCTTCCAAGGTGGGTAAAATGAGGACCCAGATTGTTGGGGGCAAGAGGCTGACTCTGTAAAACTGCTTCGAGGGGGCTGCTTTCAAGCTCTTCTTTTAGGGTAGGCCCAGTTTCATTTGTCATCATTGTTGCTTTTGATAAATGCTTGTTCTTACAACAAAGTGCACACTTACCTGTTAAAGCTTTTTGGTGTTTTTTTTTTTTGCAGGAGTTGCACCCTATCTTAACATTTCTCCATTCATTCATTCCCCTACAAGGTATACACAAATTCACCTATATGCTGTAGTCTGTCACCATTTACTCACGCTTGCAATTATTCATTCTGTGTCAAACACAGGGGACGACATTTTATAAAATAAAACGGTAATAGTAGAGCAAGGGTCGGCAACCTTAAACACTCAAAGAGCCACAAAGGTCCTAACTGGAAGCCCCTCATTCAATTCTGGAGCCAACCGGAAGTCCGGTTCCCCCACCATAGAGTCTCCTCCTAGCGCGGCGTCCTTTTTCCTCTACCTTCCTAACCGAAAGCCCTATCAATTGTGGAGCCGACTGGTGACAGGGAGCCACAGCAGAGGATATAAAAGAGCCACATGCGGCTCCAGAGCCATGGGTTGCCGACTCCTGTAGTAGAGCAATAAACCTGTAAGTATGAAAAAAAAATGAAAATATTAGTCTTCTCACGGTGTCATAGAATCTAACCTTTGTGTAAAATTGATCAGCTTTTCAGCGTAACACCCTCCGCAAACTTAAAAGTACCTTTCCATGTTTGCAGCAAGCACTTCTGTGCTATTATCACATGTCTGCTATTGCCGTTAAGTATTCTTTATGCATTTATTTTTAAATATATTCAACCACCAAGGGAACGTCACCCCATCTTATCTTACCCTGGACTTAATAATATACCATCTATAAAACATTCAATTTATTCTCTCAAATGCTTTATTTGAAATCATGTTGAACAACTAACCTTCAACCCTATATCCATGCAAAACGTCCAGGGGTGGGTTCTACTTACCGTTACTACTGGTTCACAATGGGGGCACACACACGCACTTCTGCGCATGCGCAGATTGTCCATGATGACATCGGATGGGCGGAGCCTCCCGCTGCTTTTTCTACCAGTTCTCAAGAACTGGACTGAACTGGGAGCAAACCACCACTGAAAACGCCCCATAATTTAAGCCTCTTCCTTTTAGTTTGATGCTCTCTTTAAATCAAGCGGCATATAATAAAAGTTTGCTTCTCAGTCATACATTTTTCGGCCTCCTGCGGAGGAATAAAACAAATACCTTCCCAAAAAAGAACGAACACATTCTTCCTTCTAATCTTTGCATTCACATTTACCATTTTTTTCCTTTTGTATATAACAATAAGAGCATTTTTCCCACACTTGACAGATTTAAAATATGCATTAAATACATTGGACAGCCAATCTACGAGTTAATGTCCGTATATCAAGCCAAAATAAAGTGAATTCTGTATGGTTTTAGGGCAATGTGTGAAAAGCCAACCAACCAGATGTGCTTCATACCTTATAATTGACTTAAACACAAGTTGCTGAATTAACCACAGCTGGCTGTTTGCCACTAAGCCATAAACTATGACCTACAAACCAGAGTAGGTAGACTTGGCTTAGCTTACGACAACCAACCGAGTCTCGTTATGGGTTAGGCCCGTATTGGAAGCCCACCACTGACAAACTTGGGTTATTCTCTGCGCAATGCCTGACATGGACTGACATTAGTAGATGTAACACTGGAAATTTTTAAGAAAATGTTGGATAACCATCTGACTGAGATGGTGTAGGGTTTCCTGCCTGGGCAGGGGGTTGGACTAGAAGGCCTCCAAGGTCCCTTCCAACTCTGATGTTATGTTATGTTATGTTAACATTGCAGCTTGCACACAATCCTATCCGTTCTATGGATTGAGCTAGGAATGAGTGGTGCCACTCACCCGTACCGTTTAATGATATAAGATAGCACAGTCTACTCCACAAGGGTGTCGCGACGATACGTGCAGGAGGCGGGAGAACGCCACAATAAGCTCTTGGAAGACAACCATTGTTAAGTGAATTACCGCAGCTCTTAAATGAATCATGCAGTTAAGACAAACCTTTGCTTATCAGAAGCTGGCTAGGAGGTTGCAAATGGTGATCCCATGACCTTGGGGGCACTGCGACCCTCTTAAATTCATGCCAGTTTTCAAGTGCCCATATTTTGATCAGCTTGTTAAGTGGGAGGCTCCATTAAGATTGTAAGTTGAGGACTAACTATATACTGTTGCCACCACAGACGGATGCAGACAAACCATGGATAGATTTTAAGCCACGAACGAGCCACTCGCATTCCAGTTCAGGGTATTGGGGAAACATGGGTACAGGTGGTCCTCAACTTATGACCACAGTTGAGCCCAGCATTTACGTTGCCAAGCGAGACAAGTTTGGTAAGTGATTTTTGCCCCATTTTACGATCTTCCTTGCCTCCCTTGTTAAATGAACCACTGCAGCTAAAGTTAGCCACACGGCTGTTAAAGCGATCCTGGTTTTCCCGTTGACTTGGCTTGTTCAGAAGGTCGCAAAAGGGGATGAGACGACATTGCAACCGTCATAAGTATGAGTCACTTGCCGAGGGGGATGAATTTTGAACGCACGACGTTCGTGTGAAAACCGGTTCTAAGCCACTTTTTTTTTTCCCAGGGCCTCGCCACTTCAAATGGGTCACTAAATGAACTGTTGTAAGGAGGGGGACGATTTCTAGTTCCCTTCTTCAGTGTGTCACAAAAACTCCGGAAATTGAACTCCACAAACTATGCCATAGGTCGTCAGTGTGATTCGCACGATAAGGAAAGCAAAATGTGCCTGAATTAATGCTCAATAGCCAAGCCAGTTGCAATGTCTGGCTATGAAAGTTGGACCATAAGGAAGGCTGAGCACCAAAGAATCGAGGCCTTTGAGCTCTGGTGCTGGAGAAGACTCCTGCGAGTCCCTTGGACTGCAAGGCTATCAAACTGGTTGGTCCTAGAGGAGATCAACCCTGACTGCTCTTTAGAAGGCCAGATCCTGAAGAGGAAACTCAAATACTTTGGCCACCTAATGAGAAGGAAGGACTCACTGGAGAAGAGCCTAATGCTGGGAAAGACTGAGGGCAAAAGAAGAAGGGGACGGCAGAGAACGAGCTGGCTGGATGGAGTCACTGAAGCAGTCGGCGTGAGATTAAATGGACTCCAGAGGATGGTAGAGGACAGGAAGGCCTGGAGGAACGTTGTCCATGGGGTTGTGATGAGTCGGACACGACTTCGCAACTAATAACAACAGCCAAGCCAGCTACAACCCTGTGAGGTTGGAAGTGCTTGCAGTAACCTGTGGACGAGCAAATAAAAATAAAAAGCTTCGTGAGACAAACAATACTTATAGCATCTTCCCTCGGGGCTGCATGCTTTGGATGTATAAAATGCAGATCGCAATGAAAATTGAGGCAATTTCAAGATCCCAGCCCTAAAAAAACAAAACAAAACAATTTTCTAAAATAAGATGGCATAACAGGTTTTTCCAGTCACCAATGTCCTTCTGTGTAGGCACGACACTGCAGGTGGCAGTTGTTAAAATACCATGAAAATGTTTTTTTGCAAAAATAAAATAAAATTGTTGCCTCACAAAATCCCACCGGAGATTTTGGCCCTTTTGGTCCCTCCCCCCCTGGAAAAGATGGGGATCATCTAAAACCCCATGGGCTCCGGAGAGCCGCTCGAACGCCTTACATTTCATGGCCTTCTGCTCCCACGCTGCAACCCAACAATTTCCTGTGTGCAAGCACCGGTTTTGAGAAACAAAAGCGTGTGAAGTCATATAAGAGTCCAAATGACATGACATACTGTTTTATAAAGCCTTTAGTAAGACCACACCGGGAATTCTGCATCCAGTTTTAGTCGCCACTTTTCGAAAAAGAGGTTGAGACTCTGAAAAAAGTGGAAAGAACAGCAAAAGATTAAAGGCAGTGGTGAAATGTAAAATTTCTGTGGGTGTGGCTTGGGGGGGTGTAATGTGACTGGTGGGCGTGGCCAACTTTTTTTTTAACTTTTAAAAGCATTTTTTCTACAACCTTCACCCGAAGAGGCTGTAAAAAAATGCCTTTAAAAGCCTCTGATGATCCCAGCTGAGCCATGCGATCATCAAAAGCTTTTTTTAACTTTTAAAAGCGGTTTTTTGGCCGAAGAAGGAAGGACTCACTGGAGAAGAGCCGAATGCTGGGAAAGATTGAGGGCAAAAGAAGAAAGGGACAGCAGAGAACGAGGTGGCTGGATGGAGTCACCGAAGCAGTCGGCGTGAGCTTAAATGGACTCCAGAGGATGGTAGAGGACAGGAAGGCTTGGAGGAATGTTGTCCATGGGGTTGCGATGGGTCGGACACGACTTTGCAACCAACCACAACATGATTAATTTAAATTTTGCAACCTTCCTAGTCTGCATTAAATCCGATTTCCAGAGGTTGTTGAGCGAATTGGGTTGCAAAAAAAAGGGGAGAACACTGTGACACCATAAAGGCGAAGCAGTTGATCGGCTTCTGCTACTATTGTATCCTGCAAGTAGCTTTCATCAGATCTCATGCCAATCACCCGAGCGGGCATAAACAGACCACCGTACCTTTGATTTTCGTTCTGCGGTCAGGTTTTAAGAATTACTTTAGACCTTGTCAACAGAGATTATACAGGAAGCTTTGCCAAGCTGTTTGACTGCCAAGAGAGGAGGGATCCGTTTTTCGGAGATCTTGAGTCTCGGAGTCTCTCGAGATCTGCCCGTCTGGATTTTTAAACCGATTGTTTACCGAAGGAAACATGAGTCACCTTGGCTAATGGCTCTGACGCATTCACTTTATATTAATGAGTCAAGCCACCGGGCGGTTGAGTCAGACAGGAATTCAATCCCAGCCACGATCTGTATGTAATCTTGGCTTTTAGGACAGACCTAATGAGAAAGACACAGTGTGCATGTGTGTGTGGTAGGGGGGGTGATGTTTCAAAAAGAAGAAAATACAAAGCTTACACGGATCTTATGGATCATTATATGGGGAGGGGGTTTGAAGACGGAGTCTGTTTTTTTAATTTATTTGCATTTATATCCCGCCCTTCTCCGAAGACTCAGGGCGGCTTACACTATGTCAAGCAATAGTCTTCATCCAATTGTATGTTATATACAAAGTCAACTTATTGCCCCCAACAATCTGGGTCCTCCTTTTACCTACCTTATAAAGGATGGAAGGCTGAGTCAACCTTGGGCCTGGTGGGGCTTGAACCTGCAGTAATTGCAAGCAGCTGTGTTAATAACAGACTGTCTCAGCAGTCTGAGCCACCAGAGGCCCTGTTAAGGTTGTTGAAAAGCACAGAGAGGAAGAAGGAAGGTAAGAGTCAGAGGTGAAATGCTTTTTCTGATTCGGACCAGAACCAGATTCTGGTTCAAATCTGGTTCGGACCGGATCTCTCGATCCGGTAGCGATAGCGGCGGGTGGTTCGGAGAACCGGTAGCAGAAAACCCTGCCTCCCCCCCCATGTCCAGCTGAGCACGATCATCAGAGGTTGTTTTTTTTTTTACTTTTTCTTCGGCTGAAAAAATGCTTTTAAAAGAAAAAAAAAAGCTTCCGATGATCGGTGCAGTTCAGCTGGGATCGTCAGAGCTTTTTAAAAGCATTTTTTCTACATCTTCGGCTGAAGAGGTTGTAAAAAATGCTTTTAAAAACTCTGACGATCAACTGAGTTGCCTGATCGTCAGAGGCTTTTTTTTTCTTTTAAAGGCAAAAAAAATGCTTTTAAAAGAAAACAAAAGCCTCTTGACGATCTGGCAACTCAGCTGGGATCGTCAGAGCCTTTTAAAAGCATTTTTTTATAACCTCTTCGGCCGAGGAGGTTGTAGAAAAAATGCTTTTAAAAGTAAAACAGAAAAAAAAAGTTGGCCACGCCCACCCAGTCACATTACCCCCACCCCCACCAAGCCACGCCCACAGAACCAATATTAACAAATTTTACATTTCACCACTGGTAAGGGTGCTTTTGAATATTTGGCAGAAGAAATGGTGGCTTTTAGGTTGGAAAATACCATTTGGAGTAGCTGCAAAAAAAAAGGAGGAAAAAAGCTGTATCGTTAACACAAAATGCACTATCTATCTATCCATCATCCATCCAACCACCCATCTCAATAGAAGTGGATCTAGCGCTTTTAAAATGGCTCAAATCCTGCAAATGAAGCAACCACGTTAGTTAGTGTACTTACACATGCATCAGTCTTCCGTTCCCAAGGCGAGTCCCGAAACTTTGTGCACTAAAAACAGAGCTCTGTCCGTCAACGTCTTTTTGAGTTTTTATGGAGTTGTATAACCCATTTGCCCCAAACTTGCACAACCTGAAGACCACACACAATGAAAAGGGATGAATTCACACCTAATCACAAACCACTCCACGGTCTTGGCCTGGCTGTTACCTGATACCGAAAAGTATACAGCACTAATTGTGCTTGTCCCTTGGACTGTAAATAGCAGGATATAAAACACAGCTTAAGTAAATATCACCTAAGCAACGCTGATACTTCTGTGAAAAACTATTAAAGAGTAAACTCTACTTCAGGCTGAATTCTGTTCTTGGTGACAAGAGATGGACTTACCTGCAAACCCCCAGCTCAGTTTACACTCCTGCCTGTTTTTAGTCAAACTCAAAATTACAAAAACACCATCGCTCCCACAAAACACAGATAAAGGGCAAACCAATTGTATACTGAGAGCAAACCCAACTCCCTTCAAGTGCTGATGATGTTACCAAGATGGGTAGTGAAATGTCTCCAAAAAAACAACCAAGCTCAGAGAAAACCTTTTAAGCAAGCCTCTTTCAAGAACTCCTCTTGATTTCTCCTGTAGCTAGAAGGATCAGGTTTGTAAGGAGGCAAAAAGGCAAGGTTTGGATATATGCACGCAACCCACATTGGCTACAATTTTAAATAAAAATAGCATTGAAGTAAGCTGCTGGAAAACTTGCTAGGACTTTACACAGGTAGGTGTAGGCTTCCAGTTTACCTGTCCTGTCAAAGCCCCCATAACTGAACCGAGTCACAGCAGCTGAATCCAGAGATTGCAGGTGCTCCAACACTGGAAGTTTTTAAAGAAGTGATTGGGCAACCATTTGTTTGAAATGTGTAGTAGGGTTTCCTGCCTGATCGGCGGTGGGGGTGGGGTGGGGTGGGGTGGGGTTTGGATGAGAACAGGGGTCCCCAACCCTTGGTCCGTGAACCAGCACGTCAGAAACCAGGCCACGCAAATAAGCGAAGCCCCAACTGTGGGATGCAGGCATTACACGGGACCACTCCTCCAGTCCGTGGAAAAACCTTTCTCCATGGAACTGGTCTCTGGTGCCCAAAAAATTGAGGGCTGCTGGACTAGAATACCTTCAGGGTCCCTTCCAATTCTTTTGTTATTCAGATTCACCTAATGCCACATTCCTCTTTGTGATGCCTGGGTTCTGCTAACACCAGGTAATTCTTTGTTGTTGTTGTTAGTTGCGAAGTCGTGTCCGACCCATCACGACCTCGTGGACAACGTTCCTCCAGGCCTTCCTGTCGTCTACTATCCCCCTTTAAGCAGGGGTGACATACTCCCAGATCGGACTGAATTGCGCGATCCGGTAGCGATCGTGGCCGGTAGTTCGGTGATCTGGTAGCGATGGCGGAGCAAAGCTTTTGCGAATGTGCAGGTCTGCGTGCGCATGTGATGTACGCATGGGGCACATACACTTCCAGACCGGTAAGGAAGCTACGTAGATTTCACCCCTGCATTTAAGCCCATTTAAGCTCACGCCGACTGCTTCAGCGACTCCATCCAGCTACCTCATTCTCTGTTGTCCCCTTCTTCTTTTGCCCTCAATTGTTCCCAGCATTTGGCTCTTCTCCAGTGAATCCTTCCTTCTCATTAGGTGGCCAAAGTATTTCAGTTTCATCTTCAGGATCTGGCCTTCTAAAGAGCAGGTAGGGTTGATCTCCTCTAGGACTGACCCAGAAGTGAGTTTCAATTTTGGTCGCTACCGTTTTGCTCGCTTGCGCTTGTGCACCAGTTCTGCGTATGCATAGACACATCCGGGCAGGTGGGTGGGTGGAGCTTCCCGTTGTTACCGGTTCGCCCAATCTGGGGTGAACCAGTAGCAACCCATCACTGGACTGTCTAGTTTGGTTACCTTGCAGTCCAAGGGACTGGCAGGTAATCCTACCGTTATGAATTGCCAATAGAATGGAAGTTACCTGCAAACTCCAAAAAAAAACCACCATAAAACAACCCTTCCGGTAGCTAGTCTCATGTGGTTATAGATTTACTGAATGGGGAACTGCTCTACCTGCAGGCCACTATTTGCAAGAGCAGGATTGCCACCAGCAACCCACGCAAGGTTGTTGTAAGGATCATGCCCTCTCGGTTTAACTCTCCCCCATTCTTGCCTTCCTGGAAGGTCAGGTCGAGATACTGTATTGTGCGTTGCTGACCTGGAAACCTGCAAAATATTCCCTGATCAGCTGGTGTCTGAAAACATTTGGGCGGAGGCCTCTCCTTGGTGCGTGTTCTTTCTTGGTATTTTAAAGGAAGGGGGTGGTGTTACAGCATTCGAAACACTTCAGGCTTGCAATGTTTACAGCCGCATCTGCACAGCCATTGCTCCTCTGCTCACATCCACCCAGGTGCAGCAACTCCCGAGACGGAAACCTAGAATCTAGGGGCCGTTTCCTACATGAACCCCATCAGAGATGAAGCGGAGTTTACATTTGGCCTGCTCGGAAACGGATTGCGTAGCTGATGCGCTCGGGGTTGTTTGTGGCCGATGTTTGCTTCCCCTCATCCGCTCACCTGATTGCACAACTGCCGAGTTGCGTCTTGGCTGGCTGTCGTGGTTTTTTTGATATTTAATTGGGCGTTTTTAGGACACACACACACCCAAACTAGGTGCAGAGAGCTTTCTCGTCCTTTTTCCGATTGGGAAAAACCAATCGTTGCACGCACCACATTTTGCACCAGGGAAAAGCTTTGAAAGACGTTCGTTCTCTTGTGCGACTATGTGCACTGTAAGGAAAAGTTGTTATTTGGGTGGGAGTGTTTTACTGCTGTGTTTTGTTGTTGCTTGTTGTTTTGACTGCCGAAAAGCCCAAGATTTGCACTATGGGTGCCACCGAACCTGTTGGGAGATATGAAAACAAGAGTTTTTTTCCCCCCTTTCAAGTAACTTCCTGAACAAATAAACAAGTGAAAACATGGCATTTTGAATCAACACAGAAGTGGCTGAACATTATATATTATTTCTTCCCTCTCTCCCTTCCATTTCCTTCATCGGACCCCTTATTCGCCCTCCATAATAATCTTCCACAAGCGTAACGTGACTTACCTCCACTTAGATTTGCAGGAGAAAACAGCCTACGTAACCACATACAAACCAGTAAGGCTAAAGATAAAATTTCTGGCTGTCCTTCAAACACTGGGTAGCAGAGAAATGGTCTATTGCTGGGGTTTCTGGAAAAATGGCAAACCAAGGGACACCAGCTAGCAGAGAAACCAGCACTGTGCATAAATTTAAGCCAGCCAGCAATTGGCATGTAAAAGCCAATAATTGCTGGGCTTGTGTAAATGCTGGTCTCAGCTCTTTACGTTTCCAGTTTCTCTACAAGCAACACACCTAGAATGCTGTTTACCATCCGTATCTCCCAAGTTGACACTTACTGGTTCAGCAGCATTATTAATCCTAAAGAAATTTACAGAATAAGCGTTGGGAGGGACCTTGGAGGTCTTCTAGTCCAACCCTCTTGCTCAGGCAGGAGAACCTATATCATTTCAGACAAATGGCTGTCCAAACTCTTCTTAAAAACTTTCAGTGTTGGAGCATTCACAACTTCTGGAGGCAAGTTGTTCCACTGATTAATGTGGGGACAAATAATTAACTTGATCGTGTTAAGCCTTCAAACCTAACACCGGGTGGCTGCGCAGATACTACCAGAGTTTTCTTAGCTACATCTTTCCCAAGCCAGCTCGGATTCCTTGGCGGCGTCCCATCCAAAGGTTAACCTTGTTTTCTTGACATTAGCCACCTTTGCCTGTTATCATAGTTGTGGTCAAAGGTTACTTTCATTAAATGGGACTTCACGGCCTTTGGAGAAGGACATATTTTAATTATTTGTGGCATGAATATCAGATTGAACGGAATGGCAAACGAGGGTGAGCAGGCAGAAAATGATTTGGCAAATTGGGGCAGCGAACTTCAAATGCAAGCCCCTTCATTAGAGGGGTACTGAATGAAGTTTCTGTGCTCCTTGAACCTGGCTCACACTACTCTAGTGCAGGGGTCTGCAAACTTGGCTCTAAGACTTGTGGACTTCAACTCCCAGAGTTCTTCAGCCAGGTCCACAAGTCTTAAAAAAGCCAAATTTGCAGACCCCTGCTCTAGTGAAACAAATCACGTTCTACAAGCCTGATGTAGGCTTCCCATTCATATTATGGTGTAGCGCCAATGTACTTTTGTATAAATTCCCATATTACAACATGTGTACACAGGAGCCACGATGGCGTAGTGGTTAACATTGCAGGCCGATTCTGCTCACCGCCAGCAGTTCGATCCTGACTGGCTCAGGGTCGTCTCAGCCTTCCATCCTTCCGAGGTCGGTAAAATGAGGACCCGGGTTGTTGGGGGCAATACGCTGACTCTGCAAACTGGTTAGAGGGGGCTGTAAAGCACTGTGAAGTGTCGTAGAAGTCCAAGTGCTATTACTGCCACTATTTATAAAGATTATAAATATTATAATCTATTTATAAAGATTATAAACAGGCCCTCATTTATTTTAGCGACTATTTCATGACGAGTGATGAAAAGGAAGTGCTTTAGAACTGGTTTTTGCATTTATGACATCATCCCTACGCTACATGAACGCAACTTGGGCAGTTGGTAGCGAGCATCCTGGGACCACGTGATCTGCACTTGCAAACTTCTCAGCAGACTTCTGGTAAAACAAAATCCATTGACCTTTGGGCAGTCCCTCTCCCTCAGCCCAACTTACCTCACAGGGTTGTGGTGGAGAAAATAGGAGTATTCCTTGCAGACTTATTTGTAAAAATAATAACAACAGTCAGGACAAAAGTTAAATTAAATGTTTCCAGTGACAAAACGGGTAAAGCTGCACGAATTAAGATGCGTTGCAATTAAGTTTGAAATCTAGCCTCTCGGCAGTTTGGCAACATTGAACGTGGCCAATACGTAATGATCAGTTCTTTGTCGATTCCAATGTTTGAGCACAGGTGAGATGATTCTGGAAAGATCATTACAGATGTGCAAGCGGATCGTATGCTGGTTTACCTCAAGCAACATCTGGTTCTTAAGGCAGTTACACACACACACACACGTGTGCGCGCACACACAAACCCATGTATTCAAAATGGACTGATTTGTGCGTGTCTGTGTCGGGTCTTTTCCCGTGTAAGATTGGAAGTATTTAGGCAACGTTTCGATGAGATCTCACTCATCATCTTCAGGCTTTGGCTTTGTTCTTAATAAGAACAAAGCCAAAGCCTGAAGATGATGAGTGAGATCTCATCGAAACGTTGCCTAAATACTTCCAATCTTACACGTGACGGTGAACATATGGCACGCATGCCCAAAGTGGCACACGGAGCCATGTTGCTTGGCATGCAGTGTCACCCATTTGTCTTCCGGATTTTTGGCACACATGTGCATGCAATGATCAGCTGGCTTTTGCGTGCGTAGAAACCGGAAGAGCTGGTCTTCCATTTTCTGGTGTGAGCTTGTGCACCGGCCAGCTGATCTGTGCACGCGCATCAGTAACCAGACTTGCTGGGGGGGCATGCGTGCGCCAGAGGCTTATCTGATGTAGGCATGCCCCCTAGGCTGCTCTTCTTCCTGGTCGCGGCCCTGACGAAAGTACGCGCTAAGTGCTCCCTAAAGGCTCGCCAACACTGGTATATGTATATGTATGTGCGTGTTAAGTGTAAGTGCTATATATTTATTTTTATTTTGAGAGTGGGCATCAGACTTTCATTTTTAATGTGTTCACAGACTAAAGTGACAATGAAGGTTATCTTATCTCAGTGGGTGTTTGGTGCCCGAATAAAATCTGGTTTAGACTTCCACATCACTGCACATCAGGGAACGTTTGTATGCGTTGAACGGAGATGGCAGCTGCATTTGTCTGCAAATGTGTAACGTTCCCGCCGGGGGGGGGGGGCGCTTCAACAGCCACACACAGAACAGGAAGTTGGGAGCATCTCCACGCAACAGGAAGTTGGGAGCATCTCCACGCAACGTCCAGTTGGGATTCGGGAGGCGGGTACACACATTGGCCCCTCTGCAAACCTTAGCCTTACCCATCCACCAATCCCTTTGCAGTGACAGCTATGCAGTTGCAGGAAACTCTACATAAAGCTTAACGTGTAATGCACGCAATACCCCCGTGGTGGCCCGGTGGCTAGAATGTGGTACTGCAGGCTAACACACTGCTCACTGTCAGGAGTTCGATTCTGACCGGCTCAAGGTTGACTCAGCCTTCCATCCTTCTGTGGTTGGTAAAATGAGGATGCAGATTGTCTGGGGGGTGGGGGTGGGGAGATATGCTGACTCTGCAAACTGCTTAAGAGAGGGCTGTGAAGCGGTATATAAGTCTGAAGTGCTGTTGCTATTTGGGGGAAATCACAGCTTTATCTATCACCGCAGGAAACAACTTGTTCGCCTTCCTTCTTCATTGGAAGCAAATCCAAACCGTTGCTTTGCTTTTTATATAATATATAACAACAGAGTTGGAAGGGACCTTGGAGGCCTTCTAGTCCAACCCCCTGCTCAGGCAGGAAACCCTACACCATCTCAGTCAGATGGTTATCCAACATTTTCTTAAAAATTTCCAGTGTTGGAACATTCACAACTTCTGCAGGCAAGTCGTTCCACTTATTAATTGTTCTAACTGTCAGGAAATTTCTCCTTAGTTCTAAGTTGCTTCTTTCTTTGATCAGTTTCTTTGATCAGTTTTCAAATACTTACCTTTCTCACCTAGGAAGGCCATGGCAAAGGAGCAAAGCACCATTTAATTCGCAGAGAAACACAATGTTCTTTTCGCCCAGAGAGGAACATGATAATTCAGTCAGACACCTAAGTTTTAAATAAATTTTTGTGGGGTTTTTTTTTTTTTTGGTCAAGAGCCAACAAAGCCCGACACTATCTAAAAAAGCACGTGGAATAAACATACTCCCACGTGTGGCCTGTAGAAAGGAGGTCCAAAAATATGATTTGCTCCCTCTGATCATGCTAATTTACACTGTGATCTCAAAGTTACTTGGATCCAAGGTTGAGAAGCGTAAATTTCAGGGTTCATTTGTTCGGGAATGGTAGATAAATCCCAGCTGGAACAAACTACGGTATGTGATTGTCCTAGAGAGACACTGGTCTCCTGGCTCCTGAAAAAGAGAATGCAAACCTGAACATTTAGTAGGGTGCATTTACACTCACGTCTTATTCCTGAAGAAATGTACGGAGGTTTCCCCTCTAAAACGTTCCAAATCCCATTCTCCCCTTTCCTGCCCCCAATACTTCTAAACCGTCCCACGTGCTACAAACCATAGTTTGCGACTAGCAATTCTGGTTACTTTTGCAAGCTTGCTTTTGGGGCAAAAAGGGCTAACAGAAGCAACTGTGGTGGCTCAGTGGTCAGAATGCAATCATCACCCATCATCTTCATTTAACGATCCCATAATCCCTTGCAATGGGGTGGAGTCTGGGCAACTGAATGAAGATGAGTGTTTACTGGCCGGATGCCCTTCTGTCGCCAATGAGGAGTTTTGTTCAGCGGATATATTCTCATTGTGCCCAGAGAAAGAAACATTTGCCTCTACCTAGGGATCAAACTCACAGCCTCTTGATTGTGAGGCGAGAGCTGTACCTCTAGGCCACCGCACCACTCCGTAAGTTAGAATGCAATACTGCAGCTTAATTCTGCCGACTGCCAGCAGTTCGATTCTGGACCGGCTCAAGGTTGACTCAGCCTTCCATTCTTCCAAGGTGGGTAAAGTGAGGACTCAGGTTGTAGGTTGACTCTGTAAACTGCTGAGAGCGAGCTGTAAAGCACTATGAAGTCTAAGTGCTATTGTTAATTAAAAAAAACTATGAACGGGACAACCTGTGTTTCTCCACCTGTGCAACTTTTAAGACACACGGACTTCAACTCCCAGAATTCATGGCTGGCTGGGGAGTCCTTGGGAGTTGAAGTCCACACGTCTTAAAGTTTGCTGAGGTGGAGAAACACTGGTATAAAACACAGAGCATGTCCCATCTTGCTTCTCCCAGTATGAATCTTACCTGTCACCTTCCCAAATTGACCTGGAAGATACAAGAAGTTTCCAAGGGCCTTTGGAGAAATTTACCCTGAAGGCGGTTAGTTTAAGGATCATTCTGCTGCACCCAGCAAGCCAGAGGAAATCGTCCCATCTCTGCCTCACTTGAAGCCAATCCCCTCCTCCAGGAAAAAACAAAACAAAACATTGTTTAAATACTTGAGTAAGGCGTGAAGAGGCTTTCCCTAATCTGGCATCCCTCCAGATAGCCTAGAATTGCCACTCCAGAATTTGGAGCCAGCGTAGAATTGGATTACATTGTAGAAAAAACGGATTAAGAAAAGTTCTTGGAAAGGTGCCAATGTTTAGTCAATTTTTCAGGGGGGGGGGGAAGAGGCTACAGGTAGTCCTCAACTTACGACCACAGCCGAGCCCAAGGTTTCTGTCGTTGAGCGAGATGTTTGTTCAGTGAGGTTTTACGAGGTTTCTTCCCACCGTCATTAAAAGAATCACTGCGGTTATAAGTTAGCAACCCGGCTGTTGAGAATGAATCATGCTTCCCTATTGAATTTGCTTGTCAAAAAGGTCACAAGACCCCGGGACACTGCAACTGTCATAAATATGAACCAGTTGCCAAGCAAGCATTCTGAATTTTGATCACGGGTGGGGCCGCGGCAAAAGGTCGTAACTGTGGAAAACGGTCGCAAGTCACATTTTTCGGTGCCGTCGTAACTTTTGAACGGTCACTAAACGAGCTGTTGTAAGTCAAGGACTACCTGTATTACTACATTTTCTACATTCAGCGTCGCAAAGGGGCATAGTGGATGGATTGAGAGAGCTTGGCCCCCCAAACAACGGGAAAATGTCTACGGGGGTCCTACAGCTGCATTGATTTTGCCTAAGGTTCAGGAGGTGCTTTCAAAATATTAGGAAAAGCCACATTGGATAGAATCGATCTAGGTCAGGGGTCTGCAAACTTGGCTCTTTTAAGACTTGTGGACTTCAACTCCCAGAGTTCAATTCTCTGGGAGTTGAAGTCCATAAGTCTTAAAAGAGCCACGTTTGCACACTCCTGATCTAGGGTTTAAGTCTCCACATTCTAGCCTAGGAAGACTCCGAATAAAATTGAAGCTTATACTTTACGAAATTTAGGAATCTATAACATTATTTTTTTCCTTTTACCCATCAAGCACAAGAACAATGGTTGCCTTTCCCGTATAACCTGAAGAGTTACCTACCGTATTTTTCGGACTGTAAGACTCACCTGACTATAAGACAAATCTAAATTTAGAAGTGGAAAACAACAACAAAATATTTTTGGCCTCCGCACACCCCATTTTCAGCCTTTTTTTGGGCCCAGTTTTTGAGGCTTTTTCAGCCCATTTTTCTAAAAAAATGGGCCGAGGAAAGCCTCAAATACGGGCCAAAAAAGCCCTGAAAACAGAAAAAAGCAAAAAACCAAAACAAAACTGAAAACAGCAAAGCTGGCTGAGGGACTCTGGGAGTTGAAGTCCACAAGTCTTAAAGGGACCAAGGTTGGAGATCCCCTGGTCTATAAAACGTAAAGACATTTTCACTCCCTTTTAGGAGACAAAAAAGTGTGTCTTATAGTCCGAAAAAATACGGTATCTTGTTTAGTATAAGGATTTCAGACTAGCGTAACTACTCAAAAGAGGAAATGTAAACAAACAACAACCCTTTAGTAATCTCCAAAATGATGAACAACACCCTGCAAGGGAAAATGTAAAAAAAAAAAAATGCAGATTAAAATTAAGTAATTTTTAGTTCAGCTTTTTAAAAATAGATTGTCAAAAAATATTCTAGGTTATCAAAAAGGATTTGCAGTCTGAATAAAAAATGCACCAAACGTTAACTACAATTATTTTGTGAGTTCCCACTTACCGTTCTTATAAGTCCTAGTCACTTGGGGCTTCTAGGTAAACGTTTAAATATTTGTTAAATACGTATTAAACAGTTTGTCAATATTTAATAAACTTTCCTTGGAATAAGCTCCATTCTAGGTTTTACAAAGACATTTGTGCAGGGCTGGGAAAAAGATTGTTAACAGTCTTCTCGTAATTTTTTTTTTTTAAATTTCCAGCAGGGCCTCGAGGTTCCAGGATCTTGGCTGGGAATTTGGAAAAAAAAAAATCTACATTGTTAAATCTTTTTCCGAGTCTTGCACAAATGCCTCCGTAAAACCTGGAATGGGAGTTTATTCCAAGGAAAGTTGCATCATCTGCTTATATTCCTCTCCCGCTCAAGCGAACGTAATGATTCACCAAAAGCTGCAGTTGGCTCCAAATACAGTTAGTCCTTGATTTATGACCATAATGGAACCTGCCCCATCACATTCCTATATCATGAAGCTCTTGAAAGGGCTCACGCTCCTACCAATCTCATTTTACCACCTTTTTTAACGGCGGTCGCAATTCTACGAACCAATGATTTCTTACAGGTTGGTTTTGGAAATAAAATGCTGGCTTTTGGCAAAACTATCGTAACGTGAAACATGATCAGGTGATTATAAAAAAAAAACTTTATATTGGTCATAAATGCAGGCTGATTGCCAAATGCCCAACATCTGTTCATATGATCGCAGGTAGGAGGTTGGGTGTCAGACCAGGTACCTCTAAGGCAGGTGTCTGCAACCTGCGGCTCCAGAGCCGCATGCGGCTCTTTTGGCCCCCTGCTGCGGCTCCCTGTCAGCAGACCCACCACTGGCTGGCCCCACCCCTTGCCTTCCCCTCCCAGTCACTCCTCGCCTGGTCTGAGAAGGTAAGGGTGACGGTGGGGGATGGAGATCAAGGTGCGTGCAGCACCAACAAGGGCCGGAAGAAGTGCCTGCGAGATATGGCAAGTACAAGGGGTGCTTCGCTCCCGCTCTGGAATATGGAGCGAGTCTCCATCGCCCGTCGTCACCCTTACCTTCTCAGGCCGGGTGAGGAGTGACTGGGAGGGGAGGGCAAAGGGCGGGGCCAGCCAGCGGTGGGTTCAGCCGACAGGGAGCCACAGCAGGGGGACGAAAGAGCTTCATTCATCTGGGAACCTGAAATGACTCTTGATCTAAATATGGTAAAAAGCACCCAAAGAAGAAGAAAGAACATCATCACCAAACCCCACCCCCCAAAAAACCACCACCCCTTGCCTGTTTTTTGGAAATGGTTCAAGAGGGAACACACACACACAAGAGAGAGAGAGAGAGGTGAAAGAGAGAGAGAGAGGGAGAAAGATGAGAGAGAGACAGAGGGAGAAAGAGAGAGAGAGATGAGAGAGAGACAGACAGAGGGAAAAGAGAGAAAGAAAGGGAGAGAGAGAGGGAGAAAGAGAGAGATGAGAGGGAGAGACAGAGAGAGAGACAGGGAGAAAGAAAGAGAGAGACAGGGAGAGACAGAAACAGAGGGAAAAAAGAGAGAAAGAGAGGGAGAGACAGAGGGAGAAAGAGATGAAAGAGGGGAAAGGGAGAGACAGAGAATAGAATAGAATAGAATAGAATTTTTTATTGGCCAAGTGTGATTGGACACACAAGGAATTTGTCTTGGTGCATATGCTCTCAGTGTACATAAAAGAAAAGATACGTTCATCAAGGTACAACATTTACAACACAATTGATGGTCAATGAGAAAAGGAGACAGAGAGAGAAAGAGAGATGAGAGAGGGAGAAAGAATGAAAAAGAGAGATGAGAGGGAGAGAAAGAGAAGGAGAAAGAGAGATGAGAGAGGGAGAGACAGAGAGACAGAAAAAGAGGGAGAAAGAGAGATGAGAGAGGGAGAGAGGGAGAAAGAAAGAGAGATATGAGAGAAGGAGACACAGAGAGACAGAGAGATGAGAGAGGGAGAAAGATAAGAGAGGGAGAAAGAGAGAGAAAGGGAGAGACAGAAAGGGAGAAAAAGAGGAAGAAAGAGAGAGAGGGGAGAGGGAGAGAGACAGAGAGGGAGAAAGAGATATGAGAGAAGGAGACAGAGGAGGAAAGAGAGAGAGAGATGAGAGAAGGAAACAGAGAGAGATGAGAGACACAGAGAGAGAGGGGGGGGGGAAAGACCTGTTTCCCACAGAAAACACCAGGAGCCACAAAACCTGGGTAAGTGTGGCAGGTGTGTGTGTGTGTGTGTCATGTGACTGGGTGGGAGTGAGTGACATCGAATTGGCCACGCCCATCCATGTTTTGTGGCTCCCAGTGATTTCTTTTCTGTGGGGAAACGGGTCCAAATGGCTCTTTTTGAGTGTTTAAGGTTGCAGACCCCCTGGTCTAAGGAGATCTGTTGTAACTCTGAACTGTCACTAAGCAACAGGTCATAAGTCAAGGACTACCAGTATATCTCACCTAGTGCCATAGTAAGATTATAATCCTGTATGCAGCTAAAAACCTTCATGAAGTTTTATAAGAATTTAATCCAGGAAACACAGACGAGTTCTTGATTTTTCCACATTCACCGTCGTCTTCAGCAGACAATTAAAAATCCATTTTTATGTTATTTTAATCCTTGCTAAATCCAGATGACTCTGGGCAGCATTTTACTAGTCTTGCTGCTTTTCTTATTTATTCCAGGTTTGGCCTGGAATAAATGCAATGCTTTTTTTTTTTTTTTGGAGACATAGTTCATTTAAAAACTTATTGAAGACAATTTGAAATTGATTATAAATAAAAATAAATACAAAATGAACCTTTTTTCCCCCTTATCACCACTATGATTTAGCCGTGATAAGAAAAAAAAAAGGTTCATTTTGTATTTATTTTAAATTTGATTTAAGACTGGGCTAGATTACCCAGGTTGCAATCAATATTGTTATTGTTGAATTTTACTGGAAGTCCTTGACTTATGACCACAAATGAACCCAACATTTCCGTGGCTAAGTGAGACAGTGAGCTCTGTCCCATTTAACGTGACTTCCTTGCCATATTAAGCGAATTCCTGCAGTTTTGACAACTCCGAGACAGTCGTTAAGGGAGTTTTGCCCCCATTTTACGACCTGCCCCCCCCCAGTGGTTAAGTGAATCACCGCAGTCGTTCAATTAGCAACACGGTTGTTAAGCGAATCTGGCTTCCCCATTAGATTTTGCTCGCCAGAAGGTCGTAAAAAGGGGATCACCCATGACCCCGGGGCATGGCGACCGTCGTAAATATGAACCAGTCGCCAAGTTGTCCCGATTTTAATCATACGACAGGACGCTGCAACGGTCGTTAGGTGTGAAAAAATGGTCACAAGTCCCTTTTGGTCTCAGGGCCGCTTACTTCGGTCGCTAAACCGAGGACTACCTGCATGCTATGCTTACCCTCCAGAATTGCAACTGGAAGATTGGGCCATAAATAACTATTTTTAATTTTTTATTATTTGAGACCTCCTCCCCCCTCCCCTCATCCCTTCAGCAAGCTCTTAATCACAACCACCCAGCGAGGTAGGCTCAGAAATAGAAAAAAAAAAAGTTACTCAATTCCACGACCCCCCTCCTTCCTTTTTAGGCACGGCAACCGCTAAAGAGGCGGTATTCCAGATCCCATCATCCCCAGCTCTCTGCTTTTCGAGACAAGCTTTGCGATGAGCTTAAGCGCGGCGCCTGGACTCGAACGCGCAACCTTTCGATCTTCGAAGGGGAGCGGGCACCCCTAAGCTACGACTAACGTTCGATCAATATCCGCTAAAAAAAAAAAAGGAACGAAGCGGAGGGAAGACCCGCATCCGGGTCCTTGCTGCAAGCTGCCATAGCAACGCGCCTGTCCTTTCCCAACCCCGCGCGCGCCTCTTTTTCAGAAGGGGAGGGGGGAAAAGGCAGAGAGAGAGAGAGCAGCTATTACGAAACGCGATTGGAACAGTTTTGGCCCTCGGACCCGCCGCCGGGAGCTCAACATCGCTTCTTTTTTTTTTTTCCTTTCCTCCTTGGTAGGGGGGGGGGGGAAGAAGCAGCCCGTTATGACCCCCACCCCTTTTCCTTCTTACACCGACCTACGAAGCGCGGTCTCCCGACGGCCTCTTCTCCGCTTTTCACGGGAACTTCCCCAACCGCGAAGCTCTTTACTACCGACATACCACCGCCCTCGGCCACGACTCGGGCTAACATGGCCGCTACGGAGAAACGGGGCTCGCCTTCACAGGAGCCAGAAGCCCGCTCCCTCCGTCGGCCGTCTCGCTGGTTCATTTGTGAGGCTGCGCGGCGCGCGGAGCCTGACGGGCGCTGTAGTTCCCCGCCGCGCTCAAAAGAACCGCTAGGGGGCCAGGCTTAGCTTGTCGCGCTTGGGAACTCCCCTTCCCACAAGGCCACGCGGCGGCGGAACGCCCCGGATGAAAGGCAGCCAATGAAAAACCCCGCTCGCTTTCTCTTCCCCCCCCCTCAGCTCCGAACCTTCAGAAAGATGATGTAATGGCCAAGCGGGCGAAAGGGCGGAGCGCTCCCTCCTTGCGCTGCAATTCATTGTGCCGTATAAACCCAGCCTGGGGATTCGCCTTTTTCGCTGCTGCTTGCAAGCAAACGCAGGGCGGGGGGGGGGGGGACGAGCCGCTAACTCCCCCAAACGAAAGGGGGCGGGAGTGGGTGGGTTGGTGGGTGGGGGGGAGGGGAAACAAGAAAAGGGTGGGGGCAGAGACTGAAAAAAAAATATTAAAAAAAAAAGTCCCAATCCTGAATGCAGAGTTTGCATCCTTGAAGGAAGCTGCTGCAAGCTTTTAGCCCCCCCTCCCCAAATGTCCCAGTGACTTTGCCTTCAAAGCTGGCTTTTCCCCCCCCCCCTCCGTTTTCTAGTCTTTTGGCAAAAGGAGGCAGAGGGAGCGGCAGTCCCCAACCAGGTGAGTTGCGTCGCTTGTTTTCTATTGATATCTATATATATTTATATCTATATCTATCTATATATATCTCTATATCTATCTATCTATCTATCTCTATTTACGTATCTCTATTATCTCTCTCTCTATGTATCTCTATTATCTATCTATCTATTTATCTTTCTGTCTCTCTCCCCCCCTCTCCTCTATCTATCTATCTATCTATCTATAGCTATTTATGTATCTCTATTATCTATCTATCTATCTATCTATCTATCTATCTATCTATCTATCTATCTATCTATCTATAGCTATTTATGTATCTCTATTATCTATCTATCTATCTATCTATCTATCTATCTATCTATCTATCTATCTATCTCTCTATCTCTCTATCTCTCTATCTATCTCTCTAGTTATCTTTCTCTCTCTCTCTCCTCTACCTACCTATCTACCTACCTACCTATACACATATAGGGGTGGGTTATATATATATATATGTGTGTGTGTGTGTGTGTGTGTGTGTGTGTGTATAAATATATATATATTTATTGGTTTTCCAGGCTCCTCTTTCTGGGTTTGTTCGTTTTTTGTTTTTTTAAATTTAAAAATCGGCTTCAGCTGCCAAGCCTATATAACCTTCTGCTGGCGGTCGCAACAGGGGACGCTTTGTCTCCTGTGGGTTGTTGGGTTTTTTGGGGGGGGGGAATGGGGGGGGAGAAACCAGCATCGCCCTGAAGTTGGAAAATTGGTAGGGATATTTGGGATGGGCTTCGCCTTTCTTGGATATGAGAGCAGTGGGCCTTTCTGAGCTTCTTGGGCCAGGAGTTTTATCCAAGGGTTGATCTTCCTTCCTTCCTTCCTTCCTTCCTTCCTTCCTTCCTTCCTTCCTTCCTTCCTTCCTTCCTTCCTTCCTTCCCCCCTCCCTCATTCCCTTTCTTGCTACTATCCTCCCCTTCCATCCATCCTCCCTCCCTCCCTCCCTTCCTTCCTTCCTTCCTTCCTTCCTCTCTGTCTTCCTTGTTACTACACTCTCTTTTCCTTCCTTCCTCTCTGTCTTCCTTGCTACTATCCTCCTTCCTTCCTCTCTGTCTTCCTTTCTTCCTTCTCTCTCTCTCTCTCTCTCCTTCCTTCCTTCTTTCTATCCTACCTTCCTCTCCTTCCTCCCTCCTTCCTTCCTTTCCTCCCTCCTGGTCTGTCTTCCTTGCTATTATCCTTCTGTTCCTTCTTTCTATCCTACCTTCCTCTCCTTCCTCCCTCTTCCCTTTCCTTACTTCCTTTCCTCCCTCCTGCTCTTGTCTTCCTTGCTACCTTTCCTTCCTTCCTTCCATCCATCCTCCCTTCCTCTTTCCTCCCTCCCTCCCTCTCTCTCTTCCTTGCTACTATCCTCTCCTTCCCTTCCTTCCTTCTTTCCATCCATCCATCCTCCCTTCCTTCCAAATGCATACCCTGCAGAGAGGGACTTGGCTGCACAAAATCGCATCGGGCGGGCAGCGTTTTTCAGCTCCCTCCCTCTTTCTTTTCCTTTCCAGATGTTGGGGTGGGAGCCTTTGGGGCCGCTGGAAGAATGGGTGGCGGTATCAATTGCGCGTTGCCGGGTGGGGATATGGAGGGGTAGGTGGGAAAGGGAGGGAGAAAATAACATGTTGGATGACTGTTGGATGAGGTGGGGGGGGCAATGGGTGTGAATTTATGACACCTTATAAAACTGGTCCTTCCCCATCCTTTCATTGTTGGTTGCTTTGATGTCGAAAAAGGCTTCCTAAATGCTTCCTAAATGCGAAATATTGCTGTTTTCCCCATCTATCCTTTTTTTCAAAGGTGACAAACACGTAAGGGTTTGTTTTTTTTTAAAAAAAAATCAGGTGATTTAGCAGCTCCATGTTGTAAGTTTATCTACTCTGGAGTAAACCCCAGTAAGTTCAGTGGATCAAAAAAAAAAAAAAAGGCGTGAGCTGGCTTGCCATGGAGTGGGGCTTTCTATGCCTTTGATCTCTGCCCATAAAAATGCCCAACCAAATTCACAGCTGGGTGTCAAGGAGACTACAATTGCAAAAGAAGAGTGAGCCCATTAAAAAGACCCCACTCCCTCTCTAAATAACGTTTACGATTTGGCTTTGCTCTGAGTGTAATATTGACTTGGAAAGGTGCCTTTACTCTGAACAGAGAGTTGGAAGGGCTCTTGGGAGGTCATCTAGCCCAACCCCCTGCTCACGCAGACCTGTACTAGGGATTCGAACCCCCCGAACTGCCGGACCTTTCTGATCTCGACAAGCTCAGCGTCTTAGCCACTGAAAAGGGTGCGATCGAACAGAAAGAAAATACGGGGGATTTAATGAACAGATTCCTGTTTCTGAGAGAGCTGGTTTTGCAGATGTTTCAAGAAATGCTTAGAAAGCTCTTTTTCCTTCCTTTGGTGTTTTTTTTGCAAATATTCTTCTTCGACCTTCCGACTTTTGGTTTAGTTTCCAACCAATCCCAGTCGAAGTAATCAACGAAGGAGAATTTGCTGGTAACGGTGGGTGGGTGGGGCCCTTATTTTTTTTGGAGGGGGGAATGGGTTGAAAAGGACGCGCAATGCAGTTTGTTGGAATTGGCCGCCGGCTTAAAAAAAACGGGTGACTTTGAAAGCGACCTCGGCTTTGCCGAGGGGAGAAGAGGCAAACGTTAAAATAAACCTTGGCTTCTTAAAAAACAGCCCGGGGGAAGTTCTCAGTGAGATTGAAACTGTTTGTAAAGAGTTTTGTTTTGCTTTTTTCCTTTCCCCAAAGCTGACAGCTGTGGCCGCTCTTTGTTTCGTTGCAAGGAATGGCTTTGAATTCGCCACAACTTCTAAATATTGCAGTATTTCCACAGGGAGGGCCTTGATGTGTTTGCGGTGCTCAGCAATCCTGACATTGCAAACCCTGGTCCTTGAGGATAGGGGCCGTGATGGCGAAACGGTGGCCCGTAGAGCCACCTCTGGGGGCACGTGTGCGGTCGCCAGCTGGTCTTCACGGGAGTGCCGAAAAACAGGCCGTTTTTGGGCCATTTCCAGGCCGTTTTTGGGCCCAAAAAACAGCCTGAAAATGGCTCACAAAATGGCCTGAAAACAGCTTGAAAAATGGCCTGAAAAACAGCCAAAAAACAGACATGCGTGTGCCGGCCAGCTGGTCTTTGAGTTTCTGGCAGTCCGGCGCACGTACATGCCTTCCGGTTTGGGCATTCGATGCCCAAAAAGTTCACCATCACTGGGATTTTAGGGATTTTAGGAAGGGATATTGAAGGTTTTCTAGATTATAAAATGGGTTTCTTCAGACCAGAAGGTCTCCAACTTTAGCAACTTTTAGAATAGAATAGAATAGAATAGAATAGAATAGAATAGAATAGAATAGAATAGAATTTTTTATTGGCCAAGTGTGATTGGACACACAAGGAATTTGTCTTGGTGTAAATGTTGTACCTTGATGAAGGTATCCTTTCTTTTATGTACACTGAGAGCGTATGCACCAAGACAAATTCCTTGTGTGTCCAATCACACTTGGCCAATAAAAAAAATTCTATTCTATTCTATTCTACCTTCATCAAGGTACAACATTTACAACACAATTGATGGTCAATATATCAATATAAATCATAAGGATTGCCAGCAACAAAGTTACAGCATACAGGCATAAGTGGAAAGAGATGGGTGATGGGAACGATGAGAAGATTAATAGTAGTGCAGATTTAGTAAATAGTTTGACAGTGTTGAGGGAATTATTTGTTTAGCAGAGTGATGGCCTTTGGGAAAAGGCCTGTTGTGCAGTGCTCTATAGCGTCGTTTTGAGGGTAGGAGTTGAAACAGTTTATGTCCTGGATGTGAGGGATCTATTTTAAGACTTGTGTGAACTTCAGCTCCCAGAATTCCTCAGCCAGACCAATGTTTTTCAACCTTTAGGATGTATGGACTGCATTACAACTTGTTAGGATACAATTTTAGGGTGTATGGACTGCAGATACGTGGCTGAGGGATGCTGGGAGTTGAAGTCCATACATCTCAAAAGTTGCCGACTTCCCAAACTCAAAAAGTTGAGAAAGGTTGTTTTTTTTAGACAGTAGAATTCTCTTTTTATTTTTTGTCCCTGTTTTCTCCTTTCTCTCCTGAGGAATGAGATGGCAGCTGAAATCATACAGGAGAGAAATGATGGGTATTTTACCAGAAAAGCACGATAAAGGGAATACATATTTAATTTTACATGTGTTAACAGAAGCGAGAATCGGACAAAAATGAAGAGATCCCTACAGATGAAAGTGTAATGGAAAACAAAAGATTCAAATGTGCAGAAATGGATAGATTAACACTCAGAATAAAGCAGAAGGAAGGAACAGCATATGTTTTAACCTGGGATTTGTTTTACCAATGGTAAAACTGGCTGAGGGATTCTGGGAGTTGAAGTGCACAAGTCTTAAAGTGGCCAAGGTTGGAGATCCCTGCACTGTAGCGATTCACTTAACAACGTGGCAAGAAAAGTCGAAACATGGAGCAAAAGTCACTTAACGATTGTCTTGCTTAACAGTGGAAATGTTGGGCTCCAATTGTGGTGGTACGTGGAGGGCTCCCTGTACAGCTAGCCCTCGACTTAACAACCATTCGTTTAGTGACCATTCTTCATTACAAAGGCAAAAGTGACATACAACAAATTCAGTGGGGGAAGCTGGTTTCCTCCAGTTTCCCCCTAACCCTAAAGACCATGTGATTCACTTAACCGTATGACTCACTTAACAACCGCACGATTCACTTAACAACCACATGACTCACTTAACAACCGCCTTGCTTAGCAGGGGAAATTCCTGGTTCCCATTGTGGTCAGAAGTCGAGGACCACCTCTATAGACCATGCCAAGCAAGATGACAATGTAGGCCGGTTATTTCCCAACCCCAGCAACTTCCAATTATTTATTTATTTATTTATTTATTTATTTATTTATTTATTTATTTATTTATTTATTTATTTATTATTTACATTTCTATACCGCCCTTCTCCGAAGACTCAGGGCGTTTACAGCCAAGTTAAAAAGACATATACAAAAATTAAAACACAATATTTGAAATTTAAAAATCTCAAACCATAAGCTGAATATTAAAATAACAAGTAATAAAACCACCCAATTAAAAATTACCCTTAGGTAAATGCTCGGTGAAACAAAAAAGTCTTGAGTTCGCGCTGAAAGGCCTGAAGGCATAGCCCAGAGGCAGTTCGTTCCATAGGGTAGGTGCCCCCACAGAGAAGGCTCTTTCCCTGGGAGCCGCCAGCCGACATTGTTTAGCTGACGGCACCCTGAGGAGACCCTCCCTATGGGAGAGCACAGGTCAATGGGAAGCTATTGGTGGCAGTAGGCGGTCCTGTAAGTAACCTGGTCCTATGCCATGGAGCGCTTTAAAGGTGATCACCAACACCTTGAATTGCACCCGGAAGACCACCGGCAACCAATGCAGCTTGCGCAGGAGAGGTGTTATATGGAAGCTCCGAGACGCTCCCTCTATCCCCCGCGCAGCCGCATTCTGTACCAGTTAAAGTCTCCCGGTGCTCTTCAAGGGGACCCCCATGTAGAGAGCATTGCAGTAATCCAGGCAGGAGGTAACGAGGGCATGAGTGACCGTGCATAACGAGTCCCGGTCCAGGAAGGGACGCAGCTGGCGGATCAGGCGAACCTGATAAAAAGCTCCCCTGGCAACGGCCGTCAAGTGTTCTTCCAACGACAGCCGTGCATCCAGGAGAACACCTAAGCTGCGAACCAACTCCCGGGGGGCCAGTGACTCGCCCCCCACAGTCAGCGACGGAACTAGCTGACTGTACCGGGATGCCGGCATCCACAGCCACTCCGTCTTGGATGGGTTGAGTCGAAGTCTGTTCGTCCCCATCCAGACCCGAACGGCTTCAAGGCACCGGGACATCACATCGACGGCTTCGTTGGGGTGATCCGGGGTGGAAATGTACAGCTGGCAACTCACCCCAAAACCACGGATGATCTCCCCCAATTAGATGTGTGCTTCAACTCCCACAATCCCCCAGTTGGCTGGGGAATTCTGGGAGTTGAAGTCTAACATCTTAAAAGTCTCTGAGGTTCAGAAGCGCTGGCAGAGACCAATTAATCTGTGGAACAACTTGCCTCCAGAAGTTGTGAATGCTCCAACACTGGAAGTTTTTAAGAAGAGGTTGGATAACCATTTGTCTGAAATGGTGTAGGGTTTCCTGCCTAAGCAGGGGGCTGGACTAGAAGACCTCCAAGGTCCCTTCCAACTCTGTTATTCCATTCCATTCCATTCCATTCCATTCCATTCCATTCCATTCTATTCTATTCTATTCTATTCTATTCTATTCCATTCCATTCTATTCTATTCTATTCTATTCCATTTCATTCCATATTTTCTATTCTATTCTATTCTATTCTATTCCATTTCATTCCATTTCATTCCATATTCTATTCTATTCTATTCTATTCTATTCTATTCTATTCTATTCTATTCTATTCTATTCTATTCTATTCTATTCCATACCAAGGGAGACGGGCCCCGTGTTCCTGACTTTGTTCTAATCCAGCTTTCGGGATTCTTCTCCTAAAATGTCTGATCTTTGGGGAAGAAACGTTTGCCAAACTTTTGCCTCTTTTTAAAAACAAAACCCCATGTTGTTTTTATACTTTGATAAAGAGAGAGAGGGGGGGATGGGGGGGGGGAAAAATAGAAAGTCGGTGGGGCCTGCGAAGTTCCCTTTCATTCTTCGGGCTAACACTGCGGCTTTTCATCCTTCCATTCTGGTGAGAAGCCAAAGTTGGAATTTGTCTCATTGGGAACCAGCGAAGCTCTTTTCACACTTGGTCTTTAGGATCAATGCCCAGGAAGCTGCTTCTCCCCATAACTACTTCGAAAAGAAGTGGGGGGCCTTGAGGGGGTGGGGATGATTCAGCAAGAAAGAAGGAGGCAAGGAGAGGGTTTTATTAAACCTGCCTCCTGCCTCATATCTTGCTATGGAATTCAAGGCTCAAGGGAAAACACCCTCTGGAAAAACAGAGCATACAGTTAACAGTAACAGAGTTGGAAGGGACCTTGGAGGCCATCTAGTCCAACCCCCTGCTCACGCAGGAGACCCTGTGCTAGGGATTCGAACCGCTGAACTGCCGACCTTTTCTGATGGACGAACTCAATGTGGTAGCCAATGACAGTTTTAATAACGGAGTTGTAAGGGACCTTGGAGGTCTTCTAGTCCAACCCTCTGTTCAAACAGGAGATCCTATATACCCATGATGGCGAACTGTCATTTTTAAAATTTTAAAAACCGGTGAACCGTTTTTAAAAAATTTTTTTTACACACAAACAACATAAAATGGGGCCTCTGGTGGCGCAACAGGCTAATGCAGCCTGTTATTAACAGCAACTGCTTGCAATATTGCAGGTTCAAGTCCCATCAGGCCCAAGGTTGACTCAGCCTTCCATCCTTTATAAGGTAGGTAAAATGAGGACCCAGATTGTTGGGGGGCAATAAGTTGACTTTGTATATAGTATACAAATGGATGAAGACTATTACTTGACATAGTGTAAGCCGCCCTGAGTCTTCGGAGAAGGGCGGGATATAAATGCAAAAAAAATAAAATAAAAAAATGCATCTTTTCTGAACAGAATATCGGCCAGGTTACATGTTCATACCAAATTTAGTTCTCCTCCAACACGTCTTACATGCTTTCATCAATATATTTTCTCTTATTTTTGTTTTCCTTCTTTCATTTCTCATTATAAATCTAATCTTACCGCTCACCCCAAATTTTAGTCTTTTATCAAATCTTCCCTCTTTCCCCGCCCTTTTCTACTCCCATTTAAATTAAACCCTTATATTCCCATTTAATATCTGTATTCTTTTATATCTTCTACTTATCCAATATCAACATCAATCATATCCTTAACAATTCAGTGACAATTCATATATTATTAAGCCTACTCAAAAGAAAAGAAAAGAAAAAGCAAGAAAACACTAAGTTTTTCTTCATAGTATCATCTCTAGAATATCTAATTCCATTATCAATATTTAAATCATTTAATATATTGCTAACTCTTTTTTATGCTCTCAATTTCATTGATACTTCAACCAGCATATGTTTCAATCCTTTTTTTATTTTTCTCCTTTTTCTCTTCCTCTTGTTTTCTTTTTTTCCTCTTAAAATTCTCTACTCTCTTTGCTTGTCCTGTATTTCCATCAATTCTCATTCTCCTCTCTTCCCCCATTTTTATCTTTTCTCTATTGATCCCGAAATGATCCTTTAACTTTGTTGTGTCTGCGCCCCCCCCCCCGAGCCGGGCCTCCTGCCAGAAAGTGACTTGGAAAGTGAGGGGGAAAGGCCATCAGGACTTACCTCGGGAGCACCGGCTTGCCTGGCTCAGCTCCAGGAGCCAGAAGCAGGCCAGGTGAAAGAAATAACGAGGCCTCCGTCCCCTGACTCTTTCCCACCCCCCGGCCACGCCTCCAGACCCAGCTGATGGCAGTCAGGCTTGGTTGGACCCTAGGTTTTGTAGGAAGGAGAGGCTGGAACAACAGAAGCAGGGGTGGGGCAGGCCTAGGAAGTGCTGAATCATGGAGCCACACCCCACAGGATATAAAGGCAGCAAGAGCTGCTGTGTCTCTTTGTAGCTGGCAAATTAACTGCTTATCTAAGAGCTAAATTACTGTTTAACTCATTGGCATCGAGGGAGATAACAGAGCCACTTGGCAAACGCTCGCTCTTTTGCTGCCAGAGCTAATAGTGCCGGCTAATTAAGCCATCGTTCGGACAGAGGCTGGGGAGGACAGAACAGGTTACTTGTCCTCACGGTCAGGAAATTTCTCCTTAGTTCCAGGTTGCTTCTCTCCTTGATGAGTTTCCATCCCTTACTTCTTATTACAGGTAGTCCTCGACTTACAACAATTCGCCTAGTGACCATTTGAAGTTACGACACTGAAAAATCTGGCTTAAGTTATGACTGTTTTTCACAATTACGAATCTTGCAGCCCCCTATGGTCACGTGATCAAATTTTGGCTTCTTGGCCACTGGTTCAAATTTATCCCGGCTCATGCGGTCTCCCTTTTGTGACCTGACAATCAAAGTCAATGGGGAAGCCCAATTCACTTAACAACCACTTTACTAAATTAATAACTGCAGTGATTTGCTTAACAATTGTGGCAAGAAAAGTAATAAAATGAAGCAAAATTCACTTAGCAATTGTCTTACATAGGAAGATAAATTTTAGGATTAGTTGTGGTTGTAAGTTGAAGACTATCTCTGTTTGAATAAACAAATGGACAAGAAACAATGGATGGAAATTAGAATAGAATAGAATAGAATTTTTATTGGCCAATGTGACTGGACACACAAGGAATTTGTCTTGGTGCAGATGCTCTCAGTGTACATAAAAGAAAAGATACGTTCATCAAGGTATAACACTTACAACACAATTGATGGTCAATATATCAATATAAATCATAAGGATTGCCAGCAACAAGTTACAGTCATACAGTCATAAGTGGAAGGAGATTGGTGATGGGAACTATGAGAAGATTAATAGTAGTGCAGATTCAGTAAATAGTTTGACAGCGTTGATGGAATTATTTGTTTAGCAGAGTGATGGCCTTCGGGGAAAAAACTGTTCTTGTGTCTAGTTGTTTTAATCAAGTTTTAATTTAATTTAATTTAAATTTAATTTAGTTTTAATCAAGGAGAGAAGCAACTTAGAACTAAGGAGAAATTTCCTGACAGTTAGAACAATTAATCAGTGGAACAACTTGCCTCCAGAAGGTATAAATGCTCCAACACTGGAAATTTTTAAGAAGATGTTGGATAACCATTTGTCTGAAGTGGTGTAGGGCTTCCTGCCTGAGCGGGGTGGGGAGGGGGGGGTTGGACTAGAAGACCTCCAAGGTCTCTTCCAACTCTGGTTATTCTATTACATCATGTCTAAGAGCCGTGATGGTGCGGTGCTTAGAATGCAGTATTGCAGGCTAATTCAGCCCCCTGCCAGGAGTTTGATCCTGACCGGCTCCAGGTTGACTCAGCCTTCCATCCTTCTGAGGTTGGTAAAATGAAGACCCAGATAATTGGGGGCAATAGGCTGACTCTGTAAACTGCTTAGAGAGGACTATTGGAGCACTGTGAAGCGGTATATAAGTCTAGAGGAAGGATGGAAGAAAGGAAGGAAGGAAGGAAGGAAGGAAGGAAGGAAGGAAGGAAGGAAGGAAGGAAGCAAGGAGTGAGCCATGGTGCTGCAGTGGTTAGAATGCAATATTGCAGGCTAATTCACCACTTGGAGAGGATTGCAAAGCGTTGCGAAGCAGTATATAAGTCTAATTGGGAAGGAGGGAGGAAGGGAAGAGGAGGGAAGGGAGGAAGGAAGGGAGGGAGGAAAGGAAGGAAGGAAGGAAGGAAGGAAGGAAGGAAGGAAGGAAGGAAGGAAGGAAGGAAGGAAGGAAACCATAGTGGTGCAGTGGTTAGAATGCAGGACTGCTATCTAAAACTGTCCACTGCCAGCAGTTCGATCCTGACCGGCTCCAGGTTGACTCAGCCTTCCATCCTTCCGAGGTCAGTAAAATGAGGACCCAGATTGTTGGGGGCAAATATGCTGACTCTTTAAACTGCTTAGAAAGGGCAGTAAAGCACCGTGAAGCGGTATATAAGTCTTATATACCGCTTATACATAAGTATATAAGTAATAGAATAATTGCTATTATTCCAAGGAGTTTAAGTTTAAATGCATAGGACAGCAGGGTGTTGTGTAATCTGCCGTTTGTGGGATTGTTGGCGTCGGTTCCTTTGCTTGTGTGAGGATATCTGGAATTGAATCCATGGGCCCCAAATGCCAGATCCCTTCCAGCTGCTGTTCCTTGTTACTACCGCAGAGATTTATTTGAATTCTTCTCTTGTGTAACCGACATTGTTTTGTCGCTTGGCAAACTTTGTGTGTGTGTGTGATTGCACGACACAAGAGCTGGCTGAACAATGACATCCCCTTTTCTTTTGAGTTCCCCAAATTTGTAAACACTGCCAGAGTGGCTCATTTTGTGTTACGTCTGCGTGCGGTTTGATATTTTTTTGATATTGTACGTTGCCGTTCGTGTGTGTGTGCTGAAAAACGCCTTTCACTGACATGAGATCCGATCTCTTTTCTTTCCTCCCTTATTTTCTTTAAAGAAGAACAATAAAGACCCCCCCTCCCCAGTCCTGAGTCCTCCCTAGAATTATTCTTTTTTCCCCCCTTATTGAGCTTGGATTTTTATTTTATTTTTTATTTCCCCCTTTTATTTTTTATTTCCTTCCGGGCTTAAAAGGACCAAAAATTAGGAAACGTGGCTTCCAAACTTGAATTGGGAGACTTTTTTTCTTGACAAGCTGACAAAAAGTATGAGAAAACTATGCAAAGACTTTAGGAAAAAGGGTGTGTTTTTGAGTGTCAAATCCAAAACACAATGGAACAGCTGTTCTTGGTAGACTTGCTTCATGTTTTTTTCTGTTTTTGCAGTCTTGTGGGCTGGTTTCCTTTCGTAACTTCACCCTCTTTGAATATAGAATAACAAAGTTGGAAGGGTCCTTGGAGGTCATCTAGTCCAGTGGTCAGCAACTGGTGATCCGTGGACCACTGGTGGTCCGTGAGAAAATGTTGGTGGTCCGCAGAAAATTTGTTTGCATTTTTTTATATTGTACTAAATCAGGGATCCTCAAACTATGGGCCCATGCAATGAACGTTTGTGTTGCTGCAGAGAGTCTCCCCCTGTGGGGTCTTTTTGTGTGGGTCTGAGGGGAGCAGAAATTCCGAGTTGGGGTCTGCTTCAGCCTCCTGGTGCAGGGCTTTGGGCGAAGGCTGGAGGGAAGCGCCGCTGGTGGAGAAGAGCCGGAGGGCCTCGTTCCAATTGGACTGCCTCATGGCCTTGAACTGACTGACCATCTCAGCCCGCTGAGCCTCCAGGTGCTGGTACCTGGCCTTACACTCCTGCAGGTCTTCCCTCTGCTTGGAAAGCCTATGCTCCTAGTCCTCAGTGAGGTGCTTCTGCTGAGCCTCCTTCTCAATTAGATCCAATTTGAACTGAGCTCTTTTGCCAACTCTTTCTCGTGGTGGCTGCTTAGCTCCAACAACTGCTTCCCGTTGGGGCCCTAAGGAGCCCGAGCAGGGAGGCGAGGAGTGGCTGGGAGGGGAGGGGTGATAGAAGTTGGTGAGATGCCCTTCAACATGAATGACATCGAGTTGGCCACACCCACCCAGTCACATGACCACCTAACCATGCCCACCCAGTCAGTCATTAGGCAGATCATGTTAGTGGTCCGTGGGATTTAAAAGTATGAATTTAGTGGTTCCTGAGGTCCGAAAGGTTGGGGACCCCTGATCTAGTCCAACCCATCTCCCTCAAGCATTCTTAGACCTTAAGGATAGCATGGTGTTATATTGCTGACAAAGAAAGTTACACACTTTCTTTAACTTATTTTGGTTAAAGGTAAAGGTAAAGGTTCCCCTCACACATACGTGCTAGTCGTTCCCGACTCTAGGGGGTGGTGCTCATTTCCGTTTCAAAGCCGAAGAGCCAGCGCTGTCCGAAGACGTCTCCATCATCATGTGGCCGGCATGACTCAACGCCAAAGGCGCACAGAGCGCTGTTACCTTCCCACCAAAGGTGGTCCCTATTTTTTCTACTTGTATTTTTTATGTGCTTTCGAAACTGCTAGGTTGGCAGAAGCCGGGACAAGTAACGGGAGCTCACCCCGTTACACGGCAGCACTAGGGATTCGAACCGCTGAACTGCCAGCCTTTCGATCGATAAGCTCAGCATCTTAGCCACTGAGCCACCGCGTCCTTTTATTATTTTGGTTATATGCCACTAAATTCTGCAGGTTTTATTTCACATAGATAAAGATGAGATTGAACTGTCAGATAACCGCTTTACAGCTCGTCCTCAAACATACGACCCGCAATGGAACCCGGAAATGTACGTTTCTAAGTTACAAAATTTATGAAGCAAGTTTTGAACAACTTGACCACTTTTCTTTCGGCGGTTGTGGAATGGATCGACGTAGTTGTTAAATTAGTAACAATGGCTTTTGAGTGAATCTGGTTTTCCCACGGACTTTGCCTGTCAGAAGGTCGCAAAAAGGAGACTGTGTGACACCCCCCCCCCCCCGGGAACACACTGTCATCATCATAAATGTGAGTCAGTTGAAGAAGAAGAATAGAATAGAATAGAATTTTATTGGCCAAGTGTGATTGGACACACAAGGAATTTGTCTTGGTGCATATGCTCTCAGTGTACATAAAAGAAAAGATACCTTCATCAAGGTACAACATTTACAACACAAATGATGGTCAATATATCAATATAAATTATAAGGATTGCCAGCAGCAAGTTATAGTCATACAGTCATAAGTGGAAAGAGATGGGTGATGGGAACTATGAAACGATTAATAGTAATGCAGATTCAGTAAATAGTCTGACAGTGTTGATGGAATGATTTGTTTAGCAGAGTGATGGCCTTCGGGGAAAAACTGTTCTTGTGTCTAGTTGTTCTGGTGTGCAGTGCTCTATAGCGTCGTTTTGAGGGTAGGAGTTGAAACAGTTTATGTCCAGGATGCGAGGGGTCTGTAAATATTTTCACGGCCCTCTTCTTGATTCGTGCAGTATACTGGTCCTCAATGGAAGGCAGGTTGGTAGCTATTATTTTTTCTTATTTTTTCTCAAAAGCATTTGCATTTTGATCATGTGACCAAGGCGATGCTGCGACAGCCGTAAGTGTGAACGATGATCCTAAGTCTCTTGACTTACAATAGTTCATTTAATGGCCGTTCAAAGTTAGAGCAGCATTGAAAAAAGCGACCTACGACTGTTTTTCACACCTAACGACTGTTTATTTATTTATTTATTTATTTATTTTTCATATTTTTATACCGCCCTTCTCCGAGGACTCAGGGCGGTGTACAGCATAAATAAAACATAGATATCAAAAAAATTTTAAAATACAATATCCAATTAAAAATCTGATTCAATAAGCTGCATGTTAAAATGACTGAATGAAAGTTAATAAATGAATTAAAACCCCTTAAAAAAACCCACTAAAAAAACCCTCAATATTAAAATTAATCATTAGGCCAGCCCCGCTTGATGAAAGAAAAAGGTTTTGAGCTCGCGCTTAAAGGTCCGAAGATCAGGGAGAAGACGTAGTCCCACAGGTAGATCGTTCCATAGGGCCGGAGCCCCCACAGAGAACGCTCTTCCTCTGGGGGCCGCCAGCCGACATTGGTTGGCCGACGGCACCCTAAGGAGGCCCTCCCTATGAGAGTGCATTGGTCGATGGGAGGTAACTGGCGGCAGCAGGCGGTCCCGTTGCAGTATCCCCATGATCGCGTGATCAAAAGTCAGATGCTTGGCGATGTCGTGTCCCACTCCTCCGCTGACGGCCGGGTCAGGGAAATCCGAATCAGGCATGCCTCTGCAGCTCTGCCAAAGTCCTAGCAAAGTCCTCAAGGCAGGCAGGAGACCAGAAAGTGACTTCAGCAAGATATGTTTAGACTTTGCCTGACTCAGAGAATGCCAGAAAGCAGGTCCTTTATATAGGCCATGGGGTGTGGCTCCATGACTCAGCACTTATCCAGGCCTGCCCCTCCCTTCCTTCTGTTGCCTCCGCCTATCAAGTCTTCTGACGCGAGGGTCACTCCAGTCGGCAGCTGTTGGTAATAAACCTTCCTCAAGCTCACATGCTGTGGAGGAGGGGGAGGGGTCTAGTTGCTCCGTTTGCCTGGGCATGGAGCCAGAGCTGGGGGCTGGAGGTATTTCTTCTTCTTCAGCCTGTCTGGGCATGGAGCCAGGGCTGGGGGCTGGAGGTATTTCTTCTTCCGAAGAAGCAGATAAGAAGACCCCGGCTGAGGTGAGATTGGACGAGACAAAACAGGCAACTGGTTCATACTTACGACGGTTGCTGCGTCCCGGAATCATGCGATCCCTTTTTGCCACCTTTCGACAAGCAAAATCAATGGGAAAAGCCGGATTCGTTTTACAACTGGGTTTCTAACCTTAACAACTGCAGCGATTCCCTTAACAACGGTGGCAAGAAAATGTCGCAAAATGGGGCAAGAGTCACTTCACAACCGTCTCGCTTACCGACAGAGGAATTTTGGGCTCAGGTGTTATCAGTTCGTGAACTACCTGTACAGGAACTCCTGCTTGAAATAGGGGGTTGGACTAGAAGACCTCCGAGGTCCCTTCCGACTCTTGTTATTCTGCAGAATTTACAGCTGGGTTTGAAACAGCTTCTTTATCTCAGTGGCATAGTGGAAAAATTAAGCTATAGGTAACGTCTGTTCCAGCACAAATTAGCATGAGTTCCTGCAATTACAGGGTTGGTATAACCTCAGGAGCTGGTTGGCAATTGAAGAAACTGTCTGTAAAGTATTTCATGATGAGGGTGATGATCAATTGCACGGACTGAAAAATGGGTGTCTTGCAAGACGTTGGCTAGACAGGCATGTGAATCTGGCTTTTTCCCGCCTTTGACTTTGCTTCTGAGAACCAGGCTGGGAAAGTAGCAGCAGCAATAGCCCTTAGACTTATATGCCGCTTCACAGTGCTGTACAGCCCTCTCTGAGCTGTTTTACAAAGTCAGCTTATTGTCCCCCAATCATCTGGGTCCTCATTTTATCGACCTTGGAAGGATGGAAGGCCGAGTCAACCTTGAGCCGGTCAGGATCGAACTGCTGGCAGTGGGCAGAGTTAGCTTGCAATAATGCATTCTAACTACTGCACCACTATGCCTGCCTGCCTTCCTTCCTTCCTTCCTTCCTTCCTTCCTTCCTTCCTTCCTTCCTTCCTTCCTTCCTTCCTTCCTTCCTTCCTTCCTTCCTTCCTTCCTTCCTAATAGACTTATACATCGCTATACAATGCTTTACAGCCCTCTCTAAGTAGTTTACAGAGTCAACATATTTCCCCCAACAATCTGGGTCCTCATTTTACCAACCTCGGAAGGATGGAAAGCCCTTGAGGATCGAATTCCAGGCAGTTAGCAGAGTTAGCCTGCAATACTGCATTCTACTGACTGTGCCACCGTGGCTCCTTCCTTCCCTCCCTCCCTCCCTCCCTCCCTCCCTCCCCTCCCCCCCCCTCCCTCCCATCCCAATAACACCTAGATTTATATACCGCTTCACAGTGCTTTACAGCCCTCTCTAAGCGGTTTACAGAGTCAGCCTATTGTCTCCCAATAATCTGGATCCTCATTTTATCGACCTCGGAAGGATGGAAGGCTGAGTCACACTTGAGCCGGTCAGGATTGAACTGCTGGCTGTGGGCAGAGTTAGCTTGCAATAATGCTTTCTAACCACTGCACCACTATGGCTTCCTTCCTTCCTTCCATCCTCCCTCCCTCCCTCCCTCTGCCATAGACTTAAATACCACTTCACAGTCCTTTACAGCCCTCCCTAAGCAGTTTACAGAGTCAACATATTGCCCCCAACAATCTGGCTCCTCATTTTACCGATCACAGAAGGATGGAAGGCTGAGTCAACCTTGAGACCGCCTGGATCGAACTGCTGGCAGTGAGCAGAGTCATCCTGCAATAATGCATTCTAACCACTGCGCTACCACAGTAGCAAATGGTGGTCACACACTTGAGATCTAGGTTGTGAGCTAGGAAGCCGCAACCATCGCAGCTTCCTAGCAGGTAGTCCTCGACATACAACAGATCATTTAGTGACCATTCAAAGTTACCATGGTAATCCAAAGTTACCATGACTTTGAAAAAAGTGACTTTATGCCCATTTTTCACACAACCTTTCTAACATCCTCATGATCATGTGATCGGATTTCAGGAGCTTGGCAACTGACTCCTATTTATGACGGTTGCAGTGTCCAGGGGGGGCACGTGATCCTCTTTTGTGACCTTCTGACAAAGTCAATGGGGGGAAGCCCGATTCACTTAACAACCGGGTTCCTAACTTATGAACTCCAGTGATTCACTTAACAACTGTGGCAAGAAAGGTCGTAAAACTCAACAAATGTCTCGCTTAACAGCAGAAATTTTGGGATCCATCGTGATCATAGGTTGAGGACTAAATGTGTGTGCCGGATGCAAAGCAACCAAATTTTGATCACATGGACCATGGGGATGTTCTGATGGTTGTTAACAGCAAAGACGGACTGTAAGTCACTTTTCTCAGGACCGTTTTATGACTTCAAACAGTGGCTAAACGGATGGTTGTAAGTCAAGGATCACCTGTACATGAATGGTCTTCAGGCAGCGTGACTTGGTGGGAAACCCTGAATTGTAATCTTGGTTTTTCTTCCCCCCCCCCGCTCTCGCTTTTCCTTTGTTTGGTTTTGATACCCTTGGTAGTACAAACAGAGGCATAGAATCAAAATCACATGAAGTTTTAGTACCGCTTTATAAAGCCTTTAATAAGGCCACACCTGGAATGCGGCATCCAGTTTTGGTCACCACATTACAAGAAAGAAACGTTGAGAGTTTGGAAGAAGGGCAGAGAAGAGCAACTAAGAGGATTAATTATTGAGTCTGTCATTTGCACCTCTATAACTGTCTGGTTCGGTTCTGCAACCCAACAAGAAAAACACAGACTTCAGAGGATAATTAGAACTGCAGAAAAAATAATTGCTACCAACCTGCCTTCCATTGAGGACCTGTATACTGCACGAATCAAGAAGAGGGCCGTGAAAATATTTGCAGATCCCTCGCATCCTGGACATAAACTGTTTCAACTCCTACCCTCAAAACGACGCTATAGAGCACTGCACACACAACTAGACACAAGAACAGTTTTTTCCCGAAGGCCATCACTCTGCTAAACAAATAATTCCCTCAACACTGTCAGACTATTTACTGAATCTGCACTACTATTAATCGTTTCATAGTTCCCATCACCAATCTCTTTCCACTTATGACTGTATGACTATAACTTGTTGCTGGCAATCCTTATGATTTATATTGATATATTGATCATCAATTGTGTTGTAAATGTTGTACCTTGATCAACGTATCTTTTCTTTTATGTACACTGAGAGCATATGCACCAAGACAAATTCTTTGTGTGTCCAATCACACTTGGCCAATAAAAATTCTATTCTATTCTATTCTATTCTAAAGGCCGGGAGACTAAAACCTACGAAGAACGGTTGCAGGATTTGGGTTTGGCTAAGTCTAGAGAAAAGAAGGACTAGAAGGGACATGATAGCAGTTGGCCAGTATATGAGGGGTTGCTCCAAAGAAGGCACGCGATGAAAAAAGGGAAAAAGGGCCTCTGGTGGATCAACAGACTAATGCAGTCTGTTATTAACACAGCTGCTTGCAATTACTGCAAGTTCAAGTCCCACCAGGCCCAAGGTTGACTCAGCCTTCCATCCTTTATAAGGTAGGTAAAATGAGGACCCAGATTGTTGGGGGCAATAAAAGTTGACTTTGTATATAATATACAAATGGATGAGACTATTGCTTAATACTATGTAAGCCGCCCTGAGTCTTCAGAGAAGAGTGGGATATAAATTCAAATAAAAAGAAAAAAAAAAGGAACGCGGTGGCTCACTGGCTAAGACGCTGAGCTTGTCGATCGTAAGGTCGGCAGTTCAGCGGTTCGAATCCCTAGCGCCGCGTAACGAGGTGAGCTCCCGTTACTTGTCCCAGCTTCTGCCAACCTAGCAGTTTCGAAAGCACGTAAAAATGCAAGTAGAAAAAATAGGGGCCACCTTTGGTGGGAAGGTAACAGCGTTCCGTGCGCCTTTGGCGTTGAGTCATGCCGGCCACATGACCACAGAGACGTCTTCGGACAGCGCTGGCTCTTCGGCTTTGAAACGGAGATGAGCACCGTCTCTTAGAGCCGGGAATGACTAGCACATACGTGCGAGGGGAACCTTTACCTTTACCCAAAGAAGAGGAGGGGGGGTCAACTTATTTTCCAAAGCACAAGAAGACCAGGCAAGAAACAATGGATGGAAACTAATCAAAGAGAGAAGCAACCTGCAATTAAGGAGTAACTTCCTGACAGTGAGGACAATTAACCAGTGGAACAGCTTGCCACCAGAAGTTGTAGGTGCTTCATCACTGGAAGTTTTGAAGAAGAGACTGGACAGCCCCTTATCTGAAATAGTATAGAATCTCCTGCTTGAGCAGGGGGTTGGACTAGAAGACCTCTAAGGTCCTTTCCAGCTCCATTCTGATTGATCTCTCCTCCGGTTTCTTTCTCAGCCCTCACAAACTTTCTCCCCTTATCTCTGTGGCCTTGAGGCTGCTTCAACAGAGCAAATCCACAGAGCCGATCTCTGCCCTTCGTATATGTTTTCTTTCTCTGGGCTTTTTTCACTAGGTGATGGGACTGTCTTTTAGAAACAAAACACAAAACAGGGCTCCTTATCATACTTGGAGTTTTCTTGTGAAACTTTGTCCTGTTTTCTGTTAGAGCAAAACAACGAACAACAAAGTTTTCCCTCTTGGCTGAGATTTTTTGTTCTCTCACTCAGAAAAGCCATCAGAGGGCCCCGATTTCAAGGTCGCTGTGTCCTGAGAAATCTTTCTTCTTCTTCTTCTTCTTCTTCTTCTTCTTCTTCTTCTTCTTCTTCTTCTTCTTCTTCTTCTTCTTCTTCTTCTTCTTCTTCTTCTTCTTCTTCTTCTTCTTCTTCTTCTTCTTCTTCTTCTTCTTCTTCTTCTTCTTCTTCTTCTTTTATTTACACAAAATGACAGTATACACAGCAAACGAGATAACTATGCTGGATTTCGTATCACAGAACACTAGTCGAACGCTTCCCAAGCGTTTAGGACTGTGTGATGTATCGGCGAATTATGTGAGCAGATCCCAGTAAGGTGGCCTTCTGCAGCTGACCAATGGTGATCTTGTCAGCGCCAATTGCTTTTAAGTGCTTGCCTAGGTCTTTAGGCACAGCTCCCAGTGTGCCGAGTACCACTGGAACCACCTGCACTGGTTTATGCCAGTGTCTCTGCAGTTCGATTCTCAAATCTTGATATCTGGTGACTTTTTCAAGTTGTTTCTCATCGATTCTGCTGTCACCAGGTATAGCAATGTCGACTATCCACCCTTTTTTCTTTTCCACAATCGTGATATCCGGGGTATTGTGTTCCAAAACTTTATCAGTCTGTATTCGGAAATCCCACAGTGGTTTTGCATCATCATCATCATTATTATTATTATTATTGTTGTTGTTGTTGTTGTTGTTATTGTTATTATTATTATTATTGTTATTATTGTTATTATTATTGTTATTATTGTTATTATTATTAAAATCGGTAAATGACAATCAATTCCATCTCATGCCTGCTGTTTATTTAGGGGCCAGGAAATCAAAGAGCTGCCCAGAGGTGGGTTTCACATAATTTTAACACTGGTTCAACCCACACCAAAAATGTGAGTGTGTGCGTGTGTAGCCTTTGACGCATGCACTTTGTTCGCACACACAGATTGCACGCATGTACAAGGCTTAGAAAACGTGGCTAAAAAGGATCAGTATAGCCCCTGGGCGTCACCACTACCAGTTCGGTCTGAACCGGCTGAATCCCACCACTTTGGCTGCCTTGCTTGCATTCCGGAGGCTCAATCTACTTCTACAAACTTGGCAACTTTAAAACCTGTAGACTTCCAACTCCCAGAATGACTGGCCTGAGGAATTCTGGGAGTTGAAGTCCACAGAAGTCCATAACAAGGAGGGGGTGGGGCATAGTTCTTCAGCCCTGCTCTGCAGTCTCTCTGCCTTTGGGTTTGATTGGCAGTTGGAAGTGTCGTGTCCCACTCCTCCGCTGACGGCTGGGTCAGGGAAATCCGAATCAGACGTGCCTCTGCAGCTCTGCCAAAGTCCTAGCAAAGTCCTCAAGGCAGGCAGGAGACCAGAAAGTGACTTCAGCAAGATATGTTTAGACTTTGCCTGACTCAGGGAATGCCAGAAAGCAGATCCTTTATATAGGCCATGGGGTGTGGCTCCATGACTCAGCACTTATCCAGGCCTGCCCTTCCCTTCCTTCTGTTGCCTCCGCCTATCCAGTCTTCTGACGCGAGGGTCACTCCAGTCGGCAGCTGTTGGTAATTAACCTCCCTCAGGCTCACATGCTGTGGAGGAGGGGGAGGGGTCTAGTTGCTCCGTTTGCCTGGGCATGGAGCCAGAGCTGGGGGCTGGAGGTATTTCTTCCTCTTCAGCCTGTCTGGGCATGGAGCCAGGGCTGGGGCCGGGAGGCATACTAGAACATTCCTCCGTGTTCGGAAGCAGATAAGAAGGCCCCGGCTGAGGTGAGATTGGACGAGACACAACAGGAAGCAGCTAAGCGTTTTTTCCGCTTTTTCCCTTTTTCCCTCCTTTTCATGGAGATGTAGCTTCCGGGTTCTTATCCCCCAGTCTGAAAGATTGCGGGCTAATTTAGGTAGCCTTGCAGATTTTTGCAGCGTATGGAAATCTCCAGTTGTAAATTGCTGCACCGTTTAGTTCTTAGAATAGCTCAGTAAGATTGGAGCCATTTGAAGAAAGGGGGGGGGGATGACGGTGGCCAAATTGTCCTGATTCCAGATGCTTGGGCACACACACACACACACACACACACACACACTGTATGGTCCCTGCCTTCTTCCTCTCCTCCTTCCATGATAGACTCTGTTCCATTTTGACCCCGGGAAATGCCCAATTGGTTTAGGACAGGCAATGCTGTTCTCTAGACAAATCTTTAATTTTGGGTTGTTGTTTTTTTTTTTTAAGACTTTGGCGTTGCAGTTTAGCTACTGCAGAAAGTGTCACGTGGCGCAACTTTGTGGAATGCATCTGGGACGGTGTGTGTGTGTGTGTGTGTGTGCCGGTTGGCTGCCCCCTGCAGTTGGATGCAGTGTTAAAGAGAGCAGAACAGCCAAGTTTGCAACACGCACAAACGCACACAAAACTGAGTTATTAAGCAAGAGAAAAAGTAGGAGAAAACCTATGTAACAGGGAGCCACTGAATGTCAACAGTTGCCTCAGGACACCAAGACCCAATAGCACTTTTCCAATAGCAATAGCACTTAGACTTATATACCGCTTCATAGAGTTTCACAACCTTCTCTAAGCGGTTTACAGAGTCAGCCTCTTGCCCCCAACAATCTGGGTCCTCATTTTACCCACCTCGGGAGGATGGAAGGCTGAATCAACCTTGAGCCTGGTGAGATTTGAACTGCTGGCAATTGGCAGAGTTTGTCTGCCAGTTCTGCATTCTAACTAGTATGCTACCCTGGCTGGCTGGCTGGCTTCCTGGCTGGCTGGCTGGCTGGCTTCCTTTCTTCCTTCCTTCCTTCCTTCCTTCCTTCCTTCCGTCCGTCACCTAGACTTATATCGAGGAGCCGATGTGACACAGTGATTAGAGTGCAGTACTACAGGCTACTTCAGCTGACTGCTAGTTTTAGTTCGACAGTTCGAATCTCACCAGGCTCAAGGTTGACTCAGCCTTCCATCCTTCCGAGGTGGGTAAAATGAGGACCCAGACTGTTGGGGGCAAGAGGCTGACTCTGTAAACTGCTTAGAGAGGGCTGAAAAGCACTGTGAAGCGGTATATAAGTCTAAGTGCTATTGCTATTGCGATATATCACTTCACAATGCTTTACAGCCCTCTCTAAGCGGTTTAGTCAGTGTGTTACTCCCCCAACAATCTCAGTCCTCATTTAACCGACCTCGGAAGGGTGGAAGGCTGAGTCAACCTTGAGATCGGTCAGGATCAAACTGCTGACAGACTAGCTGTGGGCAGAGTTAGCTTGCAATACTGAATTCTAACCACCGCGCCACCACGGTAAGCACATGGAGCTCACATGACGGTGGCCAGTAAGGTGGGGGAAAAGGGAAAAAAACTTAACTGAACGAAGGTTTCACTTAACAACAAAATCTGGAGCTCAGGTTTGATCGTAGGAAATTGAGAACTTCCTCTATTCCCCCGTGTGGTAAAACAATGGTGTGTTTGAATAGAATTCTGTGGAGAAAGAGAAGCAGAAAGGGAGAAATTACTCCAAAGACTTTTTGTGCTTAAAAGGAGGTGTGTTTGGCTGTTGCCGGGTTGCGGAAGCAAGCAAATTGTGCTTTGCATCTTGATGAAAGGGCCTGATTCACCTCTTTTTTTATATAGAAAATAGAATAGAATAGAATAGAATAGAATAACAGAGTTGGAAGGGACCTTGGAGGTCTTCTAGTCCAACCCGCCTGCTTAGGCATGAAACTTTACATCACTTCAGACAAATGGTTGTCCAACATCTTCTTAAAAACTTCCAGTGTTGGAGCATTCACAACTTCTGGAGGCAAGTTGTTCCAAATTTCTCCTTAGTTCTAGGTTGCTTCTCTCCTCTGTCTTGTCTTCCCCACACTTTTTATTTCAAAGCCGAACTGTTGGAATGAATATCTGTCTGTCTGTCTGTATGTATGTAGGTCTTTGGTTATTCGGGTTTTCTCCCGCGAAAAATTGGAAGTGTGTTGGTGACGTTTCGACGAAGTCTCATTCGTCATCTTCAGGCTTCAGCTTCGTGCTTCTGAGGTTTTCTGAGAAGCACGCAGCTGAAGCCTGAAGATGACGAATGAGACTTCGTCGAAACGTCGCCAAGACACTTCAATTTTATGCGGAGAAAACCCGAATAACTAAAGACTCCACACACATATATGTATGTGTATGTATGTATGTATGTATGTATGTATGTATGTATGTGTGTGTATATATATATATATATATTTATATATATATATATATATATATTTATATTTATATATATATATATATATATATATATATATATGTAGGTCTTCGTGTTTGTGGTCGTGCTACATCGAAGCCAAACAACAGCCATGCAGCTCACCAGCTCAAATCCCCCTGCAACACAGACTAATCCGAGCACAACCAAGCCACCACCCCCACAGGACACACCCCCAGCCAATCAGAGCACAAAAAAACCCCCATCCAATCAGAGCACAGCCAAGCTCCCACCCAATCAGTTCAAACCCCCACTAGCAGTTAAAAGGAAGAAACAGCTGCGATCACACATTGCTCCCAGAAGCACAAAGCTGAAGCCTGAAGATGACGAATGAGACTTCGTCGAAACGTCGCCAAGACACTTCCAATTTTATGCAGGAGAAAACCCGAACAACGAAAGACCTACATACAAACACCCGCGAAAACCTCAGAAAACAAATATATATATATATGTATGTATGTATGTATGTATGTAAATCCCTGCTTGATTTGCAACCTTATTTGTTGTAAGCCCCTCCTGGCACACAATGATTTCTTTGCCTGCTTGTGCAAACTGCCAATGGGGCGGTGGGAAGGAGGATAATATACGGGAAGTTATATAGGCAGTGATAATTACTTATTTATTTATTTATTTATTTATTATTTAAATTTTTATACCGCCCTTCTCCCGAGGGACTCAGGGCGGTTTACAGCCAGATAAAATGACAGTACTATTACAAAATAAATACTATTAAAATACCACTAAAAAACTTATTCAAATTGGCCGCAATTAAAATTTAGCAAATAATAAAACCCATTAAAAACCCATTCAAAACCCATTTAAAACCCCTTAAAAACCCACGAATTTAAAAAACTAATCCAGTCCTGCGCAGATGAACAAATAAGTTTTAAGCTCGCGACGGAAGGTTCGGAGGTCCGGAAGTTGACGAAGTCCTGGGGGGAGTTCGTTCCAGAGGGCGGGAGCCCCCACAGAGAAGGCCCTTCCCCTGGGTGTCGCCAGACGACACTGTCTCGCTGGCGGCACCCCGAGGAGGCCCCCTCTGTGGGGGGGCACGGACGGTGAGAGGTATCCGGTAGCAGTAGGCGGTCCCGTAAGTAACCCGGCCCTATGCCATGGAGCGCTTTGAAGATGTTCACCAGAACCTTGAAGCGCACCCGGAAGGCCACAGGCAGCCAGTGCAGTCTGCGCAGGATAGGTGTCACACGGGAGCCACGAGGGGCTCCCTCTATCACCCGCGCAGCTGCATTCTGGACTAACTGAAGCCTCCGGATGCTCTTCAAGGGGAGCCCCATGTAGAGAGCATTGCAGTAATCCAGGCGTGGCGTCACCAGGGCGTGAGTGACCGTGCACAGGGCAACCCGGTCTAGAAAGGCGCAACTGGCGCACCAGGCGAACCTGGTAAAAGCTCTCCTGGAGACGGCCGTCAAGTGATCTCCAAAAGCCAGCCGTCCACCCAGGAGGCCCCCCAAGTTGCCCCCCCGTTCCATCGGGGCCAATGACTCGCCCCCGACAGTCAGCTGAGGACTCAGCTGACTGTACCGAGATGCCGGCATCCACAGCCACTCTGTCTTGGAGGGATTGAGCCTGAGCCTGTTTCTCCCCATCCAGACCCGTACGGCTTCCAAGCACCGGGACAACACTTGATAAGCTTCGTTGGGGTGGCCCGGTGTGAAAAGTACAGCTGGGTGTCATCAGCGTACAGCTGGTACCTCACACCGAAGCCACTGATGATCTCACCCAGCGGCTTCATATAGATGTTGAACAGAAGGCGAGAGGATCGACCCCTGCGGCACCCACAAGTGAGGTGTCTCGGGCCGACCTCTGCCCCCTGTCAACACCGTCTGCGACCGATCGGAGAGATAGGAGGAGAACCACCGATAAACGGTGCCTCCACTCCCAATCCCTCCAACCGCGCAGCAGGATACCATGGTCGATGGTATCAAAAGCCGCTGAGAGGTCTAATAGGACCAGGGCAGAGGAGCATCCCTATCCCTGGCCCTCCAGAGATCATCCACCAGCGACCAAAGCCGTCTCAGTGCTGTAACCGGGCGGAAGCCAGACTGGAACGGGTCTAGATAGACAGTTTCATCCAGGTGCAAGGGAAACTGATATGCCACCATACTCTCTACAACCTTCGCCACGAAGGGAAGGTTGGAGACCGGACGATAATTACCTAAAACAGCCGGGTCCAGGGAAGGCTTCTTGAGGAGGGGTCTCACCACCGCCTTTTTCAAGGCGGTCGGAAAGACTCCCTCCACCAAGGAAGCGCTCATAATAGCCTGGAGCCAGCCTCGTGTCACCTCCTGAGTGGCCAGTACCAGCCAGGAGGGGCACGGGTCCAGTAAACATGTGGTGGCATTCAACCTCCCCAGCAGCCTGTCCATGTCCTCGGGAGCGACAGGGTCAAACTCATCCCATAAAATATCCCCAAGACCACCCTCAGCCGTCTCACCCGCGTCACTGCAATCTTGATCTAGACCCTCCCTTTATTAAAAGGTTTATCATGCTATCAGCTGTTGGAGAGTAAATCGAGCCTTTATCTCCAGTCGTCCTTGGGCAACCTTGAGCTGTGAGCAAATATATGCTTTGCTTTCCCTTCCTTTGCCAACAGTGGAACTGCAAGGAGAGAGCACATCATAAAATAGAAATATTTGGTGGCATTTGTTGACAGTATAGATACATCCTTTGTTAGAGTGTTGGAATAGGGACTCGGTGGCTCAGTGGCTAAGACGCTGAGCTTGTCGATTGAAAGGGTCGGCAGTTCAGCGGTTCAAATCCGTAGTAAGGGGTGAGCTCCCGTTACTTGTCCCAGCTTCTGCCAACCTAGCAGTTCGAAAGCACGTAAAAAATGCAAGTAGAGAAATAGGGACCACCTTTGGAGGGAAGGTCACAGCGTTCCGTGCGCCTTTGGCGTTGAGTCATGCCAGCCACATGACCACGGAGACGTCTTCGGACAGCGCTGGCTCTTTGGCTTTGAAACGGAGATGAGCACCACCCCCTACGGTCAGCAACGACTAGCACATATGTGCAAGGGGAACCTTTACCTTTGAGTGTTGGAAGAAATGTCCTTCTGGGTTCAGTTCCAAGTGGGGAGAAAGATACTGGAAACACGGTGGCTGCTTGGGAAGATGGTTTTAATGGTGGACAAAAAATGGGGAGTTGCTGAGAGTGCCTGAGTTTTATGCCCTGTCTGGGCTTTTGAATTTGAGCTCGTGTTCTGATTGGTTGTCAGACTCCCATGGGGCCCGTGCAGGGGTAACTTTGTAGGTTGTTTATGTCCCAGGCTTGGTTGAGCCTCGCTGGGTGATGATGTCATAAAAGGGGCTTTGGTCAATTCCTGTTAGGGCTCTGCCTGAAGGAGATAGACCTTTGTTATGCAGAATAGACTGACCCAGGCCTTAATGGCCCATTGACAAAGTGAGGAGAGGCGGCTAAGTTTCTGCCTCCCTTTTAGGGGAAATATTCTGCCCTTTTAATATTTCCTAAAATCTCTCATTTTCCTAGGAGAGGGGTGGGTGCTAACTTCCTACAAGCGTCCGCAGCAGTCTCAACCAGCACACAATTCAGCAGGATTCATTTATATAAGAAACGTCTTTATTCACGATATCCGGGCAGAAGAAGCCATAACGGGTGGGCTTCAAAATTTTTACCAAGGGGTTCTCGGCTTGGTTGCTGGGTAGGCGTGGCTAGTTTTTCTCGAGCCTCCGGGAGGGCGAAAACAGCCTCCCCAAGCTCTGGAGGCCCTCTGGAGGCTGGAAATGGGCCCCTTTCCGGCCTTCCCGAACTTCCGGTAAGCCCGTTTTTTGTTTCCCCGAGCCTCCGCTTGTGCCCTGCACTTACTTGCATCGAAAACGGGCCGCGTGGGGACTCCTGGAAGGGGCAGATTGGGGTGGGCGGGGCCAGCGAGGAGTGGGATTTGTGGGTTTTCCAAACTGCACAGAATCTTAGCTAGAGGTTCTCCCGAACCCCTGCGAACTGAGTCACCAAACAGTCCCCATTGGCTGAGCTGTTGCCAGGCCTATTCCAATTCATGACCTCTTTATACACTGGCGTCCTTTAATTTTGCCGACAGAGGGCACCAGAGATTTTACTGTTGTTATCCTTTTCCGGAGGTTTCATCCACAGGGTTTCCTGGTGGTCTCCTTTCCGTGGCAAGTTCCCTTTCAACTTCGTCCAGGGGCTGCTTCCTTTTTATTTTATTTTGCAAGGATTTATAAACAACGGATACTTACGTAGCCTTTTATGCTGGCTTGTGACGATAATACAGGCAAGTCCTCAACTTACGGACCGCAATTGAGCCCAGCCTTTCCGTTGCTAAGCGAGACGCCTTGTTAAGGGAATTATGCCCCGTTTTACGACCTTTCTTTTCACAGTTGCAAAGTGAATCAGCACAGTTGTTAGCGGTAGTTCCAAGGTGGTTAAGCGAATCCCATTGACTTTGCTTGTCAAAAGGTCGCAAAACGAACGAACTTCTCCCAGGACTTCGCCAACTTCCTGACCTTCGAACCTTCCGCCGCGAGCTTCAGACACATCTATTTATTTGCGCAGGACTGGACTAGAATTTTTAAATTTTGAATTTGGTTTTAATGGGGTTTTATTATTTGTATTTCTATTTTAAACATTCGGCCTTATTTAATAAGTTTTTTAATTGTTGTTTTATCCTGTATTTATATATATGTTTTATTCTGGCTGTAAACCGCCCTGAGTCCCTAGGGAGATAGGGCGGTATAAAAATGCGAAAAATAAATAAAATAAATAAATAAATAAAAAGGGGAATCACGTGACCCCGGGACCGTGTGATCGTCGTAAATATGAGTCAGTTGCCATTTTGCTCACGTGACTGTGGGGGATACTGCAAGGGTCATAAGTGTGAAAAATGGTCATAACTCACTTTTTCCAGTGCCATTGTGACTAGGGTCATTAAATGAATGGTCGTAATGTAAGTCAAGGACTACCTGTGAATTGCTCAGGTAGTGAAATGCCTATGTCTTCCACAAGGGGGCGATGTTTCTCGGGAAAGATTATAAGGAAAGTATTCTATAATGCTCTCTACGTGGGTCTTCCCTTGAGGAGCACCTGGAGGCTCCACTTAGTCCAGAATGCGGCTGCGCGGGTGATAGAGGGAGCCCCTCGTGGCTCCCATGTGACACCACTCCTGCGCAGACTGCACTGGCTACCTGTGGCCTTCCGGGTGCGCTTCAAGGTTTTGGTAACCATCTTCAAAGCGCTCCATGGCTTAGGGCCGGGCTACTTACGGGACCGTCTACTGCCACCAATTGCCTCCCACCGACCCGTACGCTCTCACAGAGAGGGACTCCTTAGGGTGCCGTCCGCCAGGCAGTGCCGACTGGCGACCCCCAGGGGAAGGGCCTTCTCTGTGGGGGCTCCCACCCTCTGGAATAAACTTCCCCCAGGACTCCGCCAACTTCCTGACCTTCGAACCTTCCACCGCGAGCTTAAAACACATCTATTTATCTGTGCAGGACTGGACTAGAATTTTAATTTTAAATTTAATTTTAATGGGGTTTTTACCATTTTAATTGTAATTTTAAATTTTTGGCCTATTTAAATAAGTTTTTTAATTTAGTGTTTTATCTTGTATTATATTTGTATTTTTATTGGGCTGTAAACCGCCCTGAGTCCTTCGGGAGATAGGGCGGTATAAAAATTTGATTAAATAAATAAATAAAATAAATAAATATAACCCAAAAGTTTTGGGCCAGGGTTAGCAGAAACATACTGATCATTAAACCAGGTTTGCAAGTTGGTTTATGCCCAGACAAACTACACTGAGTTGGTGCCAGTGACAGTAGGTTCACCCACCCTTAGTTGAGTTTACTGTCAACATAAAAGCCAACATGGGTTTGTCAAAAACAGATCACGCCAGACTAATCTTATTGCATTCTTTGGCAAAGTGACAAAATTAGTAGACCAGAGGAATGCTGTCGATATAATTTTTTTTTATATTATTTTGTCACAACATTATATACAAGCACATACAGTGAAAGGAAACAATGGGGCAGGAACGGTAGGCACTTTTGTGCACTCTTAGGAATGGAGTGAGGTCAATTTACTTGGACTTCAGTAAAGCATTTGATAAAGTAGACCATAACCTACTTCTAGATGAAGTAGAAAAATGTGGGTTAGATAGCACCACCACCAGATGGATTCGTAACTGGCTGACCAACCACACTCAACGTGTAGTCCTCAACGAAACTACATCCACATGGAGGGAAGTATGCAGTGGAGTACCCCAAGGCTCTGTTTTAGGCCCAGTACTCTTCAACATCTTCATCAATGACTTGGACGAGGGGATAGATGGGGAACTCATCAAATTTGCAGATGACACCAAGCTGGCAGGAATAGCCAACACTCCAGAAGATAGGCTCAAGTTACAGAAAGATCTTGACAGACTTGAACACTGGGCGCTATCTAACAAAACGAAATCCAACAGTGAAAAAAGTAAGGTTCTACATTTAGGCCAAAAAACCAAAATGCACAGGTACCGTATATGTGGTACCTTGCTCAATAGTAGTACCTGTGAGAGGGATCTTGGAGTCCTAGTGGACAACCATTTAGATATGAGCCAGCAGTGTGCGGCGGCTGTTAAAAAAGCCAACACAGTTCTGGGCTGCATAAACAGAGGGATAGAATCAAGATCACGTGAAGTGTTAGTGCCACTTTATAATGCCTTGGTAAGGTCACACTTGGAATATTGCATCCAGTTTTGGTCGCCACGATGTAAAAAAGATGTGGAGACTCTAGAAAGAATGCAGAGAAGAGCAACAAAGATGATTAGGGGACTGGAGGCTAAAACATATGAAGAACGATTGCAGGAACTGGGATGTCTAGTTTAATAAAAAGAAGGACTAGGGGAGACATGATAGCAATGTTCCAATATCTAGGGGCTGCCACAAAGAAGAGGGAGTCAAGCTATTCTCCAAAGCACCTCAGGGTAGAACAAGAAGCAATGGGTGGAAGCTAATCAAGGAAAGAAGCAACTTAGAACTAAGGAGAAATTTCCTGACAGTTAGAACAATTAATAAGTGGAACAACTTGTCTGCAGAAGTTGTGAATGCTCCAACACTGGAAATTTTAAAGAAAATGTTGGATAACCATCTGTCTGAGATGGTGTAGGGTTTCCTGCCTGGGCAGGGGGTTGGACTAGAAGGCCTCCAAGGTCCCTTCCATCTCTGTTGTTATTATTATTATAACCTATTGAATATTTTTGTATTCGTCTGTTACAACATTCATATATCAGGAGGTAATAATACTTGATGGTAATGCTAATTGAAAAAGTAATTAATAGGCAGGCAAAAATGCAAAATCCTCCCTTTTGCTGTCTTTGTTTTCCTTCTTTCTTCCCTCTCCCTCCCTTTGTTTTCTTTCCTTCCTTCCCTTCTTCCCCTCCTTCCTTTCTTCCCTCTCTCCCAACCTCCCTCCCTCTCCTTCCTTCCCTTCCTCCCCTCCTTCCTTTCTTCCTTCCGTCGCTTTCTCTCCTCCTTCCTTCCGTCCTGCCTTCCTGTCTCCCTCCCTTTCTCCCCTCCCTCCCTCTCTCTCCTCCTTCCTCCCTTACCTCCCTCTCCTCCTTCCTTCCTTCTCTCCCTCCCTCTCCTCCTTCCTTTTTTCTTTCTCTCCCTCCTTCCTTCCTTCCCTGCCTCCCTTCCTCTCCCTCTTCCTTCCCTCCCTCTCATCCCTCCCTCCCTCTCTCTTTGTCTTCCTCCCTCCCTCCCTCCCTCCCTCCCTTCCTTTCCAGAACTTAAAAGCTGCTGAGGTTGAAAAACACCTAAAACCAGGGAAAAGGATTTTGATCATCAATCAATATAACCACCATTACCAACCTGCAAATCTCACAGCACCCAAACACGCTCAATGCTCAGCCCTTCCACCTGCGTTAAGGAGGAAGATCTTTCCCGCAAACCTCTTTCCGTTTTACCTTAAAAACCCCAAGAAAGCCTCTGTGGCCAAATCTTTAATCTTTTTCTCATTAAGCCTCCATTTCAAAATCAATTCTTTAAAAAAAAAATGCCCTCTAATTAAACTGGTTGCCGAAATGGATTTTGGATTTTAGGCTCAGTTTAAAACTCAAAAGGCGGAAAAAACGACAGGGATTATATATTTCTCCTTGGGTGAGAATAAAACGAAACGCAATGTGTTTTTCTTCCTTGGAGCTCAGCTCTTCTGTTTTCTTTGCAAATGTAAGCAGAATTTTATTAAATCGATAAATCAAAAGCAGCGGTTAATCAGGTGAGGTATCTCTAAGCAGGCAGCAGCTTCAGAAATTCCCCAGATATAAATATTGCAAACAATTTGGAGCCTTCCACAGAAGTAAAACAACCTTTCAGAGGGGGAAAAAAAAGGAAATATATAGGTTATAAATATAGATATAAAATGAATGGATAATCAAACAGTATTTTTTTTTTTTGCAGGATATCTATCATATGACTCTGTGCTCTGTAGACATGAGCAAACAACGGTTTTTTTTCCTAAGCCCAATTAGACAAACCAACATTACTATAGATCAGGGTTTCTCAACTTCGAGCACTTTAAGCTGTGTGGACTTCAACTCCCAGAATTCCCCAGCCAGCATGGCTGCTATAAATAACATATAGATATCTCCCCACCCCAATCTTACCTATGCGATTGCAGAAGGACAATGTCAGCTGCCACCTCATGCTTCCTTGTCGTTCGCTGAGATGCAGTGATAGTCTGCCATGAACTAGGGAGAAAGGGGGACGAAGTGGGGTGGGGGGCATACTTGGGAAACCGAAAGTTGTTGCTGTGTCTTCTCAAAATGCTGCTTCAAGGCTGGAAGAAAATGGGAGAAGCATACCAAAGCGCATTGAATTGACCGTTAGAAAAACAGCTTGCAGGATTTTAATTGGTTACCCTAGGGTGGGAAGTGAAAGATGGGAAAGGAGGGGAAAGTATAAAGTAGGAATTTTCTCAAAATCTCAGTTCTGGCTATGCATTACTGCAATGCAATGCAATGCAATGCAATGCAATGCAATGCAATGCGCACACACACATACACACTCCTATATCTATCTATCCTTATCTATCTATCTATCTATCTATCTGTCTGTCTATCTATCTGTCTATCCCTATCTCTCTCTCTCTCTCTCTCTCTCTCTATCCCTATCTATCTATCTATCTATCTATCTATCTATCTATCTATCTATCTATCTATCTATCTATCTATCTATCCATCCCTATCTCTCTCTCTCTCTCTCTATCCCTATCTCTCTCTCTCTCTCTCTCTCTCTCTCTCTGTGCAAATGGAGCCAAGTATTGTTTTCTACCTATAGGTTTAAGTTTGCGCCAGCTCTGACAGAACAAATTCAGTGTTGGAACAGAAGTGAAGGAAAAAGAAAATTCCTTGCAAGGAAATGTGATGAAATGGGGCCCTTTTGCTTGAAAAGACTGACAAAGGAAGGCAGGAAGGATAATGAGATGAGGGAGGGAAGGAAGGAAGGAAGGAAGAAAGGATGGATAATGAATAAGGGAAAGGAAAGGAAAGTGTATGGGGGGAGGGGACCAGTGGTGAAATCCAAATTCTTTTACTACCGGTTCTGTAACCGTGGCTTAGTGGGCGTGGTGTGGCTTGATTGGAGTGGCAGGGGAAGGATACTGCAAAATCCCCATTCCTTCCCCACTCCTGGGGGAAGGATACTGCAAAATCTCCATTCCCACCCCAAGCTGGGGCCAGCCAGAGGTGGTATTTTGCCGGTTCTCCGAACTGCTCAAAATTTCCGCTACCGGTTCTCCAGGACCTGCTGAATAGCACCCTTGGAGGGGAGGAAGGATAATGAAAGAAGGGACAAGAAAGGAAAGGAAAAGAAAATGTACGGGTGGGAGGGAGAAAGGAAGGAAATGTTAGATGGTCAGAACCCACAAATGGATTCTCCCTATGCCAAATGTCTCTTTCGCTGTGGTTTACCCTAAGCATGGCACCATGCCCCATTGCAAACAAGCCTTCTGTCTCATCTACTCCACACGATTCTTGTGAAGGTAAGATGCCAGCATCCGGCTGCTCCAATCTCTCTCTCTCTCTCTCTCAAAAAAAAGCTAGAATAATGCACACTAACTCAAAATCAAAACCAGCTGCTCAGTTTGCAAGCCGGAAAGCCATAGTCCACGGTGGTCATTCTGGGAGTTGAAGCCCCCCCCCCATGTTTTCAAGCTGCCAAAGTTAACAAGCCCTAGCCTAGGCAATTTCCTGGGGAACCTTCCTTAACTATCCTGTTTCCCCCGAAAATAAGACCCAACTGGAAAATAAGCCCTAGCATGATTTTTCAGGATGCTCCTACTATAAAACAAAATAAAAACAAAATGCACAGGTACCATATAGGTCAGGGGTCTGCAACCTTGGCAACTTTAAGCCTGGTGGACTTCAACTCCCAGAAATATATAGGTATACTTCTGGGAGTTGAATATAGGTGGTACCTATATCCTGATATAGGTACCACCTATATCAGGACTCCTGATATAGCTGGTACCTCGCTCAATAGTAGTAACTGTGAGAGGGATTTTGGAGACCTGGTGGACAACCATTTACATATGAGCCAGCCATGTGCAGCAGCTGCCAAAAAAAGCCAACACCTTTCTAGGCTGCATAAACAGAGGGATAGAATCAAGATCACGGGAAGTGTTAATACCACTTTATAATGCCTTGGTAAAGCCACGCTTGGAATACTGCATCCAGTTTTGGTCGCCACGATGTAAAAAAGATGTGGAGACTTTAGAAAGAGTGCAGAGAAGAGCAACCAAGATGATGAGGGGACTGGGGGCCAAAACATAAAGAATAGTTGCTGGACCTGGGGTTGTCTAGTTTGATGAAAAGAAGGACTAGGGGAGACATGATATCAGTCTTCCAATATCTCAGGGACTACCACAAAGAAGGAGTCAAGCTATTCTCCAAAGCACCTGAGGGCAGGACAAGAAGGAATGGGTGGAAACTAATCAAGGAGAGAAGCAACCTAGAACTAAGGAGGAATTTCCTGACAGTGAGAACAATTAATAAGTGGAACAACTTGCCTGCAGAAGTTGTGAATGCTCCAACACTGGAAGTTCCTAAGAAGATGTTGGACAACCATTTGTCTGAAGTGGTGGGCAAGTAGGATTTCTTGCGTGGGCAGGGGGTTGGATTAGAAGACCTCCAAGGTCCCTTCCAACTCTGTTATTCTATAAGACCTACCCCAGTATTGTTAACCAGACAGAGGCGTTTAATACCGTATTTCCCCCAAATAAGACCTAACCGGAAAATAGGCCAAAATGCGTCTTTTGTAGCAAAAGTTAATATAAGACCCGGTCTTAGTTTGGGGGAAACACGGTAGTAAAGAATTGGCTTTGAGAACGGCTGTATACGAATCCTGCTGAGACGGAGAAATTCTGGATTGAATTCTCTGGGCGATGCTGAAGAAGCTTGTAGGGTGAGGTCATTATTTATACCCCTCTATCATCCGATGAGGCAAAATAGCTTTTCTTCTGACAAGCAGTTGGAGATAAACACTAAAAGGAATGCATTACTGATAGCAAAGTATTCTGCAGCTCAGTAGCATGCCTTTAATGCAGAATTTGGAATGGGATAGGATAGGATAGGAGCAGAATAGGAGTAGAATAGGGTAGGATGGGATGGGATAGGATAGGGTAGGGTAGGGTAGGGTAGGGTAGGGTAGGATGGAATGGGATAGAGTAGAGTAAAGTAGAATAGGAATAGCATAGAATAGGGTAGGGTAGGATGGGATGGGATGGGATGGGATGGGATGGGATAGGCTAGAACAGAATAGGAGTAGAATAGGAGTAGAATAGAATAGGAGTAGAATAGGTTAGAATAGAATAGGAGTAGAATAGAACAGGAGTAGAATAGAACAGGAGTAGAATAGTAGAATGGGGTAGAATAGAATAGTAGAATAGGAATTAGAAAAGGAGGGCGAAAAAAGATGTGATTTAATAAAATGAGCAAGGAAATGTTAGGAAATGAATAAAAAGCTATGAAAAGAATATTTTGGCAAAAATTGTAACTAAGAAAAATATATTTGAATATTTTGAATTGTATAAGATAAGATATGGTCAATATCTGTTCATGAATTGTGTATGTGAGGAGTGGGGGAAATTAAAAAATCAATAAAAACTTGTACAAAAAAAAGAATAGTAGAAAAGGAGTAGAATAGGTTGGAATAGAATAGGAATAGAATAGGAGTAGAATAGTAGAATAGAACAGGAGTAGAATAGAATAGAGTAGGGTAAGATAAGGTAGGATAGAATGGAATATGAATGGGATAGGGACAGGGATAGGGATAGGGATAGGATAGGGATAGGATAGGATAGGATAAACAGAGTTGGAAGGGACCTTGGAGGTCTTCTAGTCCAACCCCCTGCTCAGGCAGGAAACCCTATACCATTTTAGACAAATTTAGATAAATAGTAAGCCAAGTGAATGTGTGTGGGTGTGCTTCTATAAGTCCTAGACTTACAACTGTTCATTTAGTGACTATTCAAGGTTACAACAGCACTGAAAAAAAGTGACTTCTGACCCTTTTCCACAACGGAAGACTGTTGCAGCATTCCCCATGGTCATGCAATTCAAAAAGGAAAGAACAGGTTTCTGGTCCTCTGGAAGCCTTATTGGGGGTGGGGGACGCTTCACTTCTCCTAGCCGAGTTGCATTTTGACTGCCTTGTGGCATTCCAGATGTATCTGCAGCAACCAGATAATCCGAGTAAATATTTACAATGCAGAGAGAACATTGCATGCCTAATCTCCCTTGTCTCTTCCAGTACGTGTTTGGCTTTCTCTCCGTCTTCAGTTTCCCATAGATTAGCAAACGGCCGTCTGAATTTTTTTCCTTCCTAATTTTTATTTGCACACACACACACCCCAGCATGGATTTTTTTCCTCTGCGGCATGTCGGTCACACGGAAGTCCTTATCGGCAGAGAGAAAAAGGGCTAGAAGGAAGGTCAGACTGGCGAACATCTTGGAAATTTCAGCTCTTGCGAGATTTTGAGGCTTCCGGGATTTCTAAGCCATTATTTTTCTCCACTTTCTTGTCTTCTGGTAGAACCAGTGGTGGGTTTCTACCGGTTCGCCCAGATTCGGGCGAACTGGTAACGGCAGCTGCAGAAGGCTCCGCCTAGTGATGAAATGTAAAATTTGTTACTACCGGTTCTGTGGGCGTGGCTTGGTGGTGGTGGGGTAATGTGACTGAGTGGGCGTGGCCAATTTTTTGTTGTACTTTTAAAAGCATTTTTTCTACTTTGACTGAAGAGGTTGTAGTAAAAATGCTTTTAAAAGGCTCCTCTGACGATCCCAGCTGAGTTGTCTGATCGTCAGAGGCTTTTAAAAGCATTTTTTTACGACCTCTTCGGCCAAAGAGGTTGTACAAAAAATGCTTTTAAAAGGCTCTGATGATCCCAGCTGAGCCGAGCGAATATTAGAGGCTTTTTAAAAAACTTTTAAAAGCATTTTTTCAGCCGAAGAAAAAATGCTTTTAAAAGTAAAAAAAACAAAAAACCTGATGATCGTGTGGCTCAGTTGGGCATGGGGAGGGGGCAGGGATTTTTGCTACTGGTTCTCTGAACTACCTACCGTTATTGCTACCGGATCGGGCGATCCAGTCTGAACCGGGAACATTTCACCCCTGGCTCCACCCACCCGCCTGGACGTCATCCCACATGCTCTGTGTGCACTCAGAGTTCCGAACCGGTAGCGAACGTAAGTGGAACCCACTACTGCATGGAATTGATTAGGATCTGAGAGTGTTGAAAAATCTTTGGTCGGTTTCCAACCCGTTTGGCGAGAGCCGTGCGATGCTGATGATGATGATGATGATAATAATAATAATAATAATAATAATAATAATAATAATAATAATAATAATAATAATAATAATAATATAATAATTTAATTTATATACCGCCCTTCTCCCGAAGGACTCAGGGCGGTTTACAGCTGAGTAAAACAACAATAAATAAATACAAAATACAATTAAAACCAATTTTAAAAAACCTATTCAATTTGGCCCATTAATTAAAACATACAATAAAACCATAAAACACCATTAAAATTAATAAATATCCATTTTATGCCAGTCCTGCACGAAAAAATAAATACGTCTTCAGCTCGCGGCGAAAGGTGCGATGTTTGTTACAAGGAAAGCCGTAAAAAACATGGAGAGTGGGGGGGTCTTTTTTTTTGATTCAAACTTCCAGTGAATTTCTCAGAGCGGTTTGTAAGTGGCCTTTTCCCAGGATATTTTTCTTGATCTGCTGGTTTAACCCACAGCTATGTTCCCGGCTAAACTCTCTTCCAAATACTAGCTTAGTCTGATCCCAGTTTAGCTAGAGCAATCAAACACAAGGGCCCGGGGACCATATCCAGCCTGCAATGTGTTCGAATCCGGCCCGTGGGGCCTGTCGAAGCATCAAGCATTTGGTGGGCTTCTCATGAGGGAAATGAGACAAACACGCAGTTTTTCTCAAGATGAGAGAGCATCGAACAAAATTTTAGCCTCTCCTTTTATTAGAATTCTTATCAGAAGGCGTCTACATCAAAGGCAGGCTTGCATGCATAAATCACATAGCAACAAAGGCACATTCTAAAACATCAAGAAACTTGTGTAGCAAAATCACAGTAACAAACATAAATTCATCTTGTAACATCCTAACCCTACATGCTAATAAATCTCATATAATTGTGTGTAGGAGCAACTTCTTTGAAGCTTTGTGAAGTGAGCCTTATCAGAGAAGGAATGTTCTGTGGCTATCACAAAAGTGTTGATACATTTACAGGCAAACATCTTTGCAACCTTGGCATCAAACAGATTTCTGCTTACATGATAAAAATTAGCCAGACTTACTTATGCTGATATAAACAATTTCTCAAAGATTGCTCATGCTTATATTTGCACATAAGTAATAACTGTCTGGTTCGGTTCTGCAACCCAACAAGAAAAACACAGACTTCAGAGGATAATTAGATCTGCAGAAAAAATAATTGCTACCAACCTGCCTTCCATTGAGGACCTGTATACTGCACGAATCAAGAAGAGGGCCATGAAAATATTTGCAGATCCCTCACATCCTGGACATAAACTGTTTCAACTCCTACCCTCAAAACGATGCTACAAAGCACTGCACACCAGAACAACTAGACACAAGGACAGTTTTTTCCCAAAGGCCATCACTCTGCTAAACAAATAATTCCATCAACACTGTCAGACTATTTACTGAATCTGCACTACTATTAATGGTTTTATAGTTCCCATCACCAATCTCTTTCCACTTATGACTGTATGACTATAACTTGTTGCTGGCAATCCTTATGATTTATATTGATATATTGACCATCAATTGTGTTGTAAATGTTGTACCTTGATGAACGTATCTTTTCTTTATGTACACTGAGAGCATATGCACCAAGACAAATTCCTTGTGTGTCCAATCACACTTGGCCAATAAAAATTCTATTCTATTCTATTCTATAAAGGAGTTCATATGGCTTAATATTACAACAGGGGCCGTCTTGGAAAAAGTAAGGGGCCGGCCTGCGTGGCTTCATAGGTGCGAGGATGTAGCAACCATGGCCAAAAAAAAAAAAAAAAAAAAACCCACCCAAAAAGGCTGTAAAATCAGGTGCAACTTACTTAATTGCTTCCTTTGCTTAACAACGGATATTCTGGTTCCAATTATGGTCGTAAGTTGAGGATTGGCAGTTCTGTTCTAGCATAAATATTGTAGTGTTGGAAGAAAGGGCCAATACACGGGGACCTTTGTCCTGCCGAGTCGAAGGAGCAAAGTCTTGTTAGTCATCGAAAAAGTCACTGGATCTGCCACTTACTAATCATTTTGCTTTTAATCCTGTAACGTTTTCTAGATTCTCCGCTGCTTTCTGTTAGAAGGATAAATATATATCTATATCTATATCTATATATCCTTTTGGATCGATTCAGTTCTGTTTTTTTTCTTCTTTTTCCTTTTCCTTGCAGCTTGGTAAATGAGTATGGAAGATTATGACTTTCTCTTCAAAATAGTTTTAATCGGGAACGCTGGTGTGGGGAAGACCTGCTTAGTGCGACGGTTCACACAGGTAAGGAGGCGTCCGATCTGATCGGAGCCACGTAGATATTTCTGCATATCGGGGAGAAAGGACTGCATAGGATATGATTCCACCCCCCCCTCCAATTTGCTTGAGAGCTTGGTATCAGATTGGAGCCGTTTGCTCTTGATGAGAGGTGATTCATTTAATTTTATTTATTATTTATTTTATTTTATTTATCTTCATTTGTTATTTTATTGTTTTATATTATATTATTGTTTTATATTGTTTTAGGATTTATTTCATTATTCTATGTTATGCTAGTATTATTTATTTTATTTTTATTTCATTTATTATGTTTATTTTATCGTTTTATATTATTTTACTTTATTTTATTTCAACCTTATTTTTATTTTATTCTTTTATTTTTATTTTATTTTAATCTTATTTTTGATTGTTTTATATTATTTTATTGTTTTATATTATTTTATTGCTTTATATTATATAATTTTATTGTTTTATATTATATAATTTTATTATTTACTTTATTTTATGTTATTTATTTTATTTTAATCTTATTATTTTTATTTGATTGTTTATTTTATATTATTAATTTTTTATGTTATGTTTTATTTATTATTATTTTATTTTATATTGTTTTATTTTTTATTTTATTGTTTTATAGCTTTATTATTTAGTTTATCTTATTTATTATTTTATTATTTTATTTTATTTTATTTTATTTCATTATTTTATTTTATTATCTCCTGCGTTTATTATTTTTACAAATAACTCAAGGCAGCCAACATATCCCACACACCTTCCTCCTCTTGTTTTCCCCAAACAACAACAACCCTGTGAGGTGGGTTGGGCTGAGAGAGGGGGGTGGGGACTGACCCTCCAAGGTCACCCAGCCGGCTTTCAGGCCCAAGAGGGGACTAGAACTCCCAGACTCCCGGTGTCTAGATAGAATATACTCATTATTTAAAGGTTGCGCGAAAAAACTTCCCTGAGACGTTGCATTAAAAATGGACAGATTGTCAGGGCTTCCTCAGTGTGAGATGGTAAATCCGGCCTTTATAAATCATGTTCTATGAACTGGTCTGTTGTTGGCTTGCAAAAAAACCAAACCTGTCTTAAAAGCAGGGTTGTCAAACTCGATTTCATTGAGGGCCGCATCAGGGTTGTGTTTGACCTTGGGGGGCAGGGGTGGGCATGGCCAGGGTGAGTGCCTGTGGTGGCCTGAGTGCTCTGCCAGCAAAAACGGGCTCCCAAGCTCCATTTTCGGCTACGACAGCTTCCTGCGAAGTATTCTGCAGTTCAATAGCATGCCTTTAATGCAGAATTTGGAATGGGATAGGATAGGAGTAGAATAGGAGTAGAATAGCGTAGGATGGAATGGGATAGAGTAGCGTAGTGTAGGGTAGGGTGGGGTGGGGTGGGATGGGATGGGATGGGATGGGATGCAATGGGATAGGCTAGAATAGAATAGTAGAATAGACTAGAATAGAATAGAATAGGAGTAGGATAGAATAGAATAGGAGGGGAATAGAATAGGAGGAGAATAGGAGAATAAGAGTAGAATAGAATAGAATAGAATAGAATAGAATAGAATAGAATAGAATAGAATAGAATAGGAGGAGAATAGGAGAATAAGAGTAGAATAGAATAGGAGGGGAATAGAATAGGAGGAGAATAAGAGTAGTGTCAGGCCTGGAAACCATATTAGACTTTAGGGTTCCAGACGCTGCCACATTTTCCCCTGAGGGGAAGAAGGGGGGTTGAGGGGTATGGTAACATTCTTCAAGCGGTCAAGGTCAGATGGTGTTCACATCTGCAGGAAGAGTGGCGAGAAGATATTCGAATGAACTGGGAGAACGTGGGACCATGTGACCATCAAAGGGGTCAGGGGGGTGGGACTCTTGGGGTTTGTATAACTGGGAAAAGAATCCGGAAATTCAGTTTTGGAATTTCACTCATCGTGTGCCAGTTTCCTCATGCTAGTAAAGAACTCTGGAAAACAATGGCTTCTGAGGTTTTTTTTATGCAGAAGAGGTTTTTCTGGAACCTTGACGAGTAGAATAGAATAGGAGGGGAATAGAATAGGAGGAGAATAGAATAGGAGAATAGGAGGGGAATGGAATAGGGGAATAGACTAGAAGGAGAATAGGAGAATAGAATAGAATAGGAGGAGAGTAGAATAGGAGTAGAATAGAATAGAGTAGGGTAGGATAGGATAGAATGGAATATGAATGGGATAGGGATAGGATAGGATAGGATACGTTAGGATAGGATAGGATAAATAGAGTTGGAAGGAGGTCTTCTAGTCCAACCCTCTGCTCGGGCAGGAAATCCTATAGCATTTCAGGCAAATTTAGATAAATAGTAAGCCAAATGAATATGTGTGGGTGTACTTCTATAAATCCTCGACTTACAAAACGGTCAGCCAAAACGGGCTCTCGAGCTCCATTTTCGGCTCCGACAGCTTCCTGCAACGCTCTGCCAGCGAAAATGGAGCTCGGGAGGGCCGCGCGCAGCCCTCCCCAGCTTCGTTTTTGCTGGCAGAGGCGCCGCGGGCCAGTCCTTCGCTGTTTCCAGGGTGGCCCCGTGGGCCACATCTGGCCCCCAGGCCTTGAGTTTGACACCCTTTTCTTAAAGGGAATGATAATGAACGGCAGGGGTGGATGTTTCTTGCGACAGAGAAGATTTTCCGGTTTGTTAAACTACAGTACGAGGCAGGGTGGATTTGATTTCAATCAAGTCGATTGAAATCACGATTGAAATCACTAGTAAAAAGCCTTGATTTAAATTGACTCGATTTAAATCATATTTTTTAAAGAGCAGCTGTCATCTCTGCTGTGAAATTGGGTGAATGCATCTATGCAGTGCATGTTATCTCACCTTGCGGAGCTTGGATTGAGTTTACCAAAAATGCAAATATTGCAGAATATTATAGCCTCGTGCTACATAATGTAAGCTCCAGTTCATGCTGAATAAACTTAAATTATTAATGTATCTTAAATAGAAAACTATCTTTAGATAGATTTTTTTTTACCCCAGAAGCATTTTATTAAAAATAAATTTGAGAAAAAGAAATCCAATTTAAATTTTTAAAAAAAAATCCAATTTAAATTAAAAAAAAACCCTGATCTTTTTGATTTTAAAAAAAATCATTGATTTTTATCCACCCTGGTACAAGACAGTCCTCGACTTAATGACCATTCAGTTCAAAGTTATTTTTGAATCGTGCACCATCCAGAGTCGCTACAGAGTCGGGCAGGCTTATAGATTTAGTGAATAAATTAAGAAATTTAAGATCCAACTGGCTGGTTGTTTTAACAGATCCAATCTCAGGACTTGTTTTTTTCTTTTAAAAAGCCTCAATTTTTCTCAGGACAGGCTCTGATTCATGGATCTCATTAAAAAATGCTTGTGTGATGACCAGGGGCAAGGCACAGAGGCAACATAGTCAGCTGTTAGTTCAAAGGTTCTGGTTACCACCTTTAAAGCGCTCCATGGCTTAGGGCCCGGGTACTTACGGGACCGCCTGCTGTTACCTTATGCCTCCCACCGATCCGTACGCTCTCACAGAGAAGGTCTTCTCAGGGTGCCGTCTGCCAAGCAATGCCGGCTGGCGGCCCCCAGGGGAAGGGCCTTCTCTGTTGGAGCACCTACCCTCTGGAATGAACTTCCCCCCGGTTTGCGCCAATTATCTGACCTTCGGACCTTTCGCCGGGAATTAAAAACTTATTTATTTATCCAAGCGGGACTGGCTTGATTTTTAAATTTCCAAATTTTAATTTTTTGTAATTTTATATGGGGTGTTTTAGGTTGGGTCAATTGATGGTTTTAATTTGGCCATCATTGAATATGTATTTTAAATTGATATTTTAATTTTGTATATTTAATTGTTTTAACTTTGGCTGTACACCGCCCTGAGTCCTTCGGGAGAAGGGCGGTATAAAAATTTAAATAAATAAATAAAATAAATAAATAAAATGGCCCAGGGGTGAAATCCAGCAGGTTCTGACAAGTTCTGGAATACTGGCAGCGGAAATTTTGAGTAGTTCGGAGAACCAGCAGATACTTCCTCTGGCTGGCTCCAGAGTGAGGTGGGAATGGAGATTTTGCAATATCCTTCCCCTGCCACACCCACAAGCCACACCACGCCCACCAAGCCACGCCCACAGAACCAGTAGTAAAAAAATTTTGAATTTCACCACTGAAATAGCCCCTTTATTGCTCCAACTTTTCCCCCAAAAGCTCCCACATTGATGGCAAGTCCCAGAGCAAAGTGATCATACACATATACACACACACACACACCTCTCCAGCAGCCTCTGCCCGCAAGTAGTCCAGCACAACGCTGTGAGCACAATGGCTGCAAAGCAAGAAATCCAGCTGGGCAAGGGAATAAGACAATGAGTCCAGGAAGCAAAGGAACAAGGCAATTAACCCAGGGAGCAAGAAATTGACTTTGTATATAAATATACAAATAGGATGAGACTATTGCCTTACACAATGTAAGCCGCCCTGAGTCTTCGGAGAAGGGCGGGATATAAATTCAAAAAAAAATAATGAAAAAAAAAAATGAAGCAAGACGTCCGGGAAACTCCAAACGTCGGCCACGGCACACAACACTCCATGAATTCGGCGTTTTTCCTGACAAATGCCCCTCCCCACAGTGTCTCCTTAAAAGCTCAGTCCCCAGGTGTGCCTTGTGAAGAGGGATGAGGCGCTCTCCTCCCGAGTCATTGGGTCGGCCTGCGCTGTTCCCGCCTTCACTCCATGCTTGGGGATCAGGAGCGGGGCGGTCCTTACTCATCGCCTGAGCTCTGTCGCTTCTCATGTTCATTGCTTGCCGTCTCTTGGACATCCTGCCCCCGTTACTCCCTGCCTACAATCCTGAAGGGCCCTGGGCTGACTCCCCACATTCCTCCAAAGCCCTCGATCAGGCTCCGACGGGGGGGGGGGGGGCAAGACAGCTTGGGAGTCAGCTCCCATGTGTACACTCTTGTCTACCACACCAAAGTGACACTTCAGCAGCAGTAATCATTGTTTTATTTTTGAGCCGCCATCCAAAGCAATATACATCCCCGCATCAATAATTAACTCAGTTGCTCGCTCAAATCCATTTGGAGATCACCGCTGAAATACAGAGGCTCCAATCCCCTTGATGCCTCATAAGGTCGAAAGCGATCCTTAAAACCCATATGGAAACAACAAGGCATTTCTGCAGGGAGAATTAATACTTAAACCAGCTTCACGCAGCCTCCCGCAGACAGAATGGGTTTTAGGGCCTTTTAAAACATTGATAGATCGGGCTCCAGGTATACAATGATTCTGGGAAACTCCGGTGCCAACAGTCTGAAACGAGATGGGGGTGGAAAATGCTTTCGATTATGACTTGGCTATTTTAGTGCTAGTTGGTGAATGAGCTGAACATACAAACGTGAGCAGGTTTTAGAACTTTGATCTGTTTCTCCCCCTTTTTCCTTCTACCTAAGACAATCTACAAGTAGTTCTCGACTTACAGCCACAATTGAGCCCCCCAATTTCTGTTGTTAAGTGAGACTCCTCCCCCCCATTAGTGCAGGTCACATTGTCCAATTAGGTGCCCAGGTGTTGTTATGGGAAAACCTCCACGACTCTGACAGACACCTGCTGAAACGTCCTTGGCTCCCATGATAGTTTCTTGTTACCGTCTGGACTTCACATTTCAATCGCTCTTTCCCTTCGAAGCCTGACATAGGCTGGTTGGTTGCCTGCCAAATTTTGATCCCACGACCATGCAGCTGTTCCGATGGATGTTAAGTGAGAGGATAAGTTGCGAGTTGTGACTTTTTTTTGGGTGCCGTTCTAACCGTTGCTAAATGAATGGTTTGTAAGTCGAGGACTGTCTGTAGTGGGCTAATCCAAATCTGAAACAATAATGGCGTGGCAAACGATGTCCAGAGCTGAACGTGTTGTCTGAATATTTTTATTTTCCTTTTTTGTTAAGGGACTTTTCCCACCAGGCCAAGGAGCCACCATCGGGGTTGACTTTATGATTAAGACGGTGGAGATAAATGGTGAGAAAGTAAAGGTAAGATGTTGTTTAACTTTCCTGCCCTAATCTTAGAATCCGTTCATGTTCCAAAAGTGTGCGTTGCAACTGAGGACAACTTAAAGGAAACACGATATGCTTCCCATGTGGAACTTGGTCCCCAAACTAATCCCTTCTTTAAAACTTCCAGTGATGGAGAATCCACAATATCTAGAGGCAAGTTGTTCCATTGATTAATTGTTGGGGAATTTCTCCTTAGTTCTAGGTTGCTTCTCTCCTTGATTAGTTTCCATCCATTGCTGCTTCTCCTGCCCTCAGGTGCTTTGGAGAATAAGTTGACCCCCTCATCTTTGTGGCAGCCCCTCAACTATTGGAACACTGGAAGGAGGGAGGAAGAAAAGATAGAGAGGAATGAAAGGAAGGAAGGAAGGAAGGAAGGAAAGAAGGAAGGAAAGAAAGAAAGAAAGACAGAGAGACGAAGGAAGGAAGGCAGGAAGGAAGGAAGGAAGGAAGGAAGGAAGGAAGGAAGGAAGGAAGGAATTGTGGGATGATCAGTTGCAACAGAGAGGCCCAGGAAGGAAGGAAGGAAGGAAGGAATTGTGGGATGATCAGTTGCAACAGAGAAGCCCAGGAAGGAAGGAAGGAAGGAAGGAAGGAAGGAAGGAAGGAAGGAAGGAAGGAAGGAAGGAATTGTGGGATGATCAGTTGCAACAGAGAGGCCCAGGAAGGAAGGAAGGAAGGAAGGAAGGAAGGAATTGTGGGATGATCAGTTGCAACAGAGAAGCCCAGGAAGGAAGGAAGGAAGGAAGGAATTGTGGGATGATCAGTTGCAACAGAGAGGCCCAGGAAGGAAGGAAGGAAGGAAGGAAGGAAGGAAGGAAGGAAGGAAGGAAGGAAGGAAGGAAGGAAGGAAGGAAGGAATTGTGGGATGATCAGTTGCAACAGAGAGGCCCAGGAAGGAAGGAAGGAAGGAAGGAAGGAAGGAAGGAATGAATTGTGGGATGATCAGTTGCAACAGAGAAGCCCAGGAAGGAAGGAAGGAAGGAAGGAAGGAATTGTGGGATGATCAGTTGCAACAGAGAGGCCCAGGAAGGAAGGAAGGAAGGAAGGAAGGAAGGAAGGAAGGAAGGAAGGAAGGAAGGAAAGAAGGAAATGTGGGATGATCAGTTGCATGAGAAAGGTGAAGGAAGGAAGAAAGAAAGAAAAGAAAAAAAAGAAAGAAAGAGAAAGAAAGAAAGTAGGAAGGAAGGAAGGAAGGAAGAAAAAGAAAAAGGAAGGAATGAATTGATGGAGATTGTTGCTTTATTCTCTTTGCCTTTTCAAGCTGATTATTTTAGGATACTTTGCCACTTTCAAAACCGATCTTCAAAATGTGTGTTTTTCTCTTCCTTCATCGTCTCTTATTTCCTTTGGTCTTGTGTCTTTTAGAATATAAGCAAGGGCGAGGGTAGTTTTGTTTCTTCTGGCTCATGTAAGCTGCTGTGATAATTTTTGGAGCTTAACAGAAGGAGTCAATTCTTTCCATCCCAAAGCGTGTCTTTCCCCCCCCCCCCTCCAAAGTCCCAAAGCATCTGGAAGGGACCCGTTTTGGATAGGCTCCCTTAAGCAGAAGGATCCATTTACTGCTGACTTCATGATGGTTTCAGCTAGGCTTGGCTCGGCATGCAGTTTAGCATCTGTGGTTGTTTTCCTTCAGTAGGAATCGAGTTGCTTTTAAATTGGTTTTTGGTTCTCCTGCTAAAGCCAAGGGCTGCCCTCAGCACTTCACCAGCAAAGCTGAATTAATAGCCTCTTCGCTCAGGCAGAATTGCTGAAAATCGTATTAAAAACCGTTTATGTGGTTTGAGAGTTCCAGACCAGTTTGGTCTATAGGGCAGGGGTGGCGAACCTTTTACTCACCGAGTGCCGAAAAAGGTATGTGCTCCGCGCATACGCGTGCCATCTGTGCTAATTGTTGTGTCTTGTCCGCTCTCACCGCAGCCGGGGTCTGCTTATCTGCTCCCGAACACGGAGGAATGTATGCCTCCCGGCCCCAGTTCTGGCTCCATGCCCAGACAAGCTGCAGAGGAGGGGGCACCTCCCGGTCCCAGCCCTGGCTCCATGCCCAAGCAGGCTGCAGAGGAGGGAGCATCCCCCGGCCCCAGCCCTGGCTCCATGCCCAGGCAAACGGAGCAGCTAGACCCCTCCCCCTTCTCCACAGCATGTGAGCCTGAGGAAAGTTTACTTCCAACAGCTGATTGGAGTGACCCTCGCATCAGAAGATTGGATAGGCGGAGGCAACAGAAGGAAGGGAGGGGCAGGCCTTAATGAGTGCTGAGTCATGGAGCCACACCCCATGGCCTATATAAAGGATCTGCTTTCTGGCAGTCTCTGAGTCAGGCAAAGTCGAACTTATCTTGCTGAAGTCACTTACTGGTCTCCTGCCTGTTCTGAGGACTTTGCTAGGACTTTGGGCAGAGCTGCAGAGGCAAGCCTGATTCGGATTTCCCTGACCTGGCCGTCAGCGGAGGAGTGGGACACGACACTAATGTGCAGCTCCTCCACCATGCGCTACGTGCACAACCACACCATCTGTGCATGTGCACGGCTTTCACGTGCGCGCCCCACTGTGTGCTGCGCTCGCAATTGCACCATCTGTGCATGGGTGTGGTTTTGTTGTGACTCCAGCCCCCGAACCTGGCCCCATGCCCGAAAGTGACTCAGAAAGTGAGGGGGAAGGGCCAATAAGGCTTACCTCGGGAGCTCTGATACCTTTGGCCCGGTTCCAGGAGCCAGAACCAGACCAGTCGAAGGATGTAATGAGGCCGTCATCCACTGATTCCTCCCTTCCCCAGGCTACGCCTTCAGACCCAGCTGATAATAATAATAATCAAGCTTGGCTTGACCCGCGCTTCAGAAGATTAGAGAGGCGGCGTCATCAAAAGGAAGGGTGGGGCAGGAGCCCCACCCCACAGGATATATAAGGAGCTTTGGGACTGCTCTCACTCCACGGGAAGCAAAGTTTAGCTGATCCGTTTCAAAAAGAGCTGAAAGTCTTGCTACGTGAGTCATTTGTTTGAACTTTGGCAGGCAGCTGCGATTTCTCTGCCGGGACTGATAAGAGCCGTGAATCCACTGGCTGAAGGCCAGCTCGTGGGTCTGAAGTGGGGAAGGAGACAGAACAGGTTTTCGTGCGTGCAATGCACATGCGCAAACGCCATCTTCACATGTGCGGGCTATGCACCAGTACTCTTGTGCGTATGCACAAACGTGCATGTGCAGGAGAGCTCCGAAGATCAGCTGGGTCCCCTGAATTGCGCACATGCGCACTGGAGGCCCGAACACCAGCTGGGGCACAGACACATGCGTAGCTGCAGGTGAGTTGGGCGACAGCTCGCATGCCTGGAAAAATGGCTCTGCGTGCCACTTCTGGCACTCGTGCCATAGTTTCGCCATCATGGTTATAGGGGTTAAGGCATGAGGGTCATGAATTCAAATCCAGCCTTAGCCAGGAAAGCCAGCTGGATGACTTTGGGCCAGTCAGTTTCTCTCTCTCTCTGTCAGTCCAATTCACATCATAGGGTGGCTGTTGTGGGAAAAATAAGAGGAAGTGTTGTATCTGCGCCCCCAGGATATAAAAGACAGCGAGAGCTGCTGTGTCTCTTTGTAACAGGCAAATCCATTGATTAAGAGCTGAAGTTTGTTTCTGAGTGACTCAGCAGTGTCGTGGAAGATAACGGAGGCTCTTGGCAGACGCTGGCTATTCTGCTGCCAGAGCTGATAGTGCTGGCTAATTAAGCCATCACTCGGACGGAGGCGAAGGAGGACACAACATGAAGGAGGAGTATTATATTGTGTGTGTGTTCGGCACTTTTGAGTTATTTCTGGGAGTTGAAGCCCACATGTCTTAAAGGGGCCATAGTTTACCATTGCTAGCTCAGGAATTCTGGGAGTTGAAGGCCCCAAGTCTTAAAGGGGCCATAGTTGTCCACCCCTGGGTTAAAAGATGAGGATATATTTGTTGTGGCCCAACAGTGGCCAGCAGAGCTGGCAGCAGGTTCGGACAGTGAGGAGGCTGAGGAGGAATGTGGGCCAGTTCTGGAATCTGGGGAAGGCTTGGACGAGGGCTCTGAGTCGGAAGCAGAGAGGGGGCCAAGGCCATCTGGTAGTTCTTTGCTGCCTCGGGAGTCTCCAGAGTCTGACATCAGCGAGGCAGAAGAACAGCGTGAGCCTGTTCCCAGTGTGTGCATGCGCAGAGCTGCCAGGAGATAGGAACAATTAAGGAAACAGGGTCGACTTGGGAGGAAAGCTTGGAGATGACTGGCCCCTCCAATAAGACATAAAAGCGAATGGGATGTGAGCTTTTGCGGGAAGCGATTAGTTCATCTGGCCTATTCGAGATTTGAAACTTCTGCTTGTAACTCTGTGCCAAGTTTGGCCTTGCCCTGCATCTGGAAATTATCTCGCTGGCAGCGTTCCACGTGAGATAGGTGGGTGTTGATAACCTTCCTTTGAAAGACTGTAAATGAAAGTAATTTACAGCCATAGGAATTAAAGAGGTTTGTCAGGATTAAGTTTGTGCTGTTTAATTTCTAAGGAAGCCTAGGTCAGAACAATATTATTAGTTAGTTGCATACCCAGCTTGGATATCAGGTATTCGTAGTCAGCTTGTCTACTGCTCCATTGATTTACTCTACAGTCCAGTGTAATTTATAGTTAAGAGGCCAGGATAAGACATGCAGGAATGTTCTGTAAAATAGCAAATCCCGCAATTTTCATACAGGCACATCTGATGGAAGGCTAATGGCCAGAGAACAACAGTTATTGTTTAAAAAGAAAGGCAATCTTCTTCTTGCTTGGGGAAAAAAAAATAGTTTGCAGCTTGGGAAATAAAATAGTTTGCATGTACGGTATACATTACTTTAAATGACTCTCCATAATGAAACTTCACTTTTAAGTGGTTGATGTTGGCTCTCATTTATTAACCATATTGGCCCGTAGCTCTGGAAACTCTTAATCTAGGGATTTGCCGAATTCATTGTATAGTGAAACTTTTCTCTTTCTCCAAGAAAATGAAAATCAAGTTATTAAAATTCTGTCAAATAAAACAAACAAACAAACAAACAGCCAAAATCAGCATTAGTGCCCAATTGTTCTTTTTTTAAAAAGAAAAAACTTTAAAAAAGAGAGGCCAGATAAAAGGATGCAGAATTCATCCAGCTAAAACCTTTAGAGAATAAACCTTAAAGCAGCGGTTCTCAACCTGTGGGTCGGGACCCCATTGGGGGTCGAATGGCGATTTGCCAGGGGTCGCCTAAGACCATCGGAAATATGGGAAGTATACTTGCGAGTCGAAGAATTGCGCTCCAATGGTTGACTCCACAAGCCAGCTGCAGGCTCTTCAAATCGCTAGCCGAATTCGGCTTCAGGTGCGATGAATTAAAAAAGAGAGAAATCTTTGCTCTGATGTCTCCCTCTCAAGCCAGCTGCAATCACTCCCAATCGCTAGCCTAATCTGGCTTCCGGCGCGATAAACTTAATAGGGGAGGAGTCTCCGCTTTAATGCCTCCATCCTCAAGGCAATCGCAAAGAGTTCAGATTGCTAGCCAATACGGCTTCAGGCGCGATAAATTCAAAACGAAAATAATTTCGCCACATCGTGGGGAATTGTATTGAAGGGGTCGCCACATCGTGGGGAATTGTCTTAAAGGGGTCGCAGCTTTGCTGGCTGAGGAATTCTGGGAGTTGAAGTCCACAAGTCTTAAAGTGGACCAAAGTTGGAGACCCCGGTTTTAGAGGGTTATTGGAGATTTATCTCTGTCCTCAGGGTCACCTGATTGGTGCTCCTGGTTCTTGTAGTCTGCCATTTTTTTTCTCTGGAAATCCATTCCTACTCCCACACCCAGAGGTGGGCAGCTGCCGGTTCGGAGCGGTTCAAGCGAACCGGTAGTTGTGACCAGCGGGTGGGGGCAGTAATCCGACCTATATCGCCATGTTTTTGAAGCGGTGCGCTCCCATTTTCAGTGCTGGGCCAAACAGTTGTTACATTATGTGACACCCACCTCTGCCCACACCATTCATTGGCTGTTCCTCCCTAAATTGTATAGCTAAAAGTCTGTGGAGATTCTCCATCGTCTGGATTCTCCTAAATATTCTCCGTTATCAATACCTTTTCCCTTTCTTTTTTCTTTGCGTTTTTCCCCTATTTTATATATTTATATATTAATTTTAAAAAGGTTTGAAAGAAATAAAGGCGGACACTTGATATGGATGGGAACACCTGGAGGATTTGTGGGCTAGGAAGGATGTGTCAGGACAATGGACAATGTCATGAACTTGTGGGTGTGGGGTAGGGCTGTGAACTGTCAACTGGGAAAACCTGGAAGTTTTCAGATTTGGGTTAATGTCAGGGTTCCAAGGAACAGCCCCAACGAAATAAAGCTCTGAGGCTTGAGTTCCAATTTATTAGAGATGTCATGTTGGCACAGCAGAGAAAACCCGAATCTGAAAGCTTCCAGGTTTTCCACACCCAGTTGACAATTCACAGCCCTGCCCCACACCCACAAGTTCATCACATTGTCCAATCAACACTTCACACTCAGTTGGATACAATCTTCAGGCAGTCTCCATCAGACGCAGGCAAAAGTCCTTGAATACGGAATGTTGTTATGACTAACCTTCTACCGCTCCAACAACAACCCCCTCCCAACTTCCCCAGCTAAAATATGTGGCAGTTAAGAAGCAAAAAAGAAAATTGCCTTCCAAAACTGACACACAGGTTTTATTGGGGTCAATGTTAACACGTTCTTTTTTTTCCGTTCCCCAACCCTTTGTTTTCCCCCTCTTCTCTTCCCTGTTGTGGGGAAAAACAAAAGCTGCAGATTTGGGACACAGCGGGACAAGAAAGATTTCGTTCCATTACGCAGAGCTATTATCGCAGTGCCAACGCGTTAATCCTGACCTATGACATCACCTGCGAAGAGTCCTTCAGATGCCTTTCCGAATGGCTACGGGAAATTGAGCAATATGCCAGCAATAAGGTCATCACCGTCCTAGTTGGTAAGAGACATTGCCACGTTTATCTGATACCAGGGATCTGTCAGGTGCAGTTGATCAGGAAGCAAGGCGGTTCAAGTGACTCCAGGTTTATTGCATGCTAACGCTGTTGAGCCCAGCTCCGGCTCGACACATAACGCTACAGGGATACGGATCATGAGAGCAGCCCCGAATTAAAGATCCAAAGGAATGACATATCAAGGACTTGTTTGAGGGCTGCAGGGATCTGCGTTTGGCAAGCATGAGAAAAAAATCAATACACTGGTGGCCAGGATAGAGGGAGATGAGGGCCAGGCGTTAGGAAGAGCTGCTTTAGTTCCGGGATTTAGCAGATGACGTGGCAGCTGAGGTTGTCAGACGAGGAGGGAGAGAGCAGCTGGGCATCCAATCAACGGAGCAGTTCAGCCATGGGGCAGGGCATGAGCAGCGCAGAATGTTTAAAAGGGGCTGAGAGGCAGAAGCTCTCAGCGTTGACTTTATACAGAGAGACCTCGACTTTTATTGAGACCCGGTTTGTAGTAGACCCAATAAACGAAGTCACTATCGGAAAAAAAACCAAGTTGGCTTGTTTCTTCTCACGGCGTCTGACACAACTGTGGCTGAGCTAGCCGAGAAACGCTCTCAACAAGAATCTGAACTACTAATAGTTAAAGCAAATTAGCGGTTGATAAAAGTCAATGGAATTCAAGGTGGGAGGGACTTACAGTAGTGGCCAAAATTGTGGAAACCTTTTGGGAAAAGTGTATTTTCTAAACCTAGCTAATAACACCACTTTTTTTTGGAGTAATACCATAAAATTATATAACAATGGAAAGATAATTTAATCAAGAATGTAATGCAATAACTTTTATGAAGGATTTGCTATTAGAATAGCAGTTACAGTATAAAGAAGAAAAGTGAAACACGTAGAAAAAATGAGATATACAAAACTTATCACGTCAGTTAATATTTAGTTGGGTAACCTTTAGCATGAATTATGGCCTTACAATGTCTTCCCGTGGACTGAACCAAGTCTTTTAGTTCTGCAGTTGTTATCATGTGAAACCAAGATTGAATGATGGCTTCTATTCACTGGGTTTTATTGCTGGGTCGCTTCGGACTAACAAGTATTAGTATTAGTATTTAGTATTTATTGAATTTTTATACCGCCCTTCTCCCGAAGGACTCAGGGCGGTTCACAGCCACAAAAAAAAAAACAATGACAATGTACAGATAAAAAAAAAGATTAAAAAACTTATTATATGTTTGGCAAAAATTTAAAACATTATACCGTTAAAAACCCCATAAAATTTGTATCAAATATAAATATTAAAATTAAAACTCTTTAAAATTTAAAATTCCTAAGCCAGTCCTGCGCGAGTAAACAGATACGTCTTCAGCTCGCGGCGAAAGGTCCAAAGGTCAGGCAGTTGATGCAGTCCAGGGGGAAGTTCGTTCCAGAGGGTAGGAGCCCCCACGGAGAAGGACCTTCCCCTGGGGGCCGCCAGCCGACATTGCTTGGTGGACGGCACCCTGAGAAGTCCCTCTCTGTGTGAGCGTACGGGTCGGTGGGAGGTGTTCGGTAGCAGTAGGCGGTCCCGTAAGTATCCTGGCCCTAATGCCTTTAGTGGGCTCCATAGATTTTCCATTGGGTTAAGGTCTGGGCTATTTCCAGGCCATTCCAGCAGTGGAATAGGATTATCTTGAAAAAAGGTGGTGTTATTAGCCATCAAACCTCAAAAATACACTTTTCCCAAAAGGTTTCCACAATTTTGGCCACTATTATAGTGTTCTTGTGAACACAAAGGGACTCCAAACTGATGATGTACTTGACACCTCCCTCAAGCTCAGCCTGGTGATCTGCATCTTGCCAGATTAAAGCAACAACCTGCATAAGCAGTAGATATTCTCTGTGAATAGCTAGGGAGGATCCATCTTCTTCACCCTTTTCCTGCAAATCAAATATTCCAAGCTACTCTCAGGGAAAGAGCCCCTCTCACCTGTGACTTTGGGCCACATTTCGCCATACTCGGGCAACCCAAATCTGATTTTTATCAAGCTTCCCCATCCCCACCCCTCTTCTATAGTTGATATTTAGCTCAATAATAATCACTACTCTTTGCAGATCCTTTGTTCAGTTGTTGGCTTCATGACTTTCTCGATCCAGTGTGACTTCTCCCTCCTCCTCTTTGGTTTTGCTTAGTCTTTGCAGATCCTTTGTTCAGTTGTTGGCTTCATGACTTTCTCGATCCCGCGTAACTTCTCCCTCCTGCTGTTTAGTTTCGCTTAGTCTTTGCAGTTCCTTTGTTCAGTTGTTGTCTTCATGACTTTCTTGACCCTGTGTAATTTCTCCCTCCTCCTGTTTGGTTTCGCTTAGTCTTTGCAGATCCTTTGTTCAGTTGTTGGCTTCATGACTTTCTCGATCTCGTCTAATTTCTTCCCCTTCCTGTTTGTTTTCTCTAGGAAACAAGATTGATTTATCCGATAAGCGAGAAGTCTCCCAACAGAGAGCTGAAGAGTTTTCCCAAGCCCAGGATATGTACTATCTGGAGACGTCGGCAAAAGAATCCGATAACGTGGAAAAACTCTTTTTGGACTTGGCTTGTCGGCTGATCAGCGAAGCGAGGCAGAACACGCTGCTAAACAATGTGGAGTCTCCCTTGCCGGGCGAAGGGAAAAATATCAGTTATTTGACTTGTTGCAATTTTAACTGATTGCATTTGAACCTCAAGAGTTATGACTGCTCCTTCTACAGGCCTCTCTCAGGAGGCAAAGGCTGCTATGACCCGGTCTGACTGGTGGAGATAGTCAGACACCCGATCACGAAGCATGCCAGGCTAACCATTTGTCTGCAGGGTCAGCCTAGAATATAATCCTTTCCCCCCCCCTCTTTTTAACACATGTCTCACCCCGGAGTCCCAAAATTTGGAGGAGATTAAGATTCAAAAAGGTGCTAGGTATCGGCTGGTCAGGTCATGGTTTTCACTTCTGTGGAAGCATCTGGGATCTTTTCCCTTGGAAATTTAGGATGAATTGTGCCTGCCTTTTACATCTTTACAGAAGGAAATCGAGAGGCGCGTTAGAAAATGGCTGTGGGTTGCCGGCTAAGTTGACAACGCTTGTATATAAACCAGGACCCAGAGTGCCATTTTGTTACGGCACAAACTCCACCGAGCGTGCGTGTTGCGCGCGTATGTGATTTTTTTTCTTTAAAAAACAAACAAACCCCTAAGTATTAACGCATCTGTGTTCTGGGATTTTGATAAAAGTGGAAGTTAAAAAGGGATAAGTTGGTCGTTTGCAATCAGCAGGTCTTGAAGTTGGACGGCTGCCCTTTGCCCTTTTGGTTCTTGAATCCCCGAAGCTAAATTTCCTCGGTGGTCAGCTTACTCTCTTCTCCAGTCAGAAGGTGTGTCCTTGGAAAGGTGTTGATCGTAAATATAGCAGCCTTTTGGTTAGTTCATGCCCACGGGGCGCTGCTCCTTCCGAGACCAATGATATGAATTTAAAAGCTGGCCACTAGTCATCCCTGCACCTCTGATCAAGTTAAAGCGTTCCAAAACTTTCTCAAAATCAGCATTGTTTTAACCGTTTTGCCATATGGTGGGGCTTCCAAAAACCCACTTTGTTTCTTGCAGGAAAGAGCTGGTGAAGTATTGTTCATACCGCTTCACCGGTCTTGGATTTAGGCCAAAATAGCTTCTTTGTGAGGAATTGCTGGATCCTGGAGGTCTGGATTTCAGATGCGGTTGTTTTTGAGAGAATGCTGCAGCGCTGAGGCCGGGGGCTACACCTGTGCACAAATGTCATATGTGGGGTGTGCTCTGTTGTTGATGCCTTTGAGGAATGGGGCATGGATGTCCCCCGTTTGTCCAGTCTTGAAAGGAGTTGTTGAACTTAGCAGGTAGACCTCATGGCTGAATTCTGCTTTGAACTAGAACACTAGCACCAGCTCTGGAATTTGCTGTCTTATTGGAAAAGCCGTGTACAATTTCAAAATGTTTTTTATATATATATATATATATATACACACACACACACACACACATGTATGTATGTATGTATGTATGTATGTATGTATGTATGTATGTATGTAGGGGATGCGGTGGCTCAGGGGCTAAGACAGCTGAGCTTGTTGATCGAAAGGTCGGCAGCTCAGCGGTTCGAATCCCTAGTGCTGCCGTGTAACGGGGTGAGCTCCCGTTACTTGTCCTAGCTTCTGCCAACCTAGCAGTTTCAAAAGCACGTAAAAATGCAAGTAGAAAAAATAGGGACCACCTTTGGTGGGAAGGTAACAGCGTTCTGTGCGTCTTTGGCATTGAGTCATGCCGGCCACATGACCATGGAGACGTCTTCGGACGGCGCTGGCTCTTCGGCTTTGAAACGGAGATGAGCACCGCCCCCTAGAATTGGTAACGACTAGCACGTATGTGCGAGGGGAACCTTTACCTTTACATATACATATACATATATATATATATATATATATATATACACACACACACACATACATACACACACACACACAGTTGAGATGGGAGGAGAGCAAAAATAAGCACGTTCCAAATCTTTTAGACGGCTTTATCGAAGCTGCGATCATCTTGCAGAATACGTAGCTCTGCAAAGCAATTTCAAAAGGCAGAAACGGAAGCCCACTTCTCAAAGTCACTTGGAGATATTTGTTTGTTTGCTGTACTTGGGCTTAATTGCGCGTGCTTGTGTGCGTAACACCAAGGAAGAGTGTGCAGGCAATACCCTTGAACCAAAGCCTCGGTGCTGGAAGGACGATACACACAAAAGTCTCACCGTACGAGTTTGCAAATTCAGCACGCCAACGTCGAATTGCAAGGAGTCAACACAAATTTCCTTATCGGTGCTTCACTTGTATACCTTTGGAGAGAGACAGACAAACTATGTGGAAGGCAATGGACTCACAACGGGTTATTAAGATATTAGCATTACACGGCTGGCTGTTCTGTATTTAGCATCCCTTAATTTGGGTAATTGGGAGAAGCAAATAAGGTTTTGGTATGACATTCAATGAAGAGGTGGTTCTATCCAATGGGCACATCAGCCTCCAGTAAAAGCAGTGGTATCGTAAATTCAAGAGGACCGGCTAGTACAGGATGTTTTGGGGGGGATAGAGTTGTGCTCGAACTACGACTGATGTCCCCTTTCGCATTAAAATGAAGCTGCTAAAATTTTAGCCTTTTTGAGAATAAAGCTGACCTTTTAAAAGTTTTGCATTTTTTTCCTCTTTCTTGCGGTTTACTTTTTTTTTCTTTTCAAAATCCAACTAGTGGTGGAATTCAATGTTTTTTAATACCGGTTCTGTGGGCGTGGTTTTGTGGGCGTGGTGTGGCATTGTGGGCGTGGCAGGGGAAGGATACTGCAAAATCTCCATTCCCACTCCACTCTGGGGCCATCCAGAGGTAGCATTTGCTGGTTCTCCGAACTACTCAAAATTTCCGCTACTGGTTCTCCAGAATCTGTCAGAACCTGCTAAATTTTACCCCTGAATTTAACATTAGTTATAAAAAACACCAATTTATCCATCCTTGCAGATGTAGAACACAGCCTCCAACATTCATTTATTAATGAGCAGACAAGAGAGGGAACTTTTCATTCTGTACAGGTGGTCCTCGACTTACAGCCGTAACGGAACTCCACATTTCCCTTGCTAAGCGAGACAACCCTTTAGTGAGTTTTGCCCCGTTTTAGGACCTTCCTGCCACTGCAGTAAATCTCCGCAGTGTAGTAACACTGTTGTTAAGCGAATCTGGCTTCCCTGTTTTACGTTTGTCAAAAGGTCGCGCAAGGGGATCACGTGACCAGACACTGCAAAAAATACATGCGTTGCCGAGCCTCTGGGTTTTGATCACATGACCAGGCGAATGCGGCAATGATCGTGTGACAAACTGTTATCAGTCACTTTTTTCATGTGCCGTTGTAACTTTGAACAGTCGCTAAATGAATAGTTGCAAGTGGAGGACTACCTGAATATAATTTTAGGGCTAAAATATATGAGTTGCAACTGTAGGAATTTAGCACCCACCCACCTCCTAGAAGAATGAAATATTTTAGAAAATACTTAAAAGGCAGAATATATTTTACATGTTTAAACATGTTTTAAAGACAAAGCAGCTTCCTGACTCCCCCCTCCCCACCTTTGTCAATGGGCCATTAAAGCCTCAGCCAAGCTAACTCATTCTCCCCACCTTTGTTAATGGGCCATCATCATCTGCATCATAATAGAACCCATCTAGCAACTGAAACTCACCACATGGCACCTGGGAAGATTACATCAGCCAGCAAGGCTAGCTAAGACCCCCACCCCCTGGGAGTCTGACAACCAATCAGGATACTCTTCCTGTGCCCCAGAAAGTTCAAAGCTCAGAAAAAGCATAAAACCAGGGAGCACACAGGATCTCAGCCCCTTTTCTGTTCAGGATCTCAAGCCATGTGATCCTGACCACCATTAAACCATCTTTCCAAGCAGCCTCCATGTTTCCAGTGTCTTTGTCCCCACTTGGAACTGAACCCAGATGGATATTTCTTCCAACACAACCTTGAGGGAAAGATGGTGGTTACTTGATCTGGAAGCTTCTTTCAAGTTGTGATTAATCCTGAATGTCTACACCTCCTGTCTGTAGATTTATTATTTTATTTTATTTACAGTTCTTATATACAGCCATAGGACTTCCAGCAACTTACAATATCAAAATTTAAAATGTCAGCAGACAAATTACAGGTAGTTCTTGTTTAACCGTGCTGGTTGGAACGAGAAAGTCTTGTCATTAAGCAACACAGTTTTAAGTTGAACAATGTGTTCATGGTGCTTAGCGAGGGCAGTTCCAGCAATCCTGGTTGCCATTGTTAAACAATTAAACAATGGGTGGGTCATTAAGTCTCACCTGACTTAACATCTGACTTCCTGCTGGCTTCCCCAATTCGTTTATGGAAGCTGGTAGAGAAAATCACAAATCATAAGCACTGGGACGCTGTGACAGCTGTTAAGTTAAAAAAAAACCTGGTCATAATTACCATTAGTTCAGAAGCAGTGGTAGAATTCGATTTTTTTTTACTGCCGGTTCTGTGGGCGTGGCTTGGTGAGTATGGTGTGGCTTGGTGGGCGTGGCAGGGGAAGGATACTGCAAAATCGCCATTCCCTCCCCATTCCAGGAGAAAGATATTACAAAATCCCCATTCCCTCCCCACTCCTGGGGAAGGATACTGCAAAATCCCTATTCCCTCCCCACTCCTGGGGGAAGGATATTGCAAAATCTCCATTCCCACCCCACTCTGGGGCCAGTCAGAGGTGGTATTTGCTGGTTCTCTGAACTACTCAAAATTTCCGCTACCAGAACCCGTCAGATTTCACCCCTGTTCAGAAGCCATCATAAATTCAAATGGTTGCTGAATGAGTGGTCATTAAAGCAAGAAGCACCTGTACATCAAACTGATGAAACTGTTAACTCATCTTGTCTTCTCATCCAAGCAACAAATCTAAGGTTTTGCAAACAAGCTCAGTTTAAGTCACCTTCTTTCCAAATCTGGGGTCGGGGTGGGTGGGTGGGGGAAACTCTTCCGAGAGCTGTGACAAAGTTAATTTCTTCCACCCCATATATGTGTCAGCATTTCATACCTAAGTATCCCAGATCAGTGGTCACCAATCTTTCGGACCTCAAGGACCACTAAATTCTAATTTACAATCCTGCAGACCACTAATACGATCTGCCTAATGACCAGACTGGGTGGGCGTGGCTAAGTGGTCATGTGATTGGTGGGCATGGCCAACTCGATGCCATTCACGTCAAAGGGGCGCCTCGTCAGCCTCTACTGGCCCCTCCCTTCCCAGCCACTCCTTGCCTGCCCACTTGGGCTCCTTAGGGCCCCAACAGGTAGCAGTTGTTGGGAGCTAAGCAGCCACCACGAGAAAGAGTCCATAGTTTGAGGACTCCTGATTTAGTGCAATATAAAAAATGCAAACAATTTTTCTACGGATCACCAAAATTTTCTCGCGGACCACCAGTGGTCCAGGGATTACCAGCTGGTGACCGCTGTCCCCGATAGCTTGGGTCTATTTGAATGAGATGGTCCTGGAGATGTTTAGGGGCCAAACTATAAAGGGTTTTTCTGGGAGTTGAAATCCACAAGGTCATAAAGTTGCCAAGGTTGGAAATGCCTGCCCTACACCACTTCAAACAAGTGGTTGTCCAATCTCTTCTTAAAAATCTCCACCCATAACTTCTGGAGGCAAATCCTTCCGCTGATTAATTGTTCTCACCGTCAGGAAATTTCTCCTTAGTTCTAGGTTGCTTCTCTCTTTGATTAGTTTTCCATCCATTGCTTCTTGTCTTGCCTTCAGGTGCTTTGGAGAATAGGTTTCTGAGATCTTTAAATAATTCACCGTTGCACCATCTCCGTGGTCACGTGATCAATGGGGAAGCCAGATTCAATTAGCAACCATGTTACTAACAACTGCATTAACAGCTATGGCTAGAAAGGTCATCAAATGGAGGAAAAGTCACTTAACGAATGTCTCACTTAGAAATTTGGGGCTCAATTATGATCCTGATTTGAGGATTACCTGTAGTCGGCCAATTCTCCATGAATGGTGGACATATAAGTAGCCTGAACATTAATTTTTATTTTATTTATTTATTAGGCTTAAGAGAGCTAGCAAATCAGAAAGGTTCAAGGCGGTCATATGACAAAGGAAGACGGAACACCGAAGACGACAAATGGATTCAATTTCAATTTTCTAGGAAAGAGTCCCTCAGTGCTCTATCACAGTGATGGCTAACCTTTTTGCCATCGCGTGCCAGGATGGGGGTGTGTGGGGAAGATTTGCACACATGCGTGACCACACTCATAATTCTATGCGCCCCGCCCTGCGCATGCAACCCCTCTCCCGCCCCTGCTCCTGGCACGTGATGGCCTGGTAGGCCCGTTTTTCTTTCTCACTTGGCTCCAGGTCATCTCTATGAATCTGGGGAGGGAGAAAACAGCCTTCCCCACCCCCTTGGAGGCCCTCCGTAGGCCCGAAATGGCCCATTTCCCAATTTCCGGTTGGACAGGAAGTGACGTTTTTTGCTGTCCCCAGCCTCCAGAGCCGCTCTAGGAATCTCTGGAGGCTGGGGACAGCAAAAGATCACTTCCTGTCCAACCGAAGTTGGGAACGGGCCATTTGGGCCTCCAGAGGCCTGGGAAGGCTATTTTGCCTCCCAGATGCATAGAGAGGATCTGGAGCCAGTGAGAAAATAGCCTTCCCCAGGCCCTCTGGAGGCCAGTGAGAAAATAGCCTTCCCCAGGCCCTCTGGAGGCCAGTGGAGAAAATAGCCTTCCCCAGGCCCTCTGGAGGCCCAAAATGGAGGCCCAAAATGGTTTCCCAATTTCCAGTTGGACAGGAAGTGACGTTTTTTGCTGTCCCCAGCCTCCAGAGCCGCTCTAGGAATCTCTGGAGGTGGGGGACAGCAAAAAGATCACTTCCTGTCCAATCGGAAGTTGGGAAACGGGCCATTTTGGGCCTCCAGAGGGCCTGGGGAAGGCTATTTTTGCCCTCCCCAGATGCATAGAGAGGATCTGGAGCCAGTGAGAAAGAAAAACGGGCCTTCCCCACCCCCCGCAGGCCCTCCGGAGGCAGGAAACAGCCTGTTTCCCTACTTCTGGTGGGCCCAGAAGGTCCAAAAATCAGCTGGCTGGCATGCGCACTGGAGCTGAGCTGGTGTGTCCACTGATATGGCTACACGTGCCACCTGTGGCACATGTGCCATAGGTTCGCCGTTGCGGCTCTTTTAGATATAATCCATTCCTTAAAATGATCCGACGGAATATGAACAAACCCTGCTATATACCAGTGATGGCGAATCTTTTAGACAATGAATGCCCAAACTGAAAGGTGCACGTGCACGTGTGCAGACATGCGCATGCACGGACATGCGTGCATGCGCGGAAATGCACGCATGCACAGCAGAGACCCGAAGACCAGCTGGCCGGTGGGAATTGGGGCATCCCAACATCGGCAGCACGGCAAGAGGCAAGATCTTTTTCTTTTGTGAGCTTCTGTTTCATCGTTTGCAGGGAAATAGAAGGTCATGGAGGAAACGCCACGGAGATCTGACCTGGGGCGAGGGCGCACATGTCAGCCGAGAGGGGTCTGCATGCCACCTCTGGCACACGTGCCATAGGTTCACCATCACAGCTATATACAGTATTTATATATTTTTTTTAAAAAAACAAGCTTTTGCTGTCCCGGCTCCAAATTTACAACTATTGAAACTGTACTCCAAGTACGACTGTGACCGAAAAGACGTTATTTCAAAATGAAAGGTGTCTTCAAGAGGTTGGCTGTGATAGGGTGGCCTCCGCGTTGGGCAGCTGGTCATGACCGGAGAAGAGTTCAGAAGACCAGTCTGCGACGTGAGGCACGGGGGAAGGTGTGGGCAGCCGCTTTGATCTGCTGAAGTCTACCAAAGGTGGTTTGTCAGGCGATTCAGTGACCGGCGCACCAAGCGTCGCTCTCTGTTGACGTACAGGTTGGCCTTCAACATCAGCTTCTTCTGGTTCCTGCTTTTTAGGAAGAACTCTGACTTTTGCTAATTTCGAAAGGTTCTTTAGACTCGAGGATCCTCCTTGGTTTTCATAAAGAGGAAAACCCTCCATAACTCGCCCATCGCTGTGAAGCCTGATGAAGCTTTTCGTCCTCTTCCTTCTCCACGATTTTACATCCTGATCTTGGATTTTCCCCAAAGGAGGACTCCCTCCTTGGCCACCATCTTCAGACAGCGACTCTTGGGCTGAGAGGCGGCTCAGAGGTCCACACGGGCTGTCCGTGCCAGCTTCTGCATTGCTTGGCCTTGCGGACGGTGAGAACTTGCTGATGAGCTGTTTCACTAAAGAGTTTTTAGACGGGAGCGTAGACCTTTTACACCTGGCCTTGTCCCAGGGCAATTTATTCAGGGGGAATTGGCTTAGAAAGGATCCTTTCCCTGCAGAGAGCCTGTCTGGATGACAAGGCCTTGCGAGGAGAATGGAGCGCGGAGCGGGAGTGAAGTCCAGGGTACCAACAGGGCTGCATTCAGACTTGAACCCTGAGCCAACAATTGGAGTACTTGTTTTGGGGACTGAGACATCCATTGTATCATACAACGATAACCCCAAATGAGAAGTAGTCCAGCTAGCATTTCTCTTACCTTGCCTTGGCATGAATTCTGACGTTATACAGTTTGGGGTCAGCGTGCCAGCCCGTGGCGTGACTATCTGGGGCCCACGTAACGTTGCTGGAGTGCTTTTCGTCGATCCCCGGGCGCTAATATCAAAGAGATCTGCCGAAGCATCAAAATTGGCCTCGGGCCAACTGGAACCCACCTGTGGGAAACAGAAGATGTCCCTTCCTCTCCAAGAACAGTCATCTTCTTCTGTGAGCAACTCGTTCTCTTTATTTTCGCCTGATTTTTCATCGAGAACCGAGACAGGACGCTGCTCTTGACCGTTTGGGAGATTGGTAGTGGAGCTGCCATTGTCAAGTGTGGCATGAAATTCAATCAAGCCTTCGGCGGAGACTTCTGGAGCGGTTACACCTCCTGTGGCACCGGGAGGAGAGGAGGAAGCAAGGTGTTCCTTAGGACTCTGGTGGGGCAAAGGGTGCCATGGATTTGCTAGCCCATAGCTGGATTGGATGCTAATTTTGCATGATGAACCTTTTGGCTCCGATGCTAAGGGGCCTTCTAATATATCACCACAGTTTCCTTTCGCGGAAAGTCTACTTCCTAGTCCGTCCCTAGTGGTGAGACTTTGTGGAGAAGGATACAAACAAGGCTTCTGACCTTCATGTACGTCTCCCTTATCTCGCGTCGAGTTTGGGCCCCTGAAATTGTAAGCCAATTGGTTGTCTGATGTAACAAACCCATCTTCGTCTTTTTGCTTCTCCGAGCTGGCCTGGCATGTATCTAAAGCTGCAGAATGTTCTGCGTCTTCCGATGAGGTGGACGACCAAGTAAGCCCGAACGAGTATGGCCAGAGGGTAAAAAAACCATTTTTGGGACTTGATTGAGTCGCATCCAAATCCTCAGAGAGATGGAGGCTCTTTAATTCTCCGCTTGGGTGATCAGATGCCAGGACATGATCCGGAGGCCGTAAAGCCTCATGACTCTGCTTAAACGGAGAACTTCGCTTCTGTTTGATATAATGGATAACGGTGTAGCCCACAAGCCCAGGGTGGGGCAGGGACATTTCACAGGCGATGAGAGTTTTGGTGCTTCTTTCCCTTGGGCGGCCATTTTGCAATAAGGGCTTGTCAGAAGGGACAACGTAGGGCATGTCAGAACCCTGCAAAGAAATGACAAAGAAATGTTTCTTGACTCAAAATAGCAATTCATATCATGATTTACGGCTGCAGCACATATTCTGAAACCATGACAGGCTTGTAATTAAGCGTGCAAAAACTTTCTTTGCTTTCTAGCAGAATCAAACGGAGAGTGCCATTCCTTCCTAAAGTAGACTCTGAATTTATGCTGAGAGGTTTCTCTGCCAACGCGTCTATCTGCCTTTGTGAAATTCCCTACCCATATAATTAAAGAATAGTGTTAAAATGAGGCTGGAGTTTTGTTTGAATCATCTCACCAAATTTTTCAGAGCTGGAGAGTCACTGCATAAAACCTACTATCTCTTTTGATCGGTAACGTCTCCGAAATCTCACAGGCTATGCAAGTAGTCCTCATTTAGTGACCAAACCTGGGACCAGCAACTCAGTCGTTAAGCAAAGCTACTGTCCTTATGATCTCATTTCAGTTCTCCTTTGTTTTGCAGACCGGCAAAAAGTGGCAAATGTGACGACTGGTCGCGAAGTTACTTTCTTCATCACCGGAGGAACGGTTGTTGAACAAGGCAGTTGCTAAAAAAGGGCTGCCTATTATTTTGGTCCGCCAGTAGCCTGCGGAGCTGGCAATGGAGTAAGACAGCAATGATGCTGAGGAAGAACATGGGCCAGTCCTGGAGGCTGGGGGAGGCCTGGATGAAGGCTCTGTGTCAGAGGCAGAGGTGGGGCCAGGGCCATGGGGGAATGAGGTGCGAACTACGGAGCCTCCAGAGGCTGACATTAGTGAGGGAGAGAAAGAGGAGGAGCTTGTTCCTAATGCACGCATGATAAGAGCTGCCAGGAGGCAAGAGCAGCTCAAGCAAAGAGGACTACTCGGGAGTAGGGCCAAGAGATGATTGGTCCCTTCCATAAGGCTTAAAAGACCAGCAACGGTGTTTGGGCTCTTTGCCGGAAAACAGTGTTGATAGCTTTGTCTTGCTGCATTTGTTTCTTATCAGCGTTTTCTGATTTTGAACTTTTGCCAAGGCAGGCCTTTGGCAGTTTGCCTAATTAAGACCAAAGTTGGTGATAAGACTGAGGAATTGTGTTGGGAAGAATTTGCTTTCATTTAGTTTGCACTACGCTGAGAATGAGTTAATTCTCAGCTGTTCTAATAAAGTTTGTTTGTTTTTAAACTGACTTGAGTTTCCTACTACCTACTTGGGCCTGGGTCACAACACCTATATAAGTTTCACAAGATCTCAGGGACCTTACCCTGAGGCAAATATATTGAGGCCCCATGAAATCAGCTAAAAAGTTGGTGTCCTTATAAAATTCCACCCTCTTCCCCCCCCCCAAATGTATTTAATCTGAGCAGTTACAGGTCCTGTTTGGAGGAACGTGGAAGTCCAGGTGTTTACAGATTGTTGTGTTGCTGACTCCTGGAGAGGGTTTATACCAGGGGTCTCAAACTCAAGGCCTGAGGGTGGGATCCTGCCCATGGGGCCACCCTGGAAACCCTGGCCCCACCTCTGCCTCTGACGCCGAGCCCTCATCCAGGCCTTCCCCAGCCTCCAGGACTGGCCCACACTCTTCCTCAGCCTCATCACTGTCCAACTCTGTTGCCAGCTCCGCAGGCTGCTGGCGGACTCCAACACCGGGGAGACGGCATGCGGCCTGCCCAGGCTCCGTTTTCAGCCATGGCAACCTCCTGCAGCCCTTTGCCAGTGAAAACGGAGCTCGAGGAGGCTGTTGAAGCTGAAAACGGAGCCCAGGCAGATTGCATGCGGCCTCTCCAAGCTCCTTTTTCCCTGGCAGAGGGCTGCGGCTGAAAACGGAGCTTTGACGAGTGATGTCAAGATGGCCACGCCCCCTGGCCACGCCCACGCCCCCCAAGCCAAACACAACCCTGATGTGGCCTTCAATGAAATCAAGTTCGACATGCCTGGTTTATAGCATTTAGCAGTTACGCATGAGGATTATAGTCTTGTACAATTTGGGACACAACATTATAAACGTCAGAAGATGCACCTGGATCAAGATAGAATCAACGTTCCAATTACGGGAACTGTTATTTCAGCCTGTTAAATGCCAATTATGAGGATGCTCACAATTTAAAGCAGAAACCTGATCAGGCACACCCAGAAGCTTGCCCAACAACGTAAATTATCTGTCACGCTTAAATTGCACGTTTCTTAGAAGATTTAATCCGAGCAGAACCGTCACCTTAATCCTGAAGACAAACTTCTTCCCAACAAAGCAAGTTTCAACGGCATGAAATACTGCACCAAACACGGCATCATTTCCATCCTCTCCTGCTTCTCGGTTCAGTTCTTCGATGTATCTGGACGGGGAATAATTTGATTTCTAATTCAGCAGCACTCTCGCAACACTTTTAAAAAGTTATACACAGGAAGGGACTCGAACAACCTGCCTTTTGATAAATGTTTCATGTTGCTTGTGAGCAACTCCCACAAGCCCTTTAAAAATCCAGTCCAAGTTGCTGAATTCAGGATTTCGAGGCACACAATAAACAAAGCAACACATTTCTGCTTTGTGACCCAATTCCTGTTTTGCTGATAATCATTTATCTGCGTAGTTATAAATCCTTCCGGATGATTTAACCGGGTGTTGATATTTTTTTCCCCTTCGTACATCAAGATTCATCCAGAAAACTTTAGGTATCTCTAATCCATGGCTACAATCATGGAAATTGTGTTGTCAGTTACACAGAAATTGCCTTCCAAACTGACAGTTGTTGGATAGGCAAGATAGTTGTTAAGTGAGTTTGGTCCCATTTTATGACCTTTCTGTCGTGTCCCACTCCTCCGCTGACGGCCGGGTCAGGGAAATCCGAATCAGGCTTGCCTCTGCAGCTCTGCCAAAATCCTAGCAAAGTTCTCAAGGCAGGCAGGAGACCAGAAAGTGACTTCAGCAAGGTATGTTAGACTTTGCCTGACTCAGAGAATGCCAGAAAGCAGATCCTTTATATAGGCCATGGGGTGTGGCTCCATGACTCAGCACTTATCCAGGCCTGCCCCTCCCTTCCTTTTGCTGACGTCGCCTCTCAAGTCTTCTGAAGCGAGGGTCACTCCAGGCTGCAGCTGTTGGTAATTAACCTCCCTCAGGCTCACATGCTGTGGGGGAGGGGGAGGGGTCTAGTTGCTCCGTTTGCCTGGGCATGGAGCCAGAGCTGGGGGCTGGAGGTATTTCCTCCTCTTCAGCCTGTCTGGGCATGGAGCCAGGGCTGGGGCCGGGAGGCATACTAGGACATTCCTCAGCGTTCGGAAGCAGATAAGAAGGCCCCGGCTGCGGTGAAAGCGGGCGAGACACAACACTTTCTTGCCACAGTTGTGAAGAGAATCACTGCAGTTGTTAAGTGAGTCCCACGGTTGTTAAGTGAGTCTGGCTTCCCCGCTGACTTTGCTCGTCGGAAGGTCGCAAAAGGGGATCACGTGACCCTGGGACACTGCAACCGTCATGAATACATGCCAGTTGCCACGTGTCTGAATTTTGATCATGTGACCACAGGGATGCTGCCACGGTCGTAAGTGTGAAAAACGGTCGTAAGTCCATTTTTTTTCAGTGCCGTTGTAACTTCTGATGGTCATAAATGAATGGTTGTTAACTTGTAGACGTATTTTCCATTTCAAGCGGAAGTTTGGCATAAAAGCAACAATCACTTTCACTAGTCAGAAAAACAACTACAGTAGTGGCCAAAATTGTGGAAACCTTTTGGGAAAAAGTGTCTTTTTGAGGTTTGATGGCTAATAACTCCACTTTTTTTTTTTTTTTTTTGAGTTTCAAGAGAATCCTCTTCCACTGCTGGAATGGCCTGGGAATAGCTCAGACCTTAATTAATTAATTTATTTATTTTTCGTATTTTTATACTGCCCTTCTCCGAGGACTCAGGGCGGTGTACAGCATAGATAAAACATAGATATCAAAAAAATTTAAAATACAATTGAAACCCAATTGATAATCTATGGAGCCGACTAAAGAAACTTGTTAGTCAGAAGCGACTCAGCAATAAAACCCAGTTAATAGAAGCCATCCTTCAATCTTGGTTTCAACATGATAACAGCTGCAGAATTCAAAGACTTGGTTCACTCCATGGGAAGACGTTGTAAGGCCGTCATTCATGCTAAAGGTTTCCCAACTAAGTATTGGGGATCATTTTTGTACATCTCGTTTTTTTTGTACGTGTTTCACTTTTCTTCTTTATACTGTAACTGCTATTCTAATAGCAAATCCTTTCTAAACGTTATTGCATTATTATTATTATTATTATTATTTATTAGATTTATAAACCGCCCTTCTCCCGAAGGACTCAGGGCGGTGTACAGCCAGAATAAAAAAGCAAAGCAATATACAGTTAAAATACAGTTAAAAAACTTATTATACAATATGGCCGAATTTAAAATAATTAAGAATCTAAAAAACCCCAATTAAAACCAAAGAGAAAATTTAAAAGTCAAAACTAAACAATTTAAGAAAGCCCCGCACGAACAAACAGATATGTTTTCATTACATTACATTCTTGATTAAATTATCTTTCCATTTGATATATAATTTTATGGTACTACTCAAAAAAAAAAAAAAAGTGGTGTTATTAGCTAGTTTTAGAAAAATACACTTTTCCCGAAAGGTTTCCACAATTTGGGCCACTACTTTATGATTTTTACATTGGAGAAAGGGGTGCTTCACATCATGTTGATCCAGTTCTACAGAGGAATGATTGAGTATGTCACCTGCACCTCTATAACTGTCTGGTTTGGTTCTGCAACCCAACAAGACAGACGCAGACCTTTAGACAGGAAAAAGCCGAAGTTGCTACAGGGGAGTGCTGGAAAAGTCACTGAATGAATGGTTGTTAAACAAGGACATTTTACTTGTGAGCCAAGCACAAAGGCTGAGGGAACCTAGGTTACAATAAGACAGGAACAAAACATTTACTGGTCTCTGGCAACATTCTTAAAAAGCCTTTATTCCTTGCTCAACTTTCTCTGCAACCACAATTATCAAATCTGTGAAATATTTTAAATAAATTAGACAACCTTAGGCTGTTGAGGAAAAAAAAATATTTATCTGCCCGTTACTCATTTTCAGTACAGAATTTAAATGTTCTGGGCAAGAATCCAACAGCTATATTTTCTTTTGATATAGAAAACTGGTGTTAATGAACATATTCCAATGTTCTTATAAAAGAGAAGACAAAGGTGAAGGATAATTTTCCCCAGGTTAATCATGAATTCAGGGAAATGTGAACTCGGAGAGTTTTTAGACTCAAGCCGAGAACGTTTCTCCATTTAACACACCGGTCCTGCCACAAATTTTACAGCTCCGCAAAATTAATTGCCATTATTAATATATACCAGCTTGGTATCCAGGCAGCATAGCTATTCTGAGAGATATAATTAAATCATTCAAGTAAGGTGGAAGGAGTAGGGTCACACTTCTCAGTGAAGTAATTCCTTTCTTTACCTTTGCAGGCCTTTGGCTGTAACTCCAAAATAGGTATCTAAGCAGCTTCCAAATACTGTGACCTCAAAAACATCATGGGTGTCGGCTACCTCCAGCGAAAGTCGGTACCTGTAGTTTGCTTCTTTGGTGTCACCCGAACAAGCACACTTCTGGCAATGGTATCTGACAAAAGAAAGGCAACGAAGGGATTTAAATGTTGTAGGATTGCATGAAAAGTCTCACTGTTGCAGTAGGCCTCAGGCAAGGGTGTCAAACTCAATTTTGTTGAGGGCCGCATCAGGGTTGTGCTTGACCTCAGGGGGCCGGGGTGGGTGTGGCCAGCTCATCAACGCTTGTGTCGGGGGCACCTGTGGTGGCCAAGTGCTAAGGCAGGACTTCCCTCATACCCTCCCTCATTCTTTCTCCTTCCTTCCTTCCCCTTTTCCTTCTCTCTTCGTTCTTTCTTCTTCCTTCCTTTTCTTCTTTTTCCTTCCTTTTTTCTTCTTCCTTCTCCTCTTCTTCCTTGCTCTTTTCCTATCTCTCCTTCTTTGTCTTTCCTCTTTCCCTTTCTCCTTTCCTGTCCCTTTCTGAATGCTCAAATGCACAAGGGGAAACATTTCTCCTTTTGTTTTGTTTTTCTAGCCCTCTGCCAGCAAAAACGGAGCTCAGGAGTGGGGGGTGTTTTCACTGGCAGAGGCACGGCGGGCTGGTCCTTTGCCGTTTCCAGGGCAGCCCCGCGGGCCAGCTCTAAACACCCTGCGCGCCGGATATGGCCCGCAGACCTTGAGTTTGACAACCCTGGCCTAAGGTTAATGTTGGACCTGTCACAACTTAAGCCTCTGAACAGAAATGAACCTTGGTTCCATTTGTTGAGAAAGCTTATAGTTTATTAGAGGTTGAGTGTATCGCAGTATTGATCCTGAGCAATTGTCATAAACATCAACTACGTGCCAAGCAGGGGTGAAATCCAGCAGGTTCTGACAGGTTCGGAGAACCGGCAAATACCACCTCTGGCTGACCCCAGAGTGGAGTGGGAATGGGGATTTTGCAATATCCTTCCCCTGCCACGCCCACAGAACCAGTAGTAAAAAAAAATGGATTTCACCACTGGTACCAAGGGTCCAAATTTTGATCACATGACCATGGGGATGCTGCATAAGTGTGAAATAACGGTCATAAGTCACTTTTTTCAGTGCTGTTCTAACCTTAGTTGTTAAACAAATGACTGTATAAGTCAGAGGTGTCAAGCTCAAGGCCCGGGGTCTGGATCTGGCCCGCAGAGTGCTTAAATCTGCCCCACGGGGCCACCCAGGAAACAGCAAAGGACTGCCCCGCAGTGCCTCTGCCAGCGAAAATGGAGCTTGGGAGGGCTGCATGCGGCCCTCCTGAGTTCCATTTTCCCTGGCAGAGGGTTGCAGGAGGCCACTGCAGCCGAAAATGGAGCTCCGTTTTTGTTGGCAGATTATTGCAGGAGGCCGTCACAGCCGAAACAGAGCTCGGGAGCCTGTTTTCGCTGTCAGAGTGCTCGGGCCATCACAGGCTCCCCTGACCCGAGTTACATTGAGCTGGCCATGCCCACCCTGGCCGCGTCTACCTTGGCCCCCGCAAGGTCAAACACAACCTCGATGCGGCCCTCAATGAAATCGAGTTTGACACCCCTGGTATAAGCTGAGAACTATCTGTAATTCTTCGAGATGGAGCATACCGTTTGAATTGCAGGGATACTTTGGAAAAGCAACTGTGACATGATGGATACACAAAGCTGCTGTTCTGGATGGAAATCACAGAGGCAACCAGGAAGTGTCCGCCATTCATGTGCTTTCACATTTATCTATCGGGGGAGAAAAAATAGTTTTAGTTAACCCTGATTGTATGGAATTATACAATGGAAATAGTTCTTACGCTAGAAACACCTTACACCAAATGTCTATTTGTTGGGGGAATAACTCGCTGGGTGAATTTACATCTTATAATATTGCAGGTACTGTATATTACATGACTAAAAAAGCAGACAAATTTTTGCCAAGTATCCTGGAGCAGACAATCCTGTCTAATTGCACAACTTACTCGGCAGTGTGGAATGAACATTTAACACAAGGCGTGAAGTGGTGTGGAGTCTTCCTGAGAAGAAGTAACATATTTCTATAAATATTATGTTATAACATAATAACAGAGTTGGAAGGGACCTTGGAGGTCTTCTAGTCCAACCCCCTGCCCAGGCAGGAAACCCTACACCATTTCAGACAAATGGCTATCCAACATTTTCTTAAAAATTTCCAGTGTTGAGATGATGAACTGAAGCCCAAGAAAGTCGGACGACAGCAACGGAATGAAGAGTCGGTGAGTCCTCAACTTATGACCACAACTGAGCCCAAAATTTCTGTTGCTAAGCGAGACGGTTGTTGAGTGAATTCTGCCCCGTTTTATGACCTTTCTTGCCAGAACTGCTAAGTTAATCACAACAGTAGTTAGTAACACAATTGTTAAGTAAATCTGGTTTTTCCATTGATTTTTGCTTGTCACAAGATTGCAAATGGTGATTACTATCATGCGACAGTTGCCAAGTCTCTAAATTTTGATCACATGAGCACGGAGATGCCGCTATGGTCATAAGTGTGAAAAACGGTCATAAATCACTTTTTTTTCAGTACCGTTGTTTAACTTTGAACAGTCACTAAATGAACTGTTGTGCACCAGCTCTTTGCCATTCCCCTCTGGGGAAAGAGAGGGCATGAGATCACCCACAAGTGCTCCAGGCAGTACTTCCTCATGAGGAGATCGCAATGCAGTGGGTTTGGAGCTCTAGGACAAGGGGATAACCATCTTGTAGCTCAAACTGTGGTCAGATCAAAATCAGATTGGCAGTTTGGGTTGACAGTGTGAGCCTTACCTAATGGTTGCGAGCAGAGGTGGGTTTCAGGAGGATCTGACCAGTTCTAGAGAACCAGTAGCAGAAATTTTGAGTAGTTCGGAGAACAGGTAGTAAAAATTCTGACTGGCCCCGCCCCCATCTATTCTCTGCCTCCCAAGCCCCAGCTGATTGGGAGGAAATGGGGATTTTAGAGTATCCTTCCCCTGGAGTGGGGTGGGAATGGAGATTTTACAGTATCCTTCCCCTGCCACGCCCACCAAGCCATGCCATGCCCACCAAGCCACACCCACAAATCGGTAGTAAAAATTTTTTGAAACCCATCACTGGTTGCGAGAGACAGCAAGTAAGCCATATGGATCTCTTCCAGAATGCACCTCTAGAATGACATCAGTCCAGAAGTCCTTGTTCTAGTGAATGAGTCACTGGCCATCCTATGCCACCAGACTCCAAATTTTGGGCTTAGACAATCTAGAACTATGCCGACTTCAGTCTGACCTAAGCATAATACATAAAATCATCTACTACAATGTCCTACCTGTCAATGACTACTTCAGCTTCAACCACAACAATACACGAGCAAATAATAGATACAAACTCAAGGTAAACCTTGATTGCAGATAATATGACTTCAGTAACAGAGTGGTCAATGCCTGGAATGCACTGCTTGACTCTGTGGTTTCTTCCCCAAACCCCCAAAACTTTAAGCTTAAACTGTCTCCTGTTGACCTCACCCCATTCCCAAGAGGTCTGTAAGGGGTGTGCATAAGCGCACCAGCGTGCCTACCATCCCTGTTCTAATATTCCTTTTTACTTACTCTTTTCATGTATCCAAATTATGTTTATACTTTTACCTGTTATCTTATATATGATTGACAAACAAATAAAATAAACAAACAAACAGGTAGAGGTAGTTCCAGCAGGTGGAGACATACTGAGAGATCAGGAGCACATGGAGCTCAACCTCAACTGGTCTCCCAGCCATACATCAGTGTAATAAACCAGCATTGTTAAAGCACTTGTCAATACAGGTAGTCTTCGACTTACAGCTTCATTTAGTGACCATTTGAAATTACAATGGCACTAAAAAAAGTGACTTATGACCGTTCTTCACCCTTACGTCTGTTGCAGCATCCCCATGGTCACGTGATCAAAATTCAGATGCTTGGCAACTGGCATGTATTTATGATGGTTGCGGTGTATTGGGGTCATGTGATCACCTTTTGTGACTTTCTGAACAAGCAAAGTCAATGGGGAAGACAGATTCACTTAACAACCGTGTGACTAACTTAATAGCTGTAGTGATTCACTTAACAACCGTGGTAAGAAAGGTTAAAAAATGGGGAAAAACTCTCTTAACATCGATTTCTCTTAGCAATAGAAATGTTGGGCTCAATTATGGTCGTTAAGTTGAGGACTACTTGTAATAGCATCAGAGTCAACTCAGCATAACCTGGCACGCTATGGTTCCCACATTGACCATCCACAATCAAATGCAGCTTGTGGGCTATGTAGTTCATCCCATCAAACTGCCCATTCACGTGTCGTGTCCCACTCCTCCTCTGACGGCCGGGTCTGGGAAGTCTGTATCAAGCGTGGCCACGAAGCCTCTGCAGCTTTGCCAAAGTCCTGTCAGAGTTCTCAGGGCAGGCAGGAATCCAAGGTGTGACTTCAGCAACCAGATTAGACTTTGCCTGACTCAAGGAATGCCACAAAGCAGATCCTTTATATAGGCCATGGGGTGTGGCTCCATGACTCAGCACTTATCCAGGCCTGCCCCTCCCTTCCTTTTGCTGACGTCGCCTCTCCATTCTCCAGAAGCGTGGATCTGTCCACCCTTCGTCTGCCTGCCCAGCTGCTGGCAATTCTAGCTCGTGACCGGCTTCATGCTCATCATGCTCACATGCTGTGGGGGGGAGGTTTATTTGCTCAGTCTGTCCGGGCATGGTGCCAGGACTGGGGGCTGGAGGCATGCCAGGCCATTCGTCTTGCTCAGTCTGTCCGGGCATGGTGCCAGGACTGGGGGCTGGAGGCATGCCAGGCCATTCGTCTTCATTATCAGTCTCTGGCTGAGATAGCAGGAGATGGGAGGGGCCCGGCTGCAGAGAGGGGGGCGGGCGAGGCACAACATCACGTGGTCATTCCACCGTTTGTGACTATGTTACATTCACTCTGCTTGTGCAGTGATATTAACCCTGTTAAACCCAGGGGCTCTGAGGGAAAAGACAAAATGAACCGATAGCTCACCGGAAATTGCCAGGTGGAGGAAAAATGTGTTCTATCCTCTTACTTCCTAGATAATGGAAGTGAGAGAAGCTGGCTCCAACATAGCTGGAGAGCGCCAAGATGAAGACATCCAGTTTAAATCTGTCCACTGGAAGAGAAGAAAGAGGTCTGATTAACTGAAAGGTAGGATAGTATTAAGATTAGGATTGAATAGAATAGAATAGAATAGAAAAAAATTAGAATAGAATAGAACAGAACAGAATTCTTTATTGGCGAAGTGTGATTGGACACACAAGGAATTTGTCTTCGGTGCATAAGAGTTAACAGATTAACAGAGTTGGAAGGGACCTTGCAGCTCATCTAGTCCAACCCCCTGCTCAAGCAGGAGACCAACATCTGCCTCTATCTAGGATCGAACTCACAACCTTCTGATTGTGAGGCAAGAGTTCCACCTCTAGGCCACAGCAGCTGGGCTTTTATCCCTTTTTATAAAAGCTATAAGGGATAAATCATGATCATAGTCATGATAAAAATACATTCATCATAAATCATAATCATTATCAGCCAATTTGAATAAGTTTTTTAATTTTGATTTTATTGTATTATATTTATCTATGCTATTTTTACCTGGCTGTAAACTGCCCTGAGTCCTTCGGGAGAAGGGCGGTATACAAATTATATTATTATTATTATTATTATTATTATTATTATTATTATTATTATTATTATTATTATTATTATTATTATTATTATTATTATTATTATTATAAGATACAACACTTAGTGATAGAATCAACATAAAGTGTACTACGAAGCTAAATAAAAAAATATAAATTGTAAAGATACAAGCAATAAGGTTATAGTCATAAGTAGAAGGAGATAGGTAATAGGAAGGATGAGAAGAATAATAGTAATACAGCCTTATTAAATAGTTTGACAGTGTTGTGGGAATTAGTTGTTTAGCAGAGTGATGGCAGGGGGAAAAAAACTGTCCTTGTGTCTAGTTGTTCTGGTGTGCCATGCCCTACAGCAACATTTTGAGGATAGAACAGCAACAATTTAGCAACTATATTAATTTATTTGATTCTTTTTGTTAGTTTTTATTGTTTTAAATGTGGTCTTATATGCTGTAAACTGCCTTGAGTCACCATGGGCAAATAGGCAGCAATATAAATTCAATAAATAACTAAATAAATAAATTTAATGCTGGTTGTCTCGGAAATCTCAATTTTCCTGAAAGCAACCCTCATTCAGGTTCCCTCTCGAAACTGGAACCTGCAGCTGTTGGGATTTCCACCTGCCCCAAGTTTCCGCCCAAGACAGTAAGGCTTTTTTAGCCACGAGAAAGGCTGCTACCCAATAACCATAATAATAACAACCATAAGAACTGGAGAAAAAACAATGGCTACCAACCTGCCTTCCATGGAGGACCTGTATACTTCACAAGTCAAAAAGAGGGCTGGGAAAATATTTACAGATCCCTCGCATCCTGGACATAAACTGTTTCAACTCCTACCCTCAAAACGATGCTATAGAGCACTGCACACCAGAACAACTAGACACAAGAAGAGTTTTTCCCCGAAGGCCATCACTCTGCTAAACAAATAATTCCCTCAACACTGTCAAACTATTTATTAAATCTGCACTACTATTAATCTTCTCATCGTTCTCATCACCCATCTCCTTCCACGTAAGACTGTATGTCTGTAACTATGTTACAGTATGTAACTTTGTTGTTTGTATCCTTACGATTGATATTGACTGTTTCCTAATGATTTCATTGCTTATTTGTACCCTATGACTATCATTAAGTGTTGTACCTTATGATTCTTGATGAAGGTATCTTTTCTTTTATGTACACTGAGAGCGTATGCACCAAGACAAATTTTTTGTGTCTCCAATCACACTTGGCCAATAAAGAATTCCATTCCATTCCATTCCATTCCATTCTCTTTTCTTTTCTATTCTATTTTCTACTCTACTCTACTCTCTTCTCTTCTATTTCTAAGGGGCGTGCATAAGCGCACAAACGTGCCTACCGTTCCTGTCCTATTGTTTTTCTTTTCTTCTTCCTATATATATAAATAAATAAAATAAAAATAAATATTTCATTCCTATTATCCTATCCTATCCTATCCCTATTATTTCTTTCATTCTCTTCTCTTCTCTTCTCTTCTCTATATTCTAATTCCTATTCCTTATTCCATTCTATTTAAAGTGCTGGCAGGGGATAATGGAAAGCATAGTGCGAAGTCTGAAAGGCTCTAAGCCAGATGTGGTTGATGTGAATTTATATCCCGCCTTTTTATACAAAGGATGAAGGCAGCCTGCATAGTATTCCTTCCTCCTCCTCCTCCTTTTAAGACAACAACAACCCTGTGAGGTAGGCCGGGCTGAATGGGACTGGCCCAAAGTCGCCCAGGGAGCTTCCATCGCTGAGGAGGAACTTCAACTCGGGTCTTCCTAGTCCAAATTTAAAAAAAAAAGAGAGTTGTGGAGAATAATAATAATAATGAGGTAAATGAGGCGACTATTCACCCATCGCTGCGCCTGAAGAGTAGGAACAAACCTTCCAACAGGTAGACAGCTTCTTCCGGAAGCGATCTCGAGGTCCAGAACGGAAGTGACGACAGACACGTTCTTTTTTTTTCCTCACACGCGCCAATCAGCGAGGAGCTCGGAGGGAGAGCTGCACAAACGCCCGCCCCGCTTTTTTCCCCGCCGCCTCAACTCAACCTTTTTTCTCCAGCCCCGCCCATTCTCCCGTTTCTAGCCAATCGGAGGGCTTCGCTGTTTCTGCCTGCCGTAGCAACCACGAAGCAGCACCGTCGAAGACGGGGGTGACGGAGGAGGGGGGAGGGAAGTATTAAAGGCACAGCCTACGCTTTTGCCTCAGGCCGTAACCAATCGCAGCAAGCCTCCGGAGGCTTATCTGCCTTTCTGTCTTTCCTCCCACCGCCCTCTCTCTCTCTCAGCGAATCGTCGAGTGGGGGGCGTGGCTTCTTTTCGAGAGGAGCCTCTCATTTGTCCATCTCGGGTTGTGGGAGGAGTCAGAGGGTGTGTTTTTTCCCCCGGTCCCGCCTCCTTCCCGAAAGCCGGGTATAAAAAGGGGAGCAAACGGCGGCAGTCTTGATTTCGGTCGGTTGCTTCACGGTTATGCGGGTGTCTACGGAGCTGTGGGGCGGGTGGCTCTTCTGCCTCGCCTGGGTCGGCGAATTCGGGCGTGCTTGGAGCATTTTCGCCCATCCTCGCCTCTACGCGGCCTCCCGTCCCGATTCCTCCCGGCTCTTGGGGCTTCGCGCTTACCGCACTTGCTATATCGCCCAGAAGGTAAGGAAGAAAGAGCCGGGCGGCTTCCTCTCAAAGCCCTTTCGGTCGCAAAACATCCCATATTCCTTCCTCAACCCTCTCCCTTCCGTTCCCCCTATTAATCATGCCTATATATATATATCTATATCTATATCCAGTGGCGGTGAGTTCCGCAGGTTCGCCCTCGTTTGTGCCTGGGAAAGATTTGCAGCAAAGAGCTGCAGCAAAAGAAGAGAAGTTGCCTTCGGAAGTGGTGGGAGCTTCATCCCTGGAGGCTTTCAAGAAGAGGCCGGGCTGCCATCTGTCAGAAATGGTGTAGGGTCTCCCGCTTGGGCGGAGGGGTTGGACTAGATGACCTCCAAGGTCCCTTCCCACTCTTAATTTAATCTTAAATTGTGGGAGCTTCATCCCTGGAGGCTTTCAAGAAGAGGCTGGGCTGCCATCTGTCAGAAATGGTGTAGGGTCTCCCGCTTGGGCGGAGGGGTTGGACTAGACGACCTCCGTGGTCCCTTCCAACTGTTAATCTAAGTTGTGGGAGCTTCATCCCTGGAAGCTTTCAAGAAGAGACTGGACTGCCATCTGTCAGAAAAGGTGTAGGGTCTCCCGCTTGGGTGGAGGGGTTGGACTAGGTGACCTCCAAGGTCCCTTCCAACTCTGTTATTCTGTTCCATTTCTCCACAAAACATGGCAGCGTGACTTTCATTGTTCAGTTATGAAGTGGTGACAGCCGGGTGCCTCTGTGACTGGAAAGTTATAAATGGCAGTTTGTACTTTCTTAATAGGTCTGTTAAGCAAGCAGGTGAAGTGGCAAATACTTTGAACACTGGAATCTTGTAACTTTGCATCCTGTCCAACTGGGACATCCCAAGCTAACAATAAACATAAAGACTGGATCACAATTAAGTGTGGAAACTTCCTGCAAACTTACAAAGTATGCCAATCTTCCTACAGATTCCGTTTTTAAAAAGAATTTTTTTAGTGTAGTGTAGAACACCTCTTCCCAACCTTTGTGGCTTGGTGGCCCGGCTTGGAGGGGGAAGTGGGGGGAGAGGGGAATCGGGCCGCGCGAGTAGCAGATCAGTGTACATGCGAATGTGCAAGCAGCTTGACTTGTGCAAATTGAACTGTGTACCTGTGCGCATTGCACGCCGGCTCACCACTCATGCAGCCCGGTTCCAATATTGGGTGGCAGCCCTGGTGGATGGGGGACCCTTGGTTTTAAAAAATACTTGGAAAAATTAGGAACAGCAATGAGATGTTTCTTTTCCCAGATGGGTGAGTATAAACCTAGTTACATTGGTACCAGTCAAAAGATGCTATCCCAGTGGTAGTCAACCTGGTCCCTACTGCCCACTAGTGGGCGTTCCAGCTTTCATGGTGGGCGGTAGGGGTTTTGTCCGATACTGAAGCACTTTCCTTTTTTTTATTTAATTGACTTTTAAAAAAAAATTCATAGCATTATTTAAAAACATTTTCATTAGGTTTTCATAAAATTCCCCATGACAATTTAAATTTCTGAAAATATACTATTTGGATCACCCGCGCATAAGTTTAGTTCACATTACGTAAGTGAAACTAAATGGCGCTATGGTGCGACCGCAGGCAAAAGAGCCTCGTCCCAGAATAGCTCGCGCATCTCCCCCCACACCACCCAGCTGTAACAGACAAGCAGAGCTGGTAGACAGCGTCCCCCCAACCCAATTCACGATGCGTGAGAGACATGCGCAGACAACGATACACGGCGCATTACTGTGGAACCGGTGGGCGGTTAGAAAATTTTACTACTAACAGAGATACAAAAATGGGCGGTAGGTATAAAAAGGTTGATTACCCCTGTGCTATCCCCTTGAGTAGAAAGTTGAATAGCTGAATCACTAGAAAATTCAAATATAAATATATGAACATCGTAGAGCAAAGAATATGATGTTGCACCTCTATGCATAAACATATATCATAATCTCTTGTGGGGTGGAATCTGGGCAACTGAATGGAACTAGCAGAGTGTTTAATGGCTGGATGCCCTTCCTGTCACCAATGTGGAGTTTTGTTCAGCAGATATATTCTCAGTGTGCCCAGAGAGAGAAATATCTGCCTCTACTTAGAATCGAACTCACAGCCTCCTGATTGTGAGGCGAGAGCTACACCTCTAGGCCACCGCACAACTCCTATGCATAAACATAAATGCACACATCAAAATAAATGCACATTGGGACTCCTTAGTTGTTTGATAATTTCTGCACCTTGGCATTGCAGGAAAATATGGACGTATCTTGCCCTTCGGTCTGATTTTATATTCATGCCTAAGGAAGGACTTGAGTATCAATTAGTATTATAAAAGTAAAGGTTCCCCTCACACATATGTGGTAGTGGTTCCCAACTCTAGGGGGCGGTGCTCATCTCTGTTTCAAACCTGAAGAGCCAGCGCTGTCCGAAGACGTCTCCATGGTCATGTGGCCTGCATGACTCAATGCCAAAGGCGCACGGAACGCTGTTATCTTCCCACCAAAGGTGGTCCCTATTTTTCTACTTGCATTTTTGACCTGCTTTCGAACTGCTAGGTTGGCAGAAGCTGGGACAAGTAACGGGAGCTCACCCCGTTACGTGGCACTAGGGATTCGAACTTCTGAATTGCCAACCTTTCGATCGACAAACTCAGCGTCTTAGCCTCTGAGCCACCGTGTCCCTACAATTAGTATTATAATGACTGCTTTTCTTGATCCAGGGATAATATCGACAGCCAAGTACTTTTAGCCACTTCGCAGCTGAAGCGTGAGATCAGATTAACCGAAGACTAATGTGGCATTTAAGATGTCATGCTTTAAGCAGAAACGGGAAAAAAAATACCCTTGTTATATTTTGATGTGTCCTAGCAGGTGGTTGGTATGACATAATTTATTCCAGCCACCATAAATCTTTAATTGATATGGAGGGGCCTGCAAATCAGGTGCATTTTAAGTCGCATAGGATTTGCCCCAGCTGTGCAAGCAATTTCTTTTTTTTTTAAAGTTAGATCTAACCTAGTTATGATTTTTTTTATTTGCTGTCTTATGACCATCTCGTTCTAACCAGAAACAAAAGCAGGCTGTGTCCTTAGGATGTGATGTGCCCTGCCTCCCCTCCTTCAACCTCAAATCTCTGAAAACTGATGAAATGACGCCCTTTGAAAATCTTGTATTTTTATAGCCCTGTTGACCCCTCCTGAGATTTCAGTAATTTGGGGAAATGGAGAGGGGCTTTTACTTAATAACAAGGCTGTGTAAATTACCTTGCTGAAGCAGCTGGTAAATTTGAGAGAGGTGGATATTTGCACACTTCTGCTTTTCTTTGCAACAACAACTGTCGGAGTTAACATATGGTTTTCATAATAATTTCGTTTTATGAATTTGTCAGTTTTATACCCAGCTAATAATGAATTCCATAGTGTAATTACGCATTGACTAACTGCTCGGGTGTTTTAATTTGTCCTTATATGGAAGAGAAATAGATATAAACTGCAATGAAGCTGTCCTTGTCTTCTCATAGCTGATAATATATCAGTAAAAGTCTTTTTTTTTCCCCTTTCCCCTTTATTACTTGGTATAACCAGTGGGGTCTTTGGTGCTCTCTGAGCTGGGTGATTTTCTTGCAAATGTTTCATTACCAAAGTAGGTAAACTTCTTCAGTGTCCACTGATGACTTACCTAGTTTGGTAATGTAGCCTCTGCAAGAAAACTGCCAAGGATCCTACAGTTCAATGCTGAGCTACAGATATTGTTTAATTATTGGTATCAATAATATATAGAAGGGCCTCTGGTGGCTCAGCGGACTAAGTCTGTCTGTTTTTAACACAGCTGCTTGCAATTACTGCAAGTTCTAGTCCCACCAGGCCCAAGGTTGACTCAGTCTTCCATCCTTTATAAGGTAGGTAAAATGAGGACCCAGATTGTTGGGGGCAATAAAAAGTTGATTTTGTATATAATATACAAATGGATGAAGACTATTGCTTAACACATTGTAAGCCGCCCTGAGTCTTCGGAGAAGGGCGGGATATAAATTCAAATAATAATAATAATAATAATAATAATAATAATAATAATAATAATAATAATCAGTATAATCTCTATTTTATAACCGCTAAAGATCTGTATATTTTGCTTTCCATATCATAAGCCTTCTGGGCAGGGGTGAAATGCTCCCGGTTCGGACCGGATCACGCTATCCGGTAGCGGTGGCGGATGGTTCGGAGAACTGGTAGCAAAAATCCCTGTCCCCCCACGCCCCATGCCCAGCTGAGCCACACGATCATCAAAGGTTTTTGTTTTTTTTTTACTTTTAAAAGCATTTTTTCTTCGCCCGAAAAAGGTTGGTTATAGAGGTGCAAATGGCAGACTCAATAATTCCTCTGTAGAACTGTATCAGCAGCTCCTTGGGCAGTTTGAGCTTACTGAGTTGGCGCGGAAAGAACCTTCTTTGTTGTCCTTTTTTGATGATGTTTTTGATGTTAGCTGTCCATTTTAGATCTTGCATGTTATACATGGCATCCTAGTGGCCTCCAAAACTGTGCCAACTGTAGCTTTCAAGTAATCTTCAAGGGTTAGACCCACGTAGAGCGCACTGCAGTAATCTAACCCAAAGATTACCAGGATGTGAGCGAGGCTTCTCTGGTAGATATTTCCACACCAAGTGACCAAAACTGGAAAAAAAATAACCCCACACCCTGGGGTACAACAATAGCCTTTGAATAGCCGGGAAAGTGCAGAAGTTGTTGTTTGCATATTCCCAGTGAAATTTTATTTCTATGCACTTATCTGCAGGTCACACTGCAGATCTGACTTCTTAAGGACGCCCGGATATGAAGAACTTCCTGCCCCATTTACAGTTTTGTTCCCCTTCAAGACAGTGGGTAGCATCATAAGAAAGCTCGAGCAATTATGGTATCATCCCGTTGTAAATTTCCTTTTATATATAGATAGATAGAGAGAGAGAGAGAGAGAGATAGAAATATATAATATATATATATATATAGATGTATATATATATATATTATATATATATAGATGTATATATATATATACATCTCTGTCTTCCTTCCTTCCTTTCTGCCTCTTTCTTTTTCTTTCTTTCTTTCTCTTTCCTTCCTTCCTCTTTCTTTCTTTCTTTCCTTTTTTCTTTTCTTTTCTTTCTTTTGACTTTTCAAAAGCCATTTTTTGAACCCACATAAACGTTGCCTTTTAGCAAATGCAGCAACACAAAGTGGAAAATAAATTGTAATTTAACCTACAGGTAGGTTGCACCGTAGGTATTCATTGTCAGCTTAGTGCTGGAAGGGCAACTCTCACCATTTTGTGTCCGCTGCTCCGAGTTGCATGCAAGTTAGCTGGGTGACTACATAAATTGAATAAAGAGATTTATTTGGTAGACTGGCCCAACTCCAAATTAGGAACTGACAGATCAGTGCTCTTATTTGGTAAACAAGACAAATTAGTCATGACTTCGTTTAAAACACACGTGATCCCTAAGCTAAATGCAGTATGCGCAGACTGCTAATGAAAACACAATTCAAAAGTTCCAGCAGGAAGTCTACTGCTCATGAAAAATCCCTCTTTCCTATACTGGAGGGGGGAAAAAACTGCCCTGAATGTGGAATCAGGGAGAACTTTGATAGTCAAAAAAAAAATACCTTGATTTACCTGGTTTCTTACTCAGTGTTCATGTTGCACAACTGTTTGTGAAACCCTGCATGCATCTATCTTCAGCCATTCCTTCGTAATGATCGGTAGTCGTATACAATATGTGGGATCGTCACCACACCCCAAAACTAAACATTGGGCCACGCGGTTTAGGTGGAACTATTCCTGAAACTCTGGTTTGCTAGATGATTCTTTACTGAAGGATCACTGGCTTTCTTCATTAGCCAAGAGGTTCTCTTAGATCAGTGAACGGGTGCTATTCAGTAGGTTCTGGAGAACCGGTAGCGGAAATTTTGACTAGTTCGGAGAACTGGCAGCGGAAATTTTGAGTAGTTTGGAGAACCAGCAAATACCACCTCTGGCTGGCCCCAGAGTGGGGTGGGAATGGAGATTTTGCAATATCCTTCCCCCAGGAGTGGGGAGGGAATGGGGATTTTGCAGTATCCTTCCCCTGGAGTGAGGTGGGAATGGAGATTTTGCAGTATCCTTCCCCCAGGAGTGGGGAGGGAATGGGGATTTTGCAGTATCCTTCCGCTGGAGTGGGGAGGGAATGGGGATTTTGCAGTATCCTTCCCCTGGAGTGAGGTGGGAATGGAGATTTTGCAGTATCCTTCCCCCAGGAGTGGGGAGGGAATGGGGATTTTGCAGTATCCTTCCGCTGGAGTGGGGAGGGAATGGGGATTTTGCAGTATCCTTCCCCTGTTATAGGTAGTCCTCAGCTTACGACCCATTTAACACCCACATTGGGACAGGAAGTTTGGTTGCTAAGCAGGGCAATCATTAAGCAAGCGAACATGTGAATGAACCCGATTTAATCACCATTTTTAACTGAGGTGAAGTAAATCTCCTAGTAACCTTGTTGTTAAAGGAATCCGGCTTTCCATTAGACTTTGTGTGAATGCCAAATGCTACAAACCGGAGAAGAAGCTGTGCAAGATTAGGTTAACAAGTCTTAATGCCTTTTTGGCGGTGTTGTTACAGTGGGCTCTGGCACTTAGATCATTAGAGATGAGTACTCCAAGGTCTTTGACAGAGTGAGGGTCATCTGTTACAGTGGTCACCAACTGGTGGTCCGTGAGAAAATTTTGGTGGTCCGCAGACAAATTATTTGCATTTTTTCTATTGCACTAAACCAGGGGTCCTCAAACTATGGCCGCTGGGTTGGATACATGCAATGAACCTTTGTGTTGCTATACAGAGTCTCCCCCTTCGGGGTCATTTTGTCTGGGTCGTAGGGGGGCAGAAATTCCGACTCAGGGTCTGCTTCAGCCTCCGGTTATGGGGCTTTGGGCGAAGGCTGGAGGGAAGCGGCACTGGTGGCGAAGAGCTGGAGGCTTTCGTTCCAGTGGGACTGCATCATGGCCCGGAACTGGATGACCATCTCAGCCCGCTAAGCCTCCAGGCGCTGGTACCTGGCCTTGCACTCCTGCAGGTCTTCCCTCTGCTTGCAAAGCCTATGCTCCTAGTCCTCAGTGAGGTTCTTCTGCTGAGCCGCCTCCTCGGTCAGATCCAATTTGAACTGAGCCAGCTGTTTTGCCAACTCTTTCTCATGATGGCTGCTTAGCTCCAACAACTGCTTCCTGTTGGGGAACTAAGGAGCCCAGGTGGGCAGGCAAGGAGTAGCTGGAAGGGGAGGGACAAGTAGAGGCCGTCGAGGTGCCCCTCAATGTGAGTGACATCGAGTTAGCCATGCCCACCCAGTCACATGACCACCTAGCCACACCCACCCAGCCGGTCATTAGGCAGATCATATTAGTGGTCCGCAGGATTGAAAATTGTGAAGTTAGTGGTCCCTGAGGTCTGAAAGGTTGGTGACCCCTGGTCTGTTAGGTCATGTCCATCCAGCTTGTATTTTACGTTCTGATTTTTTTTTGCCAATATAGAATAGAATAGAATAGAATAGAATAGAATAGAATAGAATTTTATTGGCCAAGTGTGATTGGACACACAAGGATGTAAGACAGAGCGAATCAGCCATCCCATTTATTTAATTTTTTTTTGTAGTTAAAAGTTTTTTATTTTTTATTTTCTTATACATATATTATAAATGTACCTTTTCTTGTTCATAAATAACTATACATGTTCTTTCTAAAGAAAGCACAAAAAATAAAGCATTTTAATTGCATTTGGAGTTGCTCTTCTACCCTTTCTTTCTGTCCTTTTCACAAAAAACCTTCTTCTTCTCCTTTCCCTCCCTCCTCCTCCTCCTTTCCTCCTTTTTATTTATTTATTTACATTTATATCCCGCCCTTCTCCGAAGACTCAGGGCGGCTTACAATGTATAAGGCAATAGTCTCATTCTATTTGTATATTTACAAAGTCAACTTATTGCCCCCCCCAACAATCTGGGTCCTCATTTTACCTACCTTATAAAGGATGGAAGGCTGAGTCAACCTTGGGCCTGGTGGGACTAGAACCTGCAGTAATTGCAGGCAGCTGTGTTTTAATAACAGGCTTCTTACAGCCTGAGCTATCACGGCCCCTACTTTCTTCCTCCTCCTCTCCTTTCTCAAAGCTACTTCCCTTCTCTTTCCCTCACTCCTCTTCTCTTTCCCTCCTTTCTCGCCTTCTCTCCTACTCTTTTCCCCTGACTTATCCTCCTCTCCTTCTCCTTCCTTCCATCCTTCTCTCTCCTTCACCTCCTCTTTCTTACCCCCTCCTCCTCTCTTCTTTCTTTCTTTCTTTGTTGTATAATATTTCTCTTGTTTGGTATCTGAGCATTTATTTTTGTAGGTTTCCTCTGGACTACCTAAATGATCTTGGTTGTGATATTTTGTGTGGTTAACTATAGAAATAAAGCTTCGGCCATTACAGTAATTGTATTCTGATCTTCCTGCTCCTCTTGGTTTCACTCTGTCCTAGCCTAGCCACACCTACAAACTCTCGGCCACTAGCAAAAATAGAACAATTAGTGGGAGAAAGATATGGAGTCGTTTCAGTAACAGAATAACGGAGTCGGAAGGCAAAAATGTTATAAACAGGTCATGTGACCATGGAACATTGCAACCGGTCATAAAGAATAGAATAGAATTTTTTATTGGCCAAGTGTATTGGACACACAAGGAATTTGTCTTGGTGCATATGCTCTCAGTGTACATAAAAAAAAAGATACCTTCATCAAGGTACAACATTTACAACACAATTGATGATCAATATATCAATATAAATCATAAGGATTGCCAGCAACAAAGTTACAGTCATACAGTCATAAGTGGAAAGAGATTGGTGATGGGAACTATGAGACGATTAATAGTAGTGCAGATTCAGTAAATAGTCTGACAGTGTTGAGGGAATTATTTGTTTAGCAGAGTGATGGCCTTCGGGAAAAAACTGTCTTTGTGTCTAGTTGTTCTGGTGTGCAGTGCTCTATAGCGTCGTTTTGAGGGTAGGAGTTGAAACAGTTTATGTCCAGGACGCGAGGGATCTGCAAATATTTTCACGGCCCTCTTCTTGATTCGTGCAGTATACAGGAATGCAATCCGGTTTCAGCTGTCAGAACTCCAGAACTGGGTCTAAATGGCTTTTCTTTGGAGGGGGTGTCTGTTGTAACTTGGAATGGTCATTAAGTGAGGACTACCTCTAGTGCGATTTTTTTGGGGGAGGGGGGAAACCAACCTTTCTGGTTAATTTTCCATGTGAGCTCTAACGGTGATAAACAAATTTATGTTTTAGTTATAAAAGGTGCCTGAATTCATTTTTCTCAAAATGTCTGTCTGAAATGGTATAGGACAGCGGTCACCAACCAGTGGTCTGGCGACCACTGGTGGTCCGCAAGAAAATTTTGGTGGTCCGCAGAAAAATTATTTGCATTTTTAATATTGCACTAAATCAGGGGTCCTCAAACTACGGCTGCTGGGATGGATACGTACAGTGAACGTTTCTTTTGCTGCAGAAAGTCTCCCCCTTTAGGGTCTTTTGTGTGGGTCGTAGGGGGGCAGAAATTCCGACTCAGGGTCTGCTTCAGCCTCCGGTTATGGGGCTTTGGGTGAAGGCTGGAGGGAAGCGCCACTGGTGGAGAATAGCCGGACGACCTTGTTCCAGTGGGACTGCATCATGGCTCGGAACTGCCTGACCATCTCAGCCTGCTGAGCCTCCAGGTGCCGGTACCTGGCCTTGTGTTCCCACAGGTCTTCCCTCTGCTTGGAAAGCCTATGCTCCTAGTCCTGAGTGAGGTGCTTCTGCTGAGCCTCCTTCTCGGTCAGATCCAATTTGAACTGAGCCAGCTGATTTGCCAACTCTTTCTCCTGGTGGCTGCTTAGTTCCAACAACTGCTTCCTGTTGGGGCACTAAGGAGCCCGGGCGGGGCAGGCGAGGAGGGGCTGGGAGGGAAGGGGCGAGTAGAGACCGGCGAGGCACTCTTCAATTTGAGTGACATTGAGTTTACCATGCCCACCCAGTCAGATGACCACCTAGCCAGGCCACCCAGTTGGTCATTAGGCAGATCATTAGTGGTCCTTGGGATTTAAAATTATGAATTTAGCGGTCCCTGAGGTCCGAAAGGTTGGGGACCCCTGGTATAGGACATACCGGTAGGTTCAGAAATGGTATAGGTCAGTGATAGCTAATCTTTTTGTCATCGCGTGTTCCCCCGTGCCCCACCTCCACACATACACACGTGACCCCCCCACGCTCCCTCCGCACTTGTGCGTGCAACCCACATGCTCCCCCAACCTCTGTGGCTCAGACTGCTAAGACAGTCTGTTATTAACAGCAGCTGCTTGCAGTTACTGCAGGTTCAAGCCCCACCAGGCCCAAGGTTGACTCAGCCTTCCATCCTTTATAAGGTAGGTAAAATGAGGACCCAGATTGTTGGGGGCAATAAGTTGACTTTGTATATAATATACAAATGGATGAAGACTATTGCTTGACATAGTGTAAGCCGCCCTGAGTCTTCGGAGAAGGGCGGGATATAAATGCAAATAATAATAATAAAAAAAAACCCAACGCATGTGTGTGTGACCCCCCCGCCCCATTTTGGGTCTAGCAGGCCTCCCTACATCCTCCTGGAACCAAAAACGGGCCGCGAGGGTGTGCTGCCCCCCCCCCCCCCGCGACCCAGTTTTTAGTCCCAGGAGACTGCAGGGAGGCCTGCTAGGTCCAAAACTGACTACATACGGGGTTGTGCCGCACCCCCCATCTTTCCCCCACGTGAGTGTGTGACCTTCCCGCCCCCCTGCACACGATCCCCCACCCCCCTGGCATGCATGTGCGTGTTCTGCATGCGTGTCACCTCCCCACGCCTGCATGGCAGAGACCGGAAAATCAGCTGGCCGGCGGGAGGCACATGCGCATGCAGGGTGGAACTGAGCTGGGCAATGGCTCGCGTGCCTGCAAATAGGACTCTGTGTGCCACTTTTGGCACGCGTGCCATAGGTTCGCCATCATGGGTATAGATTCTTCTGCTTGAGCAGGGGGCTGGACTAGAAGACCCTTTGTTGTGCCTCGTCCGCCCCCCTCTCCTCAGCCGGGCCCCTCCCATCTCCTGCTATCTGAGCCAGAGACTGATAGTGAAGAAGAATGGCCTGGCATGCCTCCAGCCCCCAGCCCTGGCACCATGCCCGGACAGACTGAGCAAATAAATCTCCCTCCCACAGCGTGTGAGCAAGAAGCCAGCCACGAGCTAAAATTGCCGGCAGCTGAGCAGGAGGACAAAACGTGGACAGATCCCCGCTTCTGGAGAATGGAGAGGCGACGTCAGCAAAAGGAAGGGAGGGGCAGGCCTGGATAAGTGCTGAGTCATGGAGCCACACACCCCATGGCCTATATAAAGGATCTGCTCTTTGGCATTCCTTGAGTCAAGCAAAGTCTCATCTGGTTTGCTGAAGTCACACCTTGGATTCCTGCCTGCCCTGAGAACTCTGACAGGAATTTGGCAAAGCTGCAGAGGCTTCGTGGCCATGCTGGATACAGACTTCCCCAGTCCCGGCCGTCAGAGGAGGAGTGGGACACGACACCCTTTCAGTTCTGTTCTGTTCCGTTCCATTTTATTCTTAATTGCTCTGCGCTACGCTGTGCTACACTACGCTACTCTACTTCTATTATTTCTATATTTGTTTCTCTTTCTCTTTCTATTTCAAAGTTTTATGAAAAGAGTCTTCTCATTCCCTGGAGCTCTTGGGTGTTGCTTCCACATCATACCCTTGGATAAATTCAACGTACTTGATACGTACTCCTCGTATCAAGAGGTATGAACGGGAAAAGTCAAAATGTTTCGTAAAGCATCTTGTAGCCACGGTGTTTGGAAGCTGTTAAATTGTCTTATTGTTTTATTGGGCGTGCTTTGTAAATACTGGCTTTCCTTCAAAAGGCAGAAATGTTTGTTCTTTCTAGAACTCTTCAATTGACCCAGGACTTTTGGATAGGTGCCAGAAAATTGGCAGACAAAGCAATACAATTAGAGTAGCTATTAGAGGAACTGTGTTGTGGTCCGCCAGCAGCCTGCAGAGCTGGCAACGGAGTTGGGCAGCGATGAGGCTGAGGAAGAGCGTGGGCCAGTCCTGGAGGCTGGGGAAGGCCTGGATGAGGGCTCGGTGTCAGAGGCTGAGTTGGGGCCAGGGCCGTCGGGGAGTGAGGTGCGGACTCCAGAGCCTCCAGAGGTGGACAGTAGTGAGGCAGAGGAACAGGAGGAGCCTGTTCCTAATGCATGCATGAGAAGAGCTGCCAGAAGGCAAGAGCAGCTCAAGCAAAGAGGACGACTCGGGAGTAGGGCCAAGAGATGATTGGCCCCTCCCATAAGGCTTAAAAGACGAGCAACGGCATTTGAGCTCTTTACTGGAAAACAAGGTTGATAGCTTTGTCTTGTTGCATTTGTTTTGTATCGGTGTTTTCTGAACTTTTGCCAAGAAAGGCCTTTGGCAGTTTGCCTAATTGGACCAAGGTTGGTGATAGGATTGAGGAATTGCGTTGGGAGGAATTTGCTTTAATTTAGTTGAACTACGCTGAGAATGAAGTAATTCTCAGCTGTTTTAATAAAGTTTGTTTTTACACTGACTTGAGTTTCCTACTACCTACTTGGGCCTGGGTCACAACAAACTAAATAAATGCTGGGGTTTATGGTTCATTGCACAATCAGCCAGATGTTCAGACTGGATTTGGCATTTTTGTCGTCTTATTGCTGTGCTGGCGAACCTTTTCGGCACTGAGTGTCGAAACAGGAGCCCGCGTGCATGCCAGAGACCAGAAGAGCAACTGCCCGATGTGCATTCTCATGCCGGGCAGCTGCTCTTCCGGTTTCCAGCACACACATGGTCCCCAGCCAGCTAGTCTTTGGGTGCCAGAAATCAGAAGACCAGGTGACCAGGGCGCATGTGCACGCCAGAAACTGGAAGAGCAGCCGCCCGGTGGGAGAATGCATTCCGGGTAGCACCTCTCCCAGGTTCTGGCATTCCTTTGTGCGTGAAGACCAGCTGGCTGGCGCACCGGAACCTAGAAGAGCAACGGGTGATGGCTTTTTGTGCCCGGAGAGATGGCTCTGCGTGCCACTTCCGGCATGCGTGCCATAGGTTCTCCATCGTGGCACCCTTTCCCTGAGTCAGGCAGCTGTGGATGTTTGATGGTCTTCAAGGTATCGTTAAAAGGAAGTTGGGTGAGTTTTGGAACAGTCCTTGCATGATAACGGAAGCCATCGCTATTGTGACAAGCGACTTTTGCCCAAACCACCCAAAATTGTAGCAATAATGGCATTGCTAAAGACGGCGTTTGCGGCTCCTACATTACAGTACCAGGTAATCCTCGCCTTACAACTGCAATTGAGCCAGGGAATTGATGTGACTAAGCGAGAAAATTTGGGGTGGGTTTTGTTCCGTTTGATGACTTTTCCCGCCGCGTTTTTTAAGTACGGTTGTCACTATGGATTTCCTACTCATGAGACCATCTGCTAAAAATTAAGGAAGATTTCTTTAAGGAGCAGCTTTCTTTGATCTCACCCCCACCTGTCTTTACAAACACGGAGGAGATTCTAATACAGGAGGAGGCAATCAATTGTGTTGTAAATGTTGTACCTTGATGAAGGTATCTTTTCTTTTATGTACGCTGAGAGCATATGCACCAAGACAAATTCCTTGTGTGTCCAATCACACTTGGCCAATAAAATTCTATTCTATTCTATTCTATTCTATTAGTAACACGGTTGTTCAGTGAATATGGCTTCCCCGTTGACTTTGCTCGTTCAGGAGGTTGCAAAAGATGTTTGCGCAACCGTCATAAATATGAACCAGTTGTCAAGCCTCTGAATTTAAATCAGGTGACCACGGAGATTGCTGCAACGGTCGTAAATGTGAAAAACGGGCATAAGTCACTTTTTTTCAGCGCCGTCGTAACTTCGAACGGTCACTAAATGAACTGTTGTCAGTCAAGGACTGCTTGTACATACACAGTAGCTTGCCCTGCCGGTGTTGATGGGGATGGGTTTTTTTTTTTCTTTGATCATTCCTTGACGAGGATATTGTCTTAAGCTTGCTTGATTGTTATCTCCTGGGATAGTTTCTTGATTAAACTATTGATTTCTGCTTGATTGTTTGTCTGGTGTTAATACATTCTTTTCTGTTGGTTAAAAAAACAACAACCCAACAACAGCAGGAAAAAGCAGGTGCAACGGTCAGAAGAGTGAAAAACGGCCCTAAGGCCCCTTTTTTCAGTCCTGTTGTAACTTCGAACAGTTACTAAACAAACTGTTGTAAGCTAAGGATTTACCTGTACCATCTATGTAATATGCATTGTCCTTAAGTTTAATATTGCCAAGCCCCGATCAAATTGAAGGCAGTTTTCTGATGTTTTCCAGCCTTAAGGCAAGAAACTGTAACGAGGGGCACCAAGATACGATGATCTACATAAAAGACCATGGATTGAACTCTTTTGTACCGTGTCTGAACTGAGCTGCGTGGAAGCAGTCTTACGGCAACATCTGTCTGCAGGGAAGTCTGCATTTGCACTTAAAATCCGAGAGTGACTCAAAAGAAGAGGAAACTTGCATCCGGATGTCATTAAGAGACATCAATCCCTTAGTTCATCAGCCCATCAGGATGGAAAGAGCTGGCGGTTAAAAATAGTTCGGCGCTGTGGCACCAAATGTCTGGCAAGAGAATGGTTTTCCGTTGCCTTCAAGGTTGGTTTGAAGCAGGGGTGGGCTGCTGGGGGTTTGCAGGGGTTCGGGAGAACCTCTAGCAGTTCAGAGAACCCCCAAATCCCACTCCTGGCTGGCCCCGCCCTACCCATCCCTTCCCTCCCAGGAGTCCCTACATGGCCCATTTTGGATGCAGGTAAGGGGAGGTGCATGCTGTTGTGGTCTGCCAGCAGCCTGCGGAGCTGGCAACAGAGTTGGACAGCGATGAGGTGAGGAAGAACATGGGCCAGTCCTAGAGGCTGGGGAAGGCCCGGATGAGGGCTCTGCGTCAGAGGCAGAGTTGGGGCCAGGGCCATCGGGGAGTGAGCCTCCAGAGACTGACAGTAGTGAGGCAGAGGAACAGGAGGAGCCTCTTCCTAATGCACGCATGAGAAGAGCTGCCAGAAGGCAAGAGCAGCTCAAGCAAAGAGGACGACTCGGGAGTAGGGCCAAGAGATGATTGGCCCCTCCCATAAGGCTTAAAAGACCAGCAACGGCATTTGGGCTCTTTGCCGGAAAACAACATTGAAAGCTTTGGCGTAGCTCTTAAGTTGTCTAAGCCCAAAATTTGGAGTCTGGTGGCATACGGTATTTTATTGCGAGCAGAGGAGTGGTGGACTCTTCTTGTGAAATATCTCTGGACACGCTCAATTGTATTAATGTCCGATATGCAGTGCGGGTTCCAGACAGATGAGCTGTATTCAAGAATTGGTCTAGCAAATGTTTTGTATGTTCTAGTTAGCCGTACAATATTACCAGAGAAGAAGCTACGCAAGATTAGGTTAACAACTCTTAGTGCCTTTTTGGCAATGTTGTTACAGTGGTTGACCAGTGGTTGACCAGTGCTGCAATGTGAGTGCCCCAGGTCAGCTCCCCTTTTTGATAACACCCAGAAACTTGCTCCACTTGTATAAGAAAGAAGGTGTGCTGTAAAGTTATTCCTACGAGGTACATGCGGTCCGCCTACTCTGATGAATACTCACGTAATTATTACTAGACACTTATCCTCAAGGAGGAACAAGTAGGCCACCAGGACAATTGCAGCCTTGTTGGTGTCATCGTGGCAGGTTGAGTAGGGTGTTGAAATGACAAAGAAGTAAGGAAAAATAGAACATTGTATATGATGCTGGAGGCAGGCAATTGGGGAATATTGAAGAAAACCATTTCAGAAGAAGTCCATGGGTATGAGAAAGATACGATACCGCACAAGTGAAGCCCAAAAGAAGTTGGGACCCTAGAAAAAGAAGGGAACAGAAAGAGAAGAGGAAGGGATGGGAAGAGAAGAGAAAAGAGGAGAGAAGAGGAGAAGGGAGGAGAAGAGAAAGGGATGGGAAGAGAAGAGGAAGGGATGGGAAAAGAAGGGAAGAGAAGAGAAGAGAAAGGGATAAGAAGAGAAGAGGAAGGGAAGGGAAGGGAAGAGGAGAAAAGAGAGAAGAGGAAGGGATGAGAAGGGAAGAGAAGAAGAAGAGATGAGAAAGGGATGGGAAAAGAAGGGAAAAGAGGAGAAGAGAAAGGGATAAGAAGAGAAGAAGGGAAGGGAAGAGAAGGAAAAGAGAAGAGGAAGGGATGAGAAGGGAAGAGAAGAAGAAGAGATGAGAACGGGATGAGAAGAGGACAAAGGGATGAGAAGAAGGGATGGGAAGGGAAGAAGAGAGAAAAGAAGAGGAAGGGATGAGAAGGGAAGAGAAGAAGAAATGAGAAGAGAAAGGGATGGGAAGGGAAGGGAAGGGAAGAGAAAAGCATTAGGGATTGGAAGCTGAATTGTATGATGAAATACAATTGTGAGAGCTATTACTGCCTAGCCTTATGAAGAGAAGGATTATGGGTAATATCATAGCTGTCTTCTGGTACCTGAAGGGCTCTCACAGAGGAGAGAGGTTAGACTTCTCCAAAGCAGAAAAGGACAGGACAAGAAATAGCAGGTGGAAGATCATTAAAGAAAGATCTAACCTAAAACTAAGGAGAAATATCCGGACAGGGACAACAGTTAAATCAATGGAATAGCTTGCCTCTAGAAATTGTGGGAACCAATCTCTTCCTTTTTGGAACAGAATTATTCTTTTAGAATATTTTAGGGGGAAAAATATTCCTTTTATTGGGGGATTAAGACAAAGGGGTAGAACAGAGGGTCTAACAGATTTGGAAGGCTTAAATTAAGTAAGGAGTTTAGTAAGTTAAGTTTAAGAGTTCGGTAAGAGTTCAGTAAAGAGGAAGGGGATTTTTTAATGCACTTTTTAAATGTCTTGTTTGGGGGTTTTGTTTAAAAAAACCACTCTTCTTCTTTTTTTTTTTTTTTGGAGTTTTGTAATTTAACTTTTAAAAAAAGTTAAAAAGAAGTAAAGAGGAAGGGGACGTTGGTTTATTCCCGTCAGACTGTCCGCATTGTGAATTTCCAGTCTGGAAGCTGGGCAGCCTTTAGCGGGAAGTGATGTGCTTGGGTTGATAGCCGTCAATATTAGGGATATGCATAATTTTGCACAGACTGAAATTTCCCTGGGGGTTGTTTCTGAAGATGGAAATGTCTTGTTGGAAGAAAGATTGAGTTGTGAGCCCAATCCATTAAGTCAGGGGTCTCCAACCTTGGTAACTTTAAGCCTGGAGGATTTCAACTCCCAGAATTCCCCAGCCAGCAAAGCTGGCTGGGGAATTCTAGGAGTTGAAGTCCACCAGGCTTAAAGTTACCAAGGTTGGAGACCCCTGCATTAAGTCATCAAAACTGGGTGACTCTCTATCGCAGCACATCCTGGTTACCAACGGCAGGCAGGTCGCAAGCAAGCCATCTAGGTTCAAAAGCAAGCCAGAAAATGAAAATCCAAGCCTACGGGTGGTCCTCGACTTACGACCACAGCCGAGGCCCAAATCCCCATGGCCAAGCAAGACGGTTGCTAAATGGCTTTCGTCCCACCTTACGACTTTCCTTCCCACAGTTGTTAAGTGAATCACGGCAGTTGTTAAGTTAGCAACACGGTTGTCGGAATGAATCTGGCTTCTCGGTTGACTTTGCTCGTCGGAAGGTCGCGAAATGACCCCGGGACACTGCGACCGTCGTAAAGACGAGTCACTTGTCAAGCATCCAAATGTAAAATCACGTGATCACGGCCGTAAGTGGGGGAAAAATGGTCGTAAGTCACTTTTTTTTCAGTGCCGTTGTAACTTTGAACGGTCGCTAAACGAATGGTGATAAGCGATGGACTACTTGTATCTTTTGCAAAGTAGTAAATAAATTGTGTTTTGTTTTTTTTCCTAATCTGGAAGGACAATTTCCCCCCCCCGTTTTTTTTGCTGACGCCTGCACACCTGTGTTTTTCATCCATGGGGGTTAATGGAGCTAGTTTTTGCCATCTGGTGCTACTGCCTTCCTAGCTGGGATGAATATTGCCCATGGAGCTTTCACTCCCTTTCCACTTCTGCTTTTTGTTCTGTTTTGTTTTGAAACTGCTATTTTTGTTTGAGTTGTTATTGGGCTGTTAAAACCGGTTGCTCTTTCCTGAACACCCGGAGGAAAGATCAAGGGGCTATAAATAACTCTATTAAGAAGCTAGTTTCCTGATTGTGTGAGGGGAAAGTCTTTTTTGGACTTTTCCTTTTCCTTTCCTCTCCTTTCCTTTCCTCCTCTTCCCTTCCCTTCCCTTCCCTTCCCTTCCCTTCCCTTCCCTTCCCTTCCCTTCCCTTCCTTTCCCTTTCCTCTCCTCTCCTCTCCTCTCCTCTCCTCTCCTCTCCTCTCCTATTCTCCTAATTCTACAGAGGAATTATTGAGTCTGTCATTTGCACCTCTATAACTGTCTGGTTCGGTTCTGCAACCCAACAAGAAAGACACAGACTTGAGAGGATAATTAGAACTGCAGAAAAAATAATTGCTACCAACCTGCCTTCCATTGAGGACCTGTATACTGCACGAATCAAGAAGAGGGCCGTGAAAATATTTGCAGATCCCTCACATCCAGGACATAAACTGTTTCAACTCCTACCCTCAAAACAACGCTATAGAGCACTGCACACCAGAACAACTAGACACAAGAACAGTTTTTCCCCGAAGGCCATCACTCTGCTAAACGAATAATTCCCTCAACACTGTCAGACTATTTACTGAATCTGCACTACTATTAATCGTCTCATAGTTCCCATCACCAATCTCTTTCCACTTATGACTGTATGACTATAACTTGTTGCTGGCAATCCTTATGATTTATATTGATATATTGACCATCAATTGTGTTGTAAATGTTTTTTTTTTTTTTTTTTTATTCAAAAAGTTTTTATTAGTCAAAAAAGGTTTATACAAATACATATCAGGTATGGTAAATTTTCATTTTTCTTATCTAAAATAAGAATTTTACTCAAATTTTTAACACATACAACAGCCATAAGGCAAGCAGGTGACACGAAGTAGCTAAGTTTGCAAATTTTAAATACGTAATAAAGAAGAGTCAAGAATAAACAGAATATCGTACAAAAGAGAATAAGGAAAACCAACACAATCCCAAATATCTTTATCACTTCCTAGTTTTGGATCTCAGAACTCTGGGTTCAGCCTGACCCAACTCCAGGGCCGCAACAGCGGCAGCCGCTTCAGCCCCATGATCTATAACCTCCCCTTCTTCAATTCCTGGGTCATCTGATTCCAGGAAGGCTTTGTGTTCCTCCACATAGGCCGTAGCCTCCGCAATTGTACTGATTTTTTTCGTAATGCCCTCCCGGAAAATCATCAATCCTCTGGCATCAGCCATCTGAAGCCCACTCCTTCTGGTACAATTTGCTTGACAAAAATAATATTTCTTTCTTTTTCACGCACCTGTCTGGGAATCTGCCTCAGAATGGCTATCTCCTGCCCCTGTAAATCAGTGCCCCACTCCTATGTTTTCTAAGAATTTCATCTCGCCTCTTCTCACAAATTTGACATGAACCTCTCTGGGAACTGCATGCGTGCATATTGTAATTAACTCTATAAACTCGTTCCACATCCCAATTCATGAAATCAACACCTCTCCCAAGAAATTCTCCCAACAATTTAGTCACAACATCTCTCAAGTCTTCTTGGTCCACTTCTTCCAAATTTTGAAAACTAAGGAAAAAAGACATTTTATCCATCTGTAGTCCAAGCACAGCATTGCCTGTCGTCTCCTCTCTTTCCTGCACTGCCCGTATCTCACCCTCCAATCCTTCCACTTTCTGCTTGTTTTCTGCTGAAACTTGTTGAGTATCCTTTAAATCCTTTTGGATAGTCACAATTTCTGCTCTTATTTCATCCAATTTCTTGTCCATATTAGATAACTTTTCCAAAATTCTTCCATCTCTCCAGCAGTTGGTCTCTGACCTTTTGCCATTAAGGAAAAAAAATACAAAATCCTCAGGCAGGCACAGTATCCTTGTAATTTCCTCCGGATCCACCAGGGGCACTCACAGGAGCAACGAGTCCAGAGTACAGTTAGTCAACCAGGAAGCCGAAGGGAAGTGATGTCATCAAAATTCTCATAGTGAAGGCGGAAGCTGGACGCCACCACTGTTCCCCAGAAGGAGGGGGGGCCTCAAACCTTCCCTCCTAAATTTCTCCATCACCTCTTCTCTCCAGAGCTCCACAAAACCGGTAATCTTCTTATTTTAAGTTCTCCTCTCTCCAGAATAACTCGTGCTCCTTCCAACCGCAGGGGAGAGAAAAAACCCCCCGCACTCCGGAGCACTCCACTCACGTTTACCGATATTCCCTTCCCTTCTCCTCCTCAATTCTTCTCCGTGCCCTGTTCACCACCAGGCTGCTGCAGTTATAAATCCAATGCCCCGGTGTCACCGGGCACAGCGGCCCAGGCGACGACCAAAATAATGGCCGCGGCCTGTGGCCTCCGAACCCCGCCGAGCCTAGGACGCGCCAGCATCGGTCCCCACAGTCCTGTATGTCGGCTGGGAGACCCCTGGCGAGCCGTCCGTGCGGCAGGTGTCCTTTTCGGAACACCTGGCCCCTGAGGGCCTCGGCGGCGGCCGGATTCGGGCGCTGGAGGCAGGAGAAGCCTTCCAGACGTCCGTTGCCGCTGGACACCAGAAGTCGTCTCTCAATTGTGTTGTAAATGTTGTACCTTGATGAACGTATCTTTTCTTTTATGTACACTGAGAGCATATGCACCAAGACAAATTCCTTGTGTGTCCAATCACACTTGGCCAATAAAATTCTATTCTATTCTATTCTATTCTATTCTATTCTATTCTATTCTATTCTATTCTATTCTATTCTATTCTATTCTATTCTATTCTATTCTATTCTATTCCTCTCCTCTCCTCTCCTCTCCTCTCCTCTCCTCTCCTCTCCTCTCCTCTCCTCTCCTCTCCTCTCCTCTCCTCTCCCTTCCTCCTTCACTTTACTTCCCTTCCCTTCCTCCTTTCCTTTCCTTCCTTCCTCCTTTCCTTTCCTTTCCTCCCTCCTCTCCTCTTCCTCCTCTCCTTCCTCCTCTCCTCTCCTCTCCTCTCCTCCTCTCCTCTCCTCCTCCTCTTCCTTCCTCCTTTCCTTCCCTTCCCTTCCCTTCCTCCTTCCCTTCCCTTTCCTCCCCTCCTCTTCCCTTCCTCCTTCCCTTCCCTTCCTCCTTCCTTTCCTCCCCTCCTCTTCCTTTCCTTTCCTTTCTTTTCCTCTCCCCTTCTCTCCTCCCCTCCTCCCTTCCTCCTTCCTTCCCTTCCTTCCTCCTTCCTTCCCTTCCTCCCTCCTCTTCCCTTCCTCCTTCCTTCCTTCCTCCTTCCTTTCCTCCCTCCTCTTCCTTCCTTCCTTTCTTTTCCTCTCTCTCTCTCCTCCCTCCCTCCCTTCCCTTCCCTTTCCTCCTCTTCACTTCTTCCTTCACTTTCCTCCTCTTCCCTTCCCCCTTCCCTTCCTTTCCCTTTCCTCTTTCCTCTTTCCTCTTTCCTTTTCTTTCTTCTTTCCTTTCCTTTAACTTCCTTCCCTTCTATCCCTTCCCTTCCACCGACTCACATTTACAACCGCTGCAGTCTCCCAGGGGTCACATGATCACCTTTTTTGCGACCTTCTAATAGGCCAAGTCAGTGGGAACCTGATTCAATTAACAACCATGTTACTACCACGTTCTCCTGTGCGCTCCTTGGAGAGTCCAAGCTACAGGTATTCAACTTTCTGATTGGCCAGAGACTGAGTTGCAAAATCTTTGGCCCCCGCCGCTTCCTTCTGGCCGAGCCTCAGTTTTTTCAACTCAGTTGTCCTAGAGCAGGGATCTCCAGCCTTGGCAATTTTACGACTTGTGGACTTCAACTCCCAGGGTTCCTCAGCCAGTAAAGCTGGGCTGAGGAACTCTGGGAGTTGAAGTCCACAAGTCTTAAAATTGCCAAGGCTGGAGATCCCTGGCCTAGAGAGACGCGATTGGAGTTGCTCTTACTACTTTCTTCAGTTGTTTGGAGAAATTTTTATATTTTGTTTTTGTTTTTTTGTTTACATTTATATCCTGCCCTTCTCCGAAGACTCGGGGCAGCTTACAGTGTGTAAGGCAATAGTCTCATTCTATTTATATATTTACAAAGTCAACTTATTGCCCCCCCAACAATCTGGGTCCTCATTTTACCTACCTTATAAAGGATGGAAGGCTGAGTCAACCTTGGACCTGGTGGGACTAGAACCTGCAGTAATTGCAGGCAGCTGTGTTTTAATAACAGGCTTCTTACAGCCTGAGCCACACCGCGGCCCTAAATTGATTACCTTTTGGAGTTTTTTACTTGGCAGAGGCTTGAAGGAAGGCCGGGGAAAGTGCGCCTTGTTGCAGGCGGTGCAAACGGCCCGGCGGCGCCCCGATCAGAGTCAGGAAGCGACTTCGGCAGGGCGGAGGCCTCAGATGAGCGGCGGCATTTAGTAACATAAATTTTGGGCTCAATTGTGGTCGTAAATTGAGGATTATCTGTATTGGTCCAGTTCCTTTAAGGTCTGGAAGATACATTAGAACAGGGGTCTCCAACCTTGACAATTTTAAGACTTGTGGACTTCAACTCCCAGAGTTCCTCAGCCAGCTTTGCTTCCTGAGGAATTCTGGGAGTTGAAGTCCACAAGTCTTAAAGTTGTCAAGGTTGGAGACCCCTGTATTAGAATATGTTTGATCATTATCGGCTATGCATTCTGAAGAATTTTTCCTCGGAGTCCTTAGCAGTTTAATGAGCCTCTGTGGCTCAGACTGGTAAGACAGTCTGTTATTAACAGCAGCTGCTTGCAATTACTGCAGGTTCAAGCCCCACCAGGCCCAAGGTTGACTCAGCCTTCCATCCATTATAAGGTAGGTAAAATGAGGACCCAGATTGTTGGGGGCAATAAGTTGACTTTGTATATAATATACAAATGGATGAAGACTATTGCTTGACATAGTGTAAGCCGCCCTGAATCTTCGGAGAAGGGCGGGATATAAATGCAAATTAAAAAAACAACAACTAAGTTTGAAGTGTTTGGATTGAGCTAAAACAAACAGGGTTTCCCACCATTTTAAGAAAACACCAGATCACAGCAGTTTTCCACTGCTTTAAATCAGTGGGGAAATTCAATTTTTTTTACTACCGGTTCTTTGGGTGTGGCTCGGTTGGCGTGGCATGGCTTGGTGGGCATGGCAGGGGAAGGATACTGCAAAATCTCCATCCCCTCCCCACTCCTGGGGGAAAGGTACTGCAAAATCTCCATTCCCACCCCACTCTGGGGCCAGCCAGAAGGTGGTATTTGCCGGTTCTCCGAACTACTCAAAATTTCCGCTACCGGTTCGCCAGAACCTGCTGGATTTCACCCCTGCTTTAACTCTAAAGTCTGGTAAACTCTGGTAAGGTAAAAAACATGGAATAAAAGAGATTTAAGTTACCTAAGAGCTCCATCTGCTGTCTCTTTTTTGTTTTTTCCTCCTGTCCAGACTTCATCTTCTGCGTCCAGTGTGTTTGTTCATTTCTGGAAGAGCTTTTATACGCCACCAGCTAGTTTCCTTGGCAGCTACTACATTGCCATAATTTCTAGATGCTTTTAAATAACATTTATGCAGAAAGAGCATCATTACTGTCCTCAGTCCATAGGGTTTTTCCCCCTCTTTTTCTCTGCTTTTTTATGAAGTCCATACACAGTCCTAGGCTGCATCAACGGAAGAATACAATCAAGATCAGTTGAGGTGTTAGTACCACTTTATAATGCCTTGATAAAAACCGCACTTGGAACATTCCATCCAATTTCTGATCACCGTGCTACAAAAAAGTCGAAACTTTAGAAAGAGTTGAGAGAAAAACAGCAAAGACGATGAGGGGACTGGAGGCTAAGCATACGACGAATGGTTGTGGGAACTGGGTATGTCTAATCAAGGGCTCAGTGGCTAAGACGCTGAGCTTGTCGATCGAAAGGTCGGCAGTTCAGCGGTTCGAATCCCTAGCGCCGTGTAATGGGGTGAGCTCCCATTACTTGTCCCAGCTTCTGCCAACCTAGCAGTTCGAAAGCACGTAAAAAATGCAAGTAGAAAAATAGGGACCACCTTTGGTGGGAAGGTAACAGCGTTCCATGCGCCTTTGGTGTTTAGTCACGCTGGCCACAGGACCATGGAGACATCTTCGGGTAGCACTGGCTCTTCGGCTTTGAAACGGAGATGAGCACCGCCCCCTAGAGTCGGGAACGACTAGCACAAATGTATGAGGGGAACCTTTACCTTTAATGAAAAGAAGGACTAAGGGTGACGTGAAAGCAGTCTTTCAATATTTGACAAAGAAAAGGGAGGTCGATTTATTTTCCAAAACACTTTGGGTGGGGGGAACAGAACAAGAAATAATGGATGGAAGCTTATCAAAGAGAAATCCAACATAGAATTAAGGAGAAATTTCCTGCCAGTGTGAACAGTTTATCAGTGGAACAACTTACCTCCAGAAGTTGTGGGCGCTCCATCACCGAAGGTTTTTAAGAAGAGGTTGGACAGCCATTTGTCTGGAATGGTGTAGGGTCTCCTGCTTGAGCAGTGGGTTGGACTAGAAGACTAGAACCCAATTATTTTGTATTCTCTAAGGGTTTCTCTCCCCCCACACACAACCGCCCCATCTTGTTTCAGATCGATCACTTTGGTTTTGCTGAAGACCGCACCTTCAAGCAGCGCTACCTCATCGCGGATCAGCATTGGAAGAAAGACGCCGGCTCAATCCTTTTCTACACCGGCAATGAAGGGGACATCGCCTGGTTTGCAAATAATACGGTACAAATAATACTACCAGATTCTGTATCAGCTTTGTTCCCTATGCCATCCGTCTGGTAAACTCACAAGATTTCATTTTTCTTGCCATAAACATATAAAACTATATGGGGCCTCTGTGGCTCAGACTGGTAAGACAGTCTGTTATTAACACAGCTGCTTGCAATTACTGCAGGTTCAAGTCCCACCAGGCCCAAGGTTGACTCAGCCTTCCATCCTTTATAAGGTAGGTAAAATGAGGACCCAGATTGTTGGGGGCAATAAGTTGACTTTGTATATAAATATACAAATAGGATGAAGACTATTGCTAACATAGTGTAAGCCGCCCTGAGTCTTCGGAGAAGGGCGGGATATAAATGCAAATAAAAAAAAAAACTAGACTGGATTGTTTCTCTATGTTATATAATATATGTGGGTATATACATAATTTACAGAATTATATACATACAGAAAACAAATACATAATTTTGTATCTTGTCATATTTATGTAATGCAAAATTGGAGGTGGTGACCCTTTAAGAGCTGTATCGGTGGTGGGTTGCCCCCGGTTCGCACCGGTTCTATAGAACTGTTAGTAAAACAGGTACGAGGTTCTGCCCACTGACCTAAACATCAAAAGTGATCTGCGCATGCACAGGAGAGCACATGGGCACAATGCAAACTGGTAGTAATGGTAAGTGGGACCCAACCCTGAGCTATATGCAATGAAATTTCATTGTTAATGTATGCCAATTAGTGTACATTCCAAGTAGCGGTGGGTTTCACATTTATGTTACTATTGGTTTGCCCCACGTGTGTATGCTCCCTTCGTGCACACATGCTCCCTTCGTGCACACATGCTCCCTTCGTGCACACATGCTCCCGGTTTACATGCGCACCCACCTTCTGCACATGTACCCAGCCTTTCACACATACGCTTTGCTCGTGCATGCCCGGCCTCAAAAACGTGCCTAAACAGGATGGCATAGAGCCGGGGCGCTACCGGTTCGGGCAAACTGGTCCAAACCTGCTGAATACCATCTCTTAGTCCTAGTCCTAGTCTTATCCTAGTCCATTATTTCTCTCATATCCTGTTAAAATATTTCAGGCTTTGTTTTTTTACAGTATATACATTTGAAAGATCGAAGATTATTCTTTACTGAACTATTTTTTTTAAATAAAAAAACGACCATCTTTGTTCCATTCCAGGGTTTCATGTGGAATATGGCTGAAGAATTGGATGCCATCCTGGTTTTTGCCGAACACAGATACTACGGGGAATCGTTGCCGTTCGGAAATAAGTCATACGCCGTAAGTATCACTCCCAATTGAAAGTAGTCACAGATTGACTACTCGTATGTTGAACTCAGCTCTGCAGGCTGCAACAATTCATTTAGTGACCATTCAAGGTTACAATGGCACTGTAAAGAATGACTTACGACCAGTTTTCACGCTTATGACCATTGTAGCAGGGGTGAAATGCTCCCGGTTCGGACCGGATCGCCTGATCCGGTAGTGATAGCGGTGGGTAGCAAAAATCCCTCCCCACCCCAGTGCCCGGTTGCCCACTTCCCCGCTTGCAGCTTCTTTTAAAAAATGCTTTTAAAAGGTTAAAAAAAGGCTCTGACGATCCCAGGTGAGCCACACGATCGTCAGAGCCTTTTTTTTAACTTTCAAAAGCATATTTTTACAACCTATTTGCCAAATAGGTTTTTAAAAAAATGCTTTTAAAAGTAAAAAAAAGATTGTGCGGCACAGCTGATCACTCCCCCCCCTTCCCCGCGTGCTGTTCTATTTACCTCATGCTTCCTTTTGGTGTGCACTGCATGCCTACGCATGCACTTTGCATTTGGTGTGTGGTGCAAACTGCACATGCATAGCGCGCACGCACAGCCAGCGAATTGGTAGTAAACCAGTTCAGATTTCACCACTGCGTTGTAACATTCCCCATAGTCATGTGATCAAAATTCAGATGCTTGGCATATACTAACCGCAACTGGAATTGTTGTGTCTGCGCCCCCCGAGCTGGACCTACTGCCATAAAGTGACTTGGATCCGGGCCTGCTGCCAGAAAGTGACTTGGAAAGTGAGGGGAAGGGCCGTCAGGACTTACCTCGGGAGCACTGGCTTCCCTGGCTCAGCTCCAGGAGCCAGAGGCAGGCCAAGTGGACGAGATAACGAGGCCTCCGTCCCCTGACTCTTTTCACCCCCCAGGCCACGCCTTCAGACCCAGCTAATGGCAATCAGGCCTGGCTGGACCCTAGGTTTCGTAGGCAGAGAGGAGGGAACAACAGAAGCAGGGGTGGGGCAGACCTAGGAAGTGCTGAGTCATGGAGCCACACCCCACAGGATATAAAAGGCAGCAAGAGCTGCTGTGTCTCTTCGTAGCAGGCAAATCAACTGATTAACTAAGAGCTGAAGTTTGTTCCTGAGTGACTCACCAGGTCGAGGGAGATAACAGAGAACTTGGCAGACGTTCACTATTCTGCTGCCAGAGCTGATAGTGCCGGCTAATTAAGCCATTACTCGGACAGAAACGAAGTGGGGACAGAACAGGAATCGTATTTTCACAACAGTGGAAAAATGATGAGATTCTGTCTGAGGGGAATGTAATTAAAATATTAGAATGTGCAGAAATGGACAGGTTAATGCTCATGATTAAGGATAAAGAAGAAACTGAATATTTTCTGATATGGGATATATTCTATCAGTGGCTAGACAATAGAAACAGAAGTTAGAAAGGAGGAGAAACAAAGAGAGGAAGTGTGATGGAGAATTGTTCAAGAAGTATTATTATTATACTGTGTTTCCCTGAAAATAAGACCCTGTCTTATATGTTTTTGAACCCTGAAATAAGAGCTTGGCCTTATTTTCGGGGAGGTTTTATTATTTTGGGGCGCGTGGAGCAAGACGGGGCTTGTTCTCTCCCCCTCGCCTCAGTCCGAGCGATGACCGGCACTATCAGCTCTGGCAGCAAACTAGTGAGCGTCTGCCAAGTGTCTCTGTTATCTCCCTTGATGCCGATGAGTCAACAAACAGTACTTCAGCTCTAGTCAAATAGTTGATTTGCCTGCTACGAAGGGGCATAGCAGCCTTTGCTGCTTTTATATCCTGTGAGGTGTGGCTCCATGACTCAGCACTTCCTAGGCCTGCCCCACCCTTGCTTCTGTTGTTCCCGCCTCGCCTACCTACAAAACCTAGGGTCCAGCCAGGCCTGATTGCCATCAGCTGGGTCTGGAGGCGTGGCCTGGGGTGGGAAAGAGTCAGGGGACGGAGGCCTCATTATCTCCTCCTGCCTCTGGCTCCTGGAGCTGAGCCAGGGAAGCCGGTGCTCCAGAAGTAAGTCCTGATGGCCCTTCCCCCTCACTTTCCAAGTCACTTTCTGGCAGGGGGCCCGGCTCGGGGGGCGCAGACACAACAGGGCTCCTCTTGCTGTCTGTCTATCTATCTGATTTCCAGCTCTGTCTCCCTAACCCTAACCAGAGGAAATGGTGGGGACCGGCTGTGCATACATTTAAATATTTTCGAGGAAGGCTTATTTTCAGAGGAGGGCTTATTTTAGGGGTAGGGCTTATTATCAGGGGATGTCTTATTTTCAGGCGTTACTACATTATATTATTAATATTATCGTGATGAATATTATAACAAATATGTGGACTGTGAATGTTTAAAAATAACTGTACCCAGATTACACACTGTTGGATGGAAATTGAACGTTATATAAATAAAACAATAAAAAACATGGAAAAAAAATTCAGACCCTAGGCAATTGACTCATATTTATGACGGTTGCAGTCTCCCGGGGTCATGTGATCCCCTTTTGTGACTGACAAGCAAAATCAATATACTAAGTAATATACTAAGGGCGCCCTACAAAAGTTTTGCGGTCTCGTTTCAGGATGCGAAGCACCTGAATTACTTGACTTCGCAGCAGGCTCTGGCTGATTTTGCGGTACTTATCCAGCACTTGAAAAATACGATTCCTGGAACGCGGAATACTCCAGTGATAGCTATAGGAGGGTCTTACGGAGGAATGCTCGCTGCCTGGTTCCGAATGAAGTATCCCCACATAGTAATTGGGTAAGTCTGGACCAACCTGGCACCATCTCCTGTGGAACCAGAGAGGAACCAACTAGTTTCTGAATCTAGCTTCATCTTCCTCCGCTGGTGGTTTGTCATTACTGCTACTTCGATTACTACTACTTTTGATTACTACTTAGATTTAGAGTTTAGCGGTCAGGATGAAGGAAAGCGGCTGGCTGTGAGTTCTAATCCCGCCTTAGGCGTGAAAGCCGGCTGGGTGACTTTGGGCCAATCATGAGGATACTTTGAGTTCTAGTCCCGCCTTAGACATATAAGCTGGTTGGGTGACTTTGGGCTAATCACCAGGAGTCTGTGAGTTCTAGTCCCGCCTTAGCCATGAAAGCCGGCTGAGTGACTTTGGGCCAATCATGAGGAGACTGTGAGTTCTAGTCCCGCTTTAGGCATGAAAGCCGGCTGGGTGACTTTGGGCCAATCATGAGGACACTGAGTTGTAATCCCGCCTTAGACATATAAACTGGCTGGATGACTTTGGGCCAATCATGAGGAGACTGTGAGTTCTAGTCCCGCCTTAGGCATGAAAGCCGGCTGGGTGACTTTGGGCATCCGAATGTAAATAACATGACCAACGGTTCATAAGTGTGAAAGATGGTCATCGGTCCCTTTTTTCCGTGCCGTTGTAACTTTAAACGGTCAGTAAGCAAACTGTTGTAAATCGAGTATTATCTGTATTTTTTCTCTTCGGTTGCAGAGCTCTGGCCGCATCGGCTCCCATTTGGCAGTTTGACAGCTTGGTTCCCTGTGGTTCCTTTTATAAGATAGTGACTGAAGATTTCAAAAAAAGCGGGGTTGGCTGTTCGGAAACCATCCGAAATTCCTGGGCGGCCATTAAACGTATTGCTGACACAGGTAAGAAGCTAACAATGAGTATTTATTTTATTTATTTATTTATTTATTTATTTCGATTTTTATACCGCCCTTCTCCCGAAGGACTCAGGGCGGTGTACAGCCAAGTAAAAATACTATATAAACATTAAAAGAAATTAAAAAAAAACATATTATAATGTGGCCGAAGTAATTAAAACAATTTAAAATCTTAAAATATAAATAACCCCAATAAAATTTCAATCCAGTAATTGCTAAGTAATTAGTAATTGCTAAGATGGGGGATTCTGGGTGTTGAAGTCCATTTATCTTCAAGTGCCTGAGGTTGAGTAACTCTTGATATAGAATAGAATGAGCTGGAAGGGACCTTAGAGGTCTTCTAGTCCAGCCCCCTGTTCAAACAGGAGAACATATACCATTTCAGATAAATGACTGTCTGGTCTCTTCTTAAAAACATCCAGTAATGGAGTGCCCACGATTCCTTGTGGCAACCTGTTCCACTGGTTAATTGTCCTCACTGCTAGGAAGTTTCTCCTTAATTCCAGATTACTTTTCTCCTTGATTAGTTTCCATCCATTGCTTCTCATCCTGCCCTCTGGTGCTTTGGAGAATAATTTGACCCCCTCTTTTTTGTGGCAGCACTCAAATATTGGAATATTGCTATCATTTCACTCCAAATTCTTCTTTCTTTTAGACTAGCCAAACCCAAATCCTGCAGCCATTCTTTGTATGTTTAGACTCCAGGCCTTTGATCATCTTAGTTGCTCTTCGCTGAACTTTTTCCAAAGTCTCAACATCTTTTTTCAAGTATGGTGAGCAAAATTGGTTGCAGCATTCCAGGTGTGGCCTTACTAGGGTTTTATAAAGCAGTACTAATACTTCATGTGATCTTGATTCTATGCCTCTGATAATAATAACAACAACAACTACTACTACAACAACAACAGAGTTGGAAGGGACCTTGGAGGTCTTCTAGTCCAACCCCCTGCCCAGGCAGGAAACCCTACACCATTTCAGACAAATGGTTATCCAACATCTTCTTAAAAACCTCCAGTGTTGGAGCATTCACAACTTCTGCAGGCAAGTTGTTCCACTGATTAATTGTTCTGTCAGGAAATTTCTCCTTAGTTCTAAGTTGCTTCTCTCTTGATTAGTTTCCACCCATTGCTTCTTGTTCTACCCTCAGGTGTTTTGGAGAATAGCTTGACTCCCTCTTCTTTGTGGCAGCCCCTGAGATATTGGAACACTGCTATCATGTCTCCCCTAGTCTTTCTTTTCATTAAACTAGACATACCCAGTTCCTGCAACCGTTCTTCATATGTTTTAGCCTCCAGTCCCCTAATCATCTTTGTTGCTCTTCTCTGCACTCTTTCTAGAGTCTCCACATCTTTTTTACATCGTGGCAACCAAAATTGGATGCAATATTCCAAGTGTGGCCTTACCAAGGCATAATAAAGTGGCACTAACACTTCACGTGATCTTGATTCTATCCCTCTGTTTATGCAGCCCAGAACTGTGTTGGCTTTTTTAGCAGCTGCAGCACACTGCTGGCTCATATCTAAATGGTTGTCCACTAGGAATCCAACTGTGTTGACTTTTTTGGCTTCTGCTGCACACAGCTGGCTCATATTCAAGTGATCATCCCACTTGGATATGTACCGTATATGTTTGTGTGTGTGTATGTGTGTGTAATTTCTTGATTTTTTTTTCCTCTTTAGAGAAAGGTTTACAGTGGCTTTCCCACACATTTCGTTTGTGCAGACCCTTGAAAACCACAACAGATGTCATCAACTTCAGAGAATGGCTAAGTGGGACATGGATTTACGTGGCCATGGTAGACTATCCGTATGAAGCCGCCTTCTTACAGCCTCTCCCTGCCTGGCCTGTTAAGGTAACTGAACCCAAAGCGTCTGTTTTGTTTTCTGTGGCCCACCTCACTATTGGCCTTTTCCAGAAGCAGAGGTAGTATTCAGTCGGTTCGTACCGGTTCAGGTGAACTGGTAGCAGAAATTATGTGTGGGCCCGCCCACTCACCTCGGCTCTATGCCATTCTATTTAGGCACATTTTTGAGGCTGGGTGCATGTGTGGAAAACGTGTTGTCAGGGTTCCAAGGAACACCTCCAACGAAATAAAGCTCTGAGCATTGAGGTTCCTCAAAGTTCCAGTTTATTAGAGATGTCATGTTGGCACAGCTGGGAAAACCTGAAACTGAAAGCTTCCAGGTTTTCCACACCCAGTTGACAGTTCACAGCCCTGCCCCACACCCACAAGTTCATCACGTTGTCCAATCAACTCTTCACACTCAATTGGATACAATCTTCAGGCAGTCTCCATCAGACGCAGGCAAAAGTCCTTGAATACGGAATGTTGTTATGACTAACCTTCTACCGCTCCAACAATAACCCCCTCCCAACTTCCCCAGCTAAAATATGTGGCAGTTAAGAAGCAAAAATAAAATTGTCTTCCAAAACTGACACGCATGAGCGAGCAAAGCACATGTGCAGAAGGTGTGCACGCAGCGAACCAATGATAAGAATATTTGTGCTCCTTATGACTATTTGTTTAGTGACTTTGAATGGTTGTAACTTTGAATGGTCACAAAGTGAAAGGTTTGTAAATCGAGGGCTAACTGTATCGGGTTGTTTCTCAAGTTATTTTGATTTCACGGGACAGCAAACCATTTCATTCCTATAATATGTAGCAAGACAAATGTGTGGCAAAGTAGCTCAAGAATGGATCATATCTGATGGGGGAGACCAAGAGTTGCAGCTCAATTTGTGAAAAAAATGCATTGGGTTACTGGAAGGGGCCGACATTGCTCTGTTGAGCTTGCTGGCTGAGGAATTCTGGGAGCTGAAGTCCACCCATCTTAAAATACCTAAGCTTGAGAAACGCTGTTTTTTAGGTCCTCTGATTTTGGAATAGAATAAGACTAGACTAGACTTTTTTTTTTTTTTTTTTGCATTTATATCCCACCCTTCTCCGAAGACTCAGGGCGGCTTACACTATGTCAAGCAATAGTCTTCATCCATTTGCATATTATATACAAAGTCAACTTATTGCCCCCAACAATCTGGGTCCTCATTTTACCTACCTTATATAAAGGATGGAAGGCTGAGTCAACCTTGGGCCTGGTGGGGCTTGAACCTGCAGTAATTGCAAGCAGCTGCTGTTAATAACAGACTGTCTTACCAGTCTGAGCCACAGAGGCCCTTTACGTGACTTGACTTGACTTGACTTGACTTGACTTGAATTCTTTATTGGCCAAGTGTGATTGGACACACAAGGAATTTATCTTTGGTGCAGATGCTCTCAGTGTACATAAAGAAAAAATTAAAAAATATTCATCAAGAATCATAAGATACAACATTTAGTGATAGTCATAGGATACTAATAAGCAATCAAATCATACCAGGAAACAATATAAGTTGTAAAGATACAAGCAACATGGATATAGTGGGAAGTGGGAAGAGATAGGTACCAGTAAGGATTAGAAGAAGAATAGTAATACAGTCTTAGTTGTTAATTTGACAGTGTTGTGGGAATTAGTTGTTTAGCAGAGTGATGGCATTCGGGGAAAAACTGTCCTTGTGTCTAGTTGTTCTGGTGTGTAGTGCTCTATAGCGTCGTTTTGACGGTAGGAGTTGAAACAGTTTATGTCCTGGATGTGAGGGATCTGTAAATATTTTCATGGCCCTCTTTTTGACTCGTGCAGTATACAGGTCCTCAATGGAAGGCAGGTTGGTAGCCATTGGTTTTTCTGCAGTTCTAATGATCCTCTCAAGTTTGTGTCTGTCTTGTTGGGTTGCAGAACCAAACCAGACAGTTATGGAGGTGCAGATGACAAACTCAATCATAACATAACATAACAACAGAGTTGGAAGGGACCTTGGAGGCCTTCTAGTCCAACCCCCTGCCCAGGCAGGAAACCCTACACCATCTCAGTCAGATGGTTATCCAACATTTTCTTAAAAATTTCCAGTGTTGGAGCATTCACAACTTCTGCAGGCAAGTCGTTCCACTTATTAATTGTTCTAACTGTCAGGAAATTTCTCCTTAGTTCTAAGTTGCTTCTTTCTTTGATCAGTCGTTCCTCTGTAGAACTGGATCAGCAGCTCTTTGGGTAGTTTGAGCTTTCTGAGTTGGCGCAAAAAGAACATTCTTCGCTGTGCATTTTTGATGACGTTTTTGATGTTCGGCGTCCATTTTAGGTCCCAAGATATGGTAGAACCTAAAAACCTGAAGGACTCTACTGTTGATAACTTATTGTAAGCAACCCTTGAATACTGGCTTGTTAAGATTTGTCAATTATGATTTGAGCTTTCTTGGTCTCCTTGGTGCTTGCAGCCTTTTTATAAAGAGGTTTGTTTGCTTGTTTGTCTGTTTGGTTTTGAAATGGTGTTGGTGGGGTTTCCCTTGAGAAAATAAATCAATCACTTAATAAAGTATTTCCAAGCTTTTTCCTTGTTTATACTTATATCGGGAGAAGGGCGGTATACAAATATAATAAATAAATAAATAAATAAATAAATAAATAAATAAATAAATATCTGTTATCTTATACGTGTTTGACAAATAAATAAATAAAATAAAATAAATCACTTAATAAAGTATTTCCAAGCTTTTTCCAGTTGTCCGAAAACCTTTTTCTCAGCTGGAATGTCCAGGATTTCCCAAAACTTTTCTGCTCCTGCTCCTTTTCACACGAGATATTCCAGTCCATCCGGGGTCTAAAAATCAAGAAGTTTTTTTCCCCTCCCTCTTTTGTCAAATCCTTTTTAAAAAAACCCAAAAAAACTAGCTCCCTGGGTGCCATAAGCTTTTTCCAGTCACCACTTCTTTTTTTTCCTTCTTCTTTTTTTCTTTGTTTAGAAACCTGGAGGGTTTTCAGTGACCCAACTAATGTGATTATTCTGAGACTGAGCCGGGAGAGCTATTCAGTAGATAGAAAAGTGGATTCATTCAGATGGCTTGAATACATCAGTTTAATCCTCTTCAGTCATGGGTGGGAGTTGGAAGGGAGGGAGGAGTAGTCCCCTTGGGGAAATGGGAGGCTCTCCTTCTCTAGTTCCCACTGCTCTCCATAAAAGTTGCAACCTCTTAAAGCAAGGAGCAGGAACAGAAAAGTTTTGGGAAATCCTGGACGTTCCAGCTGAGAAAAAGGATTTCGGACAACTGGAAAAAGCTTGGAAATACTTTACTAAGTGATTTAATTTAATTTATTTATTTATTTATTTTATTTTATTTATTTTTCAAATTTTTATACCGCCCTTCTCCGAAGACTCAGGGCGGTGTTACAGCAAATAAAACACCAATAATCCAAAAAATTTAAAATACAATATCCAATTTAAAAATCTAATTCGATCGCTGTATGTTAAAAGTGTTAAGTAAGAAAATTACAAAATAGAATAAACCCCCAGTTAAAAGCCCACTAAAAACCCACAGTATTAAAATCAATCAGGCCAGCCCCGCTTGGTGAAAAAAGAAGGTCTTGAGCTCGCGCTTAAAGGTCCGAAGATCAGGGAGAAGACGGAGTCCCACCGGCAGCTCGTTCCACAAAGCCGGGGCCCCCACAGAGAACGCTCTTCCCCTGTGGGCCGCCTGCCGACATTGGTTGGCCGACGGCACCCTAAGGAGGCCCTCCCTGTGAGAGCAGACTGGACGCACCGGACGATGGGAGGTAACTGGCGGCAGCAGGCGGTCCCGTAAGTATCCCGGTCCCATGCCATGGAGCGCTTTAAAGGTGATAACCAGCACCTTGAAGCGCACCCGGAAGACCACTGGCAACCAGTGCAGCCTGCGCAGGAGAGGTGTTACATAATTAATTTAATTTAATTATTTAATTTAATTTAATTTAATTTAATTTAATTTAAATTTGTCGAACATGTATAAGATAACAGATATATGTATAAACCAGTGGTGGGTTGCTATCAGTTTCCCCCCCGGATCGGGCGAACTGGTAGTGGTGGTGGCGGGAGGCTCCGCCCACCCGCCCGGATGACTCTGCGCATGCGCAGAAGCATGCGAACCGGTAGCGACGGGATTTGAATATAAATCCTTCCCTTCCCCACCATCCAGTCAGAGCTGAAGAAGCTTCTTGGATGAGAAGCGAAACGTCTTCAAAGAAAAACAAGAAAGTCCAGTTGCCTCTTGAAAAAAAGCCCCTTTGGGGCAATGAACGGTTGAGGGAGCTAACTATCTCAAAGAGGGCCTCTAGTGGCTCAACAGATTTATGCAGCAGCTGCCTGCAATTACTGCAGGTTCAAGCCCCACCAGGCCCAAGGTTGACTCAGCCTTCCATCCTTTATAAGGTAGGTAAAATGAGGACCCAGATTGTTGGGGGCAATAAGTTGACTTTGTATATAATATACAAATGGATGAAGACTATTGCTTGACATAGTGTAAGCCGCCCTGAGTCTTCGGAGAAGGGCGGGATATAAATGCAAATAAATTTAAAAAAAGGGTTAGGAGGGACATGATAACTGTCTTCCAGTATTTGAGGGGCTGAGACAGAGAAGAGGGAGGTCAACCTATTCTCCAAAGCACCTGAGGGCAGGACAAGAAATAAGAGATGGAAACTTATCAAAGAGAGATCCCATCCCCATCATCATTGTCACATGATCAAAATTCAGGTGCTTGGCAACTGATTCATTTTATGACCGTTGCTATGTCCCGGGGTGACGGGATCCCCTTTTGTGACCTTCTGACAAGCAAAGTCCATGGGGAAGCCAGATTCACTTATCAACCGTGTTACTAATTTAGCAACTGCAGTGATTCACTTAACAACCGAGGGCAAGAAAGGTCGTAAAAAGTCTTTTAACAAATGTCTCACTTAGCAACGGAAATGGTGGGCTCCATTGCGGTCGTAAGTCGAGGACTGCCTGTGCTTTGCAGATGTGCCAAGAATAAGTTTCTCCGCACAGGATTGGATTGTGTAACTCTGTGCTAATTTGGGGAGACTCAATTCTTCTCTGTTGTTGTTTTTTCCCCCCCTCTAGGTTATCTGCAAATACCTGAAAAACCCCAAACAGCCAGACAAGTTGTTGCTGCAGAATATTTTCCAGGCTGTAAACATCTACTACAATTACACGGGACATGCATCCTGCTTGAACTTAACTCGGACTGCTACTAAAAATCTGGGCCTCAAGGGCTGGTCCTATCAGGTGGGTGCGCACCCCTTAATAATCATGGCAATAATGGGAGCGATGGGTGAACGGCAATCATTAGAATAGAATAGAATAGAATAGAATAGAATAGAATAGAATAGAATAGAATAGAATAGAATAGAATAGAATAGAATAGAATAGAATAGAATAGAATAGAATTTTTTATTGGCCAAGTGGTCACACAAGGAATTTGTCTTAGTGCATATGCTCTCAGTGTGCATAAAAGAAAAGAAAATCCTTTATAAGGTAGGTAAAATGAGGACCCAGATTGTTGGGGGCAATAAGTTGACTTTGTATACAATATACAAATGGATGAAGACTATTGCTTAACATAGTGTAAGCCGCCCTGAGTCTTCGGAGAAGGGCGGGATATAAATGCAAATTAAAAAAAAAAGATAACGTTCGTCAAGAATCATAAGGTACAACACTTAATGATAGTCATAGGGTACAAATAAGAACGGAACAGAATAGAATAGAATCTATAGGGCATAACACAAGACATCTCTGACATCAATACAATTGAACGTGTCCAGAAATATTTTACAAGAAGAGTTCTCCATTCCTCTGAAAACAATAAAATACCTTATCCCACCAGACTCGAAATCCTAGGCTTAGGAACTCCGTTGCCTTCGACAAGACCTAAGTTTAACTCACAGAATCATCTATTGTAATGTCCTTCCTGTTAAAGACTACTTCAGCTTTAATTGCAATAATATTAGAGCAACTAATAGATTTAAACTTAATGTCAACCGCTTTTATCTAGATTGCAGAAAATATGACTTCTGTAACAGAATCATCAGTGCTTGGAATACTTTACCTGACTCTGTGGTCTCTTCTCATAATCCTAAAAGCTTTAACCAAAAACTTTCTACTATTGACCTCACCCCATTCCTAAGAGGACCATAAGGGGCGTGCATAAGCGCACAAACGTGCCTACCGTTCCTGTCCTATTGTTTTTCTTTTCTTCTTCCTATATATATATATATATGCTTATACCTCCTTATATTTACTCATATATTATTATTTATTATTTTATTATTTGCATTTATATCCCGCCCTTCTCCAAAGACTCAGGGCGGCTTACACTATGTTAGCAATAGTCTTCATTCTATTTGTATATTTATATACAAAGTCAACTTATTGCCCCCAACAATCTGGGTCCTCATTTTACCTACCTTATAAAGGATGGAAGGCTGAGTCAACCTTGGGCCTGGTGGGACTAGAACCTGCAGTAATTGCAGGCTGCTGCTGTTAATAACAGATTGCATGAGCAGCCTGAGCCACAGAGGCCCTTATATGTGTTTATATACTACATAATCTTTTTGTATGATGCCTACATATATTGTTGTGACAAAATAAAAAAATAAAAAATAAATAAAATAAATAAATGTACATTTAGAATAGTATAGAACAGAACAGAACAGCCTCATCGCTGTCCGACTCCGTTGCCAGCTCCATAGGTAGCTGACGGACCACAACAATTAAGTCCCATTTTTTTCCAAGTGACATCGTCACTTTGAACGGTCGCTAAATGAACTGTTCTAAAGTCGAGGACTACCTGTATTGTAAGCCTTCCCGTGGTCGCTCTATTAGTCAGGTGGCAGCCTAGGAATGTCATAAATAATCAAGAAATCTTAAGACTTCGCGTGTTTAGGGATTCACCTATGGGTGAATCGCATTTTTAGGGATTCTGGGGGAGCTATTCCAAGCCAGGATCTTATGAAATTAAACTCTCCTATTTCTTTCCTCGTCTCCAAGGCTTGCACAGAGATGGTGATGCCCATGTGTTCCGATGGTATCAACGATATGTTTGAGCCACAGAAATGGGACTTCCATTCTTACTCCGAGAGCTGTTTCAAAGCCTGGGGGGTACGACCCCGCCCTTCCTTGATTCCCACCATTTACGGCGGGAAAAACATCAGTGGTCACAGTAACATCATTTTCAGGTGAGTTTGTGTTGTACCAATAACCAATAGCAGTAGCATGTAGACTTATATATTGCTTCATAGTGCTTTCACAGCCCTCTCTAAGCGGTTTACAGAGTCAACCTATTGGCCCCAACCACCTGGGTCTCCTCATTTTACCGACCTCGGAAGGCTGAGTCAACCTTCAGCAGGTCAGGATCGAACTCCTGGCTGTGGGCAGAATTAGCCTATGATTCTAACCACTGTGCCACCACAGTTCCCCTTAGACTTATGTACTGTACTGTCCCATAGTGCTTTACAGCACACTCTGGGCAGTTTACAATGTAGTACCGTGTTTCCCCGAAAATAAGACTCTGGCTTATATTTTTTTGAATCCCTAAATAAGCGCTTGGCCTTATTTTCGGGGAGGTCTTATTATTTTGGGGCGCGTGGAGCAAGACGGGGCTCCTCTTGCCGTCTTACCTGATTTCCAGCTCTGTCTCCCTAACCCTAACCGGAGGAAATGGTAGGGACCGGCTGCGTGTGCGTTTAAATATTTTCGGGGATGGCTTATTTACAGGGGAGGGTTTATTTTTTGGAGGAGGGCTTATTTTCGGGAAAACATGGTAGCATTATTTGCATATTGCCCCCCAAAATCCAGGTTCTCATTTTAACCGACCTTGGAAAGATGGAAGGCTGAGTCAACCTTAAGCCCAGTCAGGATTGAACTGCTGGCAGTCGGCAGAGTTAGCCTGCCATACCGCATTCTAAGCACTGCGCCTGCATTAAGTATGCTTGCCCACTTGAGTAATTTTATAAAAATGAAAAAAGGTGGGATATAAATAAAGGAAAATAATCAGATCCTGGGATGGGTTACAGGAGGAACTGTCTTCTGAATCTTGAGTGTTGGTGTCATAATTCAAGATATGCCTGATGAGAGAGATGCCCTCAGAGATCCAACCCAAACCATGAGCTAAAATGGAATTATTGTGCTGTTACTGTTTCTTTTTATTTTTATTTATAATTAAATTTTTATACCGCCCTTCTCTCGAAGGACTCAGGGCAGTGTACAGCCATCTTAAAATACAACGAATAAATAGCAAATTTAAAATTTAAAAACAAATATTTAACAAGGCCATCAACGAAAACGGTCTAAGACCGGCTTAAAACCCCTTAAAATACAATTAAAATACACTTAAAATATACTTAAGCTAGTCCCGCCCGATGAAATAATAACGTCTCTGCATTCCCCTTAACCTTCAAGCATGCCATTCATGCCTGTCTTCTCCATTCTCTGCCAGCAACGGAGGGCTCGATCCTTGGTCCGGAGGTGGCGTGACAAAGAACGTCACCGACACGCTCGTGGCCATCATGATCCCGGAAGGAGCTCATCATCTGGATCTGCGTGCCAACAGCCCCTCTGACCCAATCTCCGTTCGGCAGGCTCGCCTCTTGGAAGTCCATTACATGAAGTTGTGGTTACAGAAGCACCAGAGAGTTAAAAAATGCCCGAAGTAACTGGATAATAGTTGTGGGGTTGTGTAGCAACGGTTATCCTTTGGTTGATCGTCTCCTTTCTGGATTGTCTCTTCTTCATCTTGTGTTGTGACCGAGGCCCCAAGTAGTGATTACCAAACACAATTCAGGCCTGAACAAACTTATTTTATTAAAACAGCTGAGAATTAATTCATTCTCAGCTTAGTCCAAAACAAACTCTTTCTAAACAGTCCTGCGGCCTTATCACCAACCTTTTTTGTCTTTGGCAACCTGCCAGTGGCTTTTCTTGGCAAACCCCACCACAAAGTTCAAGAGACACTGACAAGAAGCAATGGAATCAACGTTGCTTTTCCACAAAGAACCCAACGGATCCTTGCTGCTCTTTTAAGCTTTATGGGAGTGGTCAATCATCTTCTGGCCTTACTCCCGAGTCGCCCTTTTTGCTTCAACAGCTCTTGCCTTCTGGCAGCTCTTCGCATGCGTCCACTTGGAACAGGCTCCTCCTATTCCTCTGCCTCTCTGCTGCCTCTCTGCTGCATCGCTCCCAGATGGACGCAAAGCCCTCGTTCTGGCCTTCCCCTGACTCCAGGACTGGCCCATTGTCCTCCCCAGCCTCCTCACTGTCCAACTCCTCTGCCAGGTCCGCAGACTGCTGGTGGACCACAACATCTTGCTTTTTCGGAGCATTCTTTAACTTCTCCCGATTCTTAAATCAAGATGTCTGTTTGAGACAAGCTGGAACCGACATGGCTCAACTTCAGTTAGTGACGTCCCATCCATGTCTCTCATTACAGGAAGCGAAGAAAATTTCTTCCTGTTCTTCACTGAGCTGTAGGAGGCCCACAATTGGGAAAGGAGAATGCTGCTTGATCTCCCTTGCCTTTGCCTGCTCCACTTGCTTAGCTGTTGTTATGTCCCACCCCCACTCTGACGCACGAGTCAAGGAAGTCCGTAACAGACTTGGCAACGAAGGCTTTGCAGCTTGCCAAGTTCCTTCAAGGTTTATCAGGGCAGGCAGGAGTCCAAGTCGTGACTTCAGCGATAGAGTCCGATATCAGCAAACTAGATAAGACTTTGCTTGACTCAAGGTTGGAATGCCAAAAGCAGGTCCTTTATATAGGCTGTGGGGTGTGGCTCCATGACTCAGCATTTATCCAGGCCTGCCCCACCCCTCCTTCTGCTGGCGTCGCTCTCAGATCTCCGGAAGCAAGGATCCTCCCACTTTGAATTGTCTTCAGCTGGATCTGCTGTCAGTAATTCCAGCATCTGGCTGGCTTCCTGCTCACATGCTGTATGAGTGAAGTTTATTGGGCTTGTCCGTTCACTCCTGGAATCCTCTCCGGGCATGGGGCCAGGGCCAGGGGCTGGAGGCATGACAGGCCGTTCATCTTCATTATCAGACTCGGAGTCTGATAACAGGCCCGGTTGGAGACGGGAGAGGCCCGGCTGAGGAGAGGAGGGAGGATGAGTCACAACAGCTGTCTTTGTACGGGGAGCTGGACTCCCTACAGGTAGTCCTCGACTTACAAACCACCACGGAGCCCCAAATTTACGTTGCTCAGCGGGAAATTTGTTGAGCGAGTTTTCCCCCGTTTTACGACTTTTCCTATCACATTTCACATTAAGTGAATCATAAGAGTGGTGCGGTGGCCTAGAGGTGGAGCTCTCGCCTCGCAGTCGGCAGATATTTCTCTCTCTCTGGGCACGATGAGAATATATCTGCTGAATATAACTCCGCACTGGCAACAGAAAGGCATCCGGCCAGTAAACACCCGGCTCCATTCAATTGCCCAGACTCCATTCCACAAGGGATTAGGGGGTCGTTAAAAGATTTCTTAAGTGAATCACTGCACTTCTGAAACCGATAACATGGTTGTGAAGTGCATCTCCCCCCCCCCATTGACTGTGCTCTGAAAGCGGATCACGTGACCCTGCGGCCGTCAAAAAATGTGAGTCAGTTGCCAAGCATCCGGATTTTAATCATGTGACCATGGGGATGTTGCAATACATCATAAGTGTGAAAAACGGTCATAGGTCTTTTTTTTTTTTTCCCCGGGCTGTTGTAACTTCAAACGGTTACTCCATGAACTGTTGTAAGTCGAGGCCTACCTGTATTGTCTCAATTTAAGGAATTCAGGGGACCAACAGGTGGCAGGCTGGCTGATAACTTTAGAAGGCGGCTTTAAAGAAAGAATAGACAAATTTGTGAAGGAACTTTTGCCCTTAAAATACTTGAGAGAACACTTTTGCCATCCCTCGCCATTGGCTTGGAAGGCGTTCTACTTGAATAGATCCTCCTCTTGATCTTGGCTGTTTACTTTGAAATCTAGTCACCGAGAAAGCACTATTACAGCAGAAGACTCGTGTCTCTGCGTAATGTTTGGTTGGAAGGATTGATCCCAAAGGTGCTTTTTTTCAGGAGGCAACTGGACTTTCTTGTTTGTTTGTTTTTTCCTTTGAAGACGTTTCGCTTCTCATCCAGGAAGCTTCTTCAGTTCTGACTGGATGGTAAGGAATGGAAGGATTTATACTCCTTGCAGACGGCTGGTCATTTGCATCCTTTTTAGAGAGTCGTTGAGGCTACTTGGATGTTCACCTGAGTAGTGCTCATGGTTCCTGTAGTCTGCAATTTTTTTTTTTTCTGGAAATCCGTTCATACCCCCCACACCAGAAATGAAATGTAAAATTTGTTACTACCGGTTCTGTGGGCGTGGCTTGGTGGGGGAGGTAATGTGACTGGGTGGGTGTGGCCAATTTTTTTTTTCCTTTTAAGAGCATTTTTTCTACAACCTCTTCAGCTGAAGAGGTTATAGAAAAAATGCTTTTAAAAGTCTCCGATGATCTCAGCTGAGCCACGCGATCATCAGGCTTTTTTCTTTTAACTTTTAAAAGCATTTTTTCGGCTGAAGAAAAAAAATGCTTTTAAAAATAACCAAAAAAAAAAAAGCCTCTGATGATCGAGTGGCTCAGCTGGGCAAGGGGGGGGGGAGGGATTTTTGCTACCGTTTCTCTGAACCACCCACCACCATCGCTACCGGATCGGACAAACCGATCCGAACCCCTGCCCTACACCATTCAAAGGGTGTTCATCCCAAATTTGTTGTTGTTGTTAGTTGCAGAGTCGTGTCCAACCCATCGCGACCCCATGGACAACGTTCCTCCAGGCCTTCCTATCCTCTACCATCCTCTGGAGTCCATTTAAGCTCACACCTACTGCTTCAGTGACTCCATCCAGCCACCTCGTTCTCTGTCGTCCCCTTCTTCTTTTGCCCTCAATCGTTCCCAGCATTAGGCTCTTCTCTAGGGAGTCCTTCCTTCTCCTTAGGTGGCCAAAGGATTTCAGTTTCTTCTTTCAGGATCTGGCCTTCTAAAGAGCTCATCCCAAATTGCATAGCTTAAAAAAAACAGATTTCCAGGGGGGAAAAAATTGCAGACTACAAGAACCATTTGCACCACTCAGGTGACCCTGAGGACACATATAAACCTCCAAATGGCCTCAACGACTCTCTAAAAGGATGCAAATGACCAGCCGTCTGCAAGGAGTATAAATCCTTCCATTCCCCACCATCCAGTCAGAGCTGAAGAAGCTTCTTGGGTGATGTTCTGTCCCCCCCCCCACCTCACTGAAGAAAACACATGTGCTGAAGAACGTCTGCCAGCAATTTATTTATGTTGGTCTGGTTTCCTTTGGCGGAGGAAAGTTCCGGCAGCTATTCCCCGAGTGCCTGCCAAGTTCTTATCAAGAGTCAGCGTGTTTACAGTCCGTTGCCGGAGCAACAAGGAATCTAAAGAATGGTCAAGAGTTACTTATGAAAATCCAAGCCTTAAATCCAAAAACTGTCTGAAGTTCACACGATGCAGTTCACCCTTAGTAGCTTTTTTCCGTCACAAGGGCCAGATGGCAACCCCACCCGCTTTTATCCCCTGTGGGGTGTGGCTCAGTGACTCAGCACTCTCTGGGCCTGCCACACCTCTTCCTCTGCTGCGCACGCCTCTCTTGCTGACGCTGCCTAGGGTCCTCCTCGTCCTCAAACTGTGGGGGCTTCGACACGCCTTCTTCCTGGCTTTCCGCCAGCACTTGAGGCGTTGCCAGGAAGGAGGGACCTGGAGAGGGAGGCCTTGTCGGCTCCTCTCCCTCACTCTCCGAGTCATCCTCCTCCATGAGGACAGGCTCGGGAGCCGGAGTCACAACAGGTGAGAAGGGAAATGTCTTCAAGGAAAAACCAGAAAGTCCAGTTGCCTCCTGAAAAAGCACCTTTGAGATAACCATGACCTGGATAGGACGGAGAATCGCTACAGAGTTTTACAAGGACGACGCTAAACAAGATGCGTCTGTGCCCAGCTTACGCCACTTATGTGGGAGCGTCATCACTTGAGATTTTCAAGAAAAGATTGGGCTGCCATTTGTCAGAAATGGTGTAGGATCTCCTGCTTGGATGGGGGGGTTGGACTAGATGACCTACAAGGTCCCTTCCAACTCTGTTAATCTGTAAATCTGTAACTCTGATTACTTGTTGTTGTTGTTAGTTTGCGAAGTGGTGTCCGACCCATCGCGACCCCATGGACAATGGACCAGGAAGTAATATGGACCAGCTAGTAATAAGCTAATCTAGATCAGGGGTCTCCAACCTGGGCAACTTTTAAGACTTGAGGACTTCAACTCCCAGAATTTCTCAGCCAGTAAATCTGGCTGAGGAACTCTGGGAGTTGAAGTCTGCAATTCTTAAAGTTCCCCAGGTTGGAGACCCCTGATCTAGAAGATAGGGAGCATGTAAATAATCCTGTGCTAATTAAGACAGTGTGGTTCTGACAGTTGAGATATAGGCAGTGGTGGGGTTCAAATAATTTAACAACCGGTTCTCTGCCCTAATGAGTTCTTCCAATAACCAATTCACCAAAGTGCTCAGAAAGTTAGCAACTGGTTCTCCCGAAGTGGTGCGAACGGGCTGAATCCCACCACTGGATATAGGTAGTCCTCAACTTACGACCATAACGGAGCCCAAACTTCCTTGTGGCTAAGCGAAGCATTTGTTAAGTGAGTTTTGCCTCGTTTTGTGACCTTTCTTGCCGCCCTTGCTAAGTGAATCGTGGCAGTTGTTAAGGAGAGTCACTCGGTTGTTACGTGAATCTGGCTTCCCCGTTGACTTTGCTCGTCAGTAGGTTGAGCGCCTGACCTTGGGATGCTGCAGCCGTCATAAATACGAGTCAGTCGCCAAACATCTGCATTTTGATCACACACCGACATGGGGATGCTGCAATGGACGTAAGTGTGAGAAACGGCCGTCAGTCGCTTTTGTCAGCGCCGTTGTAACTTGGAATGACCATCGTAAGTCGAGGACTGCCTATATATATATATATATATGGAAGGAAAGCGCAACAGCAAAAGAAAAGGCTTAAGTGCCCTTATAGTTTAAAAATCGAGGGTCGTCATGGTAAAAAAGTTCATGCTTTCTTAGGCTGATTCTATCTCTCTCTTGATGCGGGTGAAGGAGGAGAGTGCAACTCTTGAAACTCAACATTAAGAAAACTAAAATCATGGCATCCGTCCCTTTCAATTCCTGGCAGATAGATGGTGAAGAAATGGAGGTAGTGACAGATTTTATTTTCCTGGGCTCCAAGATCACCGCAGATGGGGACTGCAGCCAAGAAATTAAAAGACGCTTGCTCCTGGGGAGGAAAGCTATGGCAAATCTAGACAGCGTACTAAAAAGCAGAGACATCACCCTGCCAACAAAAGTGCGTATAGTCAAGGCTATGGTTTTCCCAGTTGCAATGTATGGCTGTGAAGGTTGGACCATAAGAAAGGCTGAGTGCCAAAGAATTGAGGCCTTTGAACTCTGGTGCTGGAGAAGACTCCTGCGAGTCCCTTGGACTGCAAGGCGAACAAACAAGTCAGTTCTAGAGGAGATCAACCCTGACTGCTCTTTAGAAGGCCAGATCCTGAAGATGAAACTGAAATACTTTGGCCACCTAATGAGAAAGAAGGACTCACTGGAGAAGAGCCTAATGCTGGGAAAGATTGAGGGCAAAAGAAGAAGGGGACGACAGGGAACAAGGTGGCTGGATGGAGTCACTGAAGCACTAGGCATGAGTTTAAATGGACTCCAGAGGATGGTAGAGGACAGGAAGGCCTGGAGGAATGTTGTCCATGGGGTTGCGATGGGTCGGACACGACTTCGCAACTAACAACAACAACAACAATCTCTCTCTATTGAAACTCTTCAGGTGCTTTAAATCATTTTGAGAAGGAAATAATAAAGGGAACAAGCACTTAAGAAATAATCCAAGCAACCTTTCTATGAAGTCTCCAATAAACCTTTGTCTTTTGAGAGAGATGGATTGGTTGCGAATTGTTAGCTACTTAAAATTTTGGCCAAAGGTTGGTTGGTGGCACCAATTTGTGTCATTTCTGTTTCTCAACATTTTTGAGGATATGCATACCGTTAAGGCTGTACAGATCCAAGGTTGTAGCACAAAATGATGGATGGATGGATGGATGGATGGATGGATGGATGGATGGATGGATGGATGGATGGAGAGAGAGAGAGATATTGATCGATCGATCTTTATTTTGCTTATTTTTTTCTTGGGAAAACGAACTGCAATTTGTACAACGATAAAATAAGACTGCGATGAAATAAAATACTGCGGTTAATAAAAGTTAGAAAACCAATATATCCATTTGGCAATGCTTGTTAATGAAACAAACCAGGCAGAGCAACTAAGCTAAGGAGCCTGGAAAATATGTCTTGTAAAGAGACGAGGTTAACTGGGAATGAGAAACGATGACTGCAGGATCAGAAGAAGCGATACAGAGACATTTTTTTCAAGTGCCTGGAAAGCACTTTAAAAAGGGGAGAGGAGCTTTCACTGACTTTTTGGCACCCACTCCCAGTGGTTAAATGTAAAATTTGTTACTACCGGTTCTGTAGGCGTGGCTTGGTGGTGGTGGGGGTAATGTGACTGGGTGGGCATGGCAAACTTTTTTTCTTTTTAACTTTTAAAAGCATTTTTTCTATAACCTCTTCGGCCAGAGAGGTTTTAAAAATGCTTTTAAAAGGCTTTGACAATCCCAGCTGAGTTGCCTGATCATCAGAGACTTTTGTTTTCTTTAAAAGCATTGGGTTTTTTTGCCTTTAAAAGAAAAAAAATTGAATTTTCATCGAACAGTGCATGGTCTGGGTACAGTTATGTTTAAGTAGTCATAATGCACATCTTTGTTGTGGTATTCATCACCACAATAGTAATAATATATATGAAGAAGTAGCACGACCACGAACACGAAGCCAAACTTCAGCTATGCAGCTCATCAGCTCAAATCCCCCTACAACTCAGACTAATCTGAGCACAACCAAGCCCCCACCCAAACAGGACACACCCCCAGCCAATCAGAGCACAAAAAAACCCCCACCCAATCAGTTCAAACCCCCTCTAGCAGTTAAAAAGGAAAAAACAGCTGCGATCACACATTGCTTTCAGAAGCACGAAGCTGAAGCCTGAAGATGACGAATGAGACTTCGTCGAAACGTCGCCAAGACACTTCCAATTTTACGCGGGAGAAAACCCGAATAACCAAGACCTACATATATATATATATATATATATATATATATATATATATATATATATATATATATATATATATATATATATATATATATGCGCAAAGCCTGAAGATGATGAGTGAGATCTCATCGAAACGTTGCCTAAATACTTCCAATCTTACACAGGAAAAGACCCGAACATACCAAAACCTGCATACATATACCCATGAAAACCTACGAAAACATATATATATATATATATATAAAGATTCCCCTTGCACATATGTGCTAGTCTTTCCTGACTCTAGGGGGCGGTGCTCATCTTTGTTTCAAAGCCGAAGAGCCAGCGCTGCCCGAAGAGGTCTCTGTGGTCACGTGGCCGGCATGACTCAATGCCAAAGATGCACGGAATGCTGTGACGTTCCCACCAAAGGTGGTCCCTATTTTTCTATTTGCATTTGTACTACAGCCACCGTGACCCATATACACACCTATATACATTTATACATATACACACACACACACACACACATACATACACACATACACATACATATATACGTACACACACACATATAATATATAAACTTTTAATACATATAATCCATCTTCCATTAAACAGTGTGTCGTCTGGGTACAAATGTTTTGTGCAGCAACTATCAAAATTTACAGCCATATTCATTATTTATCTATTCTTAACTTTATATTGATACACATTGCATATGTAGTCCTGTAATAATTCTCTTCTTAACTTATTTCGTTCTACTAATACATTTTCTGTATTTCACTAATCTACTTTTATTTCTAACTTTCATATTTATTCTCTAGCCATCGGTAAAATAGTTCCCATACAATATAATAGTTTGTTCCTTCTCTTTGATTGCAAGTGTTAACCTATTCATTTCTGCACATTCTAATATTTTCATAATCACATTCTCATCCGTAGGAATCTCTTCACTTTTCCAATTTTGTGCAAATACCATCCTAGCTGCAGTTATTACACGGATCATCAACTATACATTCTCTTTAGTATAAGTTTCTGGTAAAATCCCCAACAAAAATATTTCGGGTTTCAAATCAATATGTTGTCGTATCATCTTCTGTTGTAAATTGAGGGGGCTACCTATCCCTTCTTTCTGAGGAAAAGAAATGTGAAATTCTATTTATAACATGGACTTAAGGGGGCAGTATTGTATTTAAGAAAACAATTCGGACTTGCGGGGGGGGGGGGGGACGGGAATAAAATGTAATTTATTTCTTTTTTTAAAAAAAAAGTTTTTCCGATTCACCGCATAGAAATTATTCTAGATGGGTCTCCCAATTTTTCACTCGAAGGAAAAAAAAACTTAAAAAAAAAACCAAGTGCACGATTTTGAGAGTTTAGCAGGACTTGGAAAAGGGGGGAGATTTGGGGCACCAAATTCCTTCCGTTGGGCCTTGTTTTTTTCCCTAATCTGTGGAACCCCTATTGGGAGTTTAGGCCTCTGCCATAAAGAGGAAAGGAGACCTTTTAATGACAAAAGTAATGTGATTATCGGGCTGAATGTGAGGAGGGGGGGCGTGGATGGAAGGCTTAGAGAAAGTCTGTTAGAATAGCTGAATGTCTCAGTTTAAATCTTTTCTCTTAAGATGGCTGCACAACGGTTGCTCTTTCTTTTAAACGCTTCGTCTTCGGAGGAAGGCAGCCAGTCGCTCGAGGGGATTTGAAATATCTTCCAAATAAAATCTCTCCGCAGAGCTCGAGGCGGGATGGAAATACTTTTAAACCCCACAAATCCAGGTAGATTTCCTCGACTTACAACCGTTTCGTTTAGTGACCGTTCGGCCCCGAAAAAAAGGTGACTTACGGCCGTTTTTTCTCACCCGCAGCATCATTTGGTCACATGGTCAAAATTCGGAGGCTTGGCAACTGACTCACATTTACGACGGTCGCGGTGTCTTGGGGTGGTCACGTGATCACCTTTTGCCAGCTTCTGTTAAGCCAAATCGACGGGGAAGCCAGATTCACTGAACAACCAAGTGACTAATTTATAACCACTGCAGCGATTCGCTTAACGACGGCGGCGAGGAAGGGCGTAAAATGGGGCAAAACCCACTTAACAATTGTCTTGCTTTAGCAAACAGAAATTTTGGGCTCAGTTGTGGTCGTAAGTCGAGGACCACCCTGTAGTTGAGGCAGAACTAAAGAAGCCTCTGGCATGAGAAGCGAAGCATTTTCCGAGATAAAACTAAGAAAGTCCAATTTCCCTTTGGGGGAAAAAAAAAACACTTTAGGGGAAGTTGAGACAAAGAAGGCAGTAGAACTTAGACTTATATACCACTTCACAGTTCTTTTGTCTTCAGTCAATCAGAATAAAGCTGGAAGGGACCTTGGAGGTCTTCTAGTCCAACCCTCTGCTCAAGCAGGAAACCCTATACCTATACCACGGGACTGTCCAGTTTCTTCTTAAAAACCTCCCACAACTTCTGGTGGCGAGCTGTTCCCCTGGTTAATTGTCCTCATTGTTAGGAAGTTTCTCCTCAATTCCAGGTTGTTTCTCTCCTTGATAAGTTTCCATCCAACGGTGGGATAGAAATAAATAAATTCAGGCCACTCTTGATTTACAACAGTTCGTTTAGTGACCGTTCGGAGTTACAAGGAACGTCGAAGTTACTTGTGCCGAAGTAGCGCCACTTGAAAAAAAGAGTGACTTTTGACCATTTTTCACACTTACGACCATTGCAGCTTCCCCTCCGATTTACATTCGGAGGCTTGGCAGCTGGTTCCTATTTATGACGGTCGCTGTGTCACGCGATCCCCTTTTGCGACTTCTGACCAGCAGATCCACTGAATGCACTGAATAACTGCAACGATTCGCTTAACAAATGCGGCGAGAACAGTCGTACAATGGGGCAAGATTCACTCAACAACACTCTCACTTAGCAGCATCAATTCTAGGCTCAATAAATAGTGTACGTAAGTCGAGGATCATGCCTGCATTAAACATCATGGATCTTGACAGACCTTAACACTAGGCCCTATCTTAACAAAATGAAATTCAATGTAGAGAAAAGTAAAGTCTTAGACAAGAAAAACCAAAAATACACAGACATAGACTGGGTGAAACCAGGCGTAATAGCAGTAACTGTGAGAGGGATCTTGGAGCTAAATACCAGCTAAATACCGTGTTTCCCTGAAAATAAGACCCTGTCTTATATTTTTTGAACCCTGAAATAAGTGCTTGGCCGTATTGCTATGCACTCAAAAGCTGAAACTGGGCTTATTATCAAGGGATGTCTTATTTTGGGGGAAAAGGGTATGAGCCAGCGATGTGCAGCAGCAGGCAAAAAAGCCAATGCAATCCAAAATTGCAATAACAGACGGATACAATCAAGATCAAGTGAGGTACTAATACCACTCTATAAAGCCTTAGTAAGACCACATCTAGAATATGGCATCCAGTTTTGGTCACCACACTATAAAAATGTTGAGACTCTAGAAAAAGTGCAGAGAAGAGCAACCAGGATGATGAGGGGACCGGAGGCTAAAACGAAGAACGGTTACAGAAACTGGGCATGACTAGTCTAGTGGAGAGAAGGACCAGGGGAGACATGATAGCCGTCTTCCAATATTTGAGGGGCTGCCACAGAGAGGAGGAGGGGGGGGGATCAAGCTATTTCCCTGAAGGCCAGACAAAGAATAATGGATGGAAACTGATCAAGGAGAGATTCAACCTGGAAATGAGAAATTTTCTGAGGGCGAGAACGATCAATCGATACAACAGAAGTTGCCTTCAGAAGTTGTCGGAGCTTCATCATTAACATAACATAACAACAGAGTTGGAAGGGACCTTGGAGGCCTTCTAGTCCAACCCCCTGCCTAGACAGGAACCCTACACCATCTCAGTCAGATGGTTATCCAACATTTTCTTAAAAATTTCCAGTGTTGGAGCATTCACAACTTCTGCAGGCAAGTCGTTCCACTTATTAATTGTTCTAACTGTCAGGAAATTTCTCCTTAGTTCTAAGTTGCTTCTTTCTTTCATCAGTTTCCACCCATTGCTTCTTGTTCTACCCTCAGGTGCTTTGGAGAACAGCCCGACTCCCTCTTCTTTGTGGCAACCCCTGAGATATTGGAACACAGCTATCATGTCTCCCCTGGTCCTTCTTTTTATTAAACTAGACATACCCAGTTCCTGCAACTGTTCTTCATATGTTTTAGCCTCCAGTCCTCTAATCATCTTTGTTGCTCTTCTCTGCACTCTTTCTAGAGTCTCAACATCTTTTTTACATCGTGGAGACCAAAACTGGATGCAATATTCCAAGTGTGGCCTTACCAAGGCATTATAAAGTGGCACTAACACTTCACGTGATCTTGATTTTATCCCTCTGTTTATGCAGCCCAGAACTCTGTTGGCTTTTTTAGCAGCTGCTGCACACTGCTTAAAGGCTTTGAGGAAGAGATTGGACTGCCCTTTGTCAGAAATGGTGTAGAGTCTCCTGCTTTAGCGGGGTGGTGGTGGGGGTTGGACTAGATGACCTACAAGGTCCCTTCCAACTCTGTTAATCTGCTAAAAGGAGAGATTCAACCTGGAAATAAGGAGAGCTTTTCTGACAGTGAGAACAATCAACTCACGGAACAGCAGACTCCTCTCCAAAACAACCAACTCGAACGGCTTCTTGATTCCGAAATCGGGGCCAGCCTCGCGTTTCGCAAAAAGACCAGATCAGGCGTTTGACATCCTGAGAGAGCAATACGTGGGAGGCTGAGAGAGCGAGAGCAGTTCAATAAACCGAGCGGCTTGAATTATATAGTAGCTCCCTGCCGAAATCCTGGGTCACCAAGTAATTTACCGAGGAGGCTCAAGGACAATTTGGACAGCCCAGGGCCCTGACTGTCTGCTGACTACCGCTGTTCATATTATTAATGCAATCAACCAACAGCAGGATGCTGGGCCGGGAAAAAGCCACTCAACTTGAGCAACTAAGCTGGAGGTGGCCACCGATCAGTGGAAAATCCAGAATTAAGAGCTAATGGGGAGCTTAAAAAAAAAGAGAGAGGCAGGGGGTGGTGGTGTTAGAAAACTTCCTTGCCCTGATTACCACTTTTAAGAAGGTTTTTTTTCTTTTCCAGATGGATTTCTGCAATTTAGGGAGTCGCCTATATAGGTCAGTATGAGGGGGTCCTTTGGTGGTCTCTGAACCAGCTTGTTTTCCTGTAGACGTTTCATGACTCAAACTAGGTTACATCATCAGTGCTGGCTAGAAACATCTGCAAGAAAAGAAACACGGTCAGAGAACGTGAAGGACCCCGCAGCTCTCCTCCTCCTCCATCTCCATCCTCCACTCCACAGACCCCACTCCCTTCTACCACTGATGATGTTACCTAGTTGGGTAAAGAATCGTCTGCAAGAAAACAAGCTCAGACAGCACCAAGGACCCCACAGTCGTCGTCCTCTTCCTCCTCCTCCATCCTCCTCCATCCTCAACTCCACAAACCCCACTCCCTTCTACCACTGATGATGTTACCTAGTTGGGTAAAGAATCGTCTGCAAGAAAACAAGCTCAGACAGCACCAAGGACCCCACAGTCGTCGTCCTCTTCCTCCTCCTCCATCCTCCTCCATCCTCAACTCCACAAACCCCACTCCCTTCTACCACTGATGATGTTACCTAGTTGGGTAAGGAAACGCCTGCAAGAAAACAAGTGAGCTCAGATAGCACCAAGGACCCCACAGGTCAACCCCGAGTTACCAATATTCTCCTTTATTAATAGGTCAGCATCTTTCATCGTCAGTAGAATGGACGCAGAAAAATCTCCCACAATCAGTTTAATTTAATATCCAGCCTGCAGGCTTAATTTAACCATCAAAAATCCAAGTCTTGTTGATTCTCTTTCGAACTTCTCCCTTTTCCAGGGTTTGTCCATTACGATTTTGTTTTTTGTTTTTAAATGGGGGTCGTCTTTCTTATAGTTGACACCTACGTTCAGGGAATTAGCTATGTCTAGCCTATCAAAAACGATAAGGATTAAAGGGGGACATGATAGAATAGAATAGAATAGAATAGAATAGAATAGAATAGAATAGAATAGAATAGAATAGAATAGAATAGAATAGAATAGAACAGAATAGAATAGAATAGAATAGAATAGAATAGAATAGAATAGAATAGAATAGAATAGAATAGAATAGAATTTTTTATTGGCCAAGTGTGATTGGACACACAAGGGATTTGTCTGGGTGCATATGCTCTCAGTGTACATAAAAGAAAAGATACGTTCATCTAAGGTACAACACTTAATGATAGTCATAGTTTACAAATAAGCAATCAGGAAACAATATCAATATAAATCATAAGGATACAAGCAAGAAAGTTACAGTCATAAGTGGGAGGAGATGGGTGGTGGGAACGATGAGAAGATTAATAGTAGTGCAGATTCAGTAAATAGTTTGACAGTGTTGAGGGAATTATTTGTTTAACAGAGTGATGACATTCAGGGAAAAACTGTTCTTGTGTCTAGAGTGGACAACCATTTGAAAGAAATGATATAGAGCAGTGATGAAATCCATTTTTTTTAACTACCGGTTCTGTGGGCGTGGCTTGGTGGGCGTGGCAGGGGAAGGATATTGCAAAATATCCATCCCCACCTCACTCTCGGGGGGAGGACATTGCAAAATTTCCATTCCCACCCGGGCCAGCCAGAGGTGATATTTGCCGGTTCTCTGAACTATTCAAAATTTCCGCTACCAGTTCTCCAGAACCTGTTGGATTTCATCCCTGATATAGAGGTTTGCTTGAGCAGGGGGTTGAAACTATAAGACCTTCCAGGTCTCTTCCAACTGTCTTATCCTATGTTCTACTTCCAAAATCCCTTGATTTTTATCTTTTATGATCTTTATCTGGTTGGAATAAGAAAATAGAATAGAATAGAATAGAATAGAATAGAATAGAATAGAATAGAATAGAATAGAATAGAATAGAATAACAGAGTTGGAAGGGACCTTGGAGGTCTTCTAGTCCAACCCCCTGCCCAGGCAGGAAACCCTACACCACTTCAGACAAACGGTTATCCAACCTATTCTTAAAATCTTCCAGTGTTGGAGCATTCACAACTTCTGGAGGCAAGTCGTTCCACTGATTAATTGTTCTCACTGTCGGGAAATTTCTCCTTAGTTCTATGGATGGGAAACACCTTCAGGAAACATGGCTGCGAACATCTGGATTTGCAATCGGATACAATATCCCTGTCTTTGAATCCTGCCTACTTCACAGGATTCACAGTCTGCGCTGAGCATTTTTGGGGCGAAAGACGGGATTTAAATGTTCTTCCAAACAGCAGTGGGTCAAACTGGGAGGGGGGGGGGAGAAAATGAGTTGCCATCTTTTCTGTGGTTGCTTAGCTACTTCCCCGCCCCCCCCTCACCCCCCCCATTCCCCACCAGCTCTTTGGCATTAATCGAGCAACTGGAACTTGGCAAGCTGGTTCTATCGGTTGCCAGCGCTCCACAGCATTTCTTTCTCAGCTCTCCCGGTCCTGCGTGCGCCATGTTTTCGATGCCATCCGAACTTAACATCTGCAGCCACATTTCCCAAGAAACGGGGGGGGAGGGGGGGCTCTTCCCTCGCTTCCTGGTTTCCTTGCCATTTCTCCTTTGATGCTCCACCGCGGAAAAATTGGCAAGGCTGGCTTTGGTTTACGCAGGAAACCTGTTGCCATGCCTGTGATTTTGGCTGGCTTTCTCCAAACGAAGGCCCTGCGATCACCAAATATTTAACCCCAAAGGTTGGAGCCCTTGGCTTTAGGTTTATTGGTTTGTTTATATTCAGCCTTCATTTTATTTTAGTTTTTTACCCAAAAAACTCAAGGCGGGGAACCTATCCAACAGACCGTCCTCCCCTTATTTTCCCCACAACAACCACCCTGTGATGTGGGTTGAGCTGAGAGAGAGTGACTGGCCGAAGATCACCCAGCCAGCTTTCATGGCTAAGGCGGGACTAGAACTCTCTGCCTCCTGGTGATTGGCCCAAACTCACCCAGCCAACTTTCATGCCTAAGGCAGGACTAGAACTCACTGTCTCCTGGTGATTGGCTCAGAGTCATCTGACCTCATTCATGCCTAAGGTAGCACTAGAACTCACCATCTCCTGGTGATTGGCCCAAAGTCACCCAGCCAGCTTTCGTGCCTAAGGCAGGACTAGAACTCACCTTCTCCTGGTGATTGGCTCAGAGTCATCTGACCTCATTCATGCCTAAGGTAGCACTAGAACTCACCATCTCCTGGTGATTGGCCCAAAGTCACCCAGCCAGCTTTCGTGCCTAAGGCAGGACTAGAACTCACCTTCTCCTGGTGATTGGCTCAGAGTCATCTGACCTCATTCATGCCTAAGGCAGCAGTAGAACTCGCCATCTCCTGGTGATTGGCCCAAAGTCACCCAACCAACTTTCATACCTAAGGCAGGACTAGAACTCTCTGTCTCCTGGTGATCAGAGTCATCTGATCTCATTCATGCCTAAGGCAGCACTAGAACTCGCCATCTCCTGGTGATTGGCCCAAAGTCACCCCGCCATCTTTCAGACCTAAGATGTGACAAAACTTGTGATTTTCGGTTTGTAGCCTGGTGCCTTAACCACTAGACCATACTGTGTTTCACGAGCCACCCTGGTTACCAATTGGCCCAGTGCAATTGAATTTGGGGGGCAATTCAAAGGTGCTGGATGCCACCTTTAAAATCCTGTTTTTTTAAAAAAAATATATGTTACCACCTATTTTTTCTGCCTGTATGGTCTAATCAAGCAAACTGGACTGCCATTTGTCAGAAGTGGCGTAGGGCAATGTGAAATGCTCCTGCTTCGGACTGGATCCGGTAGCGATGGCGGTGGGTGGTTTGGAGAACCGGTAGCAAAAATCCCTGCCCCGTCCCGCCCATGCCCACCCATTCGCCTGGTCACCCGCTTGCTGCTTCTTTTAGAACACGCGCCACAGCTGATAACCACCTTCCCCCAACACACACGCCGTTCTACTTACCCCATGCCTCCTTTTGGCGTGCTCTGTGCATACGCGCACCTCGCATGTGGTGCGCATTGCGCATGCGTGCCCGTAGCGCGCATGCACAGCTAGCGAACTGGTAGTAAAACTGTTTTATATTTCACTGCTGGTTTAGGGTCAGCGTAGGCTGCACTGGCTTCCGGTGGTCTTCCGGGTGCAATTCAAGGTATTGGTCACCACCTTTAAAGCGCTTCATGGCATGGGACCGGGGTACTTACTTACGGGACCGCCTACTTACGGGACGACCTACTGCGACCGATGGCCTCCCAGCGACCAGTGTGCTCCCATAGGGTGGGCCTCCTCCGGGTGCCGTCGGCTAGTCAATGTCGGCTGGCGACCCCCAGGGGGAGGGCCTTCTCCGTGGGGGCTCCAACCCTCTGGAACGAATTACCACCAGGCATGCGCCAACTCCCCGATCTCCGGACGTTTAGACGCGAGCTGAAAACATGGTTGTTTCATCGAGCAGGACTGGCCGGATAGTATTTTAATTGGGAGTTTTATTGGGAGTCTTTAGATGGGTTCTATATAGTCAGCCAAATTTAAATATTTCATTTCATTTTATTTTAATGTTTATAGAAATTGTTTTTAATATGGCTGTAAACCGCCCTGAGTCCTTCGGGAGAAGGGCGATATAGAAGTACGAATAATAAATAAATAAATAAAAAAAAAATTCTGCTTTGGCAGGTGGGTGGGTGGGGGGTTGGACTAGATGACCTTCAAGGTCCCTTCCAACTCTGTTAATCTGTCATTCTGGATGGACTGCAGGTTCCATCCATCAAACCTTGCCTTCTTATTTGATCCAGCGGATCCCAGAATCCCTGCCCTCCGAGACAATATTTTTCTCTCCAAAATTCCTGCGCCGCCCAGTTTTATAACCATCCAGAAATTTCTTTAAAAACAACAACAACAACAACAACCTGGTTATCCTATCAGGCTTTGGGGGGACAGGATGGTTGCAAAGCTCCCTTTTAATTTGGCTTAATTTTGTTTCTTCCGGTTGACTGTGTCTCCTCTTTTATTCCCATTGTTTCTTTTCATTTTATCTGGAAACCTCCCAAGTGGGTCGGGGCTGGGCGACTTTTGAGATGGGAATTAAGCAAATAAATAATTTATTCACAGTTGGATAGTACCAAGGACTCTGCAGCTTTCATTCCGGGATGGGATAACTTTAAAAAAGAAAAAAGAAAAAGGAGAAAACAGAACGTTGGATTTTGGAAGAACTCTAGGCGCGGGAGAGGTGGAGAAAGCTAATAAATGAAATAGAAAGTTTGGCCATGATTGCCTCTTTAGATGATTTATCTCACTCAGCTTAACAACAGAAACAATTTCCAAAGAAACAATGTGTGTGCGCTTCCTAGTACAATTGCACCACGCAATTCAAATCATTTTAAACAGATCAAAGAAACTCATTAACCACATGCAAAACAGAGACGGGGGGGGAGGGGGGCTTTTTCCTCCCTGAATTTTGCCCATCTAATAATTTTTTTAAAGTTTTTATTTTATTTTATAGACAAACATACATTTAAAACATCAGTAATTCCTTCCGTGTGATGTCTCGGTGTTTTCTTCCCGGCTCCATCTTTTTATTATTTCTTCTTTCTTCGCTCCAATTTAAACTATTACCATTTTTCCACAGATACCTTATTATCCTTTTCTTACATAATTATCCATTGCTCGTCTATACCTTTCTTCTAACCGATGATAAACTTTATCCCATATCCTAAAATATTCGGAATCTTCTCTTTCTTGAATCATCAAAGTTAATCTGTTCATTTCTGCACAGTCTAAATTTTTTCTAATAATTTCTCCTGCCAGGGCTATTTTCTCTGCTTTCCAATTTTGCGCAAAATCTTGCTGCTGTAATTACCTGTATAATCAAATATTTTCTTTACTTATTTTCTCTGGTAGGATCCCCAATAAAAACAACTCCGGTTTTGAATCAATATGTTGTTGGGTCATTTCTTCTAACCAACCTTTTATTTTCTCCCAATAGTTTTTTGGCTTCCGGACATATTCACCACATATGATAAGATCCTGGTAACTGATGACATTTCCAACGTTTAGCTGATATTAAAGATATTAAACATTTTTGCCAGTTTCTCAGGTGGCATGTGCCATCTATAAAACATTTTCTATTGATTTTCTTTATATGCAGTGGACATTGTTAATTTGTATGTCCTCTCCCATAGCTGTTGCCACAATGTGTGTGTTTCCTAGTGCAATTGCACCACGCATTCAAATCATTTAAACAGATCAAAGAAGCTCATTAACCACATGCAAAACAGAGACAGGGGCCTTTTTCTCACTGAACTGTGTCCAACTAATATTAAAGTTGAAAAATTCTTCTTGCAGGAAATGAATCCTTTGCAGGACACACAGAACAAAATTAGCAAGGACAACAGTTTTTGCTCGTGTTCTATGGGCAAGGAAAGATGGATGGCATTCCAGCAGCTGAGCTGCCATCAGCCCCAATGCAGTTATTTCTTTACTTTCAGATTTTTATTCTAACTTTATTACTTAATAAATAACTCAAGGTGGCAAACATACCTAATACACATTTCTTGCAACAGCCCTGTGAAATGAGTTAGGATGAGAGAGAGGGACAGGCTCAAAGTCACCCAGCCAGCTTTCATGCCTAATGCAGGACTAGAACTCTCCTGGTGATTGCTGCAAAGTCACCCAGTTGGCTTTCATGTCTAATGCAGAACTAGAACTCACTGTCTCCTGGTAATCGGTGTAAAGTCACCCAGTCAGTTTTCATGCCTAACGCAGGAGTAGAACTCAGTATCTCCTGGTGATTGGCTCAAAGTCACCCAGTCAGTTTTCATGCCTAATGCAGGAGTAGAACTCAGTATCTCCTGGTGATTGGCTCAAAGTCACCCAGTCAGTTTTCATGCCTAATGCAGGACTAGAACTCACTGTCTCCTGGTCATTGGCTCAGAGTCATCTGACCTCATTCATGCCTAAGGTAGCACTAGAACTCACCATCTCCTGGTGATTGGCCCAAAGTCACCCAGTCAGTTTTCATGCCTAATGCAGGACTAGAACTCACTGTCTCCTGGTGATTGCTGCAAAGTCAACCAGCTGGCTTTCATGCCTAATGCAGGACTAGAACTCACTGTCTCCTGGTAATCGGTGTAAAGTCACCCAGTCAGTTTTCATGCCTAACGCAGGAGTAGAACTCACTGTCTCCTGGTAATTGGTGCAAAGTCACCCAGCCGGCTTTCATGCCTAATGCAACACTAGAACTCACCGCCTCCTGGTGATGGGCCCAAAAATCACATTGATGGCTTTCATACCAAACATGGGAGTAGAACTCACAGCCTCATGGCTTCTGCCTAGCTTACCAGTTATTCCCATCTAAATTAACATTCAGCCTTAAAAAAATGAGGGAAGGAGAAAAACGATGTATTTGATATAAATCATAACATAATTATTGACTGTTGGAATGAAAAACAACCACTCTCTGTAACTGTAAATATTTCCTGCCAGGCACATTTATTTATTTATTTATTAAATTTTTATACCGCCCTTCTCCCGAAGGACTCAGGGCGGTGTACAGCCAAAAGATAAAAACATAAGAAATATACAATTAAAACAACAATTTAAAACCGAGCATATTAGAAAAAGGCCAAATAAAAGATTTAAAATTTAAAATTAGAAACCCTAAAATGATAAAACCCAGTTAAAAGAATTTTTTTTTTAAAACAAAAATTTAAAAATATTAAAAATATTAAGCCAGTCCCGCTTGAATAAATAAATGCGTTTTCAGCTCACGGCGAAAGGTCCGAAGATCAGGCAATTGACGCAATCCAGGGGGAAGTTCGTTCCAGAGCGTAGGAGCTCCCACAGAGAAGGCCTGTCCCCTGGGGGCCGACAGCCGACACTGTTTGGCGGACGGCACCCTGAGAAGACCCTCTCTGTGTGAGCGTACGGGTCGGTGGGAGGCATGAGGTAACAGCAGGCGGTCCCGTAAGTACCCGGGCCCTAAGCCATGGAGCGCTTTAAAGGTGGTAACTAAAACCTTAAAGCGCACCCGAAAGACCACAGGAAGCCAGTGCAAGCCGTGCAGGATCGGTGTTATATGGGAGCAACGAGTTGCTCCCACTATTACCCGCGCAGCTGCATTCTGGACTAGCTGCAGCCTCCGGGTGCACTTCAAGGGCAGCCCCATGTAGAGAGCATTGCAATAATCCAAACGGGAAGTGACAAGAGCGTGAGTGACCGTGCATAAGGCATCCCGGTCAAGGAAGGGGCGCAACTGGCGAACCAAGCGTACTTGGTAAAAAGCCCTCCTGGAGACGGCCGCCAAATGATCGTCAAACGACAGCCGCCCATCCAGGAGGACGCCCAAGTTGCGCACCCTTTCCGTTGGGGCCAATAACTCGCCCCCGACAGCCAGCTGCGGCTGCAGCTGGCTGTACCGGGGTGCCGGCATCCACAGCCACTCCGTCTTGGAGGGATTGAGCTTGAGTCTGTTTCTCCCCATCCAGACCCGTACGGCCTCCAGACACCGGGACAACACTTCGACAGCTTCGTTGGGGTGGTCCGGGGTGGAAAAGTACAGCTGCGTATCATCAGCGTACAGATGGTAACTCACCCCGAAACCACTGATGACCTCACCCAACGGCTTCATATAGATGTTGAACAGGAGAGGCGAGAGAATCAACCCCTGCGGCACCCCACAAGTGAGGCGCCTCGCGGTCGATCTCTGCCCCCCTGTCAACACCGTCCGCGACCGGTCGGAGAGATAGGAGGAGAACCACCGATAAACGGTGCCTCCCACTCCCAACCCCTCCAACCGGTGCAGCAAGATACCAAAATAATACCATAATAACATAATATGATGCACTTGGTAAAACATAAAATGAATATTTTGCTATAGACAACTAACTAACCCTAGATGTGTGCAGTAAGTTCTATCCTGACACGTATATATATATATATATATATATATATATATATATATATATGTATGTATGTATGTATGTATGTATGTATGTATGTAGGTCTTTGGTTGTTCGGGATTTCTCCCGTGTAAAATTGGAAGTGTCTTGGCAACGTTTCGACGAAGTCTCATTCGTCATCTTCAGGCTTCAAGTTCGTGCTAATTGCTCCCAGAAGCACGAATCTGAAGCCTGAAGATGACGAATGAGACTTCGTCAAAACGTCGCCAAGACACTTCCAATTTTACACGGGAGAAAATCCGAACAACCAAAGACCTACATACAAACACCCGTGAAAACCTCAGAAAACACATATATATATACACACACACACACATACGTACATACATACATATACATACACATATTTAAAATAAAATAAAAGTGGCCTTTTAATTTAAGCAACCATGAGAAAGGGGAGTGGGGGAAAGGAACATTTTAGGCATTTTCCCAGATCTGTCTCTTAGAAATCATTTCTTGGCAGTCATGATTTGGCTCCACAGCCTTCCAGAAGCTGCTTCTATTGTTGGTTGAATCCAGAGATAAATAGAGTGAAAAAAAAGACCTCCCCCCTCTCTCTCTCTCTTGCATACAATCCCGCCTTTATCGCTGGAAAAAGCCTCAGCGCTGAAATGTCACAATCAGACTTATTTTCCCTTTTGTGCTTGGGCACAGATGTTGTGCCAGATACTCGCCGGATTTTATTGATTGATTGATTATTTTTTTAAATAAAGCTGGTGTTATCAGTATTTTCCACTGTATGCCATAGAAATGCAAATACGCTTGGTGCAACTAATGGCCAGTCTCTCGCTGTATTATTGTTATTATTTTTTATTAGCTCTCACTTCCTTGGAGCACGGCTGGGTGTGGAATTCTCTTCTGCCTTCTTTCCAAGCCTGCGTTGTTGTTTTGTGTGTGTGCTTCTTCTTTCTCTCCTTCCTTCTCCTTTTTCTCCCCCCCTCTGGTCAGTGTATTTGTTTAAAGATTTTTTTTTTTTAAATTAGCCCTTCCAAAGGCCACACATTTTTATAAACCAGGAGTGATAAAAGGAGGCTAGAGTGTAGAGGTGGTGTCGTGTCCCACTCCTCCGCTGACGGCCGGGTCAGGGAAATCCGAATCAGGTGTGCCTCTGCAGCTCTGCCAAAGTCCTAGCAAAGTCCTCAAGGCAGGCAGGAGACCAGAAAGTGACTTCAGCAAGATATGTTCAACTTTGCCTGACTCAGAGACTGCCAGAAAGCAGGTCCTTTATATAGGCCATGGGGTGTGGCTCCATGACTCAGCACTTATCCAGGCCTGCCCCTCCCTTCCTTCTGTTGCCTCCGCCTATCAAGTCTTCTGACGCGAGGGTCACTCCAGTCGGCAGCTGTTGGTAATAGACCTTCCTCAGGCTCACATGCTGTGGAGGAGGGGGAGGGGTCTAGTTGCTCCGTTTGCCTGGGCATGGAGCCAGAGCTGGGGGCTGGAGGTATTTCTTCCTCTTCAGCCTGTCTGGGCATGGAGCCAGGGCTGGGGCTGGGAGGCATACTAGGACATTCTTCAGTGTTCGGAAGCAGATAAGCAGACCCCGGCTGCGGTGAGAGCGGGCAAGACACAACAGGTGGGTTTCAGCAGGTTCTGACCAGTTCTGGAGAACCGGTAGTGGAAATGTTGAGTAGTTCGGAGAACCGGTAGTAAAAATTCTGACTGGCCCGGCCCCCATCTATTCTCTGCCTCCCAAGTCCCAGCTAATCGGGTGAAAATGGGGATTTTGCAGTATCCTTCCCCTGGAGTGGGGAGGGAATGGAGATTTTACAGTATCCTCCCCTGCCATGCCCACCAAGCCACGCCCACCAAGCCACGCCCACAGAACCGTTAGTAAAAAATTTTGAAACCCACCACTGCTGCAGTGGCCGGTAACAGAAGTTCAAACGCGAAGCACAATTTAATGCAAAAGAAAATTGAATTCTGTTCAAGGATCCAAATGAACGGAGTAGAGCAGTGACGGCTAACCTTTTTGTTCTTGCGTGCCGAAAGCGTGCGGGCGCGCAACAGTGCACCCGTGTGCCAGCACCCATAATGCAATGCACACACAACATCCCACCCTTGCCCTGCCCAGGGGCAGGTTCCAAATCCTGTCGCTAACATTTTGCTCGTGCACGCGCGGGGCGATTTTGCGCGTGTGCAAAAGCATCCGGGCGGGTGGGTGGAGCCTCTCGCCGCCCTCGCTATCAGTTCGCCTGATCCGGTGCGAACCGGTAGCAACCCACCACTGGCTCCGCCCCCCTGTGCAGGTGCACATGACCCCTGTTCTTCCCACACACCCCGCGTATGCGCACACGACCCCCCCGCCCCGTTTTGGGCCTAGTAGGCCTCCCTGCAGTCTCTTGGGACCAAAAATGAGCTGCGGGGGGGGGGCACACACACACCCACACTCCCCACGCCCCCTGCGCATGCACGCAGGACCCCCACCTCCCCATACATGCATGTACCTCTCCCACATGCACCTAGCAGTCCATGCATGCGTGGCAGACACCCAAAAATTAGCTGGCCGGCAGGAGGCACGTATGCATGCGCGGTGGAGCTGACCCGGGCGACAGCTCACGTGCCCGCCAAGAGGGCTCCGTGTGTCAGGTGTGGCACACGTGCGATAGGTTTGCTATCACGGGAATATGGAAAGGTCCTATTTTTTTATTTTTTATTTTTTTTTTGTTTACATTTATATTCCGCCCTTCTCCGAAGACTCAGGGCGGCTTACATTGTGTAAGGCAATAGTCTCATTCTATTTGTATATTTACAAAGTCAACTTATTGCCCCCCCAACAATCTGGGTCCTCATTTTACCTACCTTATAAAGGATGGAAGGCTGAGTCAACCTTGGACCTGGTGGGACTAGAACCTGCAGTAATTGCAGGCAGCTGTGTTTTAATAACAGGCTTCTTACAGCCTGAGCCACACCGCGGCCCTATTTGGGCTTCTTGTCACACCCCTCAAATTTACTTGTTTTTTATTTATTCAATTTGTTTTCCACCCATCTCGCCGCAGGATGGCACACCCTTGTCTTTAAGAACGATTACAAGTAGCCCTTGACTTACGACTACAGGAAGTGGGTTGTAAAGTGAGTCACGTCCAATTTTACAATCCTTTTATTTATTTATTTATTTATTTATTTATTTGCATTTATATCCCGCCCTTCTCCAAAGACTCAGGGCGGCTTGCACTATGTTAGCCATAGTCTTCATCCATTTGTATATTATATACAAAGTCAACTTATTGCCCTCCCCAACAATCTGGGTCCTCATTTTACCTACCTTATAAAGGATGGAAGGCTGAGCCAACCTTGGGCCTGGTGGGACTTGAACCTGCAGTAATTGCAAGCAGCTGCTGTTAATAACAGACTGTCTTACCAGTCTGAGCCACCAGACTGCCACCCTTTTTGCCACGGTTATTAAGCAAATCACTGCAGCTAAAGGAATCCCGAGACCGTTAAGCGAATCTGGCTTCCCCCGTTAAGTTTGCTTGTCAGAAGCCGGCTGGAAAAATGATGATCATTGCAAACCATGATCACATCACTTGGAATGCTGGTTGCCCAGTGCCCAAATTTTGATTCTCCGACCATGGAGATGCAAATTCCTTACATTTTTCTTCTTAGATAATTGCAAATGCTGTAATGTATCCAGTGGGCATAAACTTTTTTTAAAATTTATTTATTTACATTTATATCCCGCCCTTCTCCGAAGACTCAGGGCGGCTTACAGTGTATAAGGCAATAGTCTCATTCTATTTGTATATTTACAAAGTCAACTTATTGCCGCCCCCCCCCCCCAACAATCTGGGTCCTCATTTTACCTATCTTATAAAGGATGGAAGGCTGAGTCAACCTTGGGCCGGACTTGAACCTGCAGTAATTGCAGGTTGCTGTGTTTTAATAACAGGCTTCTTACAACCTGAGCTACCACAACTTGTTATCCAGTTTTCTGAAGAAGATGGAAGAGAAGGGAAGGGAAGGGAAGGGAGAAGGGAAGGGAAGAGAAGGGAAGGGAAGGGAAGGGAAGGGAAGGGAAGGGAAGAGAAGATGATTCTGGAGACTGGAGACTAAAACATATGAAGAATGGTTGCAGGAACTGGGTATGTCTAGTTTAATGAAAAGAAGGACTAGGGGAGACATGATAGCAGTCTTCCAATATCTCAGGAGCTGCCACAAAGAAGAGGGAGTCAAACTATTCTCCAAAGCACCTGAGGGCAGGACAAGAAGCAACGGGTGGAAACTAATCAAGGAGAGAAGCAACTTAGAACTAAGGAGAAATTTTCTGACAGAACAATTAAACAAATTGAACAATTAAACAATTCCGTAACAGAATTATTAATGCTTGGAATACACTACCAGACTCTGTGGTATCTACTCAAAATCCCCAAAGCTTTAACGAAAAACTGTCTACTGTTGACCTCACCCCATTCCTAAGAGGTCTGTAAGGGGCATGCATAAGAGCACAAACGTGCCTATACCGTTCCTGTCCTATTGTTTCCTTTCATTATATCCAATTTATATAGTTATTACATACTTATGCTCATATATATGCTTATATATTATATAGTTACTTCATGCTTATGCTTATATATACCGTTGTGACAAAATAAAGTAAATAAATAAAATAAATTAATTAATCAGTGGAACAACTTGCCTCCAGAAGTTGTGAATACTCCAATGGTGGAAGTTTTGAAGAAGAGATTGGACAACCATTTGTCTCAAAGCTGGCTGGGTGACTTTGGGCCAATCACCAGGAGGCAGTGAGTTCTAGTCCCATTTTAGGCATTAAATCTGGCTTTATGACTTTGGGCCAATGACCAGGAGACTGTGAGTTCTAGTCCCAATTTTTTTTATTTTATTTTATTTTATTTTGTCACAACATTATATACAAGCACATACATTGAAAGGAAACAATAGGACAGGAATGGTAGGCACGCTTGTGCTCTTATGCACGCCCCTTATAGTCCTTTTGGGAATGGGGTGAGGTCAATAGTAGACAGTTTTTGGTTGAAGCTTTTGGGATTTGGGAAAGAGACCACAGAGTTAGGTAGTGTGTTCCAAGCTTTAATAACTCTGTTACAAAAGTCATATTTTCTGCAATCAAGATTGAAGCGGTTAACATTAAGTTTGAATCTATTGTTTGCTCTTGTATTATTGCGATTGAAGCTGAAGTAGTCTTTAACAGGAAGGACATTGCAATAGATGATTCTGTGTGTTAAACACAAGTCTTGTTGGAGTCGGCGGAGTTCTAAGTTTTCTAATCCCAGGATTTCAAGTCTGGTGGGATAAGGTATTTTGTTGTTTACAGAGGAGCGGAGAACTCTTCTTGTAAAATATTTCTGGACAGGTTCTATTGTATTAATGTCAGAGATGTGATATGGGTTCCAGACAGGGGAGCTGTATTCAAGAATGGGTCTGGCAAATGTTTTGAATGCTCTGGTTAGTAGTGTAGAGGTGTTTTTTTTAAATTTGAATTTATATCCCGCCCTTCTCCGAAGACTCAGGGCGGCTTACATTGTGTTAAGCAATAGTCTTCATCCATTTGTATATTATATACAAAGTCAACTTTTATTGCCCCCAACAATCTGGGTCCTCATTTTACCTACCTTATAAAGGATGGAAGGCTGAGTCAACCTTGGGCCTGGTGGGGCTTGAACCTGCAGTAATTGCAAGCAGCTGCTGTTAATAACAGACTGTCTTAGCAGTCTGAGCCACTCAAGGACCCTTCTTTTCTTTTGGAAAAGAAGCTACGCAAAATTAGATTTACAACTCTTAGAGCCTTTTTTGCTATGTAGTTGCAGTGGGTTAACCTTAGGCATTAAAGCTGGTTGGGTGACTGGTCCAATCACCAGGAGGTTGTGAGTTCTAGTCCCACCTTAGGCATTAAAGCTGGTTGGGTGACTTTGGTTCAATCACCAGGAGGCTGTGAGTTCTAGTCCCAATTTTTTTTATTTTATTTTATTTTATTTTGTCACAACATTATATACAAGCACATACATTGAAAGGAAACAATAGGACAGGAATGGTAGGCACGCTTGTGCTCTTATGCACGCCCCTTATAGTCCTTTTGGGAATGGGGTGAGGTCAATAGTAGACAGTTTTTGGTTGAAGCTTTTGGGATTTGGGAAAGAGACCACAGAGTTAGGTAGTGTGTTCCAAGCTTTAATAACTCTGTTACAAAAGTCATATTTTCTGCAATCAAGATTGAAGCGGTTAACATTAAGTTTGAATCTATTGTTTGCTCTTGTATTATTGCGATTGAAGCTGAAGTAGTCTTTAACAGGAAGGACATTGCAATAGATGATTCTGTGTGTTAAACACAAGTCTTGTCGGAGTCGGCGGAGTTCTAAGTTTTCTAATCCCAGGATTTCAAGTCTGGTGGGATAAGGTATTTTGTTGTTTACAGAGGAGCGGAGAACTCTTCTTGTAAAATATTTCTGGACAGGTTCTATTGTATTAATGTCAGAGATGTGATATGGGTTCCAGACAGGGGAGCTGTATTCAAGAATGGGTCTGGCAAATGTTTTGAATGCTCTGGTTAGTAGTGTAGAGGTGTTTTTTTTAAATTTGAATTTATATCCCGCCCTTCTCCGAAGACTCAGGGCGGCTTACATTGTGTTAAGCAATAGTCTTCATCCATTTGTATATTATATACAAAGTCAACTTTTATTGCCCCCAACAATCTGGGTCCTCATTTTACCTACCTTATAAAGGATGGAAGGCTGAGTCAACCTTGGGCCTGGTGGGGCTTGAACCTGCAGTAATTGCAAGCAGCTGCTGTTAATAACAGACTGTCTTAGCAGTCTGAGCCACTCAAGGACCCTTCTTTTCTTTTGGAAAAGAAGCTACGCAAAATTAGATTTACAACTCTTAGAGCCTTTTTTGCTATGTAGTTGCAGTGGGTTAACCTTAGGCATTAAAGCTGGTTGGGTGACTGGTCCAATCACCAGGAGGTTGTGAGTTCTAGTCCCACCTTAGGCATTAAAGCTGGTTGGGTGACTTTGGTTCAATCACCAGGAGGCTGTGAGTTCTAATCCAACCTTAGGCATTTCGGTTCAGCATCTTCCTGAGGTTTTTTTCCCCTTTATCTTCCAAATACGGGATATCGCATCAGCCCCATCAGTTTCCGACCTTTTGCTGCATGACTGTGTTCCCTTAAGAAACCCGGGATCTAAGCAGTCGATTGTGTCCTTCTGAAGTGGACATTTTTCTGAAGCAACCCCCCCCCCCCGATTCCTATTGAACAACGTGTCCTTTTCTTTTCCTGCCTTTGGACTCTGGCCCGGCTGCCCTTTTGAACAAAGACCGGGGAAAAGAATCAATGAACCAGTCCGAGGTTCTTTTCTAAAAACCGAACCATGTTTGCCTTTCACTTTGCCTGTTATGTTTGGAAAACTTTGGATGACGTGGGATGCTATCATCATTTCTTTCAACGGAGAAAAGGAAAGGGGGGGGGAGGAGAAGGGGAGAGAAAGCACAGGATTTAAAGGAAGTGGTGTCTTTTAAAAGGGCCAAAGACATTAATTAAATGTCCCCCACAGCATTAATCTGATTTCTGATTCGCATGGGGATGGCCCACCTCTGGGTCAGGGGTGGAATTCAATTTTTTTTAACTATCGGTTCTATGGGGGTGGCTTGGTGGGGGTGGAAGAGAAAGGATACTGCAAAATCTCCATTCCCTCCCCACTCCAGGGTGAAGGATACTGCAAAATCCCCATTCCCTCCCCACTCCAGGGTGAAGGATACTGCAAAATCTCCATTCCCTCCCCACTCCAGGGTGAAGGATACTGCAAAATCTCCATTCCCTCCCCACTCCAGGGTGAAGGATACTGCAAAATCTCCATTCCCTCCCCACTCCAGGGTGAAGGATACTGCAAAATCCCCATTCCCTCCCCACTCCAGGGAAAGGATACTGCGAAGTCTCCATTCCCATCCCACTCCAGGAGAAGGATACTACAAAATGCCCATTCCCTCCCCACTCCAGGGGAAGGATACTGCAAAATCCCCATTCCCTCCCCCTCCAGGGGAAGGATATTGCAAAATCCCCATTCTGACCCCACTCCAGGGAAAGGATACTGCAAAATCTCCATTCCCTCCCCACTCCAGGGGGAAGGATACTGCAAAATCCCCATTCTGACCCCACTCCAGGGGAAGGATACTGCAAAATCCCCATTCCCTCCCCACTCCAGGGGGAAGGATATTGCAAAATCTCCATTCTCACCCCACTCTGAGGCCAGCCAGAGGTGGTATTTGCCGGTTCTCCAACCTTCTCAAAATTTCTGCTACCAGTTCTCCAGAACCTGTCAGAACCTGCTGAATAGCACCTCTGATCTGGGTGATGAAACGCAAAATAATTCCGCTAGACATGTAGTCCTCCACTTACAACAGTTCATTGAATGACTGTTCAAAGCAGAGGTGGGTTTCAGTAGGTTCTGACCAGTTCTGGAGAACCAGTAGCGGAAATTTTGAGTAGTTTGGAGAACCGGTAGTAAAAATTCTGACTGGCTGTGCCTCCATCCATTCTCTGCCTCCCAAGTCCCAGCTGATCGGGAGGAAATGGGGATTTTGCAGTATCCTTCCCCTGCCACGCCCACCAAGCCACGCCCACAGAACTGGTAGTAAAAAAATTTGAAACCCACCACTGGTTCAAAGTTACTGAAAAAAGTGACTGAAAAAAGTGACTTAAGACCGTTTTCACACTTACGACCGTCGCAGCATTGTCACGCGATCAAAATTCAGACACTTGGCAACTGACCCCTACTTATGACGGTTTTCATGTCCCGGGGTCACATGATCCCCTTTTGCGAATTTCTGACAAGCACAGTCAATGGGGAATCCAGATTCACTTAACAACCAAGTTACTAATTTAACAAATAAAGGGATTCGCTTAACAAACGTGGCAAGAAAAGCCGTAAAATGGGGCAAAACTCACCTTAATAAATGTCTCAGTTAGCAACCTAAAATTTGGGCTCCATTGTGTTCGTAAGTCAAGGACTACCTGTGGTGCCTTTGTGGTGCCTTTGGTACTTATGACCAAAGCTCTAATGGTGGCCCAGCCTCCCCTGCAGTCATGTGACCACATTTTGGATGCTCAGCAACGTATGCCCATCATCGGCAAGATCCTGCAGTCACATGACACCCTTTTTAATGACGGTTTTGCCAAAAATGTGGTCTTTACTTCTGAGTTCCGGCAAAAAAACCAAACACCGGATAGCAAACAATTGGTTTGCTTAACAACGGCTGCAAAAAAAAGTCATAAAATCGGATGAGTTACATGAGGAGGCTGGCTAGGGAATTCTGGGAGTTGAAGTCCACACCTCGCCAAGTTGCTTTAAAACAGGGGTCTCCAACCTTGGCCACTTTAAGACTTGTGGACTTCAACTCCCAGAATTCCTCAGGAAGCAAACTGTCTGTTTGTCTGTCTCTCATAGCTCCCTCCCTCCCTCCCTCCCTCCCTTCCCCCCTCCCTCCCTATCTATCTATCTATCTATCTATCTATCTATCTATCTATCTATCTATCTATCTATCTATCTATCTCTTCTATCTGAATAGCCATTAAAACTGTCTTTCTCTTATCATAGCTCTCTTTCTCCCTATCATTTATCTGTCCATCCATAAATCATCTATCCATCTATCATCCATCTATCATCCATCCATCCATCCATGTCTGTCTGTCTGTCTGTCTGTCTATCTATCTATCTATCTATCTATCTATCTATCTATCTATCTATCTATCTATCTATCTATCTATCTATCTCTCTATCTATCTATCTATCTCTCCTATCTGAATAGCCATTAAAACTGTCTTTCTCTATCATAGCTCTTTCTCCCTATCATTTATCTGTCCATCCATAAATCATCTATCCATCTATCACCCATCCATCCATCCATCCATCCATCCATCCATCCATCCATCCATCCATCCATATCTGTCTATCTATCTTATCTCTCTATCATCTTTCTCTCTCTCTCTCTCTCTCTTCTATCTGAATAGCCATTAAAACTGTCTTTCTCTATCATAGCTCTCTTTCTCCCTATCATTTATCTGTCCATCCATAAATCATCTATCCATCTATCATCCATCCATCCATCCATCCATCCATCCATCCATCCATGTCTGTCTGTCTGTCTATTTATCTATCTATCTATCTATCTATCTATCTATCTATCTATCTATCTATCTATCTATCTATATCTTCTCTCTCTATCATCTATCTATCTATCTATCTATCTATCTATCTATCTATCTATCTATCTATCTATCTATCTATCTATCTATCTATCTATCTATCTATCTTGTATCTGTCTCTATGACATCTATCTGCCTGTGTCTGTCTGCCTATCAGTCTTTGCCCTAAAGTTTTGCAAAAGTTTATCCCTAGCAGTGGGAAAATTCGCAGCCACTCAATTCATGGTTTGGATCAGTCTCGAAGACTGGGAAACTGATTCATAGAGAAAATGCTTTGGGTTTTTCCACCTCTCTCTCCTTTTCTTTCTTCAGCACTGAAAGCCCAGGGGGGGTAAAAAAAAATGCTCATAAAATTGTCCTTTGTGCCCAGAAAGGAGTTGTGTGCTTGCGGGTGTGTTTTAAACTGTTGCTATGTTGTCTTTTGTTTCCAGCTTGTGTTTTGTGGTGGGGAGCAACCTTCCTTCCAGGCCTCTTTCAATGAAATTCTCTATTTGGGGCTGCAGATAATTAGATCATTGCTATCATTTTCACTATCCTCGCTTTCTCCCTTACCCCCCCAAATCTGGCTGAATTTGCATCAGAATGTGTGGTCTCCCTGCCTGCTCCTCTTTCACCACCAAAAAGCTCGCATTCAAATAAGAGAGAATGAAGTACATCCGCCTTTGTTTTAGGAAAACAAGAATTGTTCATCTGTGTTGAAGCCCTTGCGAATTTCCCCAAATCTCTTTTCTTCCATACAACAGGATTAAACAGAATTAGCCAGAGGAGATTGGATCAGCAGCTTAATACCAAAACAAAGATATTTCTTTTCGCCTTCTCTATGTTATCAAGAACCAGTGTGAGTGCATGCCAGTTTGGGGGTTTGGTTTCCAACCAGCCTGCTGAAGGTAAAAAATGTTGGGATTCTGGAAAGACTGCAGAGAAGGATTGGGGGGGGGGGGGGGCTAGAGCGAAAACATACGAGAAGAACGGTTGCAGAAATTGGGTCTGTCTAGGAGAGTGCAAAAGTTGGCTTGAAACTCAACATTAAGAAAACTAAAATCATGGCATCCGTCCCTTTCAAATCCTGGCAGATAGAGGGTGAAGAAATAGAGGTAGTGACAGATTTTATTTTCCTGGGCTCCAAGATTACCGCAGATGGGGACTGCAGCCAAGAAATTAAAAGACGCTTGCTCCAGGGGAGGAAAGCTATGGCAAACCTAGACAGCGAACTAAAAAGCAGAGACAGCACCCTGCCAACAAAAGTGCGTATAGTCAAGGCTATGGTTTTCCCAGTTGCAATGTATGGCTGTGAAGGTTGGACCATAAGAAAGGCTGAGTGCCAAAGAATTGAGGCCTTTGAACTCTGGTGCTGGAGAAGACTCCTGCGAGTCCCTTAGACTGCAAGGCGAACAAACAAGTCAGTTCCAGAGGAGATCAACCCTGACTGCTCTTTAGATGGCCAGATCCTGAAGATGAAACTGAAATACTTTGGCCACCTAATGAGAAAGAAGGACTCACTGGAGAAGAGCCTAATGCTGGGAAAGATTGAGGGCAAAAGAAGAAGGGGACGACAGAGAACGAGGTGGCTGGATGGTGTCACTGAAGCAGTAGGCATGAGTTTAAATGGACTCCAGAGGATGGTAGAGGACAGGAAGGCCTGGACGAATGTTGTCCATGGGGTCGCGATGGGTCGGACACGACTTCGCAATTAACAACAACAAGTTGAGTGAAAAGAAGGACCAGGGTGACCTGATAGCAGTCTTCTGATATCCAAGGGGCTGCCACAGAGTAGCAACAGCACTTAAGACTTATATACCGCTTCACGGTGCTTTACAGCCCTCTCTAAGCGGTTTACAGAGTCAGCCTATCGCCCCCAACAATCTGGGTCCTCATTTTACCGACCTCAGAAGGATGGAAGGCTGAGTCAACCTTGAGCCAATCAGGATCAAACTCCTGGCAGTGGGCAGAGTTAACCTGCAATACTGAATTCTAACTACTGTGCCACCAGGGCTCCCTCCTCCCTGCTTCCCTCCTTCCTTTCTTTTCTCCCTCCCTCCCTCCCTCCCTTTCTTTCTTCACAATAGCACTTAAGACTTATATACCACTTCATAGTGCTTTTACAGCCCTCTCTATGCGGTTTACAGAGTCAGCATCTTGCCCTCAACAATCTGGGTCCTCATTTTACCCGCCTCAGAAGGATGGAAGGCTGAGACAACCTGAAGTCGGTCAGGATTGAACTCCTGGCAGGGGGCTGAATTAGCCTGCAATATTGCATTCTAACCACTGCAGCATCATGGCTCGCTCCTTCCTTCCTTCCTTCCTTCCTTCCTTCCTTCCTTCCTTCCTTCCTTCCTTCCTTCCTTCCTTCCTTCCTTCCTTCCTTCCTTCCTTCCTTCCTTCCCCTAGACCAGTGGTTCACAACCTTTATAGTGCTGCGACCCCTTTAATACAATTCCCCACGATGTGGCGACCCCAACCGTAAAATTATTTTTTTTAGGCCGCAATCTCAGCACGCGTCAGCAGCCGCAGAAGGGGGAAAAAAGCGACAAACCGTTTTTTTGAATTTATCGCGCCTGAAGCCGTATTGGCTAGCGATCTGACCTGCTTGCGATTGCCTTGAGGACGGAGGCATTAAAGCAGAGACTCCTCCCCTATTAAGTTTATCGCGCCTGAAGCCAGGTTAGGCTAGTGATTGGGAGTGATTGCAGCTGGCTTGAGAGGGAGACATCAGAGCAAAGATTTATCTCTTTTTTAATTCATCGCGCCTGAAGCCGAATTCGGCTAGCGATTTGAAGAGCCTGCAGCTGGCTTGTGGAGTCAACCATTGGAGCGCGATTCTTCGACTCGCAAGTATACTTCCCATATTTCCGATGGTCTTAGGCGACCCCTGGCAAATCGTCATTCGACCCCCAATGGGGTCGCGACCCACAGGTTGAGAACCGCTGCCCTAGACTTATATACTGCTTCCAAGTGCTTTTACAGCCCTCTCTAAGCAGTTTACAGAGTCAGCCTCTTGCCCCCAACTATCTGGGTCCTCATTTTACCCACCTCGGAAGGATGGCAGCCTGGTGAGATTCGAACTGTCAAACTGCTGGCAGCTGGCAGGCAGCAGAAATAGCCTGCAGTACTGCACGCTGACCACTGCGCCACCACCACAGCTCTAGAGTAGGAGTCAAGCTGTTCTCCAAAGCACCTGAAGTCAAGACAAGAAGCAATGAATGGATGGAAATCCCAAAGGTGCTTTTTTCAAAAGGCAACTGGACTTTCTGGTTTTTTTTTTCCTTTGAAGACGTTTCGCTTCTCATCCCAGAAGCTTCTTCAACTCTGAGACTGGAGACTGAGACTCTTCATAGATAATGGATGGAAATTAATCCAGGAGAGAAAGCAACCTGGAATTAAGGAGAAACTTCCTAACGGTGAGGACAATTAACCAGTGGAACGGCTTGCCTCTAGAAGTTACGTGTGCTCCATCACTGGAGGTTTTTAAAAAGAGACTGGATAGCCACTTCTCTGGAATGGTATAGGACAGTGATGGCTAACCTTTTTGCCATCATGTGCCGGGGGGTCGGGGTGGGTATTGTGTGCATGCCCACACCCATAATTCTATGCGCCCGTCCCCGCGCGACTCCCCCCCCCGCCCGCTTCTGGCATGTGATGGCCCAATAGGCCCGTTTTTCTCTCTCACCTGGCTCCAGAGCCTTTCTAGGAGTCTGGGTAGGGTGAAAACAGCCTTCCCTACCACCCAGAGGCCCTCTGGAGGCCAGAAATGGCCCGTTTGCCAACTTCCGGTGGAACTGGAAGGCCTGTTTTTTGCGGTCCCCAGCCTCCAGAGCCTCTCTAGGAGTCTGGGGAGGGCGAAGAGGGCCTTCTCCACCCCATCCAGAGGCCCGAAACAGCCCGTTTGCCAACTTCCGGAGGGAATGAGCTCACGTGCCCACTGATATGGCTACATGTGCCACCAGTGGCATGCGAGCCATAGGCTCGCCTTCACAGGCATAGGATCTCCCGCTTGAGCAGAGGGTTGGATTGACCTCAAGATGACCTTCCAACGCTGTTATTCTATGTCCTAAGGCCAGTTATGATTTCTGTCCAACCCAATTTAGGGTTTTAGAGGATTTTCCAATGCAGATAGTCCTCGATTTACAACAGTTCGCCTAGTGACCGTTCAAAGTTACAATGCCACTGAAAAAAGTGACTTTATGACCGTTATTCACACTTATGACAGTTGCAGATCCCCACGGTCACTTGATTTATATTTTGGAAGCTTGACAACTGATTCACATTTATGACGGCTGCAGTGTCCCAGGGTCACATCAAGCAAAATCAATGGGGAAGCCAGATTCACTTAACAACCGTGTGACTAATTTCACAACTGCAGTGGTTCACTTAACAAACGTGGCAAGAAAAGTCGTAAAATGGGGGCAAGACTCACTTAACAAATTTCTCACTGAACAACATAAATTTGGGGCTCAATTGCAGTCGTTAAGTGGAAGAGCACCTGTATGTTCAATTGTGCAGAAGCATCGCAGCTCCTGTTTAGGGGATTCTGGATTTATGTCTTTAGTATTGTTGGAAGAAATCTCCATCTGGTTCAGTTCCAAGCCAGGAGGAAGGCACTGGAGACAAAATGGAGGCTGGAGGTTGATTAGAAAGAGGGTCCCTTTATTGATGAAGCAGAACCCACCAAGCGCATGTGATTCTGGTGCAGCTGACCACATGAAGTTGAGAGTGAGGGGGTTTTATAATGTCTCCTGGGCTTTGCACTTGAGCTCCCTGTTCCTGCGCAACAACATGTATTCTATTGGCTGTTGTCAGATGGAGCCATGTAGGGGTCATGTTTGTCTGAGTCAAGTTTGGTTGAAGTTCGCCAGGTGATGCGATGTCCTTAGAAGATTGCGCAATGCAGTGAGCCCTGCTGCTAGATAATCCTATTATGTCCTGGAGGGTCATGTCTTAATCCCATCAGCCTGGAGCTGAAAGTCTTTTGTCTTGTAGATAGGATGGCCCAGTCTTTCTGTTGGGGGCAGGGAACTGTGGGTCTGAGTTTTTCCCTATTTCTCTTTTAGGGGAAATATAATATTCTGCCTTTTGAACGTTTCCCAAAATATGTCATTCTTCTAGGAGCACGGTGGGTGGTAACTTCGTACAGTATCATTGCGCTAAGATTCTGGACTTTTTAAAAAAAATTTGCATTTATATCCCGCCTTTCTCCGAAGACTCAGGGCGGCTTACACTATGTCAAGCAATAGTCTTCATCCATTTGTATTATATTACAATAGTATATTGTATATTATATTATTATAGTATATTATTGCCCCCAACAATCTGGGTCCTCATTTTAACTACCTTATAAAGGATGGAAGGCTGAGTCAACCTTGGGCCTGGTGGGGCTTGAACCTGCAGTAATTGCAAGCAGCTGCTGTTAATGTCTTACCAGACTGAGCCACAGAGGCCCTAGAGGACAGTCTCCTATTTATGACCTCATTTGGGACAGGCGCTTCCATTGCTAAGCAAGGCGGTCAAGTGAATCGTGTCCATGTTTACGATATATATATATATTTGCCACAGCTGGTAAGTGAACCATCACGGTTGTTAAGAGAAGCATGCAGTCATTAAGCGAATCTGGCTTCCCTCATCGACTTTCCTTATCGGAAACCAGCTGAGAAGCTCACAAACGATGGTCACGTGACCCTCACGTGATCACGTGATGCTGCAGCTATCATAACATCCATGCCAATTATCAAAAGCCTGAATTTTGATCATGTGACCGCAGGAATCCTGGGGCAATTTGTTAAGTGCAGGGACTGATTGTAAGTCACATCTTCCAGTACCGTTGTAACTTTGAACCGGACGTAAGGCGAGGATTACCTGCATCTGTAACTTTCAAAAAAAAATTGTGCCCCCAGACTGCACCCTATTCTCTGACTGAATGTTGTGTCTGCGCCCCCCGAGCCGGGCCCCCTGCCAGAAAGTGACTTGGAAAGTGAGGGGGAAGGGCCATCAGGACTTACCTTGGGAGCACCGGCTTCCTTGGCTCAGCTCCAGGAGCCAGAAACAGGCCAGGTGGAAGAGATAACAAGGCCTCCGTCCCCTTACTCTTTTCCCTCCAGGTCACACCTCCAGACCCAGCTGATGGCAATCAGGCCTGGCTGGACCCTAGGTTTCATAGGCAGGAGAGGTGGGAACAACAGAAGCAGGGGTGGGGCAGGCCTAGGAAGTGCTGAGTCATGGAGCCACACCCCACAGGATATAAAGGCAGCAAGAACTGCTGTGTCTCTTCGTAACAGGCAAATCCACTGATTGACTAAGAGCTGAAGTTTGTTCCTGGGTGAGTCACCAGTGTCGTGGAAGATAACGGAGGCACTTGGCAGATGCTGGCTATTCTGCTGCCAGAGCTGATAGTGCCGGCTAATTAAGCCATCACTCGGACGGAGGCGGAGGAAGACAGAACAAACAAGTTGTTGGAGATGATTTGGTGGTTCTCCGCATCTCAAACTGAAGCGCAAATGGTTCCTGTAGTCTGCAATTTTTCTGAAAACCCATTCGTACTCACGCACCATTCGAAGGGGTGTTCATCCCAAATTGTATAGCTCAAAGTCTGTAGAGATTCTCCATCATCCAGGTCACTAGACTAGAGCTGAAGTACTGTTTGTTCCTGGGTGACTCATCGGCATCAAGGGAGATAACAGAGTCACTTGGCAGACGCTCGCTAGTTTGCTGCCAGAGCTGATAGTGCCGGCTATCACATTCTATACAATTGAATTGAAACCCCGCCCCCCGATATTGCATTAATATTGCACTATACGGTAGAATTCAATATGGTTACTGCCTTGGGATAAAAGCTGTCTTGCATCCTATTTGTCCTTGCTTTTATGATCCTGTACCGTCTGCCAGATCAGGGGTGAAACCCAGCAGGTTCTGGAGAACCGGTAGCGGAAATTTTGAGTAGTTCGGAGAACCAGTAGAGGAAATGTTGAGTAGTTTGGAAAACCGGCAAATACCACTTCTGGCTGGCCCCCGAGTTGGGTGGGAATGGGGATTTTGCAATGTCCTTCCCCCAGGGAATGGAGATTCTACAGTATCCTTCCCCCCCAGGAGTGGGGAGGGAATTGAGATTTTGCAGTATCCTCTCCCTGGAGTGGGGCGGGAAGGGAGATTTTGCAGTATCCTTCCTCTGCCATGCCCACCAAGCCATGCCCACCAAGCCACGCCCACAGAACCAGTAGTAAAAAAAAAATTGAATTTCACCACTGTCAAATTGCAACTATTACCACAGACGGTAATAGTTCAAAAAAAAAAAAAAAAGGTGCCCAGGATGAGATGGATCTTTAAGAATGTTTTGAACTTTCTTAAGGCAGCGGGAGCTATCAAGCTCTTCCAAAGATGGGAGAGGGCAGCCAATGATCCTCTGGGCAATGACGTTGACCCTCTGTTCTACCTGCCACTGTGCAATTGGCAAACCATACACAGGTGCAGTAAGTTTGAAATACTCTCTATGGTGCAGCGGTATAAGGTCACCAGCAGTTTCTCATTCAGTTGTTGTTTCCTGAGAAGTCTCAGGTAGTATAATCTCTGCTGGGCCCTTTTGACCAGTGTTGCAATATGAGCACCCCAGGTCAGGTCCTCTTTTATGATAACACCCAGAAATCTGCCACTTGCTCCACTTGGTCTCCATTGATAAGCAAGGGCTGGATGCAGGGGTGGGCTTCAAAAATTTTAACAAGGGGTTCTCTGCCCGGTTGCTGGTTGGATGTGGCCATGGTGGGCGTGGCCTAGTCAGCTTCCTGCAACATATTGTGGGGGGAGGTGTTTTTGCCCTCTCCAGGCTCCGGAGGCTTTTCTCGAGCCTCCGGGAGGGCGAAAACGGTCTCCCCAGGCTCCGGAGGCCCTCTGTTTCTAGCCTTCCCAAACTTCCAGTAGGCCCATTTTTCACCCTTCCTGAGCCTCCATGTGCGCCCTGCATTTACCTACATCCAAAAAAGGGCTGCATGGGGACTCCTGGGAGGAGCAGGGTGTGGTAGGTAGGGCCAGCCAGGAGTGGGATTTGGGAGTTCTCCAAACTGCACAGAATCTTAGCTAGAGGTTCTCCCAAACCCCTGCGAACCCCTAGCAGCCCCCACATCTCTGGCTGTCTGTCTGATCTATTCCTTCTATAGTCCACTATAAGCTCCTTGGTCTTATTGGTGTTAAGGGCCAAATTGTTATCTCCACAAAAAAAAGAAAAAAAAAGAAAAAGAAGAAAGAAATGCTGCTGAGTTTTGTCCAATGCCAGTCTCTTATATCATCGATGTTACAACGGTTCTTTCGGCAGCCTGGAAGCTTCTGGTGCTTTCCTGACATCTTCTTCTGCCTGGACCACTTTTCCACGGCCCAGCAAACAATCTGAACCTCTCTAGCTGCTTCCTGCCAAAAAGTTACAAGGAGAAGGGGGGGGCCATACGGGAGTCCCCACATGCCTCAAATTGGGGTTGCAAACTTTTGCAGGCAGAGGCCTCCTTCCAGTTTTGTAAAAATCCTGCTTGCGCGCGTGCGCACACTCACACACACTTATTTGTAGCCTATCACTATCATTAAGTGTTGTATCATTAAGTGTTAAATTTGTACCCTATGACTATCATTAAGTGTTGTACCTTGATATCTTTTCTTTTATGTACACTGAGAGCATATGCCCCAAGACAAATTCCTTGTCTGTCCAATCACACTTGGCCAATAAAAAATTCTATTCTATTCTATCTTTTCTTTTCTTTTCTTTTCTTTTCTTTCTTTTCTTTTCTTTTCTTTTCTTTCTATCTTTCTATCTTTCTTTCCTCCTCATTCCTTCCTTCCTCTCCCTCTTCCTTCCTTCCCCCGCCCTCCTTTTCTTTTTCTCTTTCATTTTTTCTCTCTCTCTCTCTTTTTCTTTCTTTTTCTTTTTCTTTTTCTTTCTTTCCTTCCTTTCTTCCTTCCTTCCCTCCCTCCCTCCCTCCCTCCCTTTCTTTCTTTCTTTCTTTCCCTTATGATTCTTGATTCTATCTTCACCTTATAATTGTTGATGAATGTATCTTTTCTTTTATGAGCATATAACTCACTAAGAGCATATGCACCAAGACAAATTCCTTGTGTGTCCAATCACACTTGGCCAATAAAAAATTCTATTCTATTCTATTCTATTCTATTCTATTCTATTCTATTCTATTCTATTCTATTCCATTCCATTCCATTCCATTCCATTCCATTCCATTCACACTGAGAGCTTATTCACCAAGACAAATTCCTTGTGTGTCCAATCACACTTGACCAATAAAAATTCTATTCTATTCTATTCTATTCTATTCTATTCTATTCTATTCTATTCCATTCCATTCCATTCCATTCACACTGAGAGCTTATTCACCAAGACAAATTCCTTGTGTGTCCAATCACACTTGACCAATAAAAATTCTATTCTATTCTATTCTATTCTATTCTATTCTATTCTATTCTATTCTATTCTATTCTATTCTATTCTATTCTATTCTATTCTGTTCACACACACACAGAGCACACCAAGATCTTCCCCCTTCCTCTTTTAGGTCACCCAGCCCAAAGTGGCCTTGATTTCCCTTTCATTTAACAGCTCTGGCTCCTTTTGCAGTTAAATGGAGTGTTCATTATTGAGGGGACGTCCCTCCCCTTCTCCCCCCCCCACCGCCCTTTCTTATCCTCCCCCTCTTCCCCCTCCCCCTCCCCGGCTTTCTGAAGGTCTTGTGTGGTGCAGTTTAATGAATATTTGGCACAAAGCTCCCTTTCACGCAAGTCAAAGAATAGGCTGGCCTGTTTAGGTCCTGGAAGGCTGTATGTCAAAGCCTTTCCATAATGCTTGTCAGGCAGGGAGAGAAATTCCCACTGCTGACTTACTCGATAGACGAGCAGATTAAGACGCAAGCAGGAAATGAGATTGTATGTGGGGGGAGGGGGGAGGGGCGGGAGTGGGGGAGGACACCTGTTTGGCCGCTCTCATTTTCCCATCGGCCCTGGAGGGAGAAAGGAAAGGAAAGGAAAGAAAAGGGGTACCCACTTTGATCAAATTAAAGAGAGAGAGAGAGAGAGAGAGAGAGGAGGGGGAGGGAGCGAGGTGGGGGGGAAAGAAAGAGAGAATACTCTCACTTTGGCCATGCTCCATCCCTCCTCCTCATCGTTGGTCTCTTTCGGTCCATCTTGTTAACTGGGGGTGGGAGAAAACTATTTGCAATTCAGGATGGTTTTGATAAAGCCAGAATCAACAAGCAAAGTGGGATAGATAGGCACCGTAGGTAGATAAATTTCCATATTGAGAGAGCTGGGTGGGTAGGTAGGTAGGCAGGCATAGATAGATAGATAGATAGATAGATAGATAGATAGAGATTTCGATATTTGTAGGTATATATATATATAAAACCAAAGACCTACATATATATAGATATATATAGATACACCTGCATATTGAATGGAAGGATGTATGTATGTATGTATGGATAGATAGAGATAGATATTTCATTATTTGTAGTGATAAATAGAAATACCATAGATAGATAGACAGACAGACAGTTTTCTATATTTAGAAAGATAGATAGATAGATATGGATGGATAGATAGACAGATATAGATATTGACAGATAGATTTTCATATTGTCTATCTATCTATCTATCTATCTATCTATCTATCTATCTATCTATCTATCTATCTATCTATCTATCTATCTATCTATCTTGTATCTATCTATCTAGATCTGGATGGAATGATAGATAGATAAGGTAAAGGTTCCCCTCGCACATATGTGCTAGCTGTTCCCGACTTTAGGGGGCGGTGCTCATCTCCGTTTCAAAGCCAAAGAGCCAGCGCTGTCCGAAGACATCTTGGTGATCATGTGGCCGGCATGACTAAATGCCAAAACCCCTACCCCGAGGTTCTCACGAAGAATCAAAAACTCGCCCGAAGTCCAACCTCCCTTTTCTACAGACATCAAATAACTCTCTCTGACTCTCTCTCCCTCCCTATCTTTCTCTCTCTCTCTCTCCCTCTCCCTCTCTCCCTCGTTCTCTCTCTCTCCCTTCCTCCCTTCTTTCTCTCCCTCCCTCCCCCTCTCCCTCTCTCCCTCGTTCTCTCTCTCTCCCTTCCTCCCTCTCTTCCCTTCCTCCCTCTCTTTCTCAGTCTCCCCTCCCTCTTTCCCTTTCTCCCCATCTCTCCTCTCTCTTTCTCTCCCTCCCTCCCTCTCCCTCCCTCCCTCCCTTTCTCTCTCCCTCTCTCCCCCTCCCTCTCTTTCTGTCTCTCTCCCTCCCTCCCTCTCTTTCTCACACACACACTTTGGCTCTGGAGGCCATTCAAGAGTTAACCGCCCCCTCCCCTCTCCGCCCCCGGCGAGCCCCTTCCCGTCCCCCGCCTCCTCCTCCTCCTCCTCCTCCGCCCGCCAAGTGAAAGCCGAGGGGTGGGGAAAAAAAAGAAAAAAGAAAAAAAAAAGAAGCAGAAGCAGCAGCCGCGCTACCATCGCTTCGCAGCTTCGCCGAAGTTTGCAGAGGCGGCGGCCCCGGCAACAGGCAGCCCGGCCCCATTGCCCGGCCAGACCCGGCTTTCAAACTCCCTCCCTCCTTCTCCAGGAGGCCTCCGGGTGTAAAGATGCTTGGTCCATCCGGGCAGCCTCTCCCTCGACGCCGGCGTCCTTTTTTTACCGCTGCCCGAAGACCGCAGTAAAAAAGTGTGTGTGTTTGGGGGGGGGGGAAAGAAAACTCGATGGCGGTGCAAACGGCGCCTTTGCCGCCTCCCCACCATCACCCGTTCGTCCCTTTCGGCTTCCCGACCGGCGAGAGTTGCTACGGCCCCGACGATGTCGGCGGCAGCGGTGTCGACGGCGGAGCGTTGCTGTTGCTGGAAGGTGTCGGCGGGGCTAACGACGCCGGCGGGAGTGGTTGTCCCGAAACGTCCGATTTCCGCGAAGCCACCCGGGACCTGTTGAGGTTCATCGATTCGGCGTCGAGCAACATCAAGCTGGCGTTGGACAAGCCGGGCAAATCCAAACGGAAAGTCAACCATCGGAAGTATCTGCAGAAACAGATCAAGCGCTGCACCGGCCTCCTCGGGGCAAACGCGGAGACGGCGGCGGCGGCGGCAACAACTCCCGATCCGGTTCCCGCAGCCGCTACCGCCGCTGCCTCCGCCGCCCCCGCGAACAAGCCATTCTCGGCCTCGTCGACGCCTTGTAGCGCCGGTGCCGCGGCGGCGGCGGCTCCTTCCTGCAAGCCTCCCCCGGCCAAACGGGAGAGCAAAAGCCTAGCCGCGCTGTTCGACTCCTGCTTGCGCTCGACGCCTTTCCAGTCCGGCGGAACCCCGACGGCGGCCGTTGCAACCCCGGCCGTTCCTGCCTCCGACGGCAAGGATCGGGCAGGGTCCTCCCAGACGGCTCCTGGGATCGCCTGCAAGAAAGTCCCTTTGCGGAACCGCAACCTGCCCCGCTCCTTCTTCACTGAGCCAGCGCCCAACCGGCCACCCAACCATGCCGGCTTGGAAGGACCCGTCCCGTCGGTGGCCGAAGAGCTCTTCGATCTGCTGGCCGCCCCGGATTACAGAGCCTTGTTGCAGGAATCGACGGAGCCTCCGCCACCGCCGCCGTCCGTCTTTCCGGCCGAGCTGCCTCTGGAGCCATCATTGTACGAGCCGCTGCCGTCGTTGGCACCTCTGCTGTACGCCGAGACCCCCTTGAGACCCCTGCCGGCTCTCTACGCCGCCGTCGCCGCTGCTGCCGCCGTGTCGGATCCGACGGCACCCTTCTTTGCAGATTGCCCGCTGCCGCCTCCGCCGTCGATGCCCTACGATTATGGCTACAATCGGGGGGTGCCTTACCCCAGCCTTTAGTCCTTGGGGGAGGAGTGGAAGAGACGAAGTGGGGTGGGGAATGGGGGACGGAGGGACCCCAAGATAAGGGACAAAGAGGGCGAGGTGTGGACTTGTAGGGCGAGGTACCTCTGGAAGTGGGCACCCACTCATTGGTAGGGCAAGGAAGACTACTTGGGAAAGACTATGGCTAGCCTTGCCCTGCCTGATGCCCTCTGGAGGTCCCACCCTCCTCTTCCAGCCTCACCTCCTCCGATTACGCAGACTTCAACTTCAGAGGGTCCTGAAATGTTTTGACATCAAAGGAAAGTTGGATGTTGATGGTTGAAGAGTGACAGGCAGGAGAACCATTAGTGTCTTAACAGAAGAACCAACCCTTTCCCAGGAATTTGGGGGACACTCCCCTCCCTGGATCCCCGATATAAGGGGCAAAGCGGGCGAGGTGTGGACTTGGAGGGCAAGAGACCCCTGGAAGTGGGCACCCACTCATTGGTAGGGCAAGGAAGACTACTTGGGAAAGACTTTGGGCAGCCTTGCCCTGCCTGATGCCCTCTGGAGGTCCTGGACTACGTCTTCCATCCTTCTCTTCCAGCCTCACTTCCGATTACGCAGACTTGTGTTGAACTTCAGAGGGGCCCGAAAGGTTTTGACATCAAAGGAAAGTTGGATGTTGATGGTTGAAAAGTGACTGGCAGGAGAATTATTAAGTGTCTTAACAAAAGAACCCATCCTTTCCCAGGAATTTGGGGGACACCCACCCCCCGGAACAGTTAAGCCTGTGTAAAGTCTTAAATCCAGATCCTCTGAATTATAATGTTTTCATAGCCTTATGGGCCATTTTTGTCCAAGCTGAATTAAGTCTTGTTATATGGGGGGAGAACTGATATTGGACTTGGGGATTTGCATGCCTAGGTTAGTTTCCAGAACGAAATCATAAAAGCAACACGGTGGCCTAGTGGTTAGAATGCAGTATTGCAGGCAAACTTTGCCGGCTGCCTACAGTTCGATCTTGACCGGCTCAAGGTTCGACTCGGCCTTCCATCCTTCCAAAGATGGAGGACCCAGATTGTTAGGGCGATATACAAGTAATCCTCGATTTACGGCTGCGATGGAGTCCCAAATCTTGGTTGCTAAGTGAAACATTCGTTAAGTGAATTTTGCCCCCATTTTACGACCTGTTGTGCCGCAGTTGTGAAGTTTAGCACCGTGGTTATTAAGGTGAATCTGGCTTCCCCATTGACTTGCTTGTCCTCTGCAAAAGGGGTTCACACGACACCCCCTGGGACACTACAAGCGTCATAAATGTGAATCAGTTGTCAAGCATCCCGAATGTAAATCACACGGCCGTGAGGATGTCGCAACGGTCGTAAGTGTGGAAAATGTTTTGTTGCACTTTTGAACGGTCACTAAATGAACTGTCGTAAGTGGAGGACTACCTGTACATAGTGACTTGCCTTGATATCTATTTAAAAATCTAGTTTGTAACATTTTTTGCATCGTGTAGGCGGACCAGGCTACCTGCAATGACAATCTGCAAACTTTATTCCTCTTTTCTAAGTTGCAAGCAAGAGAATGAAAAAATAATAATAATCATCTCCTTTACAGGAAGTCCTTGACTTATGACTGTAATTGAGGAATTGGAAATAATGGTAGCAAGTTGTGATAGTTGTAACGTGGGTCGCCACATGACCGGACCCGATTCTATGATGGAAATGTCGGTTTTGGACAAAAACTTAAATCATGATTATATGACTCTGCAAACAGTTGTAAATATGTGTGATCACAGGAATGTGAGGTGAGGGGGAGGATGAAAACAGTCACTAAGTGAATGGTTGTAGTTCCAGGACTACCCACAGTCCTCGACTTACGACCAGCCACTTAGCAATTGTTCGAAAACGGGACTTATGATCTGGTTTTGAAATTCCAACTTCAACCGCACTGAAAAAAAGCGACTTATGACCCTGTTTCACATCTACGGCCGTTTTGGCATCCCCCCCAAATTCAAATGATTGCCAGCTGGTTCCTGTTTATGACGGGTTGCAGTCATTCAAGATCCCCTTTTGCGACCTTCTGACAAGCAAAGTCAACGCGGGAGCCGCAATCCCTTAACCGCCGTGTCACTAACTCGACAACGGTGACCAGGAAGGACGTAAAATGGGGCAGAAGACCTCACTGAACAAACTTGTCTTGCTTAACAACAGCGGAAATGTTGGGCTCAATTGTGGTCGTACGTCGAGGACTTCCTGCCCCTCTGTTTCGTAATGTTACCTACAACTTACCTACCGTCTCTTAAGCTGTCGGAGAGAATTATATAGGTGTTACATCCTATTATGCTTCCGTCCACAAGATTTTACATGACTGTTTACATGGAACTTATTTGTTTTTCACAATCAATGTTCTGTTTGGTGATAATTCAGTTATATTAACCTTCTGGAGGGTGTACATGACTGTTTTGTATCCTTTTCGGGACTCTAGATGTACAGAAAATACAAACCAGGGTTCAAACTAGTGGTGAAATCCAAATTTCTTTACTACCGATTTTGTGGGCGTGGCTTGGTGGGCATGGCAGGGGAAGGATACTGCAAAATCTCCATTCCCTCCTCACTCAAGGGGAAGGAGACTGCAAAATCCCCATTCCCTCCCCACTCCTGGAGGAAGGATACTGCAAAATCTCCATTCCCACCTCACTCGGGCCAGCCAGAGGTGGTATTTGCTGATTCTCCGAACTACTCAAAATTTCCACTACCAGTTCTCCAGAACCTGTCAGAACCTGCTGGATTTCACCCCTGGTTCAAACCCTCTTAATGTATCAGGAATTGAATTCATTGTGCTTTATATAACTACATACAGGTAGTCCTTGAGAGTCGTACGGTGGCCTAGAGGTGGAGAGGTCTCGCCTCACAATCAGGAGGCTGCGAGTTCGATCCTAGGTAGAGGCAGATATTTATCTCTCTGGGCACAATGTGAATATATCTGCCGAAAAAAAAACCTCCGCATTGGCGACAGGAAGGGCATCTGGCCAGTAAACACTTAGCAGTTCCATTCAGTTGCCCAGACTCCCCTCCGTAAGGGATTAGGGAGGCATTAAAAGAGGAATGGTACAGGTAGTCCTTAACTTACAATCATTTGCTTTAGTGGACCTTTCAAATTTACAACAGCACTGAAAAAAGTGACTTACGACTGGTCCTTGCCCTTACGACCATCGCCGCGTCTTCGCGGTCACGCCAAGCGCAACCAAGCATCTATTTTATGATGGCTGCAGTATCCAAGGGTTCATCTGATCCCTGGCTTCCGACAAGCAAAATCAATGGGGAAAGTCAAACTGTGATTCGCTTTAACAATGGCACCGATTCGCTTAACAACTGCACCACAAAAGGTCGCAAAACAGGGCACGACTCCCTTTACACTTAATTTGCTTGGCAATGGAAATTCTCGTCCGAAACTGTGATTGTAAGTCAAAGAATGCCTGTACAGCATGTTAGTTTTAGGATCTTCTGGGTTTTGCTGCCGAGTGGTGTTTGGCTATGCGCATCTGACGAGTCCCAATAAGGATGAAACTGGTCATGCCCTGCTTTGCTAATGCTTCATGCTTCATTCATGTACAGCACCGAATTGTGTGGATAACGACGTGTGGATTTTTCTCATAACCACATTCATACTTTTTTTAGTTTAGTGCATGCATGCAGATCAGGCTAGAACATAGAACATAAAATAACAGAGTTGGAAGGGACCTTGGAGGTCTTCTAGTCCAACCCTCTGCTTGAGCAGGGGACCCTATACCATTTCAGACAAATGGATGTCCAGGCTTTTCTTAATATCCTCCAGTGATGGGGCAGCCACAACTTCTAGAGGCAAGTTGTTCCACTGGTTGATTTTTCTCACCGCTAGGAAATTCCTCCTTAGTTCTAGGTTGCTTCTCTCCTTGAATAGTTTCCACCCGTTGCTTCTTGTCCTGCCTTTAGGTGCTTTGGAGAATAGCTTGACTCCCTCTTCTTTGTGGCAGCCCCCCAAATATTGGAAGGCTGCTACCATGTCACCCCAAGTCCTTCTTTTCATTAAACTAGACATAAGCCAATTCCTGCAACCGTTCTTCATATGTTTTAGCCTCCAGCTCCCTTAATCCAGCGGTGAATTCCAGCCGGATCTATCCAGGTCGTGCGAACCCGTAGCGCTGGCGGCGGGAAGCTCCGCCCACCCACCGGGACATCATTACGTCCCATTTTTGATCCTTTGCACGTGCATTTTTTCCAGAGATTGTATTTTAGACAGGTGTTACTTAGCACTTTATTGGATGTTCTCAATCACGAAAAGGTGACTTGTACTTGACATGTTGGCTGGGGAATTCTGGGAGTTGAAATCCATGGGTCTTAAAAGTTGCTAAGGTTAAACATCCCTGATCTAAACTCTACCTTGACGCGGCAGAATTCTGATCTAAGCTATATCTCAGGGGTCTCCAACCTTGGTCCCTTTAAGACTTGTGGACTTCAATTCCCAGAGTCCCTCAGCCCAGCAAAGCCCAGTCTTTCTCAACGGGCACCAAATATCTGCTGGAGGCAGGGAGCTGGGGCTCTGAGTTTCTGTCTCCCTTAAGATTTCTTATTTCTCTTTTAGGGGAAATATTCTTCCTTTTTAATATTCCCTAAATTATTGCATTCTTCCAGGAGAGGGGTGGGTCCTAACTTTCTACACAACTTCAGTTTTTCAACAACAGCCATCTCCCTCCTAGGTCTGTTTCTGTTCTTGCAGGGTTGTTGTCTATTCCTGTAAATTGTGATTCTGTGTTTTCATTAACGGGTGCCAACAATGTTCCTAATTGAAGAAAACTGGCAATGTGTTTGTGACTAATTCCTGAGAACTTCAGCCATGGTCAGGTTGCACTACATTTTTTTATTGTAGAAGTGCTGTTTAAGACGATAGATATTAAACCCGAAACTCTCCGTGGGGCGTAAGCCTGTCTTTGCTAACAGTGGTTTGTGACTAAAAAGCGGCTGGGTTCTGCAACACACAAAGCAGTGGTGGGTTTCAATTTTTTTTTTTACTACCGGTTCTGTGGGCGTGGCTTGGTGGGTGTGGCAGGGGAAGGATATTGTAAAATCTCCATTCCCTCCCCACTCCAGAGGAAGGTTATTGCAAAATCCCCATTTCCTCCCGATCAGCTGGGACTCGGGAGGCAGAGAATAGATGGGGTAGTCAGAGGTGGTATTTACTGGTTCTCCGAACTACTCAAAATTTCCGCTACCGGTTCGCCAGAACTGGTCACAACCTGCTGAAACCCACCTCTGACACAAAGCCATAAATCGTGGATGGCTGAACGGTGGCTTCTCACAGGACAGGAAGCTAAAAACAAAACCGCTGTTAGCTTAGAGCCATGTGCGAAACCCAAGGCTACCTATCCCAGAGTCTTAATCTTAAATCTGTTTTAGATTTGCACGGGTTAACAACGTATCAAAAGATACTGCAAATAATCATTTGGGGATTTATTCAATGCTAATCGAAGCATTGATCCCGTTTGTAACATCTCCAGAACTTGTGCAGGCCGTGAACACCAATGCCACTGGAACATCATGCATGCAAAATATAATTTGAGAATTAAGTTATGCTAATTAAACACCCGTCAAGCTGCACCATGCTGTAATGATTAATGACAAACAATTGGGGAGGTGGGGAGGGGAGCGGGCGATACAAAGAATGCCTTGATCTATGGCCCCAACCGCCTAATACGAGTTGTAAAATGAGTTGGGGAACTTCAGGTGTAGAAAAATCCTTGAAATAAATATGTTCTTAACTCTACTTAAGTGGTTGGCTGTGAGTTGTTTGCCTTCCTGCACCTTCAGGGTTTTAATTTTTTGGAGTGAGGGAGGTTGGGCTTTTGCAACAGCTGTGGCTAGGAAGAATCATAGTTAATGTGGAAAGCCAGTTTTCCAGCTGTCATGACAACAGTAAAATACGACTAGTACAGTAGTGGCCAAAATTGGGGACACGTTTTGGGAAAAGTGTATTTTCTAACACTAGCTAATAACACCACTTTTTTTGGGGGGAGTAGTACCATAAAATTATATATCAATGGAAAGATAATTTAATCAAGAATGTAATGCAATAACTTTTATGAAGGATTTGCTACTAGAAGAGCAGTTACAGGATAAAGAAGGGATGATAAGGGACCCCAACATCTACACAACCCTAAAATAAATAATTCCAAATAAATAAATAATTATTGTTTCTCCAATCCTTTGTGGTCTTTTCTCCTTCAATTGAAAGATGGGTGTAGCCCCATATCATTTCAACACGTAGAAAAAACGAGATGTACAAAAATGATCACCATAGAAAAAAAACGAGATATACAAAATGATCACCATGTCAATTGATACTTAGTTGGGTAACCTTTAGCATGAATTACGGCCGTACAACGTCTTCCCATGGAGTGAACCAAGTCTTTGAGTTCTGCAGCTGTTATAATGTGAAACCAAGATTGAATGATGCCTTCTATTAACTGGGTTTTATTGCTGGGTCGCTTCTGATTAACCAGTTTCTTTAGTCGTCTCCATAGCTTTTCCATTGGGTGAAGGTCTGGGCTATTCCCAGGCCATTGCAGCAGTGGAATAGTATTATCTTGAAACCTCCCTCCCACAAAAAGGTGTTATTAGCCATCAAACCTCAAAAATACACTTTTCCCAAAAGGTTTCCACAATTTTGGCCACTACTGTACACTGTCCAGGCCCACCCACAGTTGCAGCTAACAATTTGCCCGAAATCTGTCTGAACCAGTCCGAACCAGTCCAAAACAGTTTGAACCAGCTGAATACCCCCTCTACCGGGCAGGGTGTGCGCATTCTTCTGGCCCTCCATTTACAGCAACAAAGGGCTTTCCTCAAGTCCTTGACTTATAACCATTTGTTTAGTGTCTAAAGTTGCAAAAGCATTGAAAAAAGTAACTTCCAACTGATCCTCACATTTATGACCGTTGCAGTTTCCCACGGTCACACCATCAAAATGGAGGTGCTTGGCAACTGCCGTATATTTATGACAATCACAGCCATCCTGGATTCAAATGATTACTGTTTGCGACCTTCCCAACTGGTTTCCGACCAGCAAAGTTAATGGAGAAAGAGAAGATTTACTTGACAGATGACGGATTCATTTAAGAACTGAAGTGATTCACTTAACAACCATGATCATAAAACTGAGTATGATTCACTTAGTAGCTGCCTTGCTTACCAATAGAAATTATAGTCCGAACTGCGCTTGAAAATCAATAGGTAAATGGGCCACTGACAAAAACAAAAACTAGAACTCACCGTCTCCTGGTCATCCGCCCAAAGTCACCCAGCTGGCTTTCATGCCTAAGGCGGAACTAGAACTCACTGTCTCCTGGTGATTGGCCCAAAGTCACCAGCCAGTTTTCCTGCCTTTGGTGAGACTAGAACTCACTGTCTGCTAGTGACTGGCCCAAAGTCACCCAGCAGCTGTGAAAGCCTAAGGCAGGATTGGAACTCATCATTTCTTGCCGATTGCTCCTAAGTCACCCAACTTGCTTTCATGGCTAAGGCGGGACTAAGGCCACTGTCTTCTGCTGATTGGCCCTAAGTCACCCAGTGGCTTTCATGCCTACAGTAAGGCAGGACTAGAACTCACGGTCTCCTGGTTTTTAGTCTGGTGATTTAACCACTAAACCAAACTGGAATTGATGCTAATTAGTGGGATTAGTCCCTTTCATGGATTACTGCCTTGTCCTGGCGAAGGGGCTTGCGTAGCTCACTAAAATCATGGCATCCGGCCCTCTCAATTCCTGGCAGATAGATGGGGAAGAAATGGAGATAGAGACAGATTTTATTTTCCTGGGCTCCAAGATCACCGCAGACGGGGACTGCAGCCAAGAAATTAAAAGACGCTTGCTCCTGGGGAGGAAAGCTATGGCAAATCTAGACAGAATACTAAAAAGCAGAGACATCACCCTGCCAACAAAAGTGCGTATAGTCAAGGCTATGGTTTTCCCAGTTGCAATGGATGGCTGTGACAGTTGGACCATAAGGAAGGCTGAGCGCCAAAGAATTGAGGCCTTTGAACTCTGGTGCTGGAGAAGACTCCTGCGAGTCCCTTGGACTGCAAGGTGATCAAACTGGTCAGTCCTAGAGGAGATCAACCCTGACTGCTCTTTAGAAGGCCAGATCCTGAAGAGGAAACTCAAATACTTTGGCCACCTAATGAGAAGGAAGGACTCACTGGAGAAGAGCCGAATGCTGGGAAAGATTGAGGGCAAAAGAAGAAGGGGACGACAGAGAACGAGGTGGCTGAAGCAGTCGGCGTGAGCTTAAATGGACTCCAGAGGATGGTAGAGGATAGGAAGGCCTGGAGGAACGTTGTCCATGGGGTCGCGATGGGGCGGACACGACTTCGCAACTAACAGCAACGAAGTGGGATTAGTGCAATGCTCATCTACAACTCTTAGGGCCAATCTTAATAAGGTTTCTCCTAGCATGGGGGAAATTATTATGATGGGCAGCCGGAATGATAAATTCACAGTGGTTGGAGACACCCATCAAATTGTGGCATGAAAACCATAGGTAGAACTTTTCATATACAGTACTGTAAAATATGTTTCGAGGGCAGGGCGATATTTAATAGACAAAGTCCTTTATCACCATCTGGTGGATTTCTTTGGATACTACATACTCTCTGTTTATTTTCATAATAAACCAATAAGTCAATAAGGAAGCCCAGTGGTGAGATTCAGCCAGTTCGCACCACTTCGGGAGAACCGGTTGTTAACTTTCTGAGCAGTTTGGTGAACTGGTTTTTTGGAAGAAATTATTAGGGCAGAGAACCGGTTGTTAAATTATTTGAATCCCACCATTGGGGAAGCCGGATTCGCTTCCGGATTCAGCCTCCAGGGGCGGGCTTCAAAATTTTTAGCAAGGAGTTCTCTGTCCGGTTGCTGGGTGGGTGTGGCCATGGTGGGCGTGGCCTAGGTGGCTTCTGCACCACGGGAGGGCGTTTTTACCCTCCGCGGGCTCTGGATGTCGTGTCCCACTCCTCCGCTGACGGCTGGGTCTAGCTGCTCCGTTTGCCTGGGCATGGAGTCAGGGCTGGGGCAGGGAGATGCTCCTTCTTCTGCAGTTTGCCTGGGCATGGAGCCAGGACTGGGGCTGGAAGGCATACATTCCTCCGTGTTCGGGAGCAGATAAGAAGGCCCCGGCTGCTCTGAGGGCGGGCAAGACACAACACTGGCCTTCCCAAACTTCCTGTAGGCTCATTTTTTGCCCTCCCCAAGCCTCCGTATGTGCCCTGCCTTTACCTGCATCCAAAACGGGCCACGTGGGAACTCCTGGGAGGGGCGGGGTGAGGTGGGCGGGGCCAGCCAGGAGTGGGATTTGGGGGTTCTCTGAACTGCACAGAATCTTAGCTAGAGGTTCCCCCGAACCGCTGAGAACCCCCAGCAGCCCATCCCTGAATGTCTCACTTAACAACAGAAATGTTAGGCTCAACTGTGGTCGTAAGTCGAGGACCACCTATATTCCCATTCCTCTCTGTAACGCCCCTCTTTGCTTCAGAAGCAGTTACTTTAGTTATGCAGGAGGAAAAAGCAAAAGAAAGAAAAATATTTTTTTTTCCCCCTCAAGGAGGTTCCGGTAATAAATTCCAAGCAAAGGCCAATTACGAGGAGGCCAAAAACCGACTGCGGATTATGAATTGTCCTCATTTTTTTTATTAATGGTGGCTCGTTTCTCTCTTAATAATAATAACAACAACAATAACAACAACATAGTTGGAAGGGACCTTGGAGGTCTTCTAGTCTTCAAGGTTTTGGTAATGATCTTTAAAGCGCTCCATGGCATAGGGCCGGGTTACTTACGGGACCGTCTGCTGCCACCGAATGCCTCCCACCGACCCGTGCGCTCCCACAGGGAGGGACTCCTCAGGGTGCCGTCGGCCAGGCAGTGCCGACTAGCGATGCCCAGGGGAAGGGCCTTTTCTGTGGGGGCTCCCACCCTCTGGAACGAGCTTCCCCCAGGACTTCGTCAACTTCCTGACCTTCGGACCTTCCGCCGCGAGCTTAAGACATATCTATTTATTTGCGCAGGACTGGACTAGATTCTTAAATTTTAATTGTTTAAATTTTAGATTTGGTTTTAACTTGGGGTTTTATTATTTATGTCTATTTTAAATATTCGGCCTATTTAATAAGTTTTTTAGATTAATGTTTTACTGTGTATATTTATGTTGTTTTTAGATGGCTGTACACCGCCCTGAGTCCCTAGGGAGATAGGGCGGTATAAAAATATGAATAAATAAATAAATAAATAGTCCAACCCCCTGCTTAGGCAGGAAACCTTACACCACTTCAGACAAATGGTTATCCAACATCTTCTTAAAAATTTCCAGTGTTGGAGCATTCACAACTTCTGGAGGCAAATAGTTCCACTTATTGATTGTTCTGTCAGGAAATTTCTCCTTAGTTCTAAGTTGCTTCTCTCCTTGATTAGTTTCCACCCATTGCTTCTTGTTCTATCCTCAGGTGCTTTGGAGAACAGCCCGACTCCCTCTTCTTTGTGGCAGCCCCTGAGATATCGGAACACTGCTCTCATGTCTCCCCTAGTCCTTCTTTTCATTAAACTAGACATACCAAATTCCTGCAACCGTTCTTCATATGTTTTAGCCTCCAGTCCCCTAATCATCTTTGTTGCTCTTCTCTGCACTCTTTCTAGAGTGTCAACATCCTTTTTACATCGTGGCGACCAAAACTGAATGCAATATTCCAAGCGTGGCCTTACCAAGGCATTATAAAGCGATATTAACCCTTCACGTGATCTTGATTCTATCCCTCTGTTTATGCAGCCTAGAATTGTGTTGGCTTTTTTGGCAGCTGCTGCACACGGCTGGCCTCTTAGCAGATTGTATTTGCTGACCCAGACGGTGGTAATGATCTTATTCATGATATGGCGCATCTTTGAAGGACTGAAAATTTCACCATTCTTTCAGGGGGTGCACATGGAGTGAGTGTGAACAAGTGTGCCACACCGGCCACTTTATAAAGCCTTAGTAAGGCCACACCTGGAATACGACATCCAGTTTTGGCCAGGGCATTACAAAGAAGAGGTTGAGGCTTTGGGAAAAAAAAGTGCAAAGAAGAGCAACTAAGATAATTAAAGGCCTGGAGACTAAAACATATGAAAAAAGTTGCAGGATTTGGGTTTGGGCAGTCTAGGGCAGGGGTCTCCAACCTTGGCAACTTTAAGACTTGTGGACTTCAACTCCCAGAATTCCTCAGCCAGCAAAGCTGGCTGAGGAATTCTGGGAGTTGAAGTCCACAAGTCTTAAAGTTGCCAAGGTTGGAGACCCCTGGTCTAGGGAAAAGAAGGCCTGGGGTGTGGGGGGGACATGATACCAGTACTGGAGGGGCAGCCACAAAGAGGAAGGGGGTCAACTTATTTTCCAAAGCACCAGAAGGCAGGACAAGAAGCAATGGATGGAAATTAATCAAGGAGAGAAGCAACCTGGAAAAACCTCCTAACAGAACAATTAACCAGTGGAACAACTTGCCTCCAGAAGTTGTGGGTGCTCCATCACCGAAGGTTTGTAAGAAGAGACCGGACGGTCACTTGTCTGAAACGGCATAGGGCAGTGATGGCGAAACTTTTTCGGCACTGAGTGCCCAAAACGAAACACGTGCGTGCATTCTGGGAGTTGAAGTCCACCCACCTTAAAGTACCTGAGTGTTGTGGTCTGTTGGCCACCGGCCCCTCCAGCAGCTGAATCAGAGGAGGAGGAAGAGGTGTAGGAGTCAGGGTCAGCATCAAGGCAGCCAGAGGGCTCTGAGGGGAAAGAGGGAATGGATCTGGCAGAGAGAGAGAGAGAAAGAGAGAGAGAGAGAGAGAGAGAGAGAGAGAGAGAGAGAGAGAGCCTGGGCCGTCCATCAGCCCTCAGATGGAGAGTCAACAGCCCCCAGGTCTGGAGGTGGCTGATGAGGAAGAGGAGGAACAGCTGGGTCCAGTGTCTCACGTGGATGCACAGAAGGCAGAGGAGAGGAGAGCAGTGGAAATCTATGGGCTGAACCTTGGGACGGAAGAGCCACCGCTACTAGCGAGGCCCCACCCTAGCTCTGGGGATAAAACACAGGGGGGCGGAGATGAATAGATGTGGCACACAACTATTCAACTTCTGGTCGGTCAGACTTGTTAGCCTGTGTTGAGAGAGAAACTTTTTGCTGTGGCGCTCCTAATAAAGGAATATTTTGAGTTCACGTCAGAGGGTTTGTCGTGTTTGGGGAGCTGGGTCAGAACACTGAGATTGCAAAACACTGCTGTAGATAAACTTGGAGGCTATTCAGTAGTTCAGTTATCAGTTGCCCGGCTATTCAAACTTTCCTTCAGTTTTATTTAGCTGGTGTCAAATCAGGCACCAGACAAACAACTTCCATTTTATTATGGGGCATTTTATTTTATTTTTATGGGAAATACATTTTATTGATGACGGTAGCATTCTGCTTCATCTCCATTAGATGGTGCTGAAACACCGACGTTCCGATTGTCAGAAAAACTTGGATCTGACCATTTTTTTCCATGGAATAAGAGGACCTATTCCTTCCCTTTCTCCTTTGTCTCTTCCTTTGAAAGTACGGTGGTGTTTAGGCATAGACTAAGACGGCTATTGGGAAGACATTGGCCTCTTGCCTTTAACACTTTGGATCAGGGGTCCCCAACCTTTCGGACCTCCGGGACCACTAAATTTATAATGTTAAATCCCGTGGACCACTAATATGATCTGCCTAATGAACGGCTGGGCGGGCGTGGCTAGGTAGTCATGTGACTGGGTGGGTGTGGCCAGCTCGATGTCACTCAAGTCAAGGGGCGCCTTGCCCGCCTCTACTCACCCCTTCCCTCCCACCCATTCCTCGCCTGCCCGCCCGGGCTCCTTAGGGCCCCAACAGGAAGCAGTTGTTGGAGCTAAGCAGCCACCACGAGAAAGAGTTGGCAAAAAGAGCTCAGTTCAAATTGGATCTGACCGAGAAGGAGGCTCAGCAGAAGCATCTCACTGAGGACTAGGAGCATAGGCTTTCCAATCAGAGGGAAGACCTGCAGGAGTGCAAGACCAGGTACCGGCACCTGGAGGCTCAGCGGGCTGAGATGGTCAGCCAGTTCCAGGCCATGATGCAGTCCCACTGGAACGAGGCCCTCCGGCTCTTTGACACCAGTAACGCTTCCCTCCAGCCTTCACCCAAATCCCCGCACCAGGAGGCCAAAGCAGACCCCAAGTTGGAATTTCTGCCCCCCTCTGCCCCACACAAAAAGACCCCATAGGGGGAGACTCTCTGCAGCAACACAAATGTTCATTGCACATATTGGGCCCAAGGGCCGTAATTTGAAGATCCCTGATTTAGCGCAATATAAAAAAATGCAAATAATTTTTCTGTGGACCACCAAAATTTTCGTGCGGACCAGTTGGTGACCACTGCTTTGGATCGCCAAGAGCTTCTGAATGATGAAGTATGACCACAGAGACGTCTTTGGTCAGCGCTGGCTCTTCGGCTTTGAAACGGAGATGAGCACCGCCCCCTAGAGTCGGGAACGGCTAGCACATATGTGCGAGGGGAACCTTTACCTTAGTCTCAAAAACAAAAGTACAGTTGATTTTTAGATTGGAGATCCCTAGGAAACCCCAGGGCTACAAGCCAGATTGGAAGGTTTTTTTAAAAAAGACACTGTAGATTTCTTAGTGCTCTCTGAGCTTAGTTGTTCGCTTGCAGAGGCTTCCTTACCCAACTAGGTAACATCATCAGTGCAAAGGAGTTGTCGTGTCCCACTCCTCCGCTGACGACCGGGTCAGGGAAATCCGAATCAGGCGTGCCTCTGCAGCTCTGCCAAAGTCCTAGCAAAGTTCTCAAGGCAGGCAGGAGACCAGAAAGTGACTTCAGCAAGATATGTTTAGACTTTGCCTGACTCAGAGAATGCCAGAAAGCAGATCCTTTATATAGGCCATGGGGTGTGGCTCCATGACTCAGCACTTATCCAGGCCTGCCCCTCCCTTCCTTCTGTCGCCGCCGCCTATCAATTCTTCTGAAGCGAGGGTCACTCCAGTCTGCAGCTGTTGGTAATTGACCTTCCTCAGGCTCACATGCTGTGGGGGAGGGGGAGGGGTCTAGTTGCTCCGTTTGCCTGGGCATGGAGCCAGAGCTGGGGGCTGGAGGTACTTCTTCTTCCTCAGCCTGTCTGGGCATGGAGCCAGGGCTGAGGCCGGGAGGCATACTAGGACATTCCTCAGCGTTCGGAAGCAGATAAGAAGGCCCCGGCTGCGGTGAAAGCGGGCGAGACACAACAGGAGTGTTGGTTTTGCTTCCTGTTTATACAGGTAGTCCTCGACGTATAACGACAACGGAGCCCAAAATGTTACGTTGCTAAGTGAGAGATTTGTAAAGTGGGCTTTGCCTCATTTTATGACTTTTTCCTACCGCATTTCTTAAGCGAATCACTGCAGTTGTTAAATTAGTAACTCGGTTGTTAAGTGAAGCTGGCTCCCCCACTTGTCAGAAGGTGGCAAAAGGGGATTACGTGCAGTGGTGGGTTTCAACATTATCTTACTACCGGTTCTGTGGGTGTGGCTTGGTAGGTGTGGCTTGGTGGGCGTGGCAGGGGAAGGCTACTGTAAAATCTCCATTCCCACCCCACTTCAGGGGAAAGTTACTGCAAAATCTCCATTTCCTCCCGATTAGCTGGGACTTGGGAGGCAGAGAATAGATGGGGGCGGGGCCAGTCATAATTTTTACTACCGGTTCTCCGAACTATTCAAAATTTCCGCTACCGGTTCTCCAGAACTGGTCAGGACCTCCTGAAACCCGCCTCTGATTACGTGACTCTGGAACTCTGCAACCATCATAAATATGAACCAGTTGTCAATTGCGTGAAACCGTGGATGCTGCAACATAAATGTGAAAAACGGTCCTAAGTCACTTTTTTCCAGCGCTGTTGTAACTTCGAACCATCACTAAATTGTAAATCTTTTTTGTTGTAAATCGAGGACTACCTGCTCAGAGTAGCTTGCCCTGCCGGTGTTGGTGGGGATGTGACTCTTTTTTCTTTGATCATTCCTTGACGAGGATATTGTCTTAAGCTTGCTTGCTTGTTATCTCCTGGGTAGTTCCTTGATTAAAGTATTGGTTTCTGCTTGATTGTTTGTCTGGTGTTAATACATTCTTTTCTGTTGGTTAAGAAAACAACAACAACAGCAGGGAAAGACAGATGCAAACCACTTCTGTAGCAATGTCAGGAAAGCTAAATGGACAAATAGTCACCAGGAATCAAGCCTGACATGGAGAGTTTCTCTTATTAGTCAATAAAGGAGAAATTTGATTTTCTTTTGGCCGATAGGTTAGGAGCCACCTGCAGACTTCTCCTTCGTGAGCTGCAGTTTTATCACATTTTTCTTGGCGAAGAAATCATTTCAGTTCTTCACTTTTAACAGTAGAAAATAGCGTCTACAATATTATCACAGTTTTTTTTTAATATACCTAGAGGAGAATATACTGTAAATAGAAGGTGTTTTTTTTTTTTTAAATTCAACACACACAAGAGGAAGAGGGCTTTGGAGCCTGTGTGGTTTGCAAGCATATACAAAGGGATAAAATACTTCTAGGGAACTTTCTCCCGCAGATTCATAAAGACAAACTGGACATTTGGACAATGAATGTTATTTGTGAGGGAGGAAATAGAAACCGAGGCAGAGAAAAAATAAATTTAGGCTCATGACAGCAAAACTTAGAATCATAGAATCACAGGGTTGGAAGGGACCATGGAGGTCTTCTAGTCCAACCCCCTGCTCAGGCAGGAAGCCCTATACCATTCCAGACAAATGGTTGTCCAGTCTCTTCTTAAAAACTTCCAGTGTTGGAGAATTCACACCTTCTGGAGGCAAACTGTTCCACTGTTCATTGTTCTACCTGTCAGGAAATTTCTCCTTAGTTCTAAGTTGCTTCTCTCCTTGATTGGTTTCCATCCATTGCTTCTTGACCTGCCTTCAGGTGCTTTGGAGAATAGTTTGACTCCCTCTTCTTTGAGGGACTAAACGCCCCTGAGATATTGGAACACTACTATCATGTCTCCCCTAGTCCTTCTTTTCATTAAACTAGACATACCCAGTTCCTGCAACTGTTCTTCATATGTTTTAGCCTCCAGTCTCCTAATCCTCTTTGTTGCTCTTCTCTGCACTCTTTCTAGAGTCTCCACATCTTTTTTACATTGTGGCTACCAAACTGGATGTAATATTCCAAGCGTGGCCTTACCAAGGCCTTATTAAGTGGTATTAACACATCACGTGATCTTGAATCTATCCCTCTGTTTATGCAGCCCAGAACTGTGTTGGCTTTTTTGGCAGCTGCTGCACACGGCCGGCTCATATTTAAATGGTTGTCCACTTGGACTCCAAGATCCCTCTCACAGGTACTACTATTGAGCGAGGTACCACCTATACTGTACCTGTGCATTTTGTTTTTCTTGCCTAAATGTAGAACCTTACTTTTCTCAGCATTGAATTTCATTTTGTTAGCGCCCAATGTTCAAGTCTGTCAAGATCCTTCTGTATCTTGAGCCTGGAGTGTTGGCTATTCCTGCCAGGTTGGTGTCATCTGCACATTTGATGAGTTTCCCATCTAACCGCCTGATTCAAATCATCGATGAAGATGTTGACCTTCATATAAAGGTGGACCTAAAATCATATTCGAAATGTGGCCTGACTAGTGCAGTGTAGAATGGTACCATCACTTCTTGTGATCTTGATATCCCTCTGTTGATGCAGCTTCCAGTGTTCGTTTGCAACAAATATAATTAACATCCCCACGCCTTCCAAAGTACATATCCTAGCTCTCTTCTTTCCATAGATATACCTTTTTAATCAATAAATCCTGAAGTCACCAGTTTCTAGTTAACTCATTTTCAGCAAAAACTCCATAAAGGGAGTTTTTTACCTTTTATAAAGGTAATTGTAGTTTTTTTCCTTAACCGAATAAGTCAATTTAGCCGTTTTTGCAAACTCGGCTATCTTCATGATCCATTCCTTTATTACAGCTTTTTCTGTACAGTAGTCTTCCTTCTTCATGTGTATAACAACTTAACTGCAATTATCAACTGGTGGAACAACTTGCCTGTAGAAGTTGTGGATGCTCCAACACTGGAAGTTTTTAAGATGTCGGACAACCATTTGTCTGAAGTGGTGTAGGGTTTCCTGCCTAAGCAGGGGGTTGGACTAGAAGACCTCCAAGGTCCCTTCCAATTCTGTTATTCTATCTATCATATATAGGTTCAGTTTATTTTATTTATTTATTTATTTATTTATTTGTCACAACAATATATATAAGCATCACACAAAAAGTTTATATAGTATATAAACATATAGGGCTGGGAAGTGGCTCACCAGGCTAATGCAGCCTGTTATTAACACACAGCTGCCTGCAATTACAATTACTGCAGGCTCGAGTCCCACCAGGCCCAAGGTTGACTCAGCCTTCCATCCTTTATAAGGTAGGTAAAATGAGGACCCAGATTGTCGGGGGTGCAATAAGTTGACTTTGTATATAAATATACAAATAGAATGAGACTATTGCCTTACACAATGTAAGCCGCCCTGAGTCTTCGGAGAAGGGCGGGATATAAATTCAAATATATATATATATATATATATATATATATATATATATATATATATATATATATATATATATATATATATATATATATGAGGAAATATTAGGAGGTATAAGCATATATATATATATAAGAAGAAAAAAAAGAAAAACAATAGGACAGGAATGGTAGGCACGTTTGTGCGCTTATGCACGCCCCTTATGGTTCTCTTAGGAATGGGGTGAGGTCAATAGTATAAAGTTTTTGGTTAAAGCTTTTGGGATTATGGGAAGAGACCACAGAGTCAGGTAAAGTGTTCCAAGCACTGATGATTCTGTTACAGAAGTCATATTTTCTGCAATCTAGATTAAAGCGGTTAACATTAAGTTTAAATCTATTGTTTGCTCTTGTATTATTGCAATTAAAGCTGAAGTAGTCTTTAACAGGAAGGACATTACAATAGATGATTCTATGAGTTAAACTTAGATTTTGTCGAAGGCAACGGAGTTCTAAGTTTTCTAAGCCTAGGATTTCAAGTCTGGTGGGATAAGGTATTTTGTTGTTTTCAGAGGAGTGAAGAACTGAAGTGAAGTATTTCTGGACACATTCAATTGTACTGATGTCAGAAATGTGGTGAGGGTTCCAGACCGGTGAGCAGTATTCTAGAATTGGTCTAGCAAATGTTTTATATGCTTTGCTTAGTAGTGTAGTGTTTTTGGAAAAGAAGCTACGCAAGATTAGGTTTACAACTCTTAGAGCCTTTTTTGCTATGTAGTTGCAGTGGGCTTTGGCACTTAGATCATTTGATATGAAAGTTGTCCATGAGCCTTTTCTAGTAGAACTATCCAGGGGTGGGCTTCAAAAATTTTAGCAAGGGGTTCTCTGCCCAGTTGCTGGGTGGGCGTGGCCATGGTGGGTGTGGCCTAGTCAGCTTCCTGCATCATGGTGGAGCGACATTTGTGCCCTCCCCGGGCTCCAGAGGTTTTCCTTGAGCTTCCGGGAGGGCAAAAATGGCCTCTCCAGACTCCGGAGGCCCTCTGGAGTCCGGAAACTTCCCGAAATTCTGGTAGGCCTGTTTTTCGCCCTCCCTGAGCTTCTGCGCACACCCTGCTCTTACCTGCATCCAAAACGGGCCACGTGGGGATTCCTGGGAGGGGAGGGGTGGGAGGTAGGGGTAGGGTGGGCGGGCCCAGTCAGGAATGGGATTTGGCAGTTCTCCAAACTGCACAGAATCTTTGCTAGAGGTTCTCCCGAACCCCTGCGAACCCCCAGCAGCCAACCCCCTGGAACTATCCATAAATTTAATAAAAAAAATTCTGGTTTCATCTGAATGTTAATTTTTTAAAAGTCTCTCTGCGTATTTCTATCTAGTATTATTCCCCGTCCCATTTTTTTTCCACAAGTCCACCATGTATAATAAAATGTTTTTCACATTTCCAACAGAAAATTAGAAGTAATTTTTACCTCTTAAGTCAATTCCTTTGGGGCCATACACCAGCGATGGATTATTTTTAAAAAGTTCTTTTTCTAATTATAAGTCGATGTGCATCTCAGACCTTTTAATGACATTCTTTCCCATGGATCTGTTTGAATATTATAACTAAAATTCCTGGCCCACCTTACCGTATCTTCTTTCATTTTCTCCTTCGTCTAGACTTTCTGACCGTTACCCACCACCGCAGGGAGACAGAACCAATGCATTGGTTCCGTCCCAGGCGCCTGATGGACACAGAGAGGTTCCTGATGGAGCTTGGGCCATTTCCCGAGAACCTGGCCCACAGCACGACTGAAGAACTAGTCGCGGCCTGGGAACAGGCCGCGGCTGGAGCTTTGGACCGTGTCGTGCCTTTGCGGCCTCTGACCCGGTGCCGATCTCAACCAGCTCCTTGGTTCTCTGAGGAGCTGAGGGAGATGAAACGCCGGAGAAGACGCCTAGAGAGTGTCTGGAGATCCAGCCGCTCCGAAGCTGACTGGACACTAGTTAGGTCCTACAGTAGGATCTACCTAGTGGCATTGAGGGATGCGAAGCGTTCTTATGTTTCCTCCCTCATTGCGTTGGCAGATAACCGCCCAGCCGCCCTGTTTTGGGTGACCTGCTCTCTCCTTCAACAGGAGGGGCGGGGGGACCCATTATCAGGGCGTGCTGAGGAGTTTAACGGTTATCTATACGATAAAATCGTTCAGCTTCAGGACGGATTGGATCAAAATTGGGTAGATCCGGGCGAGAGTTCCGAGGCCCGTCTTGTTGAGGTTGTTTGGGGTAGTTTTGATCCTGTGACTCCCGAGGACATGGACAGGTTGCTGGGAAGGTTGAGTGCCACCACATGTTTACTGGACCCGTGTCCCTCCTGGCTGGTGCTGGCCACGCAGGAGGTGACACGAGGCTGGCTCCAGGGGATTACAAATGCTTCTCTGCAGGAGGGGGTCTTTCCCGCTGCCTTGAAAAAGGCGGTGGTGAGACCTCTCCTCAAGAAGCCTTCCCTGGACCCAGCTGTTTTAGGTAATTACTGTCCAGTCTCCAATCTTCGCTTTACGGCGAAGGTTGTAGAGAGTGCGGTGGCATGTCAGCTACCCCAGTACCTGGATGAAACTGTCTATCTAGACCCGTTCCAGTCCGGCTTCCGACCTGGATACAGTACGGAGACGGCTTTGGTCGCATTGGTGGATGATCTCTGGAGGGCCAGGGATAGGGGTTATTCCTCTGCCCTGGTCCTATTAGACCTCTCAGCGGCTTTTGATACCATCGACCATGGTATCCTGCTGCGCCGGTTAGAGGGGTTGGGAGTGGGAGGCACCGTTTATCGGTGGTTCTCCTCCTACCTCTCTGACCGGACGCAGATGGTGTTGACGGGGGGGGCAGAGATCGACTCCGAAGTGCCTCCTGTGTGGGGTGCCGCAGGGGTCGATTCTCTCACCCCTCCTGTTCAACATCTATATGAAGCCATTGGGTGAGATCATCAGTGGTTTTGGGGTGAGATACCAGCTGTACGCTGATGACACTCAGCTGTACTTTTCCACCCCAGGCCACCCCAATGAAGCTATCGAAGTACTGTCCTGGTGTCTGGAAGCCGTACGGGTCTGGATGGGGAGGAACAGGCTCAAGCTTAATCCCTCCAAGACGGAGTGGCTGTGGATGCCGGCACCCCGGTACAGTCAGCTGCAGTTGCGGCTGTCTGTCGGGGGCGAGTCATTGGCCCCGATGGAGAAGGTGCGCAACTTGGGCATGCTCCTGGATGGGCGGTTGTCTTTTGAAGATCATTTGACAACCATCTCCAGGAGAGCTTTTTATCAGGTTCGCCTGATTCGCCAGTTCCTTCCTGGACCGGGATGCCCTATGCACAGTCACTCATGCTCTCGTTACTTCTCGCCTGGACTATTGCAATGCTCTCTACATGGGGCTCCCCTTGAAGAGCACTCGGAGACTCCAGTTAGTCCAGAATGCAGCTGCGCGGGTTATTGAGGGAGCAGCACGGAGCTCCCACGTAACACCTATCCTGCGCAGACTGCACTGGCTACCTGTGGTCTTCCAGGTGCGCTTCAAGGTATTGGTGACGACCTTTAAAGTGCTCCATGGCTTAGGACCGGGATATTTACGGGACTGTCTCCTGCTGGCTTCAATCTCCCAACGACCGGTGCGTTCTCACAGAGAGGGACTTCTTAGGGTGCCGTCAGCCAAACAATGTCGGCTGGCGGCACCCAGGTGGAGGGCCTTCTCTGTGGGGGCTCCTACCCTGTGGAACGAGTTTCCCCCTGGACTCTGACAGGGGGAAACCGACCTTAGGACCTTTCGCCGCAAACTTAAAACCTATTTGTTTCGTCTTGCTTTTAAATTGATTTATTGGGGTTTTTAAATTTTAGTGATTTTATAGGGTGTAATTGTATTTTAGCTTGGCCAATTGAATAAGTTTTTTATGGGTAGTTTTTAATATTGTATGGGTTTGTTTTTTGTATTTTAACTGGCTGTTCACCGCCCTGAGTCCTTCGGGAGAAGGGCGGTCTATAAATTAAAATATTCTATTCTATTCTATTCATTTGCTCATTTCAAATCTCAACGGATGTTTATACGTTTTAGCAGTTGCTTGTTCATCATTTGTCCATAATTCATTTTCACATTCTGCTTTATCATATTCTGTTCCTGATTCTCTCAAGCTTTTATTTTTCTTCGTTGAAGTCACCGTTAGCTAGCTCCTGATAAAGGAACTGTAAGAGAAGAGCAGGAGGACTTAAGTGTGTCATCAGCTTAGAGTGCTTAGGTTGCCACAAATCAGAGGTGGATTTCAGCAGGTTCTGACCAATTCTGAAGAACCGGTAGAAGAAATTTTGAGTAGTTTGGAGAACTGGTAGTAAAAATTCTGACTGGCCCCTCCCCCATCTATTGTCTGCCTCCCAATTCCCAGCTGATCGGGAAGAAATGGGGATTTTTGTAGTAACTTTCCCCTGGAGTGGGGTGGGAATGGAGATTTTACTTTATCCTTCTGTTATGGTCTGTCAGCAGCCTACGGAGCTGGCAACGGAGTCGGAAAGCGATGAGGCTGAGGTGAGGCCAGGACCATTGGGAAGTGAGATGCGGACTCCAGAGCCTCCAGAGGCTGGTAGTAGTGAGGCAGAGGAACAGGAGGAGCCTGTTCCTAATGCACGCATGAGAAGAGCTGCCAGAAGGCAAGAGCAGCTCAAGCAGAGAGGACAACTCGTGAGTAGGGCCGAGAGATGATTGGCCCCTCCCATAAGGCTTAAAACAGACCAGCAACGGCGTTTGAGCTTTGCCGGAAAACAACGTTGGTAGCTGTGTCTTCTGCTTCGTCTTCTGCTTCGTCTACATCTTCAATTTTGTGACTTTTGAACGTTTGCCAAGAAAGGCCTTTGGCGGTTTGCCTAATAGGACCAAAGTTTGCGATAGGACTGAGGAATTTGTGTTGGGAGGCATTTGTTTTAATTTGAGTTGAACGACGCTGAGAACGAAGTAATTCTCAGCTGTTCGAACAAAGTTTTTTTTTTTTCACGGACTGAGTTTCCTACCACCTACTTGGGCCTGGGTCACAACATTAGCCACGCTTTCGAGGCCAAACACATGAACGGAAGGTGCGTGCTCGAGCAAAGTGCATGCGCAAAAGGCCAGGTGCATGCACGTGAAGCAAGAGTGCGCATGAGGGCAAACCAGTGGTAAGAATATTGGAAACCCACTTCTGGGCAGTTCCAATGAATTTGATCTAGAATAGAAAGAGAAAATCTCTGAAAACGGTGCTCCCATCCTGTCAACGTGGTGGCTCAGGCTGTAAGATAGCCTGTTATTAAAACACAGCTGCCTGCAATTACGGCAGGCTCGAGTCCCACCAGGCCCAAGGTTGACTCAGCCTTCCATCCTTTATAAGGTAGGTAAAATGAGGACCCAGATTGTTGGGGGGGGGCAATAAGTTGACTTTGTAAATATACAAATAGAATGAGACTATTGCCTTACACACTGTAAGCGGCCTGCGTCTTCGGAGAAGGGCGGGATATAAATGTAAATAATAAAAAAAAAAAGGCAATCTACAAAAATGAACCTTGAAACTTCCCTTCTCCGTTAAAAAAAAAGAAAAAAAGAAAAAGAACCGCCCCCCCCAACCTTAAAACATTTCTCGGCTGTATTTCATGCATCCTTTTCAAGGGCACCGTGCATTAATTTTGGACAGCCATTGACTTGGTTGCCGATCTCCAATAAATTATGGCAGGTAATTAAGCTGTTCGTTTCCCCTTCAGCTCGGGTGTCTCATGTGTCCTTGCAATATCTCACCGCCTGGATTGATTTGCAGCTGAAATTAGTGGTGGCCCAGCTTCGTGATCCGTGGCTGTTGATAAGGCAGGCTAAGTCGGGGGATGTTGAGAGCGGAAGAACCGTTAACAGCTTGAAACCTTCATCAAGGCTTTAATACGTCATTAAAAGAGGACAATTAACACAGGCGGGCTTTGCGTCCCTTCTTCTTTGTGCTGCCGGATTCTTAGCCAGCGTATGTTTCCCATAATTATCACAGCCCATCCTGGTTTTCCGTCGCTTCATCCTGCTGCACGCCACATCATTGGGTATTTTGAGGGCTATCAGGCCCCAGGCCAAGAATGACACGCTGAATTAATAGAATTAGAATAACAGAGTTGGAAGAGACCTTAGAGGTCTTCTAGTCCAACCCCTTGCTTAAGCAGGAAATCCTACACCACTTCAGACAAATCGTTGCCCGGTCTCTTCTTAAAAACTTCCAGTGTTGGAGCATTCACAACTTCTGGAGGCAAGCTGTTCCACTGTTAATTGTTCTACCTGTCAGGAAATTTCTCCTTTAGTTCTAAGTTGCTTCTCTCCTTGATTAGTTTCCACCCATTGCTTCTTGTTCTTCCCTCAGGTGCTTTGGAGAATAGTTTGACTCCCTCTTCTTTGTGGCAGCCCCTGAGATATTGGAACACTGCTATCGTGTCTCCCCTAGTCCTTCTTCTCATTAAACTAGACATACCTGGTTCCTGCAACTGTTCTTCATACTGTATGTTTTAGCCTCCAGTCCCCTAATCATCTTTGTTGTTCTTCTCTGCACTCTTTCTAGAGTCTCAACATCTTTTTTACATTGTAGCAACCAAACATGGATGCGGTATTCTAAGTATGCCCTTACCAAGGCATTATAAAGTGGTATTAGCCAGTGGTGGGTTGCTACCAGTTCACCCTGGTTCAGGCGAATTGGTAGCGGCGGTGGCAAGAGGCTCCGCCCACCCAGCCAGATGTCATGAAAAATACTCTGGGCATGCACAGAACCTTCTGTGCATGGGCAGAAGCGCCGCACGCTCGCAAAGCAAGCAAGCGTACTCGGGCGCTCCCGATAGCGAATCGGTAGCACCAGGATTTGAAACCCATTCCTGGTATTAACACTTCACATGATCTTGATTCTATCCCCCTGTTAATGCAACCTAGAACTGGGTTGGCTTTTTCGGCAGCTGCTCCTGCACATTGCTGGCTCATATTTAAATGACTGTCTTGCCAGACGGAAGATTCTGCTATCTGCAGCTACAATATTCTCTGGGAACCCTTGAGGAGGGTCTGTCTTCATCCTTTTTCTCTCCCACATGCTATCTAAACTAAGTTTATTTATTTATTTATTTATTTATTTATTTATTTATTTATTTATTTATTCATATTTTTATACCGCCCTTCTCCGAAGACTCAGGGCGGTGTACAGCCAATAAAACAACAAGAATCCTAACAAATTAAAATACTATATCAAGTTTAAAAACACTGATTCAATCGCTGTATACTTAAAATATTAGCTAAAATTTATCAAAACTAAAACCTTAGTAAAACCCTATTAAAACCCACTAAAAAAACCCCATACTAAAATCAATCAGGCCAGCCCCGCTTGGTGAAAAAAGAAAGTCTTGAGCTCGCGTTTAAAGGTCCGGAGATCAGGGAGGAGATGGAGTCCCACCGGCAGCTCATTCCATAGAGCCGGGGCCCCCACAGAGAACGCTCTTCCCCTGGGGGCCGCCAGCCGACATTGACTAGCCGACGGCACCCTAAGAAGACCCTCCCTGTGGGCGCGCACTGGACGTACCGAACAATGGGAGGTAACTGTCGGCAGCAGGCGGTCCCGTAAATATCCCGGTCCAATGCCAATAAGTTGCCTCTTATTCCTCTGCAGTGCATTCCCTCATCTCCTTAATACATTCCGTCACATCGACCCACAATTTGTACATAATCTAAAGTGGAATTCCACCTTTTGGTGCTCCACCTATTGCTGTTCTCCAGCAACTAGTGGGCAGTGTGGGAGAGTGCAAGGAGGCTGGGAAAAGAATGGAGAGGGGGGGGGGTGTTTGTTTAGATGGAGCAATCAAGCAATAGAAGACAAATACATTGGTAGCTGATCTCTACCTTGGCAGAGATAATAAATGCCAGATGAGGTAATGAGAAAATTTGGAAAAAAAAAAACATTTCAAAAGGACTTTACCAGAGGTGGTATTCAGCAGGTTCTGATCAGTTCTGGAGAACCGGTAGTGCAAATTTTGAGTAGTTCAGAGAACCGGTAAATACCACCTCTGACTGGCCCTGCCCCCATCTATTCTCTGCCTCCTGAGTCCCAGCTGATCGGGAGGGAATGGGGATTTTGCAGTAACCTTCCCCTGGAGTGGGGTGGGAATGGAGATTTTACAGTATCATTCCTCTGGAGTGGGGAAGGAATGGAGATTTTACAGTATCCTTCCCCTGGAGTGGGAAGGGGAATGGAGGTTTTGCAATAAGTTTCCCCTGGATTGGGGAGGGAATGGAGATTTTACAGTATCCTTCCCATGCCACGCCCACCAAGCCATGCCACGCCCACCAAGCCACGCCACGCCCATCAAGCCACACCCACAGAACCGGTAGTAAATTTTTTTTTTTTGAAACCCACCACTGGACTCTACATTAATGAACTGATGAGGGTTGGAAATTCCTCTTGCAATTTTGTCTTCTGCATTTAATCTAAATGAGGGGTTTAGGTCCGCGGGCCAGATGTAGCCCACGATATGGTTGGATCTGGCCCACGGGGCTGTCCTGGAAATTGTAAGGGGCCGGCCCATGTCGCTTTGGCCCAGTCTACCCAATGCGAAGAGGAAAAGTGCCAGCAGTTTGGGGAGTGGCATCATGCTGGCCACGCCCACCCAATGGGCCATGCCCAGTGAGTGGCATTAAGATGGCCCCGCCCACCCAGTCAGCCACACCCATCCAGTTGCCGACACCCACAGGGGCCCCCAAGGTCATCCACAACCCTGATTCGGCCCTCAATGAAATTGAGTTTGAGAAGCCTGATCTAAATCCTAGAATTTAAGCGCACCTTTTTGGAATCTATGTATAGGTAGTGCTCAACTTACAGCCATTCATTTAGTGACCATTTAAAGTTACCGCAGGACTGAAAAAAGTGACTGATGATAGTTTTTCACAGTTACAAGCGTTGCAGCATCCCCAATTCAGCCATGGTTCTGGTGACCACCTTTAAAGCGCTCCATGGCATTGGGCCGGGTTACTTACGGGACCGCCTACTGCTACCGAATATCTCTCACCGACCCGTGCGCTCTCACAGAGAGGGTCTCCTCAGGGTGCCGTCAGCGCGGCAATGTCGTCTGGCGACACCCAGGGGAAGGGCCTTCTCTGTGGGGGCCCCCACCCTCTGGAATGAACTACCCCCTGGACTTCGTCAGCTTTCGGACCTCCGGACCTTCCGCCGCGGGCTTAAAACATATTTATTTAACTGTGCAGGACTGAGCTAGATTTTAAATTATCGGTTTTAAATTGGGTTTTATTCTATATTTTTAATTCTAAATTAACGGGCTTTTTTAGAATAAGTTTTTTAATTGTTTTTATGTTGTATTTATGTGTTTTTAAATGCCTGTACACCGCCCTGAGTCCTTCGGGAGATAGGGCGGTATATAAATTCGATCAAATAAATAAATCAAATAAATAAATATGATCAAAATTCTAACACTTGGCTACTGGTTCATATTTATGACGGTTGCGGTCATGTGGTCACCCCTTGTGATCTTCTGAGAAGCAAAGTCAACGAGGAAGCCAGATTTACTTAACAACCGGGTTACTAACTTAAGAACCGTAATGATTCATTTAACAACTTCGGCAAGAAAAGTCATAACATGAGGCAAAACTCCCTTAATAACTGTCTTGCTTAACAACAGAGATCTTGGGCTGGATTGTGGTCGTAAATCAAGGACCAGCTGTAAAAAGGTAAAGGTCACACATATGTGTTACCTTATTCGTTCCCGACTCTAAGGGGCGGTGCTCATCTCCGTTTCAAAGCCAAAGAGCCAGTGCTGTCTGAAGACGTCTGTGGTCATGGCTTAGGGCCTGGGTACTTACGGGACCGCCTGCTGTTACCACATGCCTCCCACCGACCCGTACGCTCACACAGAGAGGGACTTCTCAGGGTGCCGTCCGCCAAACAATGTCGGCTGGCGGCCCCCAGGGGAAGGGCCTTTTCTGTGGGGGCTCCCACACTCTGGAACGAGCTTCCCCCAGGTTTACGCCAAATACCTGACCTTCGGACTTTCCGCCGCGAACTGAAGACACACCTTTTTATCCGCGCGGGGCTGGCTTAAATTGAATTTTAAATGTTAAATTTTATTAATTTTAAAAGGTTTTTTTTAGTGTATGGTAAATTTTTAAATTTTCAGGCTATTTAAATAAGTTTTTTAAATTCCGTTTTAATTGTATTTTGTATTGTTCGTTTTATTCTACTTGTACACCGCCCTGAGTCCTTCGGGAGAAGGGCGGTATAAAAATCAAATAAATAAATAAATAAATAAAATAAATAAATAAATGTGGCCGGCATGACTCAACGCCAAAGGTGCACGGAACGCTGTTCCCTTCTCACCAAAAGTGGTCCCTATTTTTCTACTTGCATTTTTTATGTGCTTTCGAAACTGCTAGGTTGGCAGAAGCTGGGACAAGTAATGGGAGCTCACCCCGTTACGGGGCACTAGGGATTTGAACCGCTGAACTGCCGACCTTTTGATCGATAAGCTCAGCGTCTTAGCCTCTGAGCCACCGCGTCCCCTTAAGGACCAGCTGTATAAACCTTGCAAATGAGCGATTGGATTGGGGCTTTTGTTTTTAATCTAACGGTGCAAAAAGTGGATTAAAACGTTTTATAAAAGCATCAGAAAGTCGCTAGAAATAATTACAACAGTGAACGAAAGCCAGCGCAAATGTACAGAAGAAACCCTTTTCTTTTGTTGTTGTTGTTTAAATCTGAAATGCTTCCCTGCTTGCTTTGGCTGAGCGATATCCATCAAGGGGAACTATTCAAGAATCTTGATTTACCCCAGAAGTAATATCAAGGGGAAAAACAGTTATATGTTTATTTATTCAATATATACCCTGCCTCTCTTCTCAGTGAGTATTGAGGGAGATTAACAAAATTCAGAAGCAGCATCCCCCCAAAGATCAGACAGGTGTGTAATGAGAGAGATGCATGTCACATTGTTAGATCCTAAACTGTTTAATGCTTCAACACCCAACAGTTAGAACAATTAATAAGTGGAACGACTTGCCTGCAGAAGTTGTGAATGCTCCAACACTGGAAATTTTTAAGAAAATGTTGGATAACCATCTGACTGAGATGGTGTAGGGTTTCCTGCCTGGGCAGGGGGTTGGACTAGACGGCCTTCAAGGTCCCTTCCAACTCTGTTGTTATATATTATATATATTAAATAAACTCTCTAGTTTAAGCTGTGCCTGGAAAGCAATGGACAACTTTTCAAGCAAACTTCATGGGAATAACTTACCTACAATTTTCAATCAACTGAAACTTTTGGATATTCTTTTTTTATTATTATTATTTTTATTATACATTTTCCTTTATTATACATCACATTTCCAGTTTTACAAGGGCAGTGTACTGGCTGTATCCAGTCCTTTTTAAGTATAAAGGTAAAGGTAAAGGTTCCCCTCGCACATATGTGCTAGTCGTTCCTGACTCTAGGGGGCGGTGCTCATCTCCGTTTCAAAGCCGAAGAGCCAGCGCTGCCCAAAGACGTCTCCGTGGTCATATGGCCGGCATGACTCAATGCTAAAGGCGCACGGAACGCTGTTACCTTCCCACCAAAGGTGGTCCCTATTTTTCTACTTGCATTTTTTACATGCTTTCAAACTGCTAGGTTGGCAGAAGCTGGGACAAGGAACGGGAGCTCACCCTGTTATGCGGCACTAGGGATTCGAACTGCTGAACTGCCGACTTTTCGATCGACATGCTCAGCATCTTACCCACTAAACCACCGCGTACCTATACTTTTTAAGTATAGATAGTATTATACACCCTGAGTATAACCATTATTTTCCTAGTCATACAATATAGTCTCTTTTAAATACATAATGTTGCACATCATAGTTATAATCAGGGGTGAAATTCAGCAGGTTCTGACAGGTTCTGGAGAACTGGTAGTGGAAATTTTGAGCAGTTTGGAGAACCGGCAAATACCACCTCTGGTTGGCCCCAGAGTTGAGTGGGAATGGAGATTTTGGCCACACCACGCCCACCAAGCCACGCCCACAGAACTGATAGTAAAAAATTTGGATTTCACCACTGGTTCTAACCATTATTTTTATAGTTGTACCATAACGCTCTATACATTTATCACTCTGTATGTTTTAATCTATAGTCATGTACAGTCCGATAGTACTATTGCTTACAGTATATATTCTTATATATGTCTATATAACTGTATCTATTTCTATTTTGTTGATCTTCTGTCATTATTAAGTTACTAATCTCTGTTATCACCTGTTATCTAACCATTTGTACAATAAATCCCATGTTAAGTAATACTCTTGATTCCTCTTTATCTTTAAGTTTCATCGTTGACCTGTCCAATTCGGCATATTCTAACATTTTCTTTATTACCTTTTCATCAATAGGTATACTTTCATTTTTTCCAGTTTTGTGCTTATGTGATTCTAGCTGCTGTTATTACATGTAACATTAAATATGTAATTCTTTTATTGGATTTCCCCATTAGTATACCTAATAAGAGAAGTTCTGGTTTCAGATAGATAGATAGATAGATAGATAGATAGATAGATAGATAGATAGATAGATAGATAGATAGATACCGTAGATATAGATAGATGAGATAGAAAAGATAGATAGATAGATAGATAGACAGACAGACAGATAGACAGACAGACAGACAGGTAGAATGAATTCTTTATTGGACAAGTGTAATTGGACACACAAAGAATTTGTCTTGATACATACACTCTATGTATGACCTATGACCTGTTCTGTTTCCCTCCCCCAATACTCCCAACAAAGAGTCAGTCAAAGGCCTTCTCTTCTAATTTATTTACATAGATAAATGTCCTGGCCATGTCTACCCAGGGCCTGCCAAGTTTCTGGAGATAACGAGGAAATTGTAGATAAGGCCAGAATTACTCACGAATATATTCTTCCCTCCATTGAGACAGTTTGCCCGCACAAATTCATTGCTTTGTCCAAGACAAAAAACCAGGAAGTCCCGCCTCCTATTTATAGTCTCTGCAGATGTCACTGCATGACAATCATTACTTGGCTTTATTCCAACGCTGCTTCTGCTGCGCGCGCCGGTCACGTCTGTGCAGTCTTGCATCACTCCAAAACTGTTCTTGGGGCATTGCCAAATCAGAAGAAGGCCCAGGAGAATCAGGCCTTGCCGGCCCCTCCTCCTCCCTTTGAGTGGGTGCCAGGGAGGGAGAGGGCTCAAGAGAAGCAGGGCTTGCCAGGTCTTCTCCCTCACTTTCTGAATCATCCGAGTCCAGGAGTACGGGTCCAGGAACCTGGGTCACAACATGACCATTTTTCAGACTTATGACCATTGCAGCATCCCCATGGCCACGTAATTTACATTCGGATGCTTGACAACTGACTCACATTTATGACGGTTGCACTATCCCGGGGGTGTGTGTCACGCGATCCCCTTTTGTGACCTTCTGTCAAACGTAGTCCATGGGGTTCACTTAACAACTGGGTTACTAATTTAACAACTGCAGGGAGTGAGTCGCTTAACAAACGTGGCAAGAAAAGTCGTAAAACGGGGCAAAACTCACTTCACAAAGGTCTCACCTAGCGGCATAAGATTGTGGTCGCCTGTCGAGGAACCGCCTGTCGCCGATTGAAGCTTCTGCTTGGCTTTGGACATCGGTTTTGGGATTAGCCTTCACCCTGACCCAAACAAATCTCCAAATTTCAGCTCTTGTGGGTCCTTCAGCGCCTCACGACGGTGTTGTGACCCAGGTTCCTGGATCCGGACTCCTGGACTCGGATGATTCAGAAAGTGAGGGAGAAGACCTGGCAAGCCCTGCTTCTCTTGGGCCCTCTCCCTCCCTGGCACCCACTCAAAGGGAGGAGGAGGGGCCGGCAAGGCCTGATTCTCTCGAGCCTTCTTCTGATTTGGCAACGCCCCAAGAACAGTTTTGGAGTGATGCAAGACTGCGCAGACGTGACTGGCGCGCGCAGCAGAAGCAGCGTTGGGATAAAGCCAAGGAATGATGGTCATGCAGTGACATCTGCAGAGACTATAAATAGGAGGCGGGACTTCCTGGTTTTTTGTCTTGGACAAAGCAATGAATTTGCGCGGGCAAACTGTATCAATGGAGGGAAGAATATATTCGTGAGTAATTCTGGCCTTATCTATAATTTCCTCGTTATCTCCAGAAACTTGGCAGGCCCGTGGGTAGACGTGGCCAGGACATTTATCTATGTAAATAAAGTAGAAGAGGAGGCCTTTGACTGACTCTTTGTTGGGAGTATTGGGGGAGGGAAACAGAACAGATGGCAAAATAGCAACCCGGCAGGCAAACATGAACAATGGAATTGCTCCCTCAAGTCGCACAAATGTTGCCAGCAGTGGTGGGTTCTAACCAGTTTTACCACCGGTTCACATTGTGCACGCGCTTTGCTTGCACCCGCGCCAAACTTGTATTTCGCGCAAGCGCATTGAGTAAAAAAAACAGTGACATTCACTCTGTCGCGCCTTACAGCTGAGCTAAAAACAAAGGAATAAAGGTAGGTATAGCGCGGGGGTGGGGCGGGAAGGCCCAGCTGATGTTAGGAGTGAACCGGTTTGCTCTCATATCAAGATTTCCACTGCCGGCTCTCCTGAACCGGGGAGAACTGGTAGCAACCAGTTCTTTTCCAAAAACACTACACTACTAACCAGAGCATATAAAACATTTGCTAGGCCAATCCTTGAATACAACTCGCCTGTCTGGAACCCATACCATATTTCTAACATCAATACAATTGAACGTGTCCAGAAATATTTTACAAGAAGAGTTCTCCACTCCTATGAAAACAACAAAATACCTTATCCCACCAGACTTGAAATCCTAGGTTTAGAAAACTTAGAACTCCATCGCTTTCGACAAGACCTAAGTTTAACTCATAGAATCATCTATTGTAATGTCCTTCCTGTTAAAGACTACTTCAGCTTCAATTGCAATAATACTAGAGCAACCAATAGATTTAAACTTAATGTCAACCACTTTTATCTAGATTGCAGAAAATATGACTTCTGTAACAGAATCATCAGTGCTTGGAATACTTTACCTGACTCTGTGGTCTCTTCCCATAATCCTAAAAGCTTTAACCAAAAACTCCACTATTGACCTCACCCCATTCCTAAGAGGACCATAAGGGGCGTGCATAAGAGCACAAACGTGCCTACCGTTCCTGTCCTATTGTTTTTTATTCTTACACATATATGCTTATACTTCCTCATATTTCCTCATATATATGCTTATATACTATATAATCATTTTGTGTGATGCTTATGTATATTGTTGTGACAAAAATAAATAAATAAAATAAAAAACCCACCACTGGTTGTCATATCTGTTGTATCACTGACGATGTTAAACTATTTAACACTACCAACAATACAGCTACCCTTCAAAAAGACCTTGAAGACTACTTCAGCTTCAATCGCAACAGTACACGAGCACACAATAGATTTAAGCTTAATGTGAACCGCTCCAATCTTGATTGCAGAAAATATGACTTCAGTAACAGAGTTGTTAATGCTTGGAATAAACTACCTGACTCTGTGGTCTCTTCCCAAAATCCCCAAAGCTTCAACCAAAAACTGTCTACCATTGACCTCACCCCATTCCTAAGAGGTCTGTAAGGGGCGTGCATAAGAGCACCAGCGTGCCTACCGTTCCTGTCCTATTGTTTCCTTTCGATATAGCCAATTAATATAGTTATTACATACTCATACTTATATATATGCTTATATATTGTATAGTTATTTTATGCTTATGATTATATATACTGTGTGACAAAATAAATTAAATAAATAAACCTACCACTGGTTGTCAGCAACCCACCACTGGTTGTCATATCTGAAGACATAAGCTGCTCGGGACACAGGACCTGATGGATTGGCAGATTCACTGCCTTGCCACTTCGATTTATCATTTTTTTTCCCCAGGTGGTAGAGAAAGGGTCATGTCTGTAGGTTTTACTGCAGATTGGAGTGATTTATTTTCATTTTACTTCGCCCGTTGGGGCTTTATCAAGATTATCTCCCTCCAGCATATCAAAAAGGAGTGGGTTTTCCTCTGCTTCTTCTTCACATGTCTCTCCGGTGTAGCACTTGATGGTTAGCTTCAACAGAGATGAGGAACGGTAGCAGGAATTGGGTGGGCCTAGTTTAATTTTAATCGTGGCCAATTTAATAAGTTTTTTAACTGTATTTTAATTGTATTTATAGTGTATTGTGTATTTTTTACTTGGCTGTGAACCGCCCTGAGTCCTTCGGGAGAAGGGCGGTATACAAATTTAAATAATAAATAAATAAATAAATAATGAAAAGAAGGACTAGGGGTGATAGGATAGCAGTGTTCCGATATCTCAGGGGCTGCCCCAAAGAAGAGGGAATCAAGCTATTCTCCAAAGCATCTGAGGGTAGAACAAGAAGCAATGGGTGGAAACTAATCAAGGAGAGAAGCAACCTGGAACTAAGGAGCAATTTCCCAACAGTGAGAACAATTGATCAATGGAACGACTTGCCTCCAGAGAGTGGACAACCATTTGTCTGAAATGGTATTGGGTTTCCTGCCTGAGCAGGGGGTTGGACTAGAAGACCTCCAAGGTCCCTTCCAACTCTTCTCTTCTCTTCTCTTCTCTTCTCTTCTCTTCTCTTCTCTTCTCTTCTCTTCTCTTCTCTCCCTCCTTCCCTTCCCTTCCTTTCCCTTCCCTTCTCCCTTCCTTCCCTTCTCCCTTCCTTCTCTCTCTCTCCTTCCCTTCCCTTCCCTTCCCTTCCCTTCCCTTCCCTTCTATGCCATTCCATTCCATTCCATTCCATTCCATTCCATTCCATTCCATTCCATTCCATTCCATTCTATTCTATTCTATTCTATTCTATTCTATTCTATTCTATTCTATTCTATTCTATTCTAATGTTGCAGGATCCAAACTGGTCACCAAGACCAGAGGTTTAATCTTGCAAGCTTTCGGATTTGTACTGGAGCCGGATGCTCAGGGAACTTCTCTCTACCTTAACGTGCTGCTTTTGGCTAGTTTCTATGCCTTGTACTTGCATAGTCCTTGATTTACGACAAGCTCATTTAGTAACCATTCAAAGTTACAACGGCACTGAAAGAAGTGACTTACAACTGTTTTTCAAAGTTACGACCTTTGCAGTGTCCCCCTGATCATGTGATCAAAATGCAGATGCTTGGCAAGTAGTTCCTATTTATGGTGGTTGCAATGTCCCAGGGTCATGTGATCCCCTTTTGCACCCTTCTGACAAACAAAGTCAACGGGGCAGCCCGATTCACTTAACAATGCGCCCAGCGGCGGGTTTCTCATTATAAGGGCCTCTGATGGCTCAACGGACTAAGTCTGTCTGTTATTGACAGCAGCTGCTTGCAATTACTGCAAGTTCAAGTCCCACCAGGCCCAAGGTTGACTCAGCCTTCCATCCTTTATAAGGTAGGTAAAATGAGGACCCAGATTGTTGGGGGCAATAAAAATTGACTTTGTATATAATATACAAATATTATATATATTATATAGAAATATAGAAATATTTTACAAGAAGAGTTCTCCATTCCTCTGTAAACAACAAAATACCCCACTAGACTTGAAATCCTGGGCTTGGAAAACTTGGAACTCCGTCGCCTTCGACAAGACCTAAGTTTAACTCATAGAATCATCTATTGTAATGTCCTTCCTGTCAAAGACTACTTCAGCTTTAATTGCAATAATACAAGAGCAACCAATAGATTTAAATTTAATGTCAACCGCTTTAATCTAGATTGCAGAAAATATGACTTCTGTAACAGAATCATCAGTGCTTGGAATACTTTACCTGACTCTGTTGTCTCTTCCCATAATCCTAAAAGCTTTAACCAAAAACTTTCTACTATTGACCTCACCCCATTCCTAAGAGGACCATAAGGGGCGTGCATAAGCGCACAAACGTGCCTACCGTTCCTGTCCTATTGTTTTTCTTTTCTTCTTCCTACATATATATATATATATATATATATATATATATGTTTTCTGAGGTTTTCACGGGTGTTTGTATATAGGTCTTTGGTTGTTCGGGTTTTCTCCCGTGTAAAATTGGAAGTGTCTTGGCGACGTTTCGACGAAGTCTCATTCGTCATCTTCAGGCTTCAGCTTCGTGCTTCTGGGTGCAATGTGTGATCGCAGCTGTTTCTTCCTTTTAACTGCTAGTGGGGGTTTGAACTGATTGGGTGGGAGCTTGGCTGTGCTCTGATTGGATGGGGGTTTTTCTGTGCTCTGATTGAGCACAACCAAGCCCCCACCAACACAGGACACACCCCCAGCCAATCAGAGCACAGAAAAACCCCCATCCAATCAGAGCACAGCCAAGCTCCCACCCAATCAGTTCAAACCCCCACTAGCAGTTAAAAGGAAGAAACAGCTGCGATCACACATTGCTCCCAGAAGCACGAAGCTGAAGCCTGAAGATGACAAATGAGACTTCGTCGAAACGTCGCCAAGACACTTCCAATTTTACACGGGAGAAAACCCGAACAACCAAAGACCTATATATATATATATATATATATATGCTTATACCTTTATGTACTATATAACCTTTCTGTATGATAGTTACATATATTGTTGTGACAAAATAAATAAATAAATAAAATAAATAAATACAAATGGATGAAGACTATTGCTTAACACATTGTAAGCCGCCCTCAGTCTTCGGAGAAGGGCGGGATATAAATTCAAATTAAAAAAAAAATTATGTTATTACTGTTCACCGCATGTGTGCATGCTCGTTTCGTGCACATGCCCAGTTTGCACGCGTGCCTGCCTTCCATGCATACGCCCAGCCTCAAAAAATTTGCCTGAATAAGATGGCCTAGAGCCCCACAATTTCTGCTACCGGTTCGGGCGAACCGGTCCGAACCGGCTGAATACCGCCTCTGAACGCGTCACTAACCACAACTGCAGTGATTCGTTTAACAACTGCGGCAAGAAAGGTCGCAAAATGGGGCAAAACCCATTTAACAAATGTCTCATTTCACAACGAGCCATGGTTGAGGACTACCTGTAAAAAAAAAACATTTTCAATAAATAATAATAAAATCGAACATGCCTCCAGATTTAAGAACCAAGTTCTGCCGAGTTTCCAGGAATAGGTGAAAATTTGCCTCAGGAAGTGAGTAGCTGAGGATGTTCCAGTTTTCTTTTACGAGCTGCCTCTGCTGGCTAGGGAGATATATCACACTAGTGAAGTTTTTATTCCTGTGATATGTTCCTGCAAGCTGTTGAGGGTGACGCCAAAAGAAGGGAGGATGAAAAGGAGGATCATAATTCAAGATTCTTCTCAAAGGGAAGAGCTATAAACCTGCTCTTTGTAAAACAATAGATAATGACAAAGTCTCTTAAACTAAGGAAGTTCTTGGTGACTTCCCAGATGTGTCCTCTGCTACTTCCTTGGCAACCATATATTTTTTAACCAATTATTTATTTAGTCCTTAAGTGTATGTATTGTTTCATTTCCCTAGAAGGATGTAGCGTAGCACATACATCACCTGGGACAACCTCCCAGTCCAGGGGTAACCAACCTTTCGGACCTCAAGGACCACTAAATTCATAATTTTCAATCCCGCGGACCACTAATATGACCTGCCTAATGACCGACTGGGTGGGCGTGGTTGGTGGTCATGTGACTAGGTGGGCATGGCCAACTTGACGCCATTCATGTCAAGGGGCGCCTCGCCTGCCTATTCTTGTCCCTCCCTTCCTAGCTACTCCTCGCCTGCCCTCTTGGGCTTCTTAGGGCCCCAACAGGAAGCAGTTGTTGGAGCTAAGCAGCCATCATGAGAAAGAGTCCATAGTTTGAGGACCCCTGATCTAGTGCAATATAAACAATGCAAATAATTTTTTGGAGGACCACCACAATTTTCTCGCAGACCACCAGTGGTCCACGGACCACCAGTTGGTGACCGCTGTCCCAGTCTAATTCATCATGTATTCTGAAATGAAATAAAACTTACAAGCCCAACTTTGGGTCATCTCAGGTGTTAACAAGGGAGTGGGACGCCAAGAAGAAGTGATTAACATCTCAGCCCACGTAAGACTACAACTTCAGCTTCAACCACAACAATACACGAGCGCACAATAGATTTAAACTTAATGTGAACCGCTCCAATCTTGATTGTAGAAAATATGACTTCAGTAACAGAGTTGTTAATGCCTGGAATGCACTACCTGACTCCATGGTCTCTTCCCAAAATCCCCAAAGCTTTAACCAAAGACTATCTACTGTTGACCTCACCCCATTCCTAAGAGGTCTGTAAGGGGTGTGCATAAGAGCACCAGCGTGCCTACCGTTCCTGTCCTAATGTTCCCTTTGGTTGTATTCAATTTGTATGGTTATTTCATGCTAATACTTCTATATATTGTTGTGTTTTACAAAATAAATAATAAAATAAAATAAAATAAAATAAAATAATAAAATAAAATAAAATAAAATAAAATAAAATAAATAAGAAGGGCAGAGATGGTATTCAGCCGGTTCGCAGGTTGTAGCAACCTGCGGGTGGGCCTGTTCCCTCGCCCACCCACCCCGCTATGCTGTCCTATTTAGGCACGTTTTCAAGCCACGTGCATGTGTGCAAGCCGTGCATGCGAGAAAAATGCATCCGCAGATGGCTGTGCACATGCGCGGACGGGGGACGTGTGCTCACATTTGCAAACTGGTAGGGAAAGTAAATGAATATCACCCCTGAAGTCGGGCCTTTTCAAAGCTCACGCTGTACATCTACCAAAGATGCTCTGAGCAGCCCGATGTTCTCCGATAGCCGCATATGTATTAAATTAGTCTTCCTTTCTTCCCGACATCTTCAGTTCCCTGTAATCTCTGGCTGACTCTAAACAATACTTAATAAAACATATTTTCCTCCGGTGGCTGACAAGGAGCAACGACGAGATCATAATTACATAAAAATCCTGTGGGGTTTTTTTATTTATTCCTCACTTTGTTTTGTCTTTAAAAAAAAAAGGCAATTGCTTCGAGGGAGGATGGCGGTGCCTTCGGTACCGTGATGGCGCGATAAAAAATTCACATTTCCCCTGCTGTTAGTTACAGAATGTAAGACACCAACGAGTTCTCCAGTGAAGATGACGGGCGGCTTAATGAAAATAGCTGGTTGAAGGACAAAATCTGAAGTCAGTTATCTAAGGAGTCCTTATATTTCAGTTCTCTCTCCCTCCCCCACCCCCATTTTCTGGAACCAAATGGTCCTACTGCAATTCTCTATCTCTCCTATCTTCTTCTATCTACCTATCTATCTATCTATCTATCTATCTATCTATCTATCTATCTATCTATCTATCTATCTATCTATCTATCTATCTATCTATCTATCTATCTATCTATCATCTATCCAGTGGTGGGATTCAGCCAGTTCACACCACTTCGGGAGAACCAGTTGTTAACTTTCTGAGCAGTTTGGCAAACTGGTTGTTGGAAGAAATCATTAGGGCAGAGAACCTTAGGGCCTCTGGTGGCTCAGCAGACTAAGTCTGTCTGTTATTAACACAGCTGCTTGCAATTACTGCAAGTTCAAGTCCCACCAGGCTCAAGGTTGACTCAGCCTTCCATCCTTTATAAGGTAGGTAAAATGAGGACCCAGATTGTTGGGGGCAATAAAAGTTGACTTTGTATAATATACAAATGGATGAAGACTATTGCTTAACACTGTGTAAGCCGCCCTGAGTCTTCGGAGAAGGGCGGGATATAAATTCAAATTAAAAAAAAACACCAGTACTACGTGGAGGAACACAAAGCCCTCCTGGAATTAGATGACCCAGGAGTTGAAGAAGGGGAGGTTATAGACCATGGGGAGGAGGCGGCTGCCGCTGTTGCGGCCCTGGAGTTGGGTCAGGCTGAACCCAGAGTTCTGAGATCCAAAACTAGGAAGTGACAATGATATTTGGTATTGTGTTGGTTTTCCTTATTCTCCTTTGTATGATATTCTGATTATTCTTGACCCTTCTTTATTGCGTATGTAAGATTGATAAACTTAGCTACTTCGTATCACCTGCTTGCCATATGGCTGTTGTATGTGTTTAAAATTTTGAGTAAAATTCTTATCTTGTATAAGAAAAATGAAAATTTACCATACCTGATATGTATTTGTATAAACCTTTTTTGACCAATAAAAACTTTTTGGATGAAAAAAAAAAAAAAAAAACACCAGTTGTTAAATTATTTGAATCCCACCACACTCTATCTATCTATCTATCTATCTATCTATCTATCTATCTATCTATCTATCTATCTATCTATCTATCTATCTATCTATCTATCTATCTATCTATCTATCTATCTATCCATCCAAGGACTGGCCCATAGATTTCCACAGCTCTCCTCGGCAAAAGGTTTTTCTCTCTCACAGCAGGCTAACAAGTCCGGCCGGCAGGAAGATGAATAGTTGTCTGCCACATCTATTCATCTCTGCCCCCTGCCTTTTATCCCCAGAGCTAGGGTGGGGCTTCGCTAGCAGAGGTGGCTCTTCCGTCCCAAGGATCAGCCCATAGATGTCCACTGCTCTCCTCTCCTCTGCCTTCTGCTCATCCACGCGTCAAGCACTAGACCTAGCTGTTCCTCCTCTTCCTCATCAGCCACCTCCAGACCTGGGAGCTGTTAACTCTCCATCTGAGGGCTGATGGACGGCCCAGGCTCTGCCTCCGTCTCTCGCTCTGACAGCTCCATTCCCTTAGCCTGTTCGGAGCTCTCAGGTTGCCTTGTTGCTGGCCCTGATCTGATTCGGCTGCTGGAGGGGCAGTCCATCCATCCATCCATCCATCCATCCATCCATCCATCCATCCATCCATCCATCTCTCTCTCTCTCTCTCTCTCTCTTTCCTAGCTGCAAGAATGTCTTTCTTTTTTTCCTTTTTTTATTAATGACCACTTTGGAAAATGAATAGTTGATATTATGAATTATGTCTTTGAGCTGCTTCCTAAAACTGGGGCGGCCTCGTCTGGCTTCGAAGCTGTTGACATCTCCATAAATTATGCTGCTCAGAATGCTCTGATAGGGATCAAGCATCTCACTAACTCTTGTCAATGTTCATAACCCATCACATGATTGATATTTACATTGCGGGCTCATCTAAAATGTTAATGCAAATCATTAATTCCAGTCTACAGGTTTCTTCCAGCTTGTTAAGTGAAACTTGAGGGAAGGAAGAAAATGAGGTGCCTTTTAATGAGGCTGCCTTTTGCATGGATTAAAGCCCACACAGTTTAATCTTGGTCTGTAGCAGGATTGATCTAAATGGAAATTGGAGGAGGGAGAACCCAGGCTCATCAAATAATAAATCCCCGCAACCCCGGACTCCCTCCAAAGGGAGTCTTTGTGCAAAAGGGTTTAACCTGATTGGGCAGAACTTGGAGAGTTATGGAAATCTTTGGAAGTTACTTTTGGAGTTAGACCTGAAATGTATGCGATCTTGAACAGAGCACTTTCTTTCTTTTCTTTTGAAAAAGATTTTTATTTTTATTTCTTATTCACATATTGTAAATGTACATTCTCTTACCCATAATTAACCATATGTATAGACCTATATACAAACACCCGTGAAAACCTCAGAAAACATATATATATATATATATATATATATATGTAGGTCTTTGGTTATTTGGGTTTTCTCCCGCGTAAAATTGGAAGTGTCTTGGCGACGTTTCGACGAAGTCTCATTCGTCATCTTCAGGCTTCAGCTTCATGCTTCTGGGAGCAATGTGTGATTGCAGCTGTTTCTTCCTTTTTAACTGCTAGTGGGGGTTTGAACTGATTGGGTGGAGCTTGGCTGTGCTCTGATTGGCTGGGTTTTTTTTTTGTGCTCTGATTGGCTGGGGGTGTGTCCTGTTTGGGTGGGGGCTTGGTTGTGCTCAGATTAGTCTGAGTTACAGGGGGATTTGAGCTGGTGAGCTGCATTGCTGTTGTTTGGCTTCGTGTTTGTGGTCGTGCTACATCTTCATAGTGGGTGTCTGTCTGCTGCATGTATGGATTGGAGGGGTTTGAAATGGCTAATGTTGCAGCTGCAGTCTGGCTTCTGGTCCTTGGTCGTGCTTCATGATTAGTGTGGATTTGGGTCTGCTTTCTGGGTGGATGTGTGGTGGTGACATCCTGTGTGGACCTCGTGAGTGTGGGTCTGGTGTCATTCTTCGTGTTAGGGACTCGTTTGTCAATAAGGGCGGGTTTCCAAATGGCTGGTAGGGGGAGGTATCATCTCGTTTGTTCATGCTGTGTGGGCATTTTTCTATCTCGATGGCTTCTCTGATTATTCTGTTGTTAAAGTGTTCAGTTTTGGCGATAGTTCTGGTCTTTTTAAAGTCAATATCGTGTCCTGTGGCTTTAAGGTGTTGGACCAGGGAAGAAGTTGGTTCCTCTTTTTTGACTGAGTTCTTGTGTTCTTCAATGCGTGCACTTATTCTTCTGTTGGTTTGTCCAATGTATGTGGTGGGGCAGGCGGTGCATGGGATTTCCTATACTCCTTGATTTTCTAACTCAATTTTGTCTTTGGGGTTTCTTCGGATGGTGGATATTTTTCGGTTTGTGCAGAATGCTGTCTTGATGTTGTGTTTGTGGAGGATCTTGCTGATTCTGTCTGTGGTGCCTTTTATATATGGGAGGAGGGCTGTGCCGTTTTCTTGTTCTCCTTCTTGGATTTTAGTGGGGGGTTCACACAGGATGTCACCACCACACATCCACCCAGAAAGCAGACCCAAATCCACACTAATCATGACGCACGACCAAGGACCAGAAGCCAGACTGCAGCTGCAACATTAGCCATTTCAAACCCCTCCAATCCATACATGCAGCAGACAGACACCCACTATGAAGATGTAGCACGACCACAAACACTTCTCCTTTCTTCCATTCCTCTCTCTCCTTCTCCTTCTCTATCTCACCCTCTCTTTTCTTTCTGAAGGCAAAACTTGGTATTATTTTGCACTACAGCTGAGTTCTGCATTTTATCTATCATCTATTTGTCTGTCTGTCTGTCTATCATCTCTCCCCCCTCTCTCAATCTCCCATCTATCATCCATCCATCCATCCATCCATCCATCCATCCATCCATCCCTCTCTCTCTCTCTCATCCATCCATCCATCCATCCATCCATCCATCCATATCTCTCTCTCTTATCTCCCATCCATCCACCCACCCACCTATCTATCTATCTATCTATCTATCTATCTATCTATCTATCTATCTATCTATCTATCTCAAACTATCATCTATCATCTATCATCCTTCCATCCATCCATCCATCCATCCATCCATCCATCCATCCATCCATCCATCCTCTCTCTCTCTCTCTCATCTCCCATCCACCCACCCACACTTCTATCTATCTATCTATCTATCTATCTATCTATCTATCTATCTATCTATCTATCTATCTATCTATCTCAAACTATCATCTATCATCCATCCATCCATCCATCCATCCATCCATCCATCCATCCATCCAAACTCTCTCTCCCTCCCTCCCTCCCTCCCTCCCTCCCCCCTCTCACCTTGTTGCTCAAAGATGCGAAGAATGGTTGCAGGAATTGGGTAAGCTTAGTCTAAGGAAAAGAAGGATTAGATATGACATGATAGAAGTCTTCCCATATCTTGATGTCATATTTTTTTTGTATACTTCAATTACCACTTTTTCCTCTGAAAAATGCTCTGAATCAAAACATCTTAAAGCAGCTGCAGGTTTAAATTATATTGCTTATCAGCTCTTCCAAGAAAATAATAACAAAAAAAAGTTTTAGAACTAACCACACCAAAATAAAAAGCAACGAAAAAAATTAGGATGTCTGGTGAACCCAAGAGAACTCTTATCACCTTTCCAAAGAAGCATCACAAACAAGTATTCTTAGTCACTTGGCAAAAAATCCTAATGGGAAAAACTAGTGGTGGCCTTCAGCCGGTTCAGACCGGTTCGGGAAAACCGGTAGTGGCGACCTGCAAGTGGGCCTGCCCATCTCCCCACCCACTCTGGCGCTATGCTGTCCTATTTAGCCATGCGTGCGTCGCGAGAGAGAGCAAAGCGCATGCACGGAAGGCAGCCTGTATGCGTGGAAGGCTACACGCTCACATTTTCAGTGTGCGGCGAACTGGTGGTACAATTACGTGAAACCTACCTCTGGGCAGAACCCAAAAGTGCTTTTTCAAGAGGCAACTGGACCTTCTTTGTTTTTTTCCTTGAAAGATGTTTTGATTCTCGTCCAAGAAACTTCTGCAGTTCTTCAAAACTGACCAGGATAACCAGTGAGCCAGCAGTGTGCAGCAGCTGCCAAAAAAGCCAACACAGTTCTGGGCTGCATAAACAGAGGGGTAGAATCAAGATCACGTGAAGTGTTAATACCACTTTATAAGGCCTTGGTAAGGCCACACATGGAATACTGTATTCAGTTTTGGTCGCCACGATGTAAAAAAGATGCTGAGACTCTAGAAAGAGTGCAGAGAAGAGCAACAAAGATGATTAGGGGACTGGAGGCTAAAACATATGAAGACCAGTTACAGGAACTCGGTATGCCTAGTTTAATGAAAAGAAGGACTAGGGGAGACATGATAGCAGTATTCCAATATCTCAGGGATTGCCACAAAGAAGAGGGAGTCGGGCTGTTCTCCAAAGCCCCTGAAGGCAGGATGAGAAGCAACGGATGGAAACTAATCGAGGAGAGAAGCAACTTAGAACTAAGGAGAAATTTCCTGGCAGAACAATTAATAAGTGGAACAACTTGCCTGCAGAAGTTGTGAATGCTCCAACACTGGAAACCGTGATCTGGATGACTGAGAATCCATTTAACTAATGGAGAGGGGAAAAAAATCGCAGGTCTAGTAATTTACAGGAGGAAACGGACTTTTCAGCCAACAATGAATTTTGCTGTTCAAGATCAGAGACTTGTAGGGGAGGAGGGGGGAAAGAGGGAAACAACGCTAAAGGGTGAACTTTGAGGTCTGTCCCTACATAGATACAAATCTGTATTAAAAATAATGATGGGGAACACGTCTACATCCCACTGTTCCGAAAGTTGAGTTTGGGTCCGTGCTTATAAAGAAGAAAGGGACTTTACATCCCAGTCACGTTGTGCTATCAGCAATATCAGCTTTGCAGCCAAGGATCTTGCATTCTAATACATTCTTTATCTGGAAAGTTTTACGGGGACTGCTGCAGCTTATTGGAAGTGAACTCAAAAGCAACTTTTTCTGGCTGGGTCTTCAGAAAAACCTAAAGCCATTTCAATCTGCGAGAGGTACCCATGTGTGGAATTACAGGCTCCCCGCAACTGCGTTATTTGAAAAGAGACTCAATTATTTTTATTTATTCTGAGTGTTTAAGAAGGGATTTAAGCACCACCTTGTAAAATGCGGCACCCTCTCCCACCAGCATCTCGAATATAATAGCAGCTTTTAAACGTACCGTCAGGAAAAAAAAAATACTTAAACCGTAGGCAGTGCAGTTGTATCATATATATATATATTTTCTTTGCCGGCAAAAATCTAAAAATGAAATCTCTGAAAGCAACGGAGAACTCACCTCACCATTTTTAAGTTGTGAAAATGAATATGTTCAGGGATGGGCTTCAAAATTTTTAGCAAGGGGTTCTCTGCCCAGTTGCTGGGTAGGGGGGCGTGGCCATTGTGGGCGTGGCCTAGTCGGCCTCCTGCACCACGGCGGGAGGGGGGCGTGTTCTTGCCCTCCCTGGGCTCCGGAGGCTTTTCTTGAGCCTCCGGTAGAGTCAAAATGGCCTCCCCAGGCTCCAGAGGCCCTCTGGAGGCCGGAAACAGGCTTGTTTCTGACCTTCCTGAATCTCCAGTAGGCCCGTTTTTCACCCTCCCTGAGCCTCTGCATGTGCCCTGCACTTACCTGCATCCAAAACAGGTTGCATGGGGTCTCCTGGAAGGGGAGGGGCGGGGTGGGAGGGGCCAGCCAGGAGTAGAATTTTGGGGGTTCTCCAAACTGCACAGAATCTTAGCTAGAGGTTCTCCCGAACCCCTGCGAATCCCCAGCAGCCCACGACTGAATATGTTGCTAATGCACACCTAGAATGCAATGGAAGGGAAGCAGGGGTGAAATCCAGCAGGTTCTAAGAGGTTCTGGAGAACCGGTAGCGGAATTTTTTAGTAGTTCAGCGAACTGGCAAATACCACCTCCGGCTGGCCTCAGAGTGGGGTGGGAATGGAGATTTTGCAGTATCCTTCCCCTGGAGTGGGGTGGGAATGGAGATTTTGCAATATCCTTCCCTTGCCACACCCACCAAGCCACGCCCACAGAACTGGTAGGGAAAAAATTTGGATTTCACCCCTGAAGGGAAGTTTACATCTTGTGGAACAGATGAATGCTACAAAAAACCCCTCTGCTTAATCATACAATGTGGGAATGATCTGTGGAGCAGATTTTAATTCTCAAGGAGAGAATTTAAGAGATTTTGCAAAGGAACTTGGTTCCCCAAATAGTAAATTCAGTATTAGCATTTTGGAATGGGAGCCCAACGGGCTAAGGGTGCGTGATCTGGGTTATAAGAAATCCATATGATATATGACAGCTATCTGGAGGGACTTTCACAAAGAGAGGAATGAGCTCTAAGCTCTAAGAGTTGTAAACCTAATCTTGCGTAGCTTCTTTTCCAAAAACACCACACTACTAACCAGAGCATATAAAACATTTGCTAGACCAATTCTAGAATACAGCTCGGAACCCTGTTTGGAACCCTCACCACATCTCTGACATCAATACAATTGAACGTGTCCAGAAATATTTTATAAGAAGAGTTCTCCATTCCTCTGAAAACAACAAAATACCTTATCCCACCAGACTTGAAATCCTAGGCTTAGAAAACTTGGAACTCCGTCGCCTTCGACAAGACCCAAGTTTAACTCATAGAATCATCTATTGTAATGTCCTTCCTGTTAAAGACTACTTCAGCTTCAATTGCAATAATACTAGAGCAACTAATAGATTTAAACTTAATGTCAACCGCTTTAATCTAGATTGCAGAAAATATGACTTCTGTAACAGAATCATCAGTGCTTGGAATACTTTACCTGACTCTGTGGTCTCTTCCCATAATCCTAAAAGCTTTAACCAAAAACTCTCTACTATTGACCTCACCCCATTCCTAAGGGGACCATAAGGGTGTGCATAAGCGCACAAAATGTGCCTACCGTTCCTGTCCTATTGTTTTTCTTTTCTTCTTCCTATATACATATATGCTTATACCTCCTTATATTTACTCATATATGTGTTTCTATATTATATAATCTTTTTGTATGATACCTACATATATTGTTGTGACAAAATAAATTAATAAAATAAATAAATAAATAAAGTTTGTGAATTGGAATAGACATGGTAACAATGGGCTGGCGGGCTCGGCCATAGTGCAGCAAAGGTGCGCTCAGGGTGACCGGCTGCTCGCTTGAGGAGGGTCTCCCCACTCGTGGATATACTCCCGGCCCTGCCACAGCTGGCCAGTGGGTTGCGAGAGGAGAAGGAGGAGGGTCGCCCGAAGGGAAGTCTCCGCTGCGCTTCGCGCTTATTCCTCAGCCAGCCTGGCCTTTCCAAAACAAAGAAAGAAAAGCAGTAGAGAAGAACCCCAAGGAGAGCTCGCCAACTTGGCCCAGCCTCAGCATTCCTGACCCCCGGGATAGGCGTACGAGGTTTGGTGGGGCCAGCCTGCTTTTTCCACTGCCCTGAGCTTCTTAAAGCCCCACCTGGGCACTGCAGGCCCGGCCCACTTTCCATCATCCCCTCCTCCTGGATCCCATTCCCATCCCACCAGCCCTCTTGTTAGCGAGGCCAGCGTCAGTTGCGAGCGGGTCGGGGCAGTGTCTCAGGGCAGAGAGCAGGTTGCGCATCTCCTTAAGCAACAGAGACACACCCAGCACCAACAAGGGCTGGAAGAAACTCCAGGAAGAGTGAGGCACAGGAGAATCAGTCCCGGCTGCTTCTCTACCCCATCCCCCGCCCCCCGCCATCACACTTACCTTCTCAGACCAGGTGAGGAGTGACTGGGAGGGGAAGGCGAGGGGCGGGCCTGGCAAATGATGGAACAGGGAGTCGCAGCAGAGGACCCAAAGAGCTGCAAATGGCTCCAGAGCTGCAGGTTACCGACACCCGGTATAGGGTTTCCTCCTTGAACATGGGGGTAGACTAGAAGGGCCTCCAGTTCCTTTCCAACTTTTGTTATTCTGTACTCTGTTCAGTATTCTGGTTTTGTCTGAGCTGAATTAGTTAGCTTATTGTATAGAGCGACTGCTTTATATAAAAGGTCACTGAATTAATTCATTTTTATTTCTAGCTAGACTCTTTTAAAATAGTTCTATTAAATGCTGGAAAGGACACCATCGTTCATTTATAACCCTCGTTTGCACATACCCTCAAGCTGTATACTAAAATTTAGCTTGGATACCCCTACTGGAAATATCATTTTTTTTAAAGTCAAAATACCCGAAATACCCACTAGGGTGGTACCAAAACAATAATTAAAAAAATGAACATCATGAGGTCAGGGTGTGAAACCCACTCTTTTGTAGTGTCACAATATTACATCCAACTACACGAGAAGTGGAATTTGTATCATGAGGCCACCCAAAATTGTATTTATTTCTTGTCTTTCTTCCTCCTAATGCCTATTCAATGTTCAAAGTCTCCACAACTCATGATGTTGATACATTCATGACTTATTTCCAGGGGTGGGCTTCAAAAATTTTAGCAAGAGGTTCTCTGCCCAGTTGCTGAGTGGGCGTGGCCATGGTGGGTGTGGCCTATTCTATTCCTATTCTATTCTATTCTATTCTATTCTATTCTATTCTATTCATAGTCTCTTCTCTTCTCTTCTCTTCTCTTCTCTTCTCTTCTCTTCTCTTCTCTTCTCTTCTCTTCTCTTCTATTTCCAGCAACCCTAGCCAAAATTATTTAGCCATTAGGTGGTGATGGTGGTATTTGGACTTAGCAAACAATTAAATCAATGCTATATAAAACTATTATTGTTTGTCTTGAGAGCAAAGCAAACACAATTACATTAGGCTTTACATTTATTTATATTTACCTATTTTTGTGCTCGTTGGCTAATATCTGCAGCGGTGGGTGGAATATTGACTTTTTCATATGACCTTAGCAGTTATTAAAAGTTCTCTTGGTTAATCCATCATCTCCAGATGAAACAAAAATGAAGATAGCAGAAAGTCTATAAATATCAGTAAGTCAATTTGGCTTGATGCTAAATTCTTATTCCCCATTTCCCTGCGGAAACCATTGCAGAGTCTCTCTTTCGTATTATGACTTACTTAATCCAAAGTAACACACTCTGAAGGTTATGTGTTAGGTCAATGTATATATACGTAGCCCTCGACTTATGACCACGGTCAAGCCCAACATTCCCTTTTCCTTTTTTTGCATAAAGTTTTTTATTTTATTTTATCTATATACATAAAAATAGCTGCATGTGTGTATGTTCCAGCATAACTCTGGAACGCCTCGAGAAATTTCAACCAAACTTGGTACACAAATGACTTACTCTTTGGAAAGAAATACTGTGGGGGTAAGACACCCCTAACACCCCGCGGTGTGTGTGTGTCCTGTTAAGATAAAGCCTGTTGTGCCTTAAAATGGCTTCTACTGTATTGCCTTAAAATGGCTTCTACTGTGCAGCACAGTGGAGTTGACATGGTAACGGCATCACAGTACTCCACAAGGAGGCTCCCTCTGGTAAGGAGGAAAATTTGGCCTGCCTGTACCACTATGAGACCGACACGACGTACTTCATGCAGATTTCATACACATACGAGAAAAGAACTACAGTATCGAACAGCTTAGTTCATATATCGCGGACAAGAAGCCACTTCTAAATCAAAATAAAAAAAAAGCATACCATGATCATGGATCAGCTAGCAAAACAACAAGGTGGTATCCTTTTACTTGACGCTTCTGCGGGCACAGGGAAAATATTTTTAACTAATTTAATTTTTGCCGAAATCAGGGCTCAGGGTGAAGTTGCTCTTCCTGTCTAATACCAGCATTGGGATAAAGAAATACCTGGGCAACGCAGGGTTATCAGCTAGTAACATATAAAAATTCCATTTTTGGTTAAACAGTGTGTTGTCTGTTTACAAATAGTTTTAGAAAATAATCATCGAAGTGTTTACAACAATGTTTATTACATTAATATTAATTCTACAATCATCATCATGCTCGCTTATCCATTTTAACAAACCTCCCTTTTTCCACTGGTCTTTTCTTTATATTTCCATGTTTCTAACTTCTGTCTTTGTCACCTAACCATTGATAAAGTAAATCCCAAGTCAAAAAGAATTCTGATTCTTTCTTGTCCTTAATTGTAAGTGTTAATCAATCCATTTCTGCACATTCTAGGATCTTTTTAATCACATTTTCATCTGTAGGGATCTCCTCCGAATTTAGAATAACAGAGTTGGAAGGGACCTTGGAGGTCTTCTAGTCCAACCCCCTGCTCAAGCAGGCAACCCTATACAATTTGAGACAAGTGGTTGTCTAGTCTCTTCTTAAAAACCTCCAGTACTAATCAATCAATCAATCAATCAATCAATCAATCAATCAATCAAGCAGAATAGAGCTGGAAGGGACCTTGGAGGTCTTCTAGTCCAACCCCCTGCTTAAACAGGCAACCCTAAACATTCTGAGACAAGTGGCTGTCTAGTCTCTTCTTAAAAACCTCCAGTAAATCAATCAATCAATCAATCAATCAATCAATCAATCAATCAATCAATCAATCAATCAATAAAGCAGAATAGAACTGGAAGGGACCTTGGAGGTCTTCTAGTCCAACCCACTGCTCAAGTAGGAGACCCTGTACAATTTGAGACAAGTGGCTGTCCAATCCCTTCTTAAAAACCTCGAGTACTAATCTGTCTGTCTGTCTATCTGTCTATCTGTCTGTCTGTCTATCAGAATAGAGCTGGAAGGGACCTTGAAGGTCTTCCAGTCCAACCCTCTGCTCAGGCAGGAGATCCTGCACAATCTGAGACCGATGGCTGTCCAATCCCTTCTTAAAAACCTCTAGTACTAACCAAACAACCAAACAACCAGAATAGAGCTGAAAGGGACCTTGGAGGTCTTCTAGTCCAACCCCCTGCTCAAGCAGGCAACCCTATACTATTCCAGACAAGTGGATGACTATTCTCTTCTTAAAAACCTCCAGTGATGAAGCACCCACAACCTCTGAAGCAGCAGTGGGATTGACTTCCCTTCCCTACTGGTTTGCAAATGTGAGCATACGCGCCTTCCGTGCAGGGGTGAAATGCTACTGGTTTGGACCGGATTGCCCGATCCGGTAGCAATGGTGGTGGGTGGTTCAGAGAACCAGTAGCAAAAATCCCTGCCCTCCCCACCATGCTCAGCTGAGCCGCGCGATCATCAGAGGGGTTTTTTTTGTAACTTTTAAAAGCATTTTTTCTTCAGCTGAAAAAATGCTTTTAAAAGTTAAAAAAAAAGCCTCTGATGATCGTGCGGCTCAGCTGGGATCGTCAGAGGCTTTTAAAAGCATTTTTTACAACCTCTTTGGCCAAAGAGGTTGTAGAAAAATGCTTTTAAAAGTAAAAAAAAAAAATTTGCCCACGCCCACCCAGTCACATTACCCCCCCCCACCAAGCCACGCCCACAGAACCAGTAGTAACAAATTTTACATTTACCCCTGCTTCTGTACACGCACATTGCTCATGCATTATTATTATTATTATTATTATTATTATTATTATTATTATTATTATTATTATTATTATTATTTTAATTTGCATTTATATCCCGCCCTTCTCCGAAGACTCAGGGCGGCTTACACTATGTCACGCAATAGTCTTCATCCATTTGTATATTACGGGCCGTGGGTGGCTCAGGCTGTAAGACAGCCTGTTATTAAACACAGCTGCTTGCAATTACTGCAGGCTCGAGTCCCACCAGGCCCAAGGTTGACTCAGCCTTCCATCCTTTATAAGGTAGGTAAAATGAGGACCCAGATTGTTGGGGGCAATAAGTTGACTTTGTATATAATATGCAAATGAATGACGACTATTGCTAACATAGTGTAAGCCGCCCTGAGTCTTCGGAGAAGGGTGGGATATAAATGTAAAATAAATAAAAAAATAAAAAAAAATATTATGTACAAAGTCAACTTATTGCCCCCAACAATCTGGGTCCTCATTTTACTTACCTTATAAAGGATGGAAGGCTGAGTCAACCTTGGGCCTGGTGGGACTTGAACCTGCAATAATTGCAAGCAGCTGCTGTTAATAACAGACTGCATTAGCCTGTTGAGCCACCAGAGGCCCTCTGGTGGCTGGGCGGGTGAGCAGAGCCTCCTGCAGTTGCCACTACCCGAACTGGATAGAACTGGCTGAATCCCACCACTGCTCTGAGGCCAGCCATTCAGAAGGGTGACAACCATGGGTTATTTTTCTTGTTCTAAATCAACACACTCTAGTTCCCACAGAAAACGTGAATATGGTTTTTTTAAGCTCTTGTAACCAATTTTGGTCCTTTTGCCTTTTGCAAACCCTTTTCACTCCGATAAAAGAGAGTATTTTTAATTCTCTGGGCTTGGTTGTTTGCTTGCAGATGCTTCATTATCTGGCTAGTAAACCCTAGTCTTTGGGTTAGAAGCTTTTCTTTCTCAAATCTCTGCAATGTTTTTTTATTCATTTATTTTATTTCATCAAGCATGTATTTTATGACAGATACAGGTGTAAACATCATTATAAATACATGAAAAGGATACGAATAGAAGAAAGCATTAGGACAGGGACGGTAGGCACGCTGGTGCGCTTATGCACGCCCCTTACAGACCTCTTAGGAATGGGGTGAGGTCGACAGTAGACAGTCTAAGGTTAAAATTTTGGGGATTTGGGGAAGAAACCACAGAGTCAGGTCGTGCATTCCAGGCGTTGACCACTCTGTTGCTGAAGTCGTATTTTCTGCAGTCTGGTTTGGATCAATTTACCATAAGTTTGTATCTATTGTGTGCTCTTGTATTGTTTTAGTTGAGGCTGAAGTATTCATTGGCTGGTAGGACATTGTAGTAGACGATTTTATGTACTATGCTTAGGTCAGACTGAAGACAGCAAAGTTATAAGTTGTCTAAGTCCAAAATTTCAAATCTGGTGGCATAAGGTATTTTGTTGTGAGCAGAGGACTGGAGGACTCTTCTTGTGAAATACCTCTGAGATTCGTTCGATTGCATTAATGTACGATATGCAGTGCGGGTTCCAGACAGATGAGCTGTATTCAAGAACTGGTCTGGCAAAAGTTTTGTATGCTCTAGTTAGCAGTTCAATATTACCGGAAAAGAAACTACGTAAGATTAGGTTCCTAATTCCTGGCTTACTTCTTGTTCTGTCCACCCCCCCACCTCAGTCCGGGAGGCACGAGTGATGACTTAATTAGCCAGCAATTCAGTCCACAGCAGCTATCAGCTCTGGCAGCAAACTAGTGAGCGTCTGCCAAGTTTCTCTGTTATCTTTTCTTGATGCCAGCGAGTCAACCAGGAAACCAGGAACAAACAGTACTTCAGCTCAAGTTCTCTCTAAGCAATTGATTTGTTCGCCACAGAGTAGTATAGCAGCCCCTGCTGCTTTTATACCCTGTGGGGTGTGGCTCTGTGACTCAGCACTTCCTAGGCCTGCCCCACCCCTGCTTCTGTTGTTCCCACCTCTCCTGTCTACGAAACCTAGGATCCAACCAGGACTGATTGTCCTCAGCTGGGTCTGGGAGGATTGCCTGGGGGGGGGAGATACAGGAGACAGAGGCCTCGTTATTTCTTCCACCTGGCCTGCCTCTGGCTCCTGGGGCTGAGCCAGAGAGGCAGCCCTGCAGAAGGGAGCCCTGACGGCCCTTCCCCCTCACTCTATGAGTCACTCTCTGGCAGGGGGCCAGGCCCGGGGTGGGGGGCTGGAGCCACAACACTTCCTGCCACATGTACACACACATTTGCTTTTGGTTGCTTTTTTACACGACAAACTCTCCAATTAAGGAGAGATACTTTCTTCCCAGGTACCACTGAAACTCTGGATCCCAGAAAAGCGGGGGTGGAGGGGTGGGGAAGAGGGGAAATATCTGCTCCCTTCAGGTGGCGAGTTTATTTTTCCCACACATCTCACACTATTGGCACACGCTCTTCAAAACAACACCATAGCAGGGATCCACCAAAGCAAATAATTCAGCCATTGCTTGGAAGATAATGAGCAAACCTCACCTTATTTGTTTTGCAGAGACAAACTGCCAAAGTTGTTTTTTTTTCTTCTTCCCTTCTTCTTCTTCTTTTTCTTTTTCTGGAGGTTTTATCAATGTGTCTCTCCCAGTTGCCGGTGTGAAATTAGGAAAAGTAATTGGTGTTTATCTCGTTTTTTTTTTTCCCCACCGAGCCTGCTGTGAAGAACAGATCAGCCTGAAAACAAAGCAAAGAGCTTTTGAAATGTTTTTTGACTTCTCAGCTTAACCTAAAACCCTGGGATTTCTCGGTATACTGTCCCATCAAGTGCCAATCAAACCTGACCTTGGTTTTTTTTTTTTTTTTGGCAAGGCCAGCCGTCCGATGCACCTCAAGCAAACTCCTGGTGCTAGCGTACACTCATCAATGTTCCTTTCTCAGCAAGAAAGTGCGAGTGTTTTGCCATTTTCTATCCCTTCCTCCCCTTGATTTAGCTTCCATTCCTAGGAACCTCTAATAGCCTACCTCCTAAAGTCTACCACTCCTTCTTGGCCTTTTAAAGACCAACCAGATCCTACTAATTCTTAATTTTTGATGATGATGTTATCCCTTCAGTTGTGTCCGATTCTTGGAGATCCTATGCGTCAGGTCTCTCCGTATCTTCTGATCTCCCCGCCACCCCGTTTTATTTGTTTTATTTATATATCTTTCAATTTTCATCAAACAGTGTGTATTCTGGGTACAGTTATGTTTAAATAGTCATATGATACATCTTTGTTATGATAAATCATCACCATCGTATTGATAATTTAATAACATAATAGTATAATAACATTATACTTGTGTCCTTACGATTTATATTGATATTGTTTCCTGATTGCTTATTTGTACCCTATGACCATCATTAAGTGTTGTACCTTATGATTCTTCATGAACGTATCTTTTCTTTTATGTACACTGAGAGCGTATGCACCAAGACAAATTCCTTGCATGTCCAATCACACTTGGCCAATAAAAAAATCTATTCTATTCTATTCTATTCTATTCTATTCTATTCTATTCTATTCTATTCTATTCTATTCTATTCTATTCTATTCTATTCTATCCTGTTCTATCCTGTTCTATCCTGTTCTGTTCTTATTTGTACCCTATGACTATCATTAAGTGTTGTACCTTATGATTCTTGATGAATGTATCTTTTCTTTTATATACACTGAGACCATATGTACCAGAGACAAATTCCTTGTGTGTCCAATCACACTTGGCCAATAAAGAAAAAAATTCTATTAATACTTAACATTTAACATCCTCTTCTTTAACAACTCTCCTCTATGCTATTTCCTCCACTTACGTCTCCTCTTTTCTAACTTCTGTTTCTATTATCTAGCCATTGATACAATATGTCCCATATCAAAAAATATTGGACGAAAATACACACATGGATGGAAAAAATGATAAAACCACATATAGACCTGAAACCTGAGATATTTTTGTTGAGCCAACTCCCCGACCTCCGGACCTTCAAACGTGAACTGAAGACTTTATTATTTTATCGTGCGGGACTAGACTAAGTGTATTTTAATTTGTAATTTTAAAGGGGTTTTATGTCGGTCTAGGACCGTTTTAGTTGATTTGGCCTACTAAATATTTGTTTTTAATTCTTTTTAAATTTGTTATTTATATTCTGTGTTTTAAATATGGCTGTAAACCGCCCTGAGTCCTTCGGGAGAAGGGCGGTATAGAAATTAAATTATAAATAAATAAATAAATAAATAAATAAATCTTGCAGTTTCCAGCGTGCGCATGTGCCCCGGCCAGCTGGTGTTCGCACGTGTGTGCATGCCAGAAACTGAAAGACCAGGTGGCCAGTACACCAGGCGGTTTCTGGCACTCCCACGCATGTGAAGATGAACTGGCTGGCATACTGGAACTTGGAAGAGCAATGGGCGACAGCTCATGTGCCCAGAAAGATGGCTCTGCGTGCCATAGGTTTGCCATCACGGCCCTACACCATTTCTGACAGATGGCAGTCCAGTGGACAGATGGCAGTCCAGCCTCTTCTTGAAAGCCTCCAGTGACGAAGCTCCTATAACTTCCGAAGGCAACTTCTGTTCCATGGGTTGATTGTTCTCACGGTCAGAAAATTCCTCCTTATTTCCAGGTTGAATCTCTCTTTGATCAGTTTCCATCCATTATTCCTTGTCTGGGCTTCAGGTGCCTTGGAAAATAGTTTGAACCCTTCCTCTCCCCTCAAAATATTGGAAGATGCTGCCATGTCTTCCCTGGTCCTTCTCTTCGCTAGACTAGCCAGGCCCAGTTCCTGCAACCGTTCATCGTATGTTTGAGCCTCCAGTCCCCTCATCATCCTGGTTGCTCTTCTCTGCACTTTTTGCTAGAGTCTCAACATCTTTTTTATAGTGTGGTGACCAAAACTGGATGCAGTACTCTAGGTGTGGTCTTACTTCACTTGACCTTGAGTGCATCCTTCTGTTAATGCAACTTAGAATTGCATTGGCTTTTTTGGCTGCCGCCGCACACAGCTGACTCATATTTAGCTGGTTGTCCACTAAGTGTCGTGTCCCACTCCTCCGCTGACGGCTGGGTCCGGGAAATCCGAATCAGGCGTGCCTCTGCAGCTCTGTCCAAAGTCCTAGCAAAGTCCTCAGAGCAGGCAGGAGACCAGTAAGTGACTTCAGCAAGATAAGTTTGACTTTTTGCCTGACTCAGAGACTGCCAGAAAGTAGCTCCTTTATATAGGCCATGGGGTGTGGCACCATGACTCAGCACTCATTAAGGCCTGCCCCTCCCTTCCCTCTGTAGCCTCCGCCTCTCCAATCTTCTGATGCGAGGGTCACACCAATCAGCTGTTCTTGGGAGTAAACCCTCCTCAGGCTCACCTGCTGTGGAGGAGGGGGAGGGGTCTAGCTGCTCCGTTTGCCTGGGCATGGAGTCAGGGCTGGGGCAGGGAGATTCTCCTTCTGCAGTTTGTGTGGGCATGGAGCCAGGACTGGGACCGGGAGGCATACATTCCTCAGTGTGCGGGAGCAGGTAAGAAGGCCCCGGCTGCTCTGAGGGCGGGCAAGACACAACACTAAGACTCCAAGATCCCTCTCACAGTTACTGGTTTCCCCTAGTCTATATGTGTGCTTTTGGTTTTTCTTGCCTAAGTGTAAGGCTTTACTTTTCTCTACATTGAATTTTGTTTTGTTAGGTAGGGCCCAGTGTTCAAGTCTGTCAAGATCCATCTGGATCTTGAGCCTATCATCTAGGGTGTAGGCTATTCCTGCCAGCTTAGTATCATCCACAAATTTGGTAAGTTCCCCTTCTATTCCCTCTTCTAAGTCATTTATGAAGATATTGAAGAGTACTGGACCTAATATGGAACCTTGTGGTACCCCACAGCTTACTTCCCTCCATGTAGATATAGACCAGCGGTTCTCAACCTGTGGGTCGCGACCCCATTGGGGGGTCGAATGACGATTTGCCAGGGGTCGCCTAAGACCATCCGAAATATGGGAAGTATACTTGCGAGTTGAAGAATCGCGGTACAATGGTTGACTCCACAAGCCAGCTGCAGGCTCTTCAAATCCCTAGCCAAATTTGACTTCAGGCGCGATGAATTAAAAAAGAGAGAAATTTTTGCTCTGATGTCTCCCTCTCAAGCCAGCTGCAATCACTCCCAGTTGCTAGCCTAATCTGGCTTCAGGCGGCGATAAACTTAATAGGGGAGGAGTCTCCGCTTTAATGCCTCTGTCCTCAAGGCAGTCGCAAGCAGTTCAGATCGCTAGCCAATACGGCTCCAGGCGCGATGATGGGGAATTGTATTAAAGGGGTCGCAGCACTATAAAGGTTGAGAGCCACTGACATAGACCCATTAAGGACTACTCATTGAGTATGGTTTGTCAGCCAGTTATGAATCCATGTGCTGATGATGCTATCTATCCCACTTTTTTCTAGCTTACCAAGAAGTAGATTGTAATCTACTTTGTCGAATACTTTGCTGAAGTCAAAGTATATTATGCCCACAGTGTTTCGCTGGTCTACTAATTTAGTCATGCTGAAGAGTGATATAAGATTGGTCTGGCATGATCTGTTTTTAACAAACCCATGCTGACTGCTAAAATTATTACATTACTCATTTCTAGATGTTGGCAGACCTGTGTTTTTTTATTATCTTTTCCAGTAACTTCCCAGGTATTGATGTTAGGCTGATTGGTCCGTAGTTTCCTGGGTCTGGGTTTATTGTGTATTTATGGTTTTATTCTAGATTGTGAGATGCCTGGAATTTGATTTAAAATGGGCAGCTCTACAAATGTTTTGAATAAATAAATTGCCATTAATATTTCCTCCTCCCGTTCCCACAATCCAGGCTAACATTTGTCACAAATAAATCTCTAAGCCGGTGGAGTAAAAACCGGCTTAAAAACGAGAGATTTTTGTTTGATTCATCTCGTAAAACACATCAAACGTTTTCAAATGTTCCGTAATTATGTCTGAAGGCTGGTTTAATCACAGAACAAGCGGAATTAACACAAAATACTGACAACGAATGCATTAATATTTTATGGAAGTAGGCACTTAATTACAGCCAGATAGACATTAAGAATTCCTCGCTTAGATTTTTTTTCCCCCTCGGCTCAAAACATGTTCATAGGACTGACCTCCTGGGTTTAATCTTCCTTTATTTTTTTCCTCCCCCCAAAATTTATTCTTACAAACCAATGGGGTGCATTGGGGGCTGGATGGACTGTTGTGAGCTGGAGTGACTGGGAGATTAAGAGAGAAAGAGTGGACTACAAAGATTAAAAAAAAAATCAAATAAAATCAGCCCTCCTATTAATTCTCTTACGGAAGGCTTTCCTTCTGAAGTTACATTATAAACAACTTAACCATATTAGAAAACTAAGATCATGGCTCCCGGCCCTCTCAATTCCTGGCAAATAGATGGGGAAGAAATGGAGGTAGTGACAGATTTTATTTTCCTGGGCTCCAAGATCACCGCAGATGGGGACTGCAGCCAAGAAATTAAAAGATGCTTGATCCTGGGGAGGAAAGCTATGGCAAATCTAGACAGCGTACTAAAAAGCAGAGACATCACCCTGCCAACAAAAGTGCGTATAGTCAAGGCTATGGTTTTCCCAGTTGCAATGTATGGCTGTGAAGGTTGGACCATAAGAAAGGCTGAGCGCCAAAGAATTGAGGCCTTTGAACTCTGGTGCTGGAGAAGACTCCTGCGAGTCCCTTGGACTGCAAGGCGATCCAATTGATCAGTCCTAGAGGAGATCAATCCTGACTGCTCTTTAGAAGGCCAGATCCTGAAGAGGAAACTCAAATCCTTTGGCCACCTAATGAGAAGGAAGGACTCACTAGAGAAGAGCCTAATGCTGGGAAAGATGGAGGGCAAAAGGAGAAGGGGAGGACAGAGAAGGAGGTGGCTGGATGGAGACACTGAAGCAGTAGGCCTGAGTTTAAATGGACTCCAGAGGATGGTAGAGGACAGGAAGGCCAGAAGGAATGTTGTCCGTGGGGTCGCGATGGGTCGGACGCGACTTTGCAACTAACAACAAACCATATTAGGATTTCTGTTTCTAATCTCCATAAGAAAATCTGTTTAGCAGAGAAAGGAACAGCGGTGTGTGTGTGTGCTGGATACGAATATATTAAATGTTTACACAAACTAGGAAGTTCTTTGTAGGCTTCGAGGGAGTTGGATTCAAAGCAGAACGCTTGGCAGAAGGAGAAACGGAACATTGGAGCCATTTTTTTTTGGCGGGGGGTGGGGGGCGGGAATGGCTACTTTCAACTTCAGTTGTTTAATGGAAAAATTGGAGCACAAGGACCGGAACATCTTGTCTGTTCCTCTCATTCTTGGCCAAATACAGATAGTCCTTGCCTTACAACTGCCACGGAGACCCCCCCCCCACCTTTCTGTTGCTAAGTGAAACAGTTGTGAGAGCTTTGCCTCATTTGGAGACCTTTCTTGCCACAGTTGTTAAGCAAGTCTCTTCAGTTGCTATGTTGGTCGCATGATTGTTAGATGAATCTGGCTTTCCCGCTGCCGTGGCTTGTCAGAAACTCTCAAAAGGGGGATCACATGGTCACTAAATGAACTGTTGTAGATAAGGTAAGATAGATAAGATAACCTTTATCGTCCATTTGTTTTTACTGTGAGCACATTGGCCTACATTAAAAATGAAATCCGGTTGCCTGCTCTCAAAAGAACACACATATACATATTATGTATCTCTCTGTCTGTGGCTTTGTTTGTGTTTTTCTGTCTGTCTGCCTGCCTGCCTGCCTGTCTGTCTGTCTCTCTCTCTCTATCATCTCTCTCCCTCTCTGCTTTCTCTGTCTGTCTGCCTGTCTGTCTGTCTGTCTAGCATCACTCTTTCTCTGTACTTTCTCTGTCTGTCTCTTTATCTATCATTGCTCTCTCTCTCTCTCTCTCTGCTTTCTCTGTCTCTGTCTGTCTGTTTGTCTCTCTATCAACTCACTCTCTCTCTCTGCTTTCTCTGTCTGTCTGTCTCTCTATCATCTCTCTCTCTCTCTCTGCTTTCTGTGTCTGTCTGTCTGCCTGCCTGCCTGCCTGCCTGTCTTATCGCTTATCTTTTCTTTTCTTATCTTTTCATCTTCCCCTCTTTCTCACCTCTCATCTTTCCTTCTACCTTTTCCTAACGGTATATGATGATTTATCAATTGTTGTTTGCATCTTATGATTTATGATTGTATCTTATGATTTATGATCTAGGATGTATCGTTATTGTTTATTTTTATTTTATTTATTTATTTATTTTTCAGATTTATATACCGCCCTATCTCCCTAGGGACTCAGGGCAGTTCACAGGCAAATTAAAAACAAACATATAAATACAATTTAAAATCAGACATAAAAAACTTATTCAATAGCCAGATTGATAAAAAACAATATAAATACTAAGAACCCCATTAAAACCAATAAATTTAAAAACTAACCCAGCCCCGCGCAAATAAATAGGTGTGTTTTGAGCTCGCGACGAAAGGTTCGGAGGTCCGGAAGTTGACGAAGTCCTGGAGGGAGTTCGTTCCAGAGGGTGGGAGCCCCCACAGAGAAGGCCCTTCCCCTGGGTGTCATTTATATATACACTGAGAGCTTGTGCACTGGAGACTAATTCCTTGTGTGTAAAATCACACTTGGCCAACGAAGAATTCTATTCTATTCTATTCTATTCTATTCTATTCTATTCTATTCTATTCTATTCTATTCTATTCTATTCTATTCTATCCTATCCTATGCTACGCTACTCTACTCTACCCTGTTCTTCTGTTCCATTCCATTCCGTTCCATTCCATTCCGTTCCATTCCATTCCATTCCATTTCATTCCATTCTACCCTACCCTACCCTACCCTACCCTACTCTACCCTATCCTACTCTCCATGTGAATTCAGCCACATAAACTCTAGAGGCAAAAGATTTATGTGGATCCTTAGAAGCAAGGAAATAAAGAACTTTTGTGCCTTATTGTTTCTTGTGCAACTTCTTTAAGTATTTGTATGTGAATATCCATCACATTCTCCTAAGGTGATCATCTATCATAGCAGGCATGTACAGATGTACAAAACAAATAATTGAACAGCAGGCAAATGCGATCAGTGCTGAGTAAAAGGGTTTGGCAGAGTTTGAAGAAGCAGCGCACAGCTGAGCTAAGAGAAGGCAAACTGTAATGCAAAAGATTGAAAGCTCAATTTGGTTTTTCGACTGTTGGGGCTAATGTAGCGTTCAACGGAACAAACCCTTGTATTCTGAATTAATTACAATTACATGAAAAGGAAACTTCCTCTCCCAATCTCTAAGTCTGTTGAAACTTGAGCAAGAATTAATCACTTGCCATTGAGTTAAGATGCTAAATAATAGAGGGAGGTATGGTGAATTGACTTTTGGGGAAGGTATAGCGAACTGAACTGCAGCAAAGATCAAGAAACTGGTAAATAAACCAGTTTCTTGGGATTTGTTTGGATAAGGAGAGGACGGGAGATCACCCACATGTGCTCCAGACAGCTGCTCCTCACGAGGAGAAAAGAATACAACAAGAAAAAAGAACACAAGCCTGTTCTTGTATCATTTAACACTGGGACTTACAAAATGACACAGAACATTACAGCACTGAAAATATTAAAGGGCAACTTTGAAGAATGGTGCCAGAAATTAGTAGCTACGTTATTCATACTGTCAGTAAAGATAGCCCTCTTCTATGGATAAATTGTGTCTAAAACATGTTAATGAAAGAATAACAGATGTAGATCAAATTTTATCTGTCAGGACATAAAGCACAGAATGTGAAGCTACAAATGACAGGTAACAGTAACAGAGTTGGAAGGGTCCTTGGAGGTCATCTAATCCAACCCCCTGCTCATGCAGGAGACCTGTACTAGGGATTCGAACGGCTGAACTGCCAACCTTTCTGATCGATGAGCTCAGCATCTTAGCCACTGAGCCACCTAGCCTAAGGTGAAGAGAATAATTTGGAAAAGGATCCTTTACTGCCTTGGTTCTCAACCTTTTCTTCCTCTTTAAATATCTTTTGTGGCCATGGACCTCAAGACTTAGTTCAGAATTTAAATCATAACATTTCTGCAAGACTTGGCGGACTCCTGTGATGACATCACAGCCATCCGTGGGTCCACAGATCTCGAGAGCTACTGCTTTTACGGGATGTACCAAAGAAATGGGCAGAACTTTTAAAAATTAAAAAGAAAATACTATTCCATTCCATTCCATTCCATTCCATTCCATTAATTCTGTTCTGTTCTGTTCTGTTCCGTTCCATTCCATTAATTCTGTTCTGTTCTGTTCTGTTCTGTTCTGTTCCGTTCCGTTAATTCTGTTCTGTTCTGTTCTGTTCTGTTCCGTTCCATTCCGTTCCGTTCCGTTCCATTCCGTTCCATTCTGTTCCGTTCCATTCCATTAATTCTGTTCTGTTCTGTTCTGTTCTGTTCCGTTCCATTCCATTAATTCTGTTCTGTTCTGTTCCGTTCCGTTCCGTTCCGTTCCGTTCCATTAATTCAATTCTGTTCTGTTCTGTTCTGTTCCGTTCCGTTCTGTTCCATTCCATTAATTCTGTTCTGTTCTGTTCTGTTCTGTTCTGTTCTGTTCCGTTCCATTCCATTAATTCTATTCTATTCTATTCTATTCTATTCTATTCTATTCTATTCTATTCTATTCTATTCTATTCTATTCTATTCTATAGGATGGAAAATTATCAAATTTATTTATCCCTGTTGTGATGAAGGTTAAAAGGAGAAGGAAAAGGGGAAGGAGAAGCAGGAGAAGGAAGAGACAAAGATGGGAGGAGACATGATAGCCGTCTTCAAATACTTGAAGGGCTGTTACCTTATAGAGCTGTGATGGCGAACCTATAGTACATGTGCCACAAGTGGCACGCAGACCCCTCTCTGCGGACACACCAGCTGTTGCCCCAGCCCAGCTCCACTGTGCATATATGCTCGCTTCCTGTCAGCCAGCTGGTCTTTGGCTCTCTGCCGTGCGTGCGCGGGGGGCAGGGTGCATGTGGGGGATGGACATGCGCATGAGCGGGGGGCACATGTGAGGGGGGGTGCATGTAAGGGGGGGGCGCATTGCATTTTGGAGGTTTGCACGCCCGCCCCTCCCCCCTGCACCCCGTTTTGGGCCTGGAAGGCCTTCTGCACCAACCTGGAAGCCAAACCAGGGCGCGGGGAGGGGCTGGGCGCATGCATGGGGGGTATGCATGTGCATGCGCGGGAGTGGGGAACATGCACGGGGATGCTTGCATTGCATTTTGGGGGTTCCAGCACGCGCTTTGGCCACTTGGCACCAAAAAGGTTAACCGTTGCAGTTATAGAGGTTTGAACTTATTCTCACTTGCTTCAGAGAGTAAAGCTAGAACTAAACGGATGAAACTTCAAGAATGCAGATACAAACTTGACATTAGGAAGAACTTCCTGACAGTATGAGCTGTCAATCAATGGCATAGCTTACTGCACTAAGACAGGGGTCACCAACCTTTTGGACCTCAGGGACCCTTAAATTCATAATTTTAAATCCTGCGGACCACTATTATGATCTGCCTAATGACCAACTGGGTGGGGGTGACTAGGTGGTCATGTGACTGGGTGGGTGGAGCCAACTTGATGTCACTCATATCAAGGGGTGCCTCACCAGCCTCACCTCACCCCTCCCCTGCCAGCCACTCCTCTCCTGCCCACCTGGGCTCCTTAAGGCCCCAACAGGAAGCAGTTGTTGGACCTAAGCATCCACCATGAAAAAGAGTTGGCAAAACAGCTGGCTCAGTTCAAATTGGATGTGACCGAGAAGGAGACTCAGCAGAAGCACCTTACTCAGGACTAGGGGCATAGGTTTTCCAAGCAGAGGGAAGACCTGCAGGAGTGCAAGGCCAGGTACTGGTGCCTGGAGGTTCAGCGGGCTGAGATGGTCAGCCAGTTCCAGGCCATGAGGCAGTCCCACTGGAACAAGGTCCTTGTCGTGTCCCACTCCTTCTCTGACGGCCGGGTCGGGGAAGTCCGTATCAAGCGTGGCTGCAAAGCCTCTGCAGCTTTGCCAAAGTTCTGTCAGAGTTCTCAGGGCAGGCAGGAGACCAGGATGTGACTTCAGCAATCCAATTTAGACTTTGCCTGACTCAAAGAATGCCAGAAAGCAGATCCTTTAAATAGGCCATGGGGTGTGGCTCCATGACTCAGCACTTATCCAGGCCTGCCCCTTTCTTCCTTTTGCTGACGTCGCCTCTCCACTCTCCGGAAGCGTGGGTCCCTCCAGCCTCCAGCTGCTGGTAATTCCAGCTCGTGACTGGCTTCACACTCCCCAGGCTCACATGCTGTGGGGGAGGGGCCCAGCTGCTCCGTTTGTCCAGGCATGGTGCCAGGACTGGGGGCTGGAGGCATGTCAGGCCATTCGTCTTGCTCGGTCTGTCTGGGCATGGTGCCAGGACTCTGGGCTGGAGGCATGCCAGGACATTCTTCTGCACTATCAGCGTCCGGCAGGAGATGAGAGGGGCCCAGCTGCGGAGAGGGGGGCAAGCGAGGCACAACACTCCTCTTCTCTTTGCCACTAGCGCCGCTTCCCTCCAGCCTTTGCCCAAAGCCCTGCACCAGGAGGCTGAAGCAGACCCCAAGTCAAAATTTCTCCCCCCTCCGACCTGCACAAAAAAGACCCCGAAGGGGGAGACTCTCTGCAGCAACACAACTGTTCATTGCACATATCTGTCCCAGGGGCTGTAGTTTGAGGACCCTTGATTTAGTGCAAGATAAAAAATGCAAATATTTTTTCTGTGGCCCACCAAAATTTTCTCACGGACCACTAGTGGTCCATGGACCACCAGTTGGTGACCACTGCACTAAGAGGTTTCTCCTCCTTCAATGGAGGCTTTCAAATGGAGGGTTGGATATTGATCTTCAGAGGATGGTGTAGGGCAGGAATCCCCAACCGTGGCCTATTCAGAATTGGGCCATGCGATTGGCTGTCTGGAGTGCCCCTGCGCAACTCAAGTTGCATGAGTGGTGGGCCGGTGGTCACTCACACACATGCGTGCTGGCCCTCTGCTCATGTGAGTTGTGTTGTCCACATGTGCTCCAGAAAGCCAGTTGCGTGGTCCAATTCTGAATAGGCCAGCCCTGGTAGTGGGCCTTCAACCTGGAGGTTGGGGACCCTTGCCCTACACCAAGGGTGTCAAACTCAAGGCCCACGGACTGGATCCGGCCTGCAGGCTGCTTAGATCTGGTCCATGGGGGCCACCCTGGAGACAGCGAAGGACTGTCCTGCAGTACCTCTGCCAGTGAAAATGGAGCACACGGCTTTCCTGAGCTCTGTTTTCGCTGTCAGAGAGTTGCAGGAGGCAGTCGCAGCCGAAAATGGAGCTCAGGAGCCCTTTTTTCTCTGGCAGAGCACTCGGCCCACCACAGGCGCCCTCGACACGAATGATGTCGAGCTGGCCATGTACCCCCCTGGTCCAGAGGTGGGTTTCAGCAGGTTCTGACCAGTTCTGGAGAACCGGTAGTGGAAATTTTGAGTAGTTCAGAGAACCGGTAGTAAAAATTCTGACTGACTCCGCCCTCATCTATTCTCTGCCTCCCGAGTCCCAGCTGATCAGGAGGAAATGGGGATTTTGCAGTAACCTTTCCCCTGGTTTGGGGGGGGGGAATGGGGATTTTACAGTATCCTTCCCCTGGAGTGGGTTGGGAATGGAAATTTTACAGTATCCTTCCCCTGCCGTGCCTACCAAGCCACACCCACCAAGCCATGCCACGCCTACCAAGCCACACCCACAGAACTGGTAGTAAAAAAATTTGAAACCCACCACTGCCCTGGTCCCCCACCATCCCCTCGAGGTCAAATACAACCCCGATGAAATTGAGTTTGACACCCCTGCCCTACACCATCCTCTGCGGATGAATATCCAACCTCCATTTGAAATATCTGTTGCGCCAATGTCCGCCACGAGAAAACGGTAGAGAATTTCCTTAGAAAACGAAGGACAATCTTTTTGCTGTGGGATTCGAGCGGGAAGCTGAGGGGGGGGGGGGAAGAGAAGCGATGCAAAAAATCATTTCAGATAAATTTCCGAGGGATTTCAGCTCTGATTACAAGACTAAATTATACGATCCGGGCCAATAGAAAAATCGCGGTATGAAAGCGATGCTGATTAGAAACGCAGGAGATCAGGCGAATTCCAGTCAACTGTCTGCGTTTGTAGTAGAAAACATGCCAATTTGTCATGTTATAGGTAGATCTCTAACGCAGACAGCCTTTGTATGCAATTTCCACTAATGTACACAGTTCTTTTAATATCGGTTCCCCTAGAAACATTTCTAAAAGGCAAATTTCCCTGATGTCGGTTCTTTCTTATGTAAATTTTCCCGCTGCAAGCTTTTAAAATGTAAATTTCTCCGTAAGCCTTTAAAAAAAAAGAAAGGGGGAATGCAACGATTCTCAAATGCATCTTTCATAAACAAATATCCCTTTTAAGATGCGTCTTTCGCAAACAATTATCAAATTGAAATGGTGGCACTTTTTTTTTTTTAAAAAAAATGCTAATTCTCCCCATCCCCCCACGGTGGGGTAGTGTCCAAACCCCACGGTAGATGCAAATTATCTGAACCCAGATTCCCACCGATATTACTTGGTGGCTGAATTGCATTTTCTACATCAAGGATTATGAGCTTCGTTCCAAATTCTTTGAGCCCGGAATATATTACAGTTAGGCCGAGAAAAAAAACTTGCAATTTTGTACCGGTTCTCATTCCATATTACAAAAGAACGTTTGCTTTTGAAATTTATTTTCGTGGAAAAAGGAGAAAGCGGTACCAAGGACACAGGTGACACCTAACCATATTCACAAGGTGGTTAAAATAATTACTGAATTATCTGCCGTGTGTGTGTGTATGTTGCGTAATAGGTTAAAAAGACAACCATATTGTCGTGTCCCACTCCTCCTCTGACGGCCGGGTCTGGGAAGTCTGTATCAAGCGTGGCCACGAAGCCTCTGCAGCTTTGCCAAATTCCTGTCAGAGTTCTCAGGGCAGGCAGGAATCCAAGGTGTGACTTCAGCAACCAGATGAGACTTTGCCTGACTCAAGGAATGCCAAAAAGCAGATCCTTTATATAGGCCACGGGGTGTGGCTCCATGACTCAGCACTTATCCAGGCCTGCCCCTCCCTTCCTTTTGCTGACGTCGCCTCTCCATTCTCCGGAAGCGGGGATCCGTCCACTGTGTCTTTCCGTCCTCCTGCTCTGCTGCCGGCAATTCTAGCACGTGGCTGGCTTCGTGCTCACAAGCTGTAGGAGGGAGGTTTGTTTGCTCATTCTGTCCGGGCATGGTGCCAGGGCTGGGGGCTGGAGGCATGCCAGGCCATTCTTCTTCACTATCAGTCTCTGGCTCAGATAGCAGGAGATGGGAGGGGCCCGGCTGAGGAGAGGAGGGCGGGCGAGGCACTACACATATGACTAATAGTGAGTTCAGGTAAGTCAGTAAAACACATAGACACCCATAATCCTTGGTTTGTGAAGACTATTGAATCCATTTCCGTTGCTAAGCAAGACGTTTGTTAAGTGAGTTCTGCCCCAGTCTGTGACCTTTCTTACCACAGAATAGAGACATTTCACTACCCAGCTAAGTAACATCATCAGGGTTAGAAGGCAGTGTTGACATTACAGGTAGTCCTTGACTCACAGCCATTCATTTAGTGACCGTTCAAAGTTACAAGAGCGCAGAAAAAAGTGACTGATGACCGTTTTTCACAGTTACAACCTTTGTAGTATCCCTATGGTCATGTGATCAAAATTCAAATGCTTGGCAACTGGTTCACACTTACGACTGTTGCCATATCGCGAGGTCACATGATCCCCCTTTTGTGACCTTCTGACAAGCAAAGTCCATGGGGAAGCCAGATTCACTCATCATCTTCAGGCTGGTGATATATGTATATATGTATATATGTTTTCTGAGGTTTTCGCGGGTGTTTGTATGTAGGTCTTTGGTTATTCGGGTTTTCTCCCGCGTAAAATTGGAAGTATCTTGGCGACGTTTCGACGAAGTCTCATTCGTCATCTTCAGGCTTCAGTTTTGTGTTTGAAGCCTGAAGATGACGAATAATTCGTCAGCTATCTCAAGACACTTCAATTTCTGTGAGCTCAATAAAACATATGTATATATGTATATATGTATATATATATATATATATTTGTTTTCGTAGGTTTTCATGGGTATAGGTATATAGGTCTTGGCGTATTTGGGTCTTTTCCCGTGTAAGGTTGAAAGTATTTTGGTGATGTTTCGACGAGGTCTCACTCGTCATCTTCAGGCTGGTGCTTACGGCTTCGTGCTTGTGCGAGCAAAGTGTGGTCAGAGCTGCCATCTCTCTATAAATGCTGGTGGGGAGGTTGGGAGTGTTGGCTTTGTTGCTATAAGTGGGTTGGTTGGCTATGTGGTTGCATCTTGATTGGTAGATGGAGTGGGTCTTTGCAGATTAGTCAGCTGTTTTGTAGCATCCTGTGTGGGTGTGGTCCTGGTTGTGTGCCCATTAATCTTTTGTGTTGTAATGACCCGGGTACACACACACAGACACACATAAAAGTTATAGGACAAGTTAAGCAAATTTGAATGACCGTCACTGCTCTTTTATATCAACTTGACCACTAGGGTGGGAAGACAGGATATGTTGTGGGTCCCACCTATTAGGGATGGCAGTTTGAAAGGCCGTTATGATTGTCCCAAAGGTGCTTTCCCAAAAGGCAACTGATCTTTCTTGTTTTTTTTTCCTCCGTTGAAAACATTTCGCTTCTCATCCAAGAAGCTTCTTCAGTTCTAACTTCAGAAGAAGTCCCGTTCTTCAAACTGAAGAAGCTTCTTGGACGAGAAGCGAAATGTTTTCAAGGAAGAAACCAAGAAAAGTCCAGTTGCCTTTTGGAAAAGCACCACTGCGACAACCATGAAGTAGATGGTTAATGAAGTAGCATAACAACACCAGCGTGCCTACCGTCCCTGTCCTAATATTCCCTTTAAGTGTATTCATTTTATGTATTCAATTCATGCTTATACTTATGTATATTATCTAATATGTACTCAACTAACTAACTAACTAGCTAACTAACTAACTAACTAAATGATTGAGAATCTCCATAGACCTTCTCAGTGGTGGCCCCTTCTCTATGGAACATCATACTTTCTGAAAGACAATTGGCTTCCAACTTGTTGCTTTTCTAAAAGGCCCTGAAGATGTAGTTTCGTCAGCAGGGCTGAGGTCCCTGAATTGAGCCGATCAGGTGGTTGATTTGCTTGTATTGCTACTGGTATTTTTTCTTTTATGTACACTGAGAGCTTATGCACTGGAGACAAATTCCTTGTGTGTCCAATCACACTTGGCCAATAAAAATTCTATTCTATTCTATTCTATTCTATTCTATTCTATTCTATTCTATTCTATTCTATTCTATTCTATTCTATTCTATTCTTTAATGAACTTATCTTTTCTTTTATGTACACTGAGAGCGTATGCACCGACAAATTCCTTGTGTGTCCAATCACACTTGGCCAATAACATTCTATTCTATTCTATTCTATTCTATTCTATTCTATTCTATTCTATTCTATTCTATTCTATTCTATTCTATTCTATTCTATTCTATTTCTTAATGAACATCTTTTCTTTTATGTACACTGAGAGCTTGTGCACCAAGACAAATTCCTTGTGTGTCCAATCACACTTGGCCAATAAAAAATTCTATTCTATTCTATTCTATTCTATTCTATTCTATTCTATTCTATTCTATTCTATTCTATTCTATTCTATTCTATTCTATTCTATTCTTAATGAACTTATCTTTTCTTTTATGTGCACTGAGAGCTTGTGCACCAAGACAAATTCCTTGTGTGTCCAATCACACTTGGCCAATAAAAAAAATCTATTCTGTTCTATTCTATTCTGCCACCGAGTGGTATGAAGGATATGGGTTTTTATGTTGTGGGTTTTTAATGTTGCTAAGCTGCTCAGAGTCACCCATGAGTTGGGTGGCCATATAGATTTATTTACTAAATAAACAGAATCAAGATCACGTGACGTGTTAATGCCACTTTGTAATGCCTTGGTAATACCACGCTTGGAGTATTGCATCCAGTTTTGATTGCCATGATATAAAAAAAAAATGTTGAGATTCTAGAAAGAGTGCAGAGAAGAGCAACAACTAAGATAATTAAATAAAACATATGAAGAACGGCTGCAGGAACTGGGCATGGCTAGTTTAATGGAAAGAAGGACTAGGGGAGACATGATAGCAGTCTTCCAATATCTCAGGGGATGCCCCAAAGGAGAGGGAGTCAAACTATTCTCCAAAGCACATAAGGGCAGGACAAGAAGCAATGGATGGAAACTAATCAAGGAGAGAACCATCCTAGAACTAAGGAGAAATTTCCTGATAATAAGAACTATTGATCAGTAGAACGACTTGCCTCTAGAAGCTTTGACTGCCCCATCACTGGAGGTTTTTAAGAAGAAACAGGACAGCCACTTGTCTGAAATGGTATAGGGTCTCCTGCTTGACCAGGGGGCTGGACTAGAAGACCCCCATGGTCCTTTCCAATTCTGCTTTTCTGTTATTTCTATTATATCATTTCTGTATGCACATGCACCAGGGGTGAAATCTACCGGTTCAGACCGGTTCAGGTGAACTGGTAGTAAAAAATGCTACCGGATCGGGTGAACCGGTATTTCTGATGATCAGCTGGATGACGATCAGCTGTGACGCACAATTTATATTAGCTAGAATCGTCAGATTTGCTGGTTTCTAGCTAATCTAAATTGCGTGGCACAGCAGACTCTTCCTCCCCTCGCTGTTCTACTTACCTTTGCGTGCACACAAAATGCTCATGCGCGCGCAAAGCATGTGCTCGGTAGCTGACTCACAGAACCGGTAGTAGACTTCAGAGGATTTCACTCCTGACGTGCACCCAGGCATTGCAGAGTCATTAGTCCGATTCCATTCGGTAGGCAACAGAGTTGGGAAGAACTCTAGACTGGGCAATTAATATAGTTATTACATGCTTATGCTTATATATATATATGCTTATATATTATATAGTTACTTTCATGCTTATGCTTATATATACTGTTATGACAAAATAAATAAATAAATAAATAAATAAATAAATAAATAAATAAAAATAAATAAAATAGAGATGCCAACTTGCAAAGACTCGGTGTCAAGAACCACAGCCCAGCAGATGGCATTAACATTCCAAGCATCTCAAATTCAGCGAAGTGAGAAAGGGCTAAACTCAACGACTCTTGCTCGGCGCAGCGTCTTCATGAAAACAAAGCAGTCTCGGTGTTTACCTGTAGCAAAAAAAGAGCAATAAACGGAACTTCAAGGCAGACAGAGAACAACTAGTTTGTTAATAAATAGGCTGGCTTTTTGAAGTACTCTCGGCTGGTCGGCATAGCAATTCTTTCCTTTTCCTTTCAGGAGGCGTCGCGAGTTTGGGAAAAGCCTCGGAAACTCCTGAACCAAATGGCAGCCAATATTGAGAGCGACAAGCAGGGCCGTTTCACTAAATGGATGAATGGAGATCTACCTCGGTTGACATCTTGCTGGGCTGGAAGCATTTCTGAAGCCTTTTGATCGATCAATCAGAATAGAGCTGGGAGGGACCTTGGAGGTCTTCTAGTCTAACCCCTTGCTCAAGCAGGAGACCCTATACCATTTCAGACAAGCGGCTGTTCAGTCTCTTCTTAAAAACCTCCAGTGGTGAAGCAGCCACAACTTCTGGAGGCAACTCCTGTTCCACTGGTTGATTGTCCTCCCTGTTAGGAAGTTTCTTCTTAATTCCGGGTTGCTCCTCTCCTTGATTAGTTCCCATCCATTGCTTCTCATCCTGCCCTCTGGTGCTTTGGAGAATAAGTTGATCCCCTCATCTTTGTGGCAGCTTCTCAAATATTGGAATACTGCTATCATGTCCCCCCCAGTCCTTCTTTTCTCTAAACTAGTCATACCCAAATCCTGCAACCCTTCTTCATATGTTTTAGTCTCCAGGCCTTTAATCATCTTAGTTGCTCTTCTTTGTATTTTTTCCAGTTTCTCAATATCTGTTTTGTAATGTGGTGACCAAAACTGGAAGCAGTATTCCAGGTGTAGCCTTACTAAAGGCTTTAAAAACGACTTGCCTGCAGAAGTTGTGAATGCTCCAACACTGGAAATTTTTAAGAAAATGTTGGATAACCATCTGTCTGAGATGGTGTAGGGTTTCCTGCCTGGGCAGGGGGTTGGACTAGAAGGCCTCCAAGTCCCTTCCAACTCTGTTGTTATTATTATTGTTAAGGGTAATCTGGGTTCACAACTAAGTTGTGGACTGTTGAGCAGAGCACACTACGCGTGAAAACGACTGAGACTGGTTGTATACAATAGCAGACAAACTGGAGTTTGATATTCCTTTATTTTTAGGGAAAAGGCAAAGTCATAGTCCAAAAACAATTCCAGGTCATACACGTATAAAGTCAGTCAGTCAGGGATGTTACAAATATCAAGTCTTCTTACCAACGTAGACTTGCACAACAAACAAGGTCTTCTTTCAGTTCGGCAAAACGTAGTTCAATTCACAACAATCAGTATCTTGAGGAATCAGTAACTAGCCATGATCAAGCAACGATCATAAAGCTCAAATATACAGTTGCAGCATGTCTTCAGCTTACAATGCTGTAGCGTCCCTGTAGATTCCCCACAAGCCATAATTTAGTAGTCCTTTTATACATTGGCTACAGAGCTCAACCAATCAGGATGCTTGCATGATGCAGCACAGCTTTAAAGCAATATCATGCCTTTCTTACTGCAAACATACATAGGTAGTTTATATATTGCCTGGCCAAGTAGTTAGGCAAATAACAATTTCCTGACAATTATTATTATTATTATAAAAGTGGTTGTAATACTTCATGTAATTTAGCTGTCATCAGCTCTGGGGTCATTTGGTAAATAGCCTGTGGTTGTCTCGCAAGCCCACCTCTCTTACTGCGGGGCCTTTGGCAACTTAAGGGTTGATCCAGTGGTGGGTTTCAAATTTTTTTTTTACTACCGGTTCTGTGGGTGTGGCTTGGTGGGTGTGGCTTGGTGGGTGTGGCATGGTTTGGTAGGCGTGGCTTGGTAGGCGTGGCATGGGAAGGATACTGTAAAATCCCCATTTCCTCCCAATCAGCTGGGACTCGGGAGGCAGAGAACAGATGGGGGCAGGGTCAGTTGGAATTTTTACTACCGGTTCTCTGAACTACTCAAAATTTCTGCTACCGGTTCTCCAGAACTGGTCAGAACCTGCTGAAACCCACCTCAAGATAAGACATTGCCCATTGTATCCCCCATGGTTTCATGGGAAACTTGGTGGTTGTTATCAGGAGTGGGCTTCAAAAATTTTAGCAAGGGGTTCTCTGCCTGGTTGTGGATGGGCGTGGCCATGGTGGGCGTGGCCTAGGCAGCCTCCTGCACCACGGCAGGGAAGAGGGCATTTTTGCCCTCCCCGGGCTCCAGAGGCTTTTCTTGGGCCTTCAGGAGGGCAAAAACGGTCTCCCCAGGCTCCGGAGGTCCTCTGGAGATCGGAAATGGGCCTGTTTCCAGCCTTCCAGAACTTCTGGTAGGCCTGTTTTTTGCCCTCCTTGAGCCTCCATGTGTGCCCTGCACTTACCTGCATCCAAAATGGGCTGTGTGGGGACTCCTGGGAGGGGCAGAGTGGGGTGGGCGGGGCCAGCCAGGAGTAGGATTTTGGAGGTTCTCCGAACTGCACAGAATCTTAGCTAGAGATTCTCCCGAACCCCTGGGAACCCCCAGCAGCCCACCCCTGGTTGTTATTTAATACCAGGATGGAATCAGAAAAAGTCTCATACTGAAACTGGATAACCACAATCATAATAATGTTGAGACTCTGGAAAGGGTGCAGAGAAGAACAACAAAGATGTTGAGGGGACGGAAGTTTATAACATATGAAGAACGGTTGCAGGAACTGGGGACGTCTAGTTTAATGAAAAGAAGGACTAGGGGAGACATGACAGCAGTGTTCCAATATCTCAGAGTGTCATGTCCCACTCCTCCGCTGACGGCCGGGTCAGGGAAATCCGAATCAGGCTTGCCTCTGCAGCTCTGCCCAAAGTCCTAGCAAAGTCCTCAGAGCAGGCAGGAGACCAGAAAGTGACTTCAGCAAGATAAGTTCGACTTTGCCTGACTCAGAGACTGCCAGAAAGCAGATCCTTTATATAGGCCATGGGGTGTGGCTCCATGACTCAGCACTCATTAAGGCCTGCCCCTCCCTTCCTTCTGTTGCCTCCACCTATCCAGTCTTCTGATGCGAGGGTTACTCCAATCAGCAGCTGTTGGAAATAAACTTTCCTCAGGCTCACATGCTGTGGAGGAGGGGGAGGGGTCTAGCTGCTCCGTTTGCCTGGGCATGGAGCCAGGGCTGGGGCCGGGGGGTGCTCCCTCCTCTGCAGCCTGCTTAGGCATGGAGCCAGGGCTGGGGCTGGGAGATGCCCCCTCCTCAGCCTGTCTGGGCATGGAGCCAGGGCTGGGGCCGGGAGGACATTCTTCAGCGTTCGGAAGCAGATAAGCAGACCCCGGCTGCGGTGAGAGCGGGCAAGACACAACACAGAGGCTGCCACAAAGAAGAGGGAGTCAAGCTATTCTTCAAAGCTCCTGAGGGTAGAACAAGAAACAATGGGAGGAAACCAATCCAGGAGAGAAGCAACTTAGAATTGAGGAGAAATTTCCTGACAGCGAGAATCAATGGAACGACTTGCCTCCAGAAGTTGTGAATGCTCCAACACTGGAGGATTTTAAGAAGAGATTTTCACTAAATGAACGTTTGCAAGTCGAGGACTACGTGTAGTCCACCAATCCACCAACTTCTGAACATTTAAGGATCTTAAGTGGTCGACACTTTCTGTGTGTCCTATCGTATCACCTCCACACTTTAGGAAAATTAAAGAATTCCTTTCAAGAACCTTTACATCATTCCTTCTTTCATTACCTTGTTTGATGGAATTATTGATGGTACAGCTGTCACTCTTCGAATCTGTATGATTAATGATTGGGTTCTATAAAGAAGGGGGAAGAATGAAGAAGATGGATAGTGTTTCCAACCAATTTTTTTTTTAAGAATGCACTTAAAAGGGGAAGGGGGAACCTATTTTTATTTTGAATAAAGCTAGTCTCAACCTCCTGGGCATTTTAAAAAAACTGATATGGTAAACTTGTTGTCATTGAACAGAATAATCATCTAACATCATAGCTATGGGCTACCTGGATAATCCACAAAAAAGGGCTTTATCGATTTATTTATATTTCCATTTTTACCTTAAAAACAAAGGTAAAGGTTCCCCTCATACATATGTTCTAGTCGTTCCCGACTCCAGGGGGCACTGCTCATCTCCGTTTCAAAGGCGAAAAGCCAGCGCTGTCTGAAGACTTCTCCGTGCTCATGTGGCCGGCATGACCAAACACCAAAGGCACACAGAACGCTGTTACCTTCCCACCGAAGGTGGTTCCTATTTTTCTACTTGCATTTTTGACCTGCTTTTGAACTGCTAGGTTGGCAGAAGCTGGGACAAGTAACAGGAGCTCACCCCGTTACACGGCAGCACTAGGGATTCGAACTTTGAATCGACAAGTTCAACGTCTTAGCCCCTGAGCCACCGCGTCCCTTTTTTAAAAAACAAAACACATACACAAAGAAATATTTTTTATGTCTAAACAATATTGTGTTATTGTATCATTTTAGCAGATACCAGAGAGCAGTATTTACATTTTCTTATTCATCGTTAGGATATGTCATTATTTTAGAGGGGCAGTGTTAAAATGTAGGATTAGCAACGGGGTAAGTCAAATTGTAGTACCTCCCTAACTGAGTAGGGTCCTGGGTAGACTGAGTAGACCATAGGAACCATTTGCACCGCTCAGGTGACCCTGAGGACACAGATAAACCTCCAAGTGGCCTCAACGACCCTCTAAAAGGACGCAAATGACCAGCTGTCTGCAAGGAGTATAAATCCTTCCATTCCCCACCATCCTGTCAGAGCTGAAGAAGCTTCAGCTCTGAGAAGCGAAACATCTTCAAAACAACAACAACAACAAGAAATTCCAGTTGCCTCCTGTTCTAACTTCAAGTAGTTGATAAATGAATGTTTGAACTCGTATTTTCCTCAGAAAGACAAAGTCAGCATTCTGAAATCCCTCCACAAGTTCTACCCCTTTAGTTTGTGTGTATGTGTGTGAGAGAGAGCACAACACATACATCAAAGGAGTGCCTCTTACAGGGGTCTCGTTGGGGTTGTAGCAGGGGTGAAATCTAAAAATTTTCCCTACCGGTCCTGTGGGCATGGTTTAATTGGTGGGCGTGGCTTGGTGGTCAGATGGCTTGGTGGGCGTGGCCAATAACAATAAATAATAAAAATAATATACAAAGTATAAAAAAACAATAAGAGGTACCAAAAACCAACTTTCACACTTTACACACACACAACACAACACAACACAACTGACTCACACACAATGTAAAAGCAGCTGCACTTCACACTTCACATAGCCACAAAAAGCTCAAAAACCAACTTTCACACTTTACACACAAACAACACAACTGACTCACACACAATCTAAAAGCAGCTGCACTTCACACTTCATACAGCTACAAAAAGCTCAAAAACCAACTTTCACACTTTACACACACACAACTCACACACACACACACACACACACAATACAGCTTTCTGAGATGTTGTGTGTTTGTGTAGTTAGAGTGAAACACTACAGAAACACACCAAATCTCAGAAAGCTGCACAAATATTTTATTTTATTTTATTTTATTTTATTTTATTTTATTTTATTTTATTTTATTTTATTTTATTTTATTTTATTTTATTGTGGACTTCAAATCCCAGAGTTCCTCAGCCAGCCAGTTGATCGCCGCGGAAATAGATTAACTGAGCGATTGATTCTGTCTGGCTGAAACTGAAACTGCTTTCGGGCTGTGGCCATGCGTTCATCAGTAATCAGGTAAGTGCCTTAGAATCTCTACTCTTACTTGTAGAAAACATGTTTTCTACAAGTAAGAGTACAAGTAAGGTTCTGCTGTTTTTTACTTTTAAAGGCCTGTTTCGGCTGAAGCAAAACCGGCTTTTAAAAGTAAAAAAAAAACACCTCTGCAGATGGTGCGGCTCAGCAGAGGCGGGTGGGGGGCGGGGCCAGGGAGTTTTGCTACTGGTCCTCCGAACTAGCAGCTGCCATCGCTACCGGATCGCGCGATCCTGTCCAATCCAGGAGCATTTCACCCCTGGGTTGTAGAAAGTTAGCACCCACCCCTCTCCTAGAAAAATGAGATATTTTAGGAAACATTAAAAGGGCAGAATATTTCCCCTAAAAGGGGGCAGAGACTCAGCCCTCTCCCCCACCTTTGTTAATGGGCCATTAAGGCCTGGGCCAGTCTATTCTACATAACAGAGATCTACCTCCTTCAAGCAGACCCATAGTAGGAATTGCCCAAAGCGCCTTTCATGACATCATCACCCAGCAAGGCTCAACCAAGCCTGGGACACAGACAACCTACAAAGTTAGCCCTATGGGAGTCTGACAACCAATCAGAATACAAGCTCAAGTTCAAAGCCCAACAGAGGGTATAAATGTCTCTCTCTCTCTCTCCCTCCCTCCCTCTCTCTCTCTCTCCAATGTACTTTTTTGCCCAGGACCTCAAAACCATGAGGTCCTGTCCACCATTAAACCATCTTTCCAAGCAGCCCCCATGTTTCCAGTGTCTTTCTCCCCACTTGGAACTGGACCCAGAAGGACATTTCTTCCAACAAGGTTAAAAGCACAAGGTGGCCCTGTTGATTGGACAATATTGGAAGAAAAAAGAGTTACCTACAATAGAAGAATGGATATTGAAAGTTACTAACTTGGCTGGGATGGCTAAAATCTCAGCCTTTTTGAAAGACAATACGCAGGAAAGATATTTAATTGAATGGAAAAAATGGATTGATTATTTACAAAACAGATATCAGATTAAGAGATATCAGATTGCCTTTGAATAATTAGGATGTATTATTTTATGTAATGGGGGGGTTAGGAAATGAAAAGACTTAGATGAGGTTAATTGGATTAGAAGGGAAAATTTTATTCTATGTTTGGTTTATGTATAACAATACCTTGTGATTGACCTGGGAAGCCGGGGGGGGAGGGGTGAAGGAGGGGAAGGGGTTTTGCAGGAGGGGGGAGGGGGGGAAAAAGGGGGAAAAATGTTTTTGTTTCTTAAAATTTTTTCAATAATAAAAAAAAAAAGCACAAGGTGGCCGCCCGAATGGTGCCAACAAACCTTCACTTGTTCCGGATGGGGTGTTGCAAATTCTGTGCTTAGAGAAAACAACATTTGCATGCAAACGCAAATCTGAACAAAGGAACAATTTTCACACCTGGGATAGCTCATGTTTATAGAAACCTGTTTTTTGTGTTTTTTTTTTAAAAAAGTGGCTTTACAAACCGGAGAACAAATAACCCTTTGTGCAAAAAAACTATATTCGATACCGCCGTGCGATATTTCTGCGGAGTTTTACAAGCCTTCCCGGTGTCTCATGTTACTCATAATTCTGAGGCTTGGTTATTAACAGAAAGGCTCCCGATTCAAGGAATTATCCATCATTCTCCGCTTTTGCTCTTCCTGTTACTTCTTCGGCGGAAAAGCTCAGAAATGTTCCTGCTTTAATATTCTCTTCCCTTACCTGAAAAAGGCCTGGCATATTTATTCATCGTAGAACCCTGGGAATCTTTGGGGAGGACTCGAGCGTACAGAGAGACGGTTAAACAAATAAATAAACAAACGTGGAAGCAATTTTAAAAGGGAGAAAAAGGCTTACCTCGGTTCACGCATTTTATTGGAAAATTTTATTGAAAAAGTTTTTACAAAAATTTTCCACCCCCCTTTTCCCCCCTCCCCCCTCCATCCCCTCCCCCCTCCCTCCAAAACCACGCTCCTCCTTCCCCGACTTCCCAGAACAAACACAAGGTATAGTTCAAAAGAAAAAACAATCATTTGCTAAATTTTCCCTAACACAAATTATAATCCTCCCCTTCTTCTCAAATCCTAACTTCCCCCATACAAATCAAAGATAAATACATCCTAATCCTAATACATTCAAAAGCAATCTGATATCTCTTAACCTGATATCTATTTTGCATATATTCAATCCATTTTTCCCATTCGGTTAGATATTTTTCTTGTGTGGTGTCTTTCAAAAAGGCTGAGATTTTAGCCATCTCAGCCAAATTAGCAACTTTCAATATCCATTCTTCTATTGTAACTCTTTTTTCTTCCAGTATTGTCCTATCAGTAGTCTTGCCGCTGTTATGAAATGAAAATGCTTTATTTTAAAGCGAACCGGCGGAGCCAGGCAGAAAGAACGGACGTTCAAGAGCAACCCACGTCTCCTGCAGAAATAACAGGGTCGTCCGCGCAGAAATACGATGAGATTTAATTTTGTTAACCTTGAATGGTTCAGAAAACTTTTCATTCCTTTATTTTTCTCTCTCTGGGTCAGACGAACGCAACCCCTAACGGGAAACCCAAATTCTGCACGCTAGCAAGCATTTGTGGCTTGGAACGCTAGACTGAAGGTACAGGCCCACACATTGTGGGAAGGCCGCCCCCCCCCCCCGGTCCTCCCTCAAAAGAATGAAATAAAAAAGGCAGAATATTATATTGCCCTAAAGAAGAAACGGAGAAACATGTTTTTAGAGGCAGAAAGCAGCCTCCAAATCTTTTTTAATAGCCCACAGCAGGTGCTGGCACTTAAGGAGATAAAGAGCTTATGATTCTTTTAAAAATGTTTTTATTGTTTTATTGTAACACACAATATAGCACACTTAAGGAGATAAAGAGCTTATGATTCTTTTAAAAATGTTTTTATTGTTTTATTGTAACACACAATATAGCACACTTAAGGAGAAAATAATTTATTGAAAGAGGAAGCTAACTATCTAGATCAGGGGTCTCCAACCTTGGTCCCTTTAAGACTTGTGGACTTTAACTTCCAGAGTTCCTCAGCCAGCTTTGCTGGCTGAGGGACTCTGGGAGTTGAAGTCCACAAGTCTTAAAGGGGCCAAGGTTGGAGACCCTGATCTAGATGGATTCATTCATATGCAAAGCCAACTCTGCAGAAATCCACTCAAGGCAGGATATTTTGCAACTCCTTGCAGCAGAGTTCGACAGCTAACAAAGGCAGAATGGTAGGATTAGAACAAGCAACCCCACACCCAAGATCCAGCACAGAATGAAAGCCATTAGTCACAATAGGTATTGCCCAACACTTTATTTATTTATTTATTTATTTATTTATTTATTTATTTATTTATTTGTCAAACACAACAGTATATATAAGTATAAGCATGAAATAACCATACAAATTGGATACAATCAAAGGGAACATTAGGACAGGAACGGTAGGCACGCTGGTGCTCTTATGCACGCCCCTTACAGACCTCTTAGGAATGGGGTGAGGTCAATAGTAGATAGTCTTTGGTTAAAACTTTGGGGATTTGGGGAAGAGACCACAGAGTCAGGTAGTGCATTCCAGGCATTAACAACTCTGTTACTGAAGTCATATTTTCTACAATCAAGTTTGGAGCGGTTCACATTAGGTTTAAATCTATTGTGTGCTCGTGTATTGTTGCAATTGAAGCTGAAGTAGTCTTCGACAGGAAGGACATTGTAGCAGATGATTCTATGAGTTAAACTCAGGTCATGTCGAAGGCGGCGGAGTTCTAAATTTTTTAAACCCAGGATTTCAAGTCTGGTGGCATAAGGTATTTTGTTGTGATCAGAAGAGTGGAGAACTCTTCTTGTAAAATATTTCTGGACACGCTCAGTTGTATTAATGTCCAAAATGAGGTGTGGGTTCCAGACAGGCGAGCTGTATTCGAGAATTGGTCTAGCAAATCTTTCAGAACACAAGCTCCTTCATTACACACACACACATACACACACACACACACACACACACACACACCAAGCAGCATTTCAGGACCGGTATAAAAACCATGGCACTCACCTAGCTAATTGTTCAGCTGATGCAGAACTGCACGCTATCTTTGTGTGTGGTTCGGTTCATCATTAAACTTTCTTTCCAATCAGCCTCTATTTGATTTTATTTTATTCCCGGCTTGGACGTGAACCAGATGGATTTTCCTTCCCACAATGGCTAGTCCTCAATGTACGAGAACAATTGCTAGTAAGGCCATACCTGGAATATGGAACAAAAGCTAATAAGGCAACCCTTGGAATACTTGCATTCAGTTTTGGTCCACCCATTACAAAAAAAAAAAAGAAAGATGTTGAGATTTTGGAAAAAGTGCAAAGAAGAGCGACTAAGATGATTAAAGGCCTGGAGGTTTAAAACTTGAGGAACGTTGAAGTCCATAAGTTTTAAAGTTGCCAAGTTTGGCGAGCCTTATAAGTAGTGTCATAAATACTATTGAGACTCTAGAAAGAGTGCAGAGAAGAGCGACGAAGATGATTAGGGGACTGGAGGCTAAAACATATGAAGAACGGTTGCAGGAACTGGGCATGGATAGTTTAAGGAAAAGAAGGACTAGGGGAGACATAATAGCAGTCTTCCAATATCTCAGGGGTTGCCACAAAGAAGAGGGAGTCAAGCTATTCTCCAAACCACCTAAAGGCAGGACAAGAAGCAATGAGTAGAAACTAATCAAGGAGAGAAGCAACCTAGAACTAAGGAGACATTTCCTGACAGTTAGAACAATTAATCAGTGGAACAACTTGCCTGCCGAAGTTGTGAATGCTCCAACACTGGAAATGTTTAAGAAAATGTTGGATAGCCATTTGTCTGAAATGGTGTAGGGTTTCCTGCCTGGGCAGGGGGTTGGACTAGAAGACCTCCAAGGTCCCTTCCAACTCTGATATTATTATATTATATTATAAATAGAATAGAATAGAATAGTATAGTATAGTATGGTATGGCATGGCATGGCATGGCATAGCATAGCATAGCATAGCATAGCATAGCATAGCATAGCATAGCATAGAATAGAATAGAATAGAATTTAATTAATGGAATGGAATGGAATGGAATAGAATAGAATAGAATAGAATAGAATAGAATAGAATAGAATAGAATAGAATAGAATAGAACTAATGGAATGGAATGGAATGGAATGGAATGGAATAACTGACTTGAAAGGGACCTTGGAGGTCTTCTAGTCCAATCCCTGCTTAGGCAGGAAACACTAAATCTCTTCAGACAAATGGTTATCTGTTGGAGCATTCACAACTTCTGGAGGCAAGTTGTCCCACTGATTAATTGTTCTAACTGTCAGGAAATTTCTCCTTAGTTCTAAGTTGCTTCTTTCCTTGATTAGCTTCCACCCATTGCTTCTTGTTCTACCCTCAGGTGCTTTGGGGAATAGCTTGACTCCCTCTTCTTTGGGGCAGCCCCTGAGATATTGGAACCCTGCTATCATGTCTCCCCTAGTCCTTCTTTTCATTAAACTAGACATACCGAGTTCCTGCAACCGTTCTTCATATGTTTTAGCCTCCAGTCCCCTAACAATCTTCGTTGCTCTTCTCTGCACTCTTTCTAGAGTCTCCACATTTCCACATCTCCACATAAGAGTCTCCACACAAATACTGGGGATGAGGAGAGAGCAGATGTGATTCAATTGGAGAGGAGATGCTTGCTGGGTGAATAAATCATAAAGTTTGCAAGAAGTCTAATTAGGAAGAGGGGAAGCTGCTTTGTGCAAAGGCACAAAGGGATCCGTCTAAGCAATTAATGTTGACTGATAATCCTCTGGGGGTTTCTGGCTGGAATTTTTTCCAGCCCCACCCATGATCCCGAAGAAGAGCAGAAGTTGGGTGCAATTTCTTTCCGCGATCAGAATTGCAGCCTCGAATTGAATACAAATATGTCGCTGTGAGGTCCCTTGGAGCTCTCTGAGCTTGGTTGTTTTCTTGCAGACGTTTCATTACCTGACTAAGTAACACCATCAGCGCTAGAGGGAGTAAGGAAGCATCTGCAGGGAACATACCAAGCTTGGAGAGCATCAATGGCCCCGCAGTCCAACCCTGAGCTACAAACATTCTCTTCTATTGATAAATATGTTGCCCTGGTTGATGTGACTAAGAAGACTTGCAAGAAAAAGTTGCCAAATCTCCTTCTCTCTTCTTAGAGACACTTTTTTTATTCCTGTTAGAGGTAGAAATATCCTTTGATAGAGTAATCTTTCTTTCTTTCTTTCTTTCTTTCTTTCTTTCTTTCTTTCTTTCTTTCTTTCTTTCTTTCTTTCTTTCTTTCTTTCTTTCTTTCTTTCTTCCTTCCTTCCTTCCTTCCTTCCTTCCTTCCTTCTCTTTTTCTCTTCCTTCTCTTTCTTTCTCTTCCTTCTGCCATTACTTCGTTCCCCCCCTCCTTCCTTCCTTCCTTCCTTCCTTCCTTCCTTTCTTTCTTTCTTTCCTTCTTTCCCTCCCTCCCTCCACCCTCTTTCTTTCTTTCTTTCTTTCTTTCTTTCTTTCTTTCTTTCTTTCTTCCTTCCTTCCTTCCTTCCTTCCTTCCTTCTCTTTTTCTCTTCCTTCTCTTTCTTTCTCTTCCTTCTGCCATTACTTCGTTCCCCCCTCCTTCCTTCCTTCCTTCCTTCCTTCCTTCCTTCCTTCCTTCCTTTCCTTCCTTCCTTCCTTCCTTCCTTCCCTCCCCCCTCTTTCTTTCTTTCTTTTTTCTTTCTTTCTTTCTTTCTTTCTTTCTTTCTTTCTTTCCTTCCTTCCTTCTATCCTTCCTTCCCTCCACCCTCTTTCTTTCTTTCTTTCTTTCTTTCTTTCTTTCTTTCTTTCTTTCCTTCCTTCCTTCCTTCCTTCCTTCTATCCTTCCTTTCCTCCACCCTCTCTCTCTCTCTCTTTCTTTCTTTCTTTCTTTCTGTCTGTCTGTCTGTCTTTCTTTCCTTCCTTCCTTCCTTCCTTCCTTCCTTCCTTCCTTCCTTCCTTCCTTCCTTCCTTCCTTCCTTCTCTCTTTCTCTTCCTTCCTTCCTTCTCTCTTTCTCTTCCTTCTCTTTCTTTCTCTTCCTTCTGCCGTTACTTCGTTCCCCCCTCCTTCCTTCCTTCCTTCCTTCCTTCCTTCCTTCCTTCCTTCCTTCCTTCCTTCCTTCCTTCCTTCCTTCCTTCCTTCCTTCTTCCTTCCTTCTCTCTTCTCTTCCTTCCTTCTCTCTCTTCCTTCCTTCTCTTTCTTTCTCTTCCTTCTGCCGTTACTTCGTTCCCCCCTCCTTCCTTCCTTCCTTCCTTCCTTCCTTCCTTCCTTCCTTCCTTCCTTCCTTCCTTCCTTCCTTCCCTCTACCCTCTCTCTCTCTCTCTTTCTTTCTTTCTTTCCTTCCTTCCTTCCTTCCTTCCTTCCCTCCACCCTCTTTCTCTCTCTCTTTCTTTCTCTTTCTTTCTGTCTGTCTGTCTGTCTGTCTTTCTTTCCTTCCTTCCTTCCTTCCTTCCTTCCTTCCTTCCTTCCTTCCTTCCTTCCTTCCTTCCTTCCTTCCTTCCTTCCTCCTCCTCTTTCTTTCTTTCTTTCTTTCTTTCTTTCTTTCTTTCTTTCTTTCTTTCTTTCTTTCTTTCTTTCTTTCTTTCTTTCTTTCTTTCTTCCTCCTCCTCCCTCCTCCCTCCTCCTTCTCTTTCTCTTCCTTTTCTTTCTTTCTCTTCCTTCTGCCTTTCCTTCCTCCCTCCCTCCTCCTTCCTTCCACAGCTTTCAATTCCCCCTGCCTCAAAATGGCTTGTTAGAGGAAAAACTGCCACGTCGATTCTCCGTTTTCATTTGAGAAGTTTCGAAGACCAGAACCTGAAAGTCGCTCTTTAACATTAAGGAACTTCTGTGGTGTTCTGACAAGTCATTTATAAATTTGAAATAATCAGATGAAAGAGGAAAGATGCTATCTGCTCCCTCTTTAATTCAATCCCCAGCCATGCTTGCAGGAAGAGTAATATAAATTTCTCTCTTTCTGTCTTCCTCTTTTTTTCCCCTTCTTCTTTCCAGCCATGAATTAATGATGCGGTAAAACACAATGGCCCCTCTCTTCCCTCGCTTCAGCTGACATTCACAGATAAATGTTGCTTCCCTTTGATTGAAAAGAGCACTGGAACAGGTAAAAAGGAAGAGGTGTTAATAAAGCTGGTTATATGGAAAGCGGTTTCCATGGAAAATGATGTCATTCGGGGGCAAAATAGGGAAGGTACCTTTGTCACATCAAACTATTAAAGGGGATGTTTTGGTCCTTGACGATGAAATCTAAGCAAAACATGAAGAACTGGCGGGCAAATACCGTGTTTCGGTGGTGAAATCCAATTTTTTTTTACTACCGGTTCTGTGGGCGTGGCTTGGTGGGCATGGCAGGAGAAGGATATTGCCAAATCCGCATTCCCACTCCACTCCAGGGGAAGGATACTGCAAAATCCCCATTCCCTCCCCACTCCTGGGGAAAGGATACTGCAAAATCTCCATTCCCTCCCTACTCCAGGGGAAGGATACTGCACAATCCCCATTCCCTCCCCACTCCTGGGGAAAGGATACTGCAAAATCTCCATTCCCTCCCTACTCCAGGGGAAGGATACTGCAAAATCCCCATTCCCTCCCCACTCCTGGGGAAAGGATACTGCAAAATCCCCATTCCCACCCCACTTCAGGGGAAGGATACTGCACAATCCCCATTCCCTCCCCACTCCTGGGGAAAGGATACTGCAAAATCTCCATTCCCTCCCTACTCCTGGGGAAAGGATACTGCAAAATCTCCATTCCCTCCCTACTCCAGGGGAAGGATACTGCAAAATCCCCATTCCCTCCCCACTCCTGGGGAAAGGATACTGCAAAATCCCCATTCCCACCCCACTTCAGGGGAAGGATACTGCACAATCCCCATTCCCTCCCCACTCCTGGGGAAAGGATACTGCAAAATCTCCATTCCCTCCCTACTCCTGTGGGAAGGATACTGCAAAATCCCCATTCCCACCCCATTCCAGGGGAAGGATACTGCAAAATCCCCATTCCCTCCCCACTCCTGGGGAAAGGATACTGCAAAATCCACATTCCCACCCCACTCCTGGGGGAAGGATACTGCAAAATCTCCACTCCCTCCCCACTTCTGGGGAAGTATACTGCAATATCCCCATTCCCTCCCCACTTCTGGGGAAAGGATACTGCAAAATCTCCATTCCCTCCCTACTCCTGTGGGAAGGATACTGCAAAATCCCCATTCCCACCCGACTCCTGGGGGAAGGATACTGCAAAATCCCCATTCCCACCCTATTTCAGGGGAAAGGATACTGCAAAATCCCCATTCCCTCCCTACTCCTGGCGAAAGGATACTGCAAAATCCCCATTCCCACCCCACTCCTGGGGAAAGGATATTGCAAAATACTCATTCCCACCCCACTCCTGGGGCCCGCCAGAGGTGGTATTTGCTGGTTCTTTGAACTGCTCAAAATTTCCGCTACCGGTTCCCCAGAACCTGTCACAACCTGCTGGATTTCACCCCTGCCGTGTTTTCCCCAAAATACGACCTACCCCAAAAGTAAGTCCTAGCTTGATCACCTGTGTAGTGCTAATGGTTCTTGTAGTCTGCGATTTAGTTTTTTTCTTCTTCTCTGGAAAACCATTGGTACTCCCACACCATTCAAAGGGTGTTTATCCCAAATTGTATAGCTTAAAGTCTGTAGAGATTTTCAATCTTAACCATGACCTGGATGACTGAGAATCTCTACAGACTTTGAGATATACAATTTGGGATGAAAACCCTTTGAATGGTGTGGGAGTAGGAAGGGATTTCCAGAGGAGACTACAGGAACGATTTGCGCCACTCAGGTGACCCTGAGGACACAGATAAGTGGCCTCAATGACCCTCTAAAAGGATGCAAATGACCAGCTGCCTGCAAGGAATATAAATCCTTCCATTCCCCACCATCCTGTCGGAGCTGAAGAAGCTTCTTGGATGAGAAGCGAAACGTCTTCAAAACAAAAAACCAGAAAGTCCAGTGGCCTCCTGAAAATAAAAGCACCTTTGGGATTTGGAAGAAAATATTAACAGACAAGAATCAACGTCCTTCTATTTCACTTTAAAAAAAAAAATGTTTTATTTGCCGTTTTCTTCTCTCACCATACATATTTTGTGGGCACTGTATTGACTGGGTCAAGTCTTTTTTAAACCACGCTAACAATAATAATACCAATAAGTAGGTGTAATCCTAATCTTCCAACTTCAACAATGCTATTCTTTCTTCATAATCTCTTCTAATTTTCCCCATTCCATCATTTAAACAGATAACATTTCTTTGCGCCATGTATATGTTATACCCTACTACAGTACTATTGTTTAATATTTTAAGAAATTACTCATTATTCTACCATAAGTTCAATATTGCAAATGTGTAGGATTACTAATAATGCCAAATATTAACAATATTTAATCAATCCTGGGAGTGTATCTCAAAATACCCATAAATTCTAATCGTACAAGGCGGCTATGGCCCTGTATGGCAGCGATGGGGAACCTTTTTTTCCTCTAGTGCTGAAAGCGTGCATGTGCATGCAACAACGCATGTGCCAACACCCATAATGCAATGCCCCCATGCAGGCCCCACCCCCAATGCATGCGTGTGCGATCCCCCCAGGCTCCCGCTACCGCATATGTGCGCGATCCCTGTATGGTGCTAGCAGGCCTCCCTGAAGCCTCCTGGAACCAAAAACAGGGGGCGGAGGGGCACCGCATCCCCCCCTGCGCATGCACACATGATATCCCCCCACCCCTGCGCATGTGTATGCACCTCCCAGCAGAGACCCAAATATCAGCTGGCCAGTGGGAGGCACTTGGGCATGCATGGTGGAGCTGACCTGGTGTTCTGTCCTCCCTCGCCTCCGTCCGAGTGATGGCTTATTTAGCTGGCACTATCAGCTCTGGCAGCAGAATAGCCAGCGTCTACCAAGAGGCTCCATTATCTTCCACGATGCTGGTGAATCACCCAGGAACAAACGTCAGCTCAATCAGTGGATTTGCCTGTTACAAAGAGACACAGCAGCTCTCGCTGCCTTTTATATCCTGTGGGGTGTGGCTCCATGACTCAGCACTTCCTAGGCCTGCCCCACCCTTGCTTCTGTTGTTCCCTCCTCTCCTGCCTATGAAACCTAGGGTTCAACCAAGCCTGATTGCCGTCAGTTGGGTCTGCAGGTGTGGCCGGGGGGGGGGGAAGAGTCAGGGGACAGAGGCCTTGTTATCTCTTCCACCTGGCCTGTTACTGACTCCTGGAGTCAGGAGTCAGTGCTCCTGAGGTAAGTCCTGACGGCCCTTCCCCCTCACTGTCCAAGTCACTTTCTGGCAGCAGGCCTGGCTCCATCACTTTCTGGCAGCAGGTCTGGCTTGGGGGGCGCAGACACAACACCTGGGTGTCGGCTTGCCTGCCTGCTGAGATGGTTCCAAGTGCCACCTGCAGTATGTGTGCCATAGGTTTGCCATCACGGCTGTAGGGTCACCCGACAGCAGTTACTGGCTGGCTTTCGCAAGGCTCGGCGGAGCCCGCTATTTCCCAGCTGTTCTCGCCGTGACGTCAACCGGAAGTCTCATGGGCTACCTTGATCGCTCTAACTGACTAGCTGGTTTTTGCTCTCAAGAGAGTGCACGAAGTCCTTTCAAGTATACGGGAAGTCATGAACGAAGACTCAACCAGGAGATCCTTGATTGTAAGTCTATCTCCTGAACGTTGAGTGTCGGAACTCGAAGGAAAGGGACAACAAGGAGAAACATCTGAACAGATGGCAAACATGCGATGGGTTAGGAGGGGCAGATCAACAACTTAGAGGCTGTGCCTGGGATAGGATGACAAGTTGGCATTTATTCCTGCCGGCAGTCCGTGGAACATCTGCCTCTCCCCGATGCTTCGGTGGGGTCAGTTATAAGCCATCATCATTTTTTTTGTATCCGCAGAAGACTTTTCATCTTGAGGAGAGCAAGGTTCGTCTCCTTATGTTTCCGCCTCTTTCCTTAATTAGGCTTAATGATGTCCTTACTCAGCCCACCGCTTGCTGGAACAGCTGTCAAGAGAGCGGGAAACTCTTTTTTTTTTTTGTTTCAAAGTTTAATGACACATCAATTAGGACCAAAGGTAGCATCTGCAAGAGTTCCTCCTTACGAGTTATGGGCTGGGCTTTCCGTGTGATGGGATTTCATCAATGATTGAGGAAAACTGGTGTCACCTTCTAGAAATGGGAAGAAACGGGAGGAAGTCCAGCAAGGGTGCGACGAGGATTCTGTTCAACCTGGAAAAGAAGCTGACCTTTGAGAACAGAACTCAAAAAACAACCCGACCATCTCATCATGGGAGATTTTTAAGAAGAGGCTAAATAGCCACTTGTCTGAAATGGTATAGGCCAGGGGGGTCTGCAAACTTGGCTCCTTTAATAATAATAATAACAACAACAACAACAATAATAATAATAATAATAATATTTTAATTTTTATACCGCCCTTCTCCCGAAGGACTCAGGGCGGTTAACAGCCAAATAAAATACAATACAATGCAATACAATAAAATCACTATTAAAAATTTTATTCCATGTGGCCAATAAATTAAATTATATAATACATATTATAAAATAAACCCCATTTAAAATCCAATTTTTTAAAAAACCCTTTTTTATGCCAGTCCTGCTTGGAAGAATAAATACGTCTTCAGCTCGCAGCGAAAGGTCCAGAGGTCAGGAAGTTGTCGAAGTCCAGGGGGAAGCTCATTCCAGAGGGTTTGCTGGCTGAGGGACTCTGGGAGTTGAAGTCCACAAGTCTTAAAGGAGCCAAGTTTGCAGACCCCTGGTATAGGCAGAGGTGGGATTCAGTCTAGACCGGTTCGACTGAACCGGTTGTCAAAATTATGCCCCGTTTGGTGAACTGGCTAATCCACTCACTGGCTGGCCCCACCCCCACCCATTTTTGGGGCCATTTTGGCTGTTTTTTTGGGGGGCATTTTCAGGCCATTTTGGATGTTCAGTAGCAGTAAATAAACAGAGAGGGAAATTGTACCTTGTTGAAGCCTTTGACATGAGTGGCCGGAAGGCGGGACTGGGTGTGATAAGTAGCATCGAGTTGCCCACGCCCAACCAGTCACATGACAACCTGACTATGCCTACTCAGCCAGTTATTAAGGCAGAGAACCAGTTATTATATTATTTGAATCCCACCACTGGCTATAGGATCTTCTGCTTGACCAGGGGGTTGGGCTAGAAGACCTCCAAGGTCCCTTCCAGCTGTATTCTAAATCTGAGTCACTGCCATCTACGAAATTAGCTGTAGAACTACCTGGGCTAGTTAAGTTCATAAAACGTATTTAACTAGGGAGCACTCCTATAATCTGCAGTCCATTTCTGCTGAACGTTTTGAAAGTCTTAGCTAGAAGTATTCCCCCTTTGTTAAGAAATCAGCTGGACAATGATCTAGGCTAGCAAAGTTCATGAAACGGATAAAGGCACATATATTTCCCAGCTCAAGGTTGACTCAGCCTTCTATCCTTCCGAGGTGGGTAAAATGAGAACCTAAATTGTACTATGTACTATGTACTGTGTACTATGCTGACTGTAAACTGCTTAGAGAGGGCTGTAAACATTATGAAGAGGTTTATAAGCCTAAGAGCTACTGCGAAGGAAGGAAGGAGGAAGGGAAGGAAAAGTGGGAGGGAGGGAGGGAGGAAGGAAGGAAAAAAGAGAGGGGGAGAGAAGGAAGGAAGGAAGGAGACATGGTGGCACAGTGGTTAGAATGCAGCATTGCAGGCTGACTCTGCCGACTGCCAGGAGTTCGATCCTGACCGGCTCAAGGTTGACTCAGCCTTCTATCCTTCCGTGGTGGGTAAAATGAGGACCCAGATTATTGGCGGCAATATGCTGACTCTGTAAACCACTTAGAGAGGGCTATAAAGCACTGTGAAGCGGTATATAAGTCCAGTTGCTATTGCTGTCTGTCTGTCTATCATCTATCTATCTATCTATCTATCTATCTATCTATCTATCTATCTATCTATCTATCTATCTATCTATCTATCTATCTATCTAATCTATCTATCTATCTATCTATCATCTATCTTTCATCTATCTATCTACTGTATCTATCTATCTATCTATCTATCTATCTATCTATCTATCTATCTATCTATCTTTCATCTATCTATCTACTGTATCTATCTATCTATCTATTATCTATTATCTATCATCTATCTATCTATCATCTATCATCTGTATCTGTCTATCTATCTATCTATCTATCTATCTAACTATCTAACTATCTACCTACCTACCTACCTACCTACCTACCTACCTACCTACCTACCTACCTACCTACCTACCTACCTACCTATCTATCTATCTATCTATCTATCTATCTATCTATCTATCTATCTATCTATCTATCTATCTATCTATCTATCTATCTATCTATCTATCTATCTATCTATCTAGAGCCCTGGTGGCACTTTGATTAGAAAGCAGTATTGCCACCTAATTCTGCCTACTGCCAGCAGTTCGATCCTGACCAGCTCAAGGTTGACTCAGCCTTCCATCCTTTTGAGGCTAGAGGCTGACCTCTGTAAACCGCACAGAGAGGGCTGTAAAGCACTGTGAAGCCGTATATAAGTCCAAGTGCTATTGCTATTGGAAATTCTGTCCCTACGGTAGTCGCAAGTTGAGGGCTACCTAGACTAGATCATAAATTTGTTTAATTTTGAAAGATGAAAATAACCCTTTGGAGGTTGTTTTTTTTTGTACATAACCTCGCTTTATCTCCCAGTCTGGAACAGGAGTTTCTCCTGGTTGGATTGTATACCTCACCCCAAAATAGAATGACTAAATCAGGGGTGAAAAGCTCCTGGTTCAGACCAGATCACCCGATTTGGTAGCGATGGTGGCGGGTGGTTCGGAGAACCGATAGCAAAAATACCTGTTCCCCCCCCAATGCCCATAGCTGAGCCGCGTGATCATCAGAGGGTTTGTTTTTTTTTTACTTTTAAAAGAATTTTTTCTTCGGCCGAAAAAATGCTTTTAAAAGTAAAAAAAAAAGCCTCTGAAGATCACGCTGCTCAGCTGGGATCGTCAGAGCTTTTTAAAAGTATTTTTTTACAACCTCTTCAGCCGAAGAGGTTTTAGAAAAAATGCTTTTAAAAGGCTCCGCTGACGATCCCAGCTGAGTTGCCTGATGTCAGACTTTTTTTTAAAGGCAAAAAAAAATGCTTTGAAAAGAAAAGAAAACTCTCTGATGATCAGGCAACTCAGCTGGGATCGCCAAAGCCTTTTAAAAGCATTTTTCTACATCCTTTTCAACCAAAGAAGTTTTAAAAGCCTCTGATGATCCCAGCTGAGTTGCCTGATCATCAGAGCCTTTTAAAAGCATTTTTTACAAAAAAAATGCTTTTAAAAGTAAAAAAAAAAGTTGGTTACGCCCACCTAGTCACATTACTTCCCCCCAAGACACGCCCACAGAATAGGTAGTAACAAATTTTACATTTCAACGCTGGAATCACTTGAGCCAAAATGAGCATTCTCAAATTTCAAGTTGTCTTTTTCGTCGCAACGGTTGCGGCCTCGTCCTTTTCCTCCGTCGTTTGCGAGTGCTGGGAACAAAGGTGATCTTTCTTATCTGTCATTTTCAAAGAGAAGATGGCAGGATTTTTATGAGTTGTCCCATTTGAATGGCAGGGGATATCCGTCTTGCTAAGCACTGGCTATCAACCCAGTTAATCATGCATCAAATCATTACCGCTCATTAGGACCAACAATGGAAACTCAACCAACTTCGCAGCAATTTTAGAATCAGAGCATATTGGATGCCCTGTATTAATTACAGTTTTTGCCTGTGCAAAAAACAACAACAACAAACTTTTTTGTTGCAGAAACAGCAGAGTGGTGACTGTATCACTTGTATCAGCCCCAGATGGCATGTGCTCCCACCTTTAAATAACTATTAAATCGTGTATTTAAATAAAAAAACTTTTGTAATCAGATTGTGGTGGATAAGCAGTAGAAAACAGCAGTGGGAGAACCTAGGGAACTTCAGATTTATTTTAAAGCATTAACAACTCTGTTACTGAAGTCATATTTTCTGCAATCAAGATTGAAGCGGTTAATATTAAGTTTAAATCTATTGTTTGCTCTTGTATTGTTGTGATTGAAGCTGAAGTAGTCTTTAACAGGAAGGATATTGCAATAGATGATTCTATGAGTTAAACACAGGTCCTGTCGAAGGCGGCAGAGTTCTAAGTTTTCTAAACCCAAGATTTCAAGTCTGGTGGCATAAGGTATTTTGTTGTATTCAGAGAAGTGGAGAACTCTTCTTGTAAAATATTTCTGGACACGTTCAATTGTATTGATGTCTGAAATGTGGTATGGGTTCAAGACAGGCGAGCTGTATTCAAGAACTGGTCTAGCAAATGTTTTATAAGCTCTGGTAAGTAGTGTAGTGTTTCTGGAGAAGAAGCTACATAAGATTAGGTTTACAACTGTTAAAGCCTTTTTTGTGATGTAGTTGCAGTGGGCTTTGGCACTTAGATCATTGGATATGAAAACTCCAAGGTCTTTGACAGGGTGGGGGTCATCTATAAGGTAATGTCCATCGAGTTTGTATTTAGTGTTTGGATTCTTTTTTTCCCAATGTGTAAGACAGAGCATTTGCTGGTTGAGATTTGGAGTTGCCAAGTTTTTAACCATTCTGACACAAAGTCAAAGTCTTTTTGAAGGGTAGCTGTATTGTTGGTGGTGTTAAATAGTTTGACATCATCAGTGAAGAGAACACAATTACTTTTAATATGGTCACAGAGATCATTAATGTATAATATGAAGAGTGTTGGTCCAAGAACGCTGCCTTGGGGAACGCCGCTATTGACAGGAACAGGATTTGATAGGGCACTGCCTATTTTGACCACTTGTTGTCTGTTTGACAGGATGGCTCTAGATCAGGGGTGTCCAAAGTTTTTTGGGTGAGGGCCAAATACAGAAAAATAAGCAAAGGCCCGGGCCACACCATTGAACGGGGGGGGGGTCTAAATTTTTTTCGTACCAGTTCTGTGGGAGTGGCTTATTTTGGGGTGTGGCTTGGTGGTCATGTGACTGGTGGGCGTGGCTAACTGCTCATGTGACTGGGTGGGCATGGCTAACTGCTCCTGTGACTGAGTGGATGTGGCTATGGGCATAGAAACTACTCAGAGGGCTAAAAAAAGTAATTTTTGACCAGTCCTCACACTTATGACCATCCTCACATTTATGCCCATTGCAGCATTTTTAACAACCATATCACTCATTTCACAACTGCTTCTCTTCACCACGGTTACAAGATAGGGTGCAAAATGTAAAGATAGTTGTAGGTGTGAGGACCAGTCAAAAGTGTGAGAACCTGTCAGAAATCACTTTTTTCAGCCGTCTATGCACAGTTTAGGCTTAAGTATATACAACAGGCATAATCTTAAAAGTAGTATCTGTAACTGGGATGAAATGTAGTCTGGGAGTTGCAGCAGGGAGGGGCTCTTTGCCCCCAACAATCTGGATCTTTATCTTACTGACCTCGGAAAGAGGGAAGGCTGAGTCAATCTTGAGCCAGTCAGAATTGAACCCTTGGCTATGGGTAGAGTCAGCCTGCAATACTGCATTCTAACCACTGTGCCACCAGGGCTCCATAATGAAGAAATTACTGTACTATGGAGTAACTCCTTGTGTGTGTCATTCTTGGTTCCGTGTGCCTAACATTAATCCTGCAATTCTGAACTACATTCCACCACTATATCAGGAATAAATACATTTTTAAGGTACATAGTAGAAAAAGTTATACCTACATATATTATAAACATTTGCAAGTGACAAACAAAAATGGTTTTTCCTCTTTTTTAATTCACAAACAGAATAATGCATGAAAATCTGGTATGATAACAATTCCAATTTTAATGAGTAGCACATTCAAATATGCAATTCAATTTTAATAGGACCATCTCTGAAACAGTGAGGAGCTCTTACAATCAGTATGTACAGAACTAGATGCAGCAAATAAATGCCTTCCCCGAAAGCAGTTTCCAGTATTTTAATTTATTCCCTATGCACCTAAAAACAATGTATCTGTTTGCAAAGCTGGCTGAGGAACTCTGGGAATTGAAGTCCACAAGTCTTAAAGAGACCAAGTTTGGACACCCCTGATCTTGGCTTTTGTTTTGTATTTGGTATGAACTTGAAACTATGTTTGCGATATAGTTTTTGTCTGGAGACATTCTGCACACTTCCCCCCACCAACGCTGTTCAGCCCCTCGCCGCCCTCACCTGTTTCTCGATGCTGGTCTCGTCGGGACGGCTGTCACTGCCGCCACGCGTGTCCGACATGGGGAGGCGCGAGGAGCCTCGCCAGGCGGCCCAAGGAAGGCGAGGGTAGAACTGCTGGGGTCAGGCACGGCCAGCAGCCTCTTTCCCGCTCGCCGCCTCCTCCGCCCCCTCCCTTCATTATTCCCCGCCCATGGGGAGGTGCGAGGAGCCTCGCCAGGCGGCCCGAGGAAGGCGAGGGTAGAACTGCTGGGGTCAGGCATGGCCAGCAGCCTCTTTCCCGCTCGCTGCCTCCTCACCTGTTTCTCGATGGCTGTCACTGCCGCCACGCGTGTCCGACATGGGGAGGCGCGAGGAGACTCGCCAGGCGGCCCGAGAAAGGCGAGGGTAGAACTGCTGGGGTCAGGCACGGCCAGCAGCCTCTTTCCCGCTCGCCGCCTCCTCCGCCCCCTCCCTTCATTATTCCCTGCCCATGGGGAGGCGTGAGGAGCCTTGCCAGGCGGCCCGAGGAAGGCGAGGGTAGAACTGCTGGGGTCAGGCACGGCCAGCAGCCTCTTTCCCGCTCGCCGCCTCCTCCGCCCCCTCCCTTCATTATTCCCCGCCCATGGGGAGGAGCCGCGAGCCTCGCAGCGAACCACCGGGCAAGCACCGGGAGGCGGCCGATATCTCGGCCGGCCAGTCGGGCACTCGGCAGTGATTGACAGGCTGTGCTCCACCCACTTGTTCCAAAATTATAGTGCTGCCGAAAAGGGCCATATTCAATTATATTTTCAGAATTTGCTGCGGGCCAATAAAAACTGACCCGCGGGCCGCAGTTGGCCCGCGGGCCGTAGTTTGGACACCCCTGCTCTAGATGGTAGAAGTTGGGTTTAGAAGATGGGTTGACCCCCTCTTCTAAATTTTTTTTAATACTGGTTCTGTGGCCGTGGCTTGGTTTGCATGGCTTAGTGGGTTTGGCAGGGGAAGGATACTGCAAAATCTCCATTCCCACCCCACTCTGGGGCCAGCCACTGATAGTATTTTCCGGTTCTCCGAATTGCTCAAAATTTCCGCTACCGGTTCTCTAAACTACTCAACATTTTTGCTACCGGTTCTCCAGAATCTGTCAGAACCTGCTGGATTTCACCCTTGCATCAACCCAAAGATGAGGGGGGTCAACCAATTCTCCAAAGCATCTGAAGGCAAGGCAAGGAGCAACAGATGGAAACTCATCAAGGAGACAACTAGCCTAAAACAAAAGAGAACAATTATTCAACGGAATGACTTGCCTCTAAAGGTTGTAGGTGCTCCAGCACTGGAAGTTTTTAAGAAGAGATTGGACAACTACTTTCTGAAATAGTATAGGGTCTCCTGTTTGAGCAGAGGGTTGGATTAGAAGAACTCCAATTTCCAAGATAGATAGACAGATAGATAGACAGATAGATAGACAGATAGATAGACAGACAGATAGATAGATAGATAGAGATAGCTAGCTAGCTAGCTAGATAATAGATAGGTAGATAGATAGATAGATGATAGATGATAGATATATAGACGGAGAGACAGACAGACAGATAGATGATAGATAGATAGATAGATAGATAGATAGATAGATAATAGATAGATAGATAGATAGATAGATAGATAGATAGATAGATAGATAGATAGATAGATAGATGATAGATAAATTGTTGTTGTTTCAACGTGCAGGACTAGCTTAAACGTAGTTTTAAATTGGGGTTTTATATTGGGCTTTTTAATCGTATTTAATTGGGGTTTAAAAAATGGGCTTTTTAATCGTATTTAAAAAAATGTTTAGGCCATATATTGAATTAGTTTTTTATACTGTTTTTTAACCTGTATTATATGTATTGTGTTTTTATTGGCTGTGAACCGCCCTGAGTCCTTCGGGAGAAGGGCGGTATACAAATGTAATAAATAAAATAAAATAAATAAAATAGATGATAGCTAGCTAGCTAGCTAGGATAAATGGATGGATGGATGGATGGATAGATAGATAGATAGATAGATAGATAGATAGATAGATAGATAGATAGATACTGTAGATAGATAGGATAAATGGATGGATGGGTGGATGGATGGATGATAGATAGATAGATAGATACTGTAGATAGATAGATAGGATAAACAGATGGATGGATTGATGGATAGATGATAGATAGATAGATAGATAGATAGATACATAGATAGATAGATAGATAGATAGGATAAATGGATGGATGGATGGATGCTGGTTTCTTCAGTGCATGACTTTCACAAGACCTTCCCTTGAAGTTCCCTTTCTCCATTAGCAAACGGTGGCAACTGATCGAAGAGGTTTGCCTGACACATCAATCCACCTTTTTGTTCCCCCCTCCCCAAAACGCATCTTGTCTTTGGCTTGGAAACGTGACCGTCGCCATTTGTTATTAAAATATTCCCAACGATGTCCCTGGTTAGGGAGGAGAGAAGAAGAAAGGGGCGTGCATAAGAGCGCAAATGTGCCTACCACTCCTGTCCTATTGTTTTCCTTCGTTATATCCAATTAATATAGTTATTACATACTCGTACTCATATATATGCTTATGTGTTGTATAGTTGTTTCATGCTTATGCTTATATATACTGTGTGACAAAAATAAATAAATAAAATAAATAAAGCAGAAGGAAGAGGGAAAATACTTCTATCATTCAAAACGACCTTGATCATCTAACCGCTTGGTCTAAAAATTGGCAGCTCCAAATTTTAACCAGCAAATGCTCATTCTTACATATAGGAAAAAAGAACCCAAAAACTAAGTACATACTAGATGGACATTACCTTACAGATGACCCCCATCCCGTTAAAGACCTTGGAGTTTTCATGTCAAATGATCTAAGTGCCAAAGCCCACTGCAATTACATAGCAAAAAAAGCTCTAAGAGTTGTAAACCTAATCTTGCGTAGCTTCTTTTCCAAAAACACTACACTACTAACCAGAGCATATAAAACATTTGCTAGACCAATTCTAGAATACAGCTCGCCTGTTTGGAACCCTCACCACATCTCTGACATCAATACAATTGAACGTGTCCAGAAATATTTTACAAGAAGAGTTCTCCATTCCTCTGAAAACAATAAAATACCTTATCCCACCAGACTTGAAATCCTAGGCTTAGAAAACTTGGAACTCTGTCGCCTTCGACAAGACCTAAGCTTAACTCACAGAATCATCTATTGTAATGTCCTTCCGGTTAAAGACTACTTCAGCTTTAATTGCAATAATACTAGAGCAACTAATAGATTTAAACTTAATGTCAACCGCTTTAATCTAGATTGCAGAAAATATGACTTCTGTAACAGAATCATCAGTGCTTGGAATACTTTACCTGACTCTATGGTCTCTTCTCATAATCCTAAAAGCTTTATCCAAAAATTTTCTACTATTGACCTCACCCCATTCCTAAGAGGACCATAAGGGGCATGCATAAGCACACAAACGTGCCTACCGTTCCTGTCCTATTGTTTTTCTTTTCTTCTTTCTATATATATGCTTATACCTCCTTATATTTACCCATATATGTTTATATACTATATAATCTTTTGTATGATTCCTACATATATTGTTGTGACAAAATAAATAAAATAAATAAATAAATAAAAATAAATAAATAACCCTCCATAGTTTTAGGCCCAGTTGTTTTCCTTCCCCTCCTCCGCTCACGGAGCGGAGGGACGAACAGTGATTGTGTCATTCATTCATTCATTCCCAAAATGTTCCTTTTTATTTATAATCCTAAAAAGCAATTAAATTCTCTTTTCTATCGCATTGTCCAGGTGACAGATGTGGGTTGGATGGCTGACGGCTGGCATAAATCACAGCACGATCAAAAGCGCCTGTTCGACTCGAGAGTCCATCTTTGGTAGCAGATGCCTCTCCAGACGGGGATGAGAAGGAAATCTTTCACGTCAGGTCGCAGTTTGGCTTTAACCTCTATGCCTCGGTCTGACTTTGGAAGCTGACAGCTTGATTAGTTTTAGGACAGCTGGCATTTCCCACCCCCCCACACACAGATATTTACCAAAGACAAACCAGGCTGGGTGTTGTGGTCCGTCAGTAGCCTACGGAGCTGGCAACGGAGTCGGACAGCGATGAGGCTGAGGTGAGGCCAGGGCCATCGGGAAGTGAGGTGTGGAGAACCTCCAGAGACGAATAGTAGTGAGGCAGAGGAACAGGAGGAGCCTGTTCCTAACGCACGTATGAGAAGAGCTGCCAGAAGGCAAGAGCAGCTCAAGCAAAAAGGACAACTCGGGAGTAGGGCCAAGAGATGATTGGCCCCTCCCATAAGGCTTAAAACAGACCAGCAACAGCATTTGAGTTTTGCCGGAAAACAACGTTGGTAGCTGTGTCTTCTGCTTCGTCTTCTGCTTCTTCTACGTCTTTGTTTTTGTGGTTTCTGAACATTTGCCAAGAAAGGCCTTGGCAAATGGACCAAATGGACCTAATTGGACCAAGGTTTGCGAGATAACTGAGGAATTTGTGTTGGGAGGCATTTGTTTTAATTTGAGTTGCATGACGCTGGGAATGAAGTAATTCTCAGCTGTTCAAATAAAGTTTATTTGTTTTTTCACGGACTGAGTTTCTTGCTACCTACTTGGGCCTGGGTCACAACACTGGGAATTCTAGGGCATCAGCCACATCCAGTCTCCCCTCTCCAACAAGTCTAATAAAAACATATCTGAAAAACAAGCAGGGCTATGAAAGGTGGAACAGGGCTGAAATGCTCCTAGTTTCGACTGGATCACCAGATCCAGTAGCGATGGCAGCGGGTGGTTTGGAGAATCAGTAGCAAAAATCCCTACCCCCCCCCCCCTCGTGCCAAGCTAAGCTGTGCGATCATCAGAGGGTTGTTTTTTTTACTTTTAAAAGCATTTTTTCTTTGGCTGAAAAAATGCTTTTAAAAATAAAAAAAAGCCTCTAATGATCGCGCGGCTCCCCTGGGATCGTCAGAGGCTTTTAAAAGCATTTTTTCTACTGAAGAGGTTGTAAAAAAATGCTTTTAAAAGGCTCCTCTGACGATCCCAGCTGAGTTGCCTGATCGTCAGAGGCTTTTTTTTCTTTTAAAGGCAAAAAAAATGCTTTTAAAAGAAAAGAAAAGCCTCTGATGATCAAGCAACTCAGCTGGGATCGTCAGAGCCTTTTAAAAGCATTTTTTAACAACTTCTTCATTCGAAGAGGTTTTAGAAAAAATGCTTTTAAAAGTAAAAAAAAAAGTTGGCCACACACACCCAGTCACATTACCCCGCCACCATCAAGCCACGCCCACAGAACCGGTAGTAACATTTTACATTTCACCACTAAAGTGGAAGTGACATGACTTGCTTCATCCTTTCTAGCAGAAACTTTGAGACAAGAACAAATTCAGACAAGAGTATAAATCGGTGTTTTGTTCATTGCATGGACAGGAGGCTATAGAGTGGTTCGGTGGCCTAGAGGTGGAGCTTTATCTAGAGGCAGATATTTCTCTCTCTGGGCATGTTGAGATTATATCTGCTGAATATAACTCTGCACTGGCGACAGGAAGGGCATTCGGCCAGTAAACACTCAGCTCCATTCAGTTGGCCAGACTCCACCTCACAAGGGATTATGGGGTCATTAATAGATGATGGGATGTGGTGGCTCAGTGGCTAAGATGCTGAGCTTGTCGATTGAAAGGTCGGCAGTTCAGCAGTTTGAGTCCCTAGTGCCGCGTAACTGGGTGAGCTCCCGTTACTTGTCCCAGCTTCTGTCAATTTAGCAGTTCGAAAGCACGTAAAAAATGCAAGTAGAAAAAATAGGGTTTGGTGGGAAAGGAACAGCGTTCCGTGCACCTTTGCCGTTGAGTCATACCGGCCACATGACCATGGAGACGTCTTCGGACAGCGCTGGCTCTTCGGCTTTGAAATGGAAATGAGCACTGCTCCCTAGAGTCAGGAATGACTAGCACATATGTGCGAGGGGAACCTTTACCTTTTAAAAGATGATGCTGGTGATGATGAAGGAGGGTATAGACTGTACAGCCAGAAATGCACTGACTGGATTGCCACAATATATATTTTTTTAATTTGCATTTATATCCCGCCCTTCTCCGAAGACTCAGGGCGGCTTACACTGTGTTAAGCAATAGTCTTCATCCATTTGTATATTATATATGAAGTCAACTTATTGCCCACAACAATCTGGGTCCTCATTTTACCTACCTTATAAAGGATGGAAGGCTGAGTCAACCTTGGGCCTGGTGGGGCTTGAACTTGCAGTAATTGCAAGCAGCTGTGTTAATAACAGACTATCTCACCAGTCCGAGCCACAGAGGCTCAATATAAGATGTTAAGACCCTCATCGTGCACTGGTGGGCAGGACAAGAAGCAATGGATGGAAAATAATCAAGGAGAGAAGCAACCTAGAACTAAGAAGAAATTTCCTGACAGTTAACAACAATTAATCAGTGGAACAACTTGCCTCCAGAAGTTGTGACTGCTCCAACACTGGAAGATTTTAAAGAAGCGATTGGACAACCATTTGTCTGAAATGGTTTAGGGTTTCCTGCGTGAGCAGGAGGTTGGACTAGAAGATCTCCAAGGTCCCTCCCCACTCTGTTATTCTGGAAAGAGTGCAGAGAAGAGCAACAATGATGATTCGGAGACTGGGGAGGCTAAAACATAGGAAGAACGGTTGCTGGATGTCTATGGAGATTCTCAGTCCACCAGAACATGATTATCCCAAAGGTGTTTTTTGAAAAGGCAACTGGACGTTGTATTATTTTTCCCCTTGAAGATGTTTCGCTTCTCATCCAAGAAGCTTTTTCGATTCATTTCTTCAGTTCAGTTCATTGCAGAACCAAAGAAGCTTCTTGGATGAGAAGCGAAACGTCTTCAAGGAAAAAGAAACCAAGTCCACAGTTGTCTTTTGAGATGAACAACTGAATGGGGTGAAGAAGACAAGTTAGACTTTGTTTCTGGAGGTTTTCGAGAAAAGGCCAGACAACCGTTTTCCTGGGATGGTGTTGTGTCTCCCGCTTGAGCAGGGGGTTGGACTAGAAGACCTCCAAGGTCCCTTCCAACCCGGTTCTCTGTTCTTTTGTTCTTTATATATGGGGATGGGAGAAGAGATTGATGGGAGAAGAGATTGTGTGATGCAGCAAAGAAATCTTTGGCTTAGCTCCATGTTATAATGCAGAAGATTCTTAAAGTGACAAGAAATTGAAACCTGGAGTTTGACTTTGAGGACGACCAAATAAGAAGTTGGAAAAAAAGATTTGGAACTTTGTTATCGCATATATTGACTGCAGCAAGAATTCTACAGGCACTAAAATGAAAAAAATATACCCATTCCCCCAACAGAAGAACAGATAATAAAAGCGATGGAGTTAGCAGAGATGGCAAAATCGAGTGTTTTAATTAGAGAAAAGAAGCTACCGAGCTTTGTTTTTGCTTGGAAATCACTTCTGGACTTTGTGCGAGGGGGGGAGAGAGGGAGAAAGAGAGAGGGAGAGAGGGAGGGAGAGAGAGAGAAAGAGAGGGAGGGAGAGAGAGAGAAAGAGAGGGAGAGAGAGAGAGAGAGGGAGAGAGGGAGATAGGGAGAGGGAGGGAGAATTCTTGGTGTTGGGTTCTGCTGATTAATATCATTCATTGTTATAAAAATGGCTAGTATTTGTTAAATTGGTAAAGTAAAAAGCTGACGCTGTTTTTATATTCTGTACAGGTAGTCCTTGACTTACAACCATCCATTTAATGACAATTCAGAACAGAACAGAATAGAAAATGGAGCAACAGAAAGACTGGAACAAAGCAGAATGGAACGGAATGGAACAGAAAAGAACAGAATAGAATAGAAAACAGAATAGCAGGAAAGAATGGAATAGAACAGAATGGAATGGAATGGAATGGAACAGAATGGAACAGAACAGAATAGAAAATGGAACAACAGGAAAAAAATGGAACCAAACGGAACAGAACCAAATGGAATGGAACAGAACAGAACACAACACAACACAACAGATTAGAATAGAATAGTTTATTGGCCAAGTGTGACAGAGACACAAGGAATTTGTTTTCAGTGCATACAGTCTCAATGTATTTGCAAAACAACAAAGCAATAATAATCATAATATCAAAGTAATAATAATCATAATAATGATACCGGTAAGAGAAGATAATGGAACAGATGAGAAGGATAAAAGCAATATAGATGGGGTAATATAGTTAGACATAAGATAGTTATACTTACAGCCTACAGTTTACAGATCTGGGCAACTTTATGGCCACATTAAAGAAAAAAGAAAAGAAAAGAAAAAAAGCATAGATAAATTTAACTCTCCATAAAAAGGAGGGGGAAATGTGAGAGGACAGAACCTTTCTCATCTTCTTATCTAATTAAATTTATATTAGAAAATCAAATAAAAAATTTATGTCCGGCCTCGCCAAAGTAGTCCTTTGCAGATGGGCTGAAATTATCCCAGTGTTTAAATTGAGTTCATTTTACTGAGGCCGTTTCATCACGGATTTAATTAAGATTGAACTATATAGCTCGAAAAGTTGGCAATTTGGTGACCACCCCCCCGCCCATTCCCCTCTCCTAAGCATGTTGATTTAAGCTGGCAGAAGTGAGACTCCAATCTAATTTTTTTTTTTTTTGCTTTGTTAGGGTTTTGGGTCTCTCTCAGAGAACGGGTCCGAAGTCAAAGAACTGTTGTTAAAACGATGCCCTCTTAATCTTTTTTTGGGGGGATGAAGGACAACCTTCATTTCAAAGATATTATCTCCATTTGTAGCTGGTGACTGGGTTACTCTCAGACAGGAGGAAGGAAACAGGAAAAAAACCCTGGGACTTACAGGGTAAGATGGGAGTCTTCATTTAATTGGAAAACTATTTATTTATTTATTTTGTCATACAGTATATATAAGCGTAAGCATGTAATTACTATACAATATATAAGCATCTATATGAGTATGTAATAACTATATTAATTGGATATAATATAGTAATAACTATATTAATTGGATATAAAAGGAAACAATAGGATAGGAACGGTAGGCACACTTGTACTCTTATGCACGCCCCTTACAGACCTCTTAGGAATGGGGTGAGGTCAATAGTAGACAGTTTTTGGTTGAAGCTTTTGGGATTTTGGGAAGAGACCACAGAGTCAGGTAGTTTATTCCAGGCATTAACAACTCTGTTACTGAAGTCATATTTCTGCAATCAAGATTGGAGCAGTTCACATTAAGCTTAAACCTATTGTGTGCTCGTGTATTGTTGCAATTGAAGTTGAAGTAGTCTTCGATAGGAAGGACATTGCAATAGATGATTTTATGACTTAAACTCAGATCATTTCGAAGGCGACGGTGTTCTAAATTTTCTAAACCCAGGATTTCAAGTCTGGTGGCATAAGGTATTTTGTTGTATTCAGAGGAGTGGAGAACTCTTCTTGTAAAATATTTCTGGACATGTTCGATTGTATTGATGTCAGAAATGTGGTGAGGGTTCCAGACAGGCGAGCTGTATTCAAGAATTGGTCTAGCAAATGTTTTATATGCTCTAGTTAGTAGTGTAGTGTTTTTGAATATATTTCACCTTCCCCCTCAAAACCACCTAGGTAATATATACTCAAAGGCACAATACCATATTGTATTCCTGCACTTCTAATATGTCTGCGCGTGTATTTATTCTTAGGCGTTTTGTTATTATGAACTGCCAAGAGTCCATTCATAATTGCAACAGGATATAAATCTGATTAAATAAATAGAGAAAGCCGAAGAATGATTGCTGTTCTTTTTTTAAGTCCTTGAACTGAACCGGCAATAACACCGAAAGCAAAACAACATTTAAACAACTCCCAGTGAAAAACTTATTAAGCTGTACCCAGAGAACCCAGGAAACAAGAAATAAAATGCAATTAAATCAATAAAATACAATTAAGAGGGCTGGGGAGGTGGGAGGACAGAGTTGCATGCAGTTCCTCGCAGTCAGGTTTTCCTAGCAATCCATAAAACTCTGAAAATTTCAAATGTGGGACACACAAGCTATGTGTTGTGGTCCGCTGGCAGTCTGCGGTGCTGGCAGCGGAGTTGGATAGCGATGAGACTGAGGAAGAACATGGGCCAGTCCTGGAGGCTGGGGAAGGCCCGGATGAGGGCTCTGCGTCGGAGGCAGAGGTGGGGCCAGGGCCATCAGGGAGTGATGTGTGGACTCCGGAGCCTCCAGAGGCTGACAGTAGTGAGGCAGAAGAACAGGAGGAGCCTGTTCCTAATGCACGCATGAGAAAAGCTGCCAGAAGGCAAGAGCAGCTCAAGCAAAGAGGACGACTCGGGAGTAGACCCAAGAGATGATTGGCCCCTCCCATAAGGCTTAAAACAGACCAGCAACGTCGTTTGGGCTCTTTGTCGGAAAACAACGTTGATAGCCTTTTCCTTGTCTTGCTGCATTTATTTCTTGTCGACATCTTCTGCTTTCGAACTTTTGCCAAGAAAAGGTTGATGATAAGACTGAAGATCTGCGTTATGAAGAATTTGTTTTGATTTAGTTTGGACTACGCTGAAAATGAGTTAATTCTCAGCTGTTCTAATAAAGTCTAACAAAGACTTCGTTGTTTTAAATACACCCTGCAAATCTTGCATTCAGGGTTGCGTTTTATTTTATGGTAGACATTGTTCATGCTAAACAGCTCTAAACATATTAAATGATCTTGTAAATTGCCTCGGTGGGACTTAGATCTGAGTAAATATGCTTAAGGATTGTGTAGTGGCTGTGTGGCCACAGATAACAACTTTCAAATCTGTGTTATAGATCCATTAAAATATATATAAACGAGTTAAGGACAAACGAGTCCTTAACACGAGGAATGACACCAGACCCACACTTACGAGGTCCACACAGGATGTCACCACCACACATCCACCCAGAAAGCAGACCCAAACCCACACTGATCAGGAAGCACGAGCAAGGACCAGAAGCCAGACCGCAGCTGCAACATTAGCCATTTCAAACCCCTCCAATCCATACATGCAGCAGACTGACACCCACTATGAAGATGTAGCACAACCACGAACACGAAGCTAAACAGCAGCAGTGCAGCTCACCAGCTCAAATCCCCCTGCAACTCAGTCTAATTTGAACACAACCAAGCCCCCACCCAAACAGGACACCCCCCCAGCCAATCAGAGCACAAAAAACCCCCCATCCAATCAGAGCACAGCCAAGCTCCCACCCAATCAGTTCAAACCCCCACTAGCAGTTAAAAAGGAAGAAACAGCTGCAAGCACACATTGCTCCCAGAAGCACGAAGCTGAAGCCTGAAGATGACGAATGAGACTTCGTCGAAACGTCGCCAAGACACTTCCAATTTTACGCAGGAGAAAACCCGAATAACCAAAGACCTACATACAAACACCCGCGAAAACCTCAGAAAACATATACACACACACACACACACACACACACACACACACACACACACACACACACACACACACACACACACACACTTTTAGACTCCCAAAGAGGAAATCACGCAGGCCTAAGGATAATTTTTTAAAAAATAAAAACAATATCGCTTAATATTAACGAGATCAAATGGAATAGCTGATTACACCTGAGCTTGGAAATTGGAGTTTGGTGATAACACAGTAAAGAATAAAACAAAATTAAAAGTATATATATATTTATATATCCACAATAGACATTTAACTACATTTAAGCAAAAATGGCTTCCATATACAGTTAATCCTCGACTTATGACCACAACTGAGCCCAAAATTTCTGTTGTTAAGTGAGACATTTGCTAAGTGAGTTTCTTGCCGCAGTCGTTAAGTGAGTCACAGCAGTCATTAAGTGAGTCACAGCAGTCATTAAGTGAGTCACATGGTTGTTGAGTGATTCTGGCTTCCCCATAGACTCTGCTTGTCAGAAGGTCGCAAAAGGCGGATCCCATGACCTTGGGACACTGCAGCCGTCATAAGTATGAGTCAGTTGCCAAAGCGTCTGAATTTTGATCACGTGACCGTGGGGATGCGGCAGTGGTTGTAAGTGTGAAAAGCGGTCGTAAGTCACTTGTTTCAGTGCCGTTGTAACTTTGAAGGGTCACTTAAATGAGCTGTTCGAAGTCGAGGACGACCTGCCACAAAGAAGTGGGGGGGGGGGGTCAACTTATTTTCCAAAGCACCAGAAGCAACGGATGGAAACTCATCAAGGAGGGAAGCAACTTGGAATTAAGGAGGAATTTCCTGACAGCGAGGACAATTAACCAGTGGAACAGCTTGCCACCAGAAGTGATGGGTGCTTCATCACTGGAAGTTTTTAAGAAGAGACTGGATAGCCACTTGCCTGAAAATGGTATAGGGGAGGAGTGAAATCCAGCAGGTTCTGACAGGTTCTGGAGAACCGGTAGCGGAAATTTTGAGTAGTTCAGAGAACCGGCAAATATCACCTCTGGCTGGCCCCAGAATGGGGTGGGAATGGAGATTTTGCAATAGGAGGGAATGGGGATTTTGCAGTATCCTTCCCCTGCCACGCCCACCAAGCCACACCATGCCCACCAAGCCACGCTCACAGAACCGGTAGTAAAAAAAATTTGGATTACACCACTGGTATAAGATCTCCTGCTTGAGCAGGGGGCTGGACTAGAAGACCTCCAAGGTCCCTTCCAGCTCTATTCTGATTAATTCTGGGAGTCCCCTGTGATTTACAGCATGGTTTCTAATGTTTATGTTTATAAAAATTGTAAATCAGTTGGAGTACAAAAAAAAAAAAAGGAAGTCAGAAACCAAATACTTATCTACCACATTTTAATAGATCTCCCCCCTCCACTTAATTTTCTTCTTCTTCTTTTTTTTTTTTAAAAATAGCATTTACAAATAACATTACTGAAGAGATTTGAGTGTTTAAGCTCAAAGATTTAAATTCTCTTTCACGCCATAAAAATAGCTCCGTGTACTTTGTCTGCTAATAGTCAATCTTTTATTCATGTCATGCTGAGCATTAATTGTACAACGTCGGTAATTTTCCCGATTCCACTGATGGATATTATAGCTTTTGAAATCGTATTTTTGTTTTAAACAAGTATAAAAAAGGGGGGAATAATGGAATTAAGGGAAAGGTTCCATACTGTGTTCTTGATGGGGTGAACTGGAAGATGTGGCAGCGATTCCAACTCCAAATTAAAGCTGATTTTTAAACAGGGAAGTTCCAATCTCGTTGTTCATATGTTGTGCACTGACAATAAAGATTTGAAGTTGAAGTGGTGGGAAATAAATAGGACTGGGCTTCAAAAAAATTTAGCGAGGGGTTCAGGACTATTCCTATGCAAGAAAGAGATTGTCTATGTAATCGCTGGGCAGTTTTAAGAAAGAGTTTTAGATGGTCTGAATTCTGATAAGTAATGTCAAATCAAGACAGCATACTAAAAAGCAGAGACATCACCCTGCCAACCAAAGTGCGTATAGTCAAAGCTGTGGTTTTCCCAGTTGCAATGTATGGCTGTGAAGGTTGGACCATAAGGAAGGCTGAGCGCCAAAGAATTGAGGCCTTTGAACTCTGGTGCTGGAGAAGACTCCTGCGAGTCTCTTGGACTACAAGGCGATCAAACGGGTCAGTTCTAGAGGAGATCAACCCTGACTGCTCTTTAGAAGGCCAGATCCTGAAGATGAAACTGAAATACTTTGGCCACCTAATGAGAAAGAAGGACTCACTGGAGAAGAGCCTAATGCTGGGAAAGATTGAGGGCAAAAGAAGAAGGGGACGACAGAGAAGGAGGTGGCTGGATGGAGTCACTGAAGCAGTAGGCATGAGTTTAAATGGACTCCAGAGGATGGTAGAGGACAGGAAGGCCTGAAGGAATGTTGTCCATGGGGTCGCGATGGGTCGGACACGACTTCGCAACTAACAACAAATGTAGATATAAAGTTCAGATTGGTGAAATTTAAGAAGTTAATAGAAGATTTATTAATGAGGTTTTGGGGAATTAAACATGGGGACTAGACTTCATTTAAATACCGTTCAGAATGGGTTGAATTTGAATTTCTTCTTCTTTTTATTAGATTTGTGCAAATAAATAATTAAATTTTAGAAGGAGAAGAAAATATATTGTATTAGATTATAATGTGGGTGAAATTTAATATATTTAAAGATGTACCTGACCAATAATTTTATCACAATGATTTTTTTATTATGTTTATAAAAAAGAAAAAAAAATTTGGCAAAAAAAAAATTAGCGAGGGGTTCTCTGCCCGGTTGCTGGGTGGGCGTGGCCATGGTGGGTGTGCTGTGTGACTTTGGACCAATCACCAGGAACCTATGAATTCTAGTTCCGCCTTAAGCATGAAAGTCAACTGGGTGACTTTGGGCCAATCACCAGGAGATGGTGAGTTCTAGTCCTGCTTTAGGCATGAAAACTGTCAGATTATTCATGAACTGACAGAGACATGGTAACAAGATCAGCCAATGAATAGGCATAGCAACTAAGTCAGCCAATTGGAAGCTGAGACAGACTGGAGCCAGGGTGTGTCTTAGTCTGCAGCTTCTGAGTCTGTGCAGAGAATTGAAACTGAAACCAGAGTGTGAACTTGTCTGCTCTGCTGAAATGAAACTAACTGTTCTTTTCTGCCTTGTGTTTTGCTTGTAACTGCTACATTGGAAGAATCTTTTTTTAAAAATTGAATTTATATCCCGCCCTTCTCCGAAGACTCAGGGCGGCTTACATTGTGTTAAGCAATAGTCTTCATCCATTTGTATATTATATTATATATGTATATTATATATTATATATATAATATATATATATATATAATGTATATATATGTAATATATATAATGTAATATAATATATATATTACATATATTATATATATGTATATTATATACAAAGTCAACTTTTATTGCCCCAACAATCTGGGTCCTCATTTTACCTACCTTATAAAGGATGGAAGGCTGAGTCAACCTTGGGCCTGGTGGGACTTGAACTTGCAGTAATTTCAAGCAGCTGTGTTAATAACAGACTGCTTTAGTCTGTTGAGCCACCAGAGGCCCTTCTATATTGGTCTTGTACATTTATATTCATGTATTATTATGTATAAGAGAAGTTAATGAATCCTGCTGAATCAGTTTTTCTGTGTGTGCTTCTAGATTTGATTTTTGTAAGAAACTTTGACAAAAGCCAGCTGGGGTGACTTTTGGGTCAGTCAGTTTCTCTCAGCCGAACCCACCTCATAGGATTGTTGTTGTGAGGAAAATAGAAGGAGGAAAGTGTGATGGATAGATTCACTGCCTTGATATATTTGTAAAAATAATAAACTGGGATACAGAATAAAGTGGCAAATACGAGCAAGCAAACAAACAATATGTTTCGAGGTAGTCTTTGATTTACAACCTAATTGAGCCCAAAAGTTTTGCTGCCTAAGTGACACAGTTGTTAAGAGAGTTTTGCCCCATTTTACGACCTTTCTTGCTACAGTTGTTAAGTGAATCACTGCAGTTGTTAAGTTAGTAACACAGTTGATACATGAATCTGGCTTCCCCATTGACTTTGCTTGCCATACGTTTGCAAAAGTTGATTATATGACCCAGGACCACAGCAGCAACTCATTTTTTTCAGTGCAATTGTAACTTTGAACGGTCACTAAATGAATAGCTACCCATATTCCTAAAGTGTCACTAAATGGTCATTAAACTGAGGAACATCTGTATCCTAAGGCGACCTCCAACTGTTTTTCGATACAGATATATTAGCAATGCAATCACCTCTCTCTGCTGAATTTAAAGAAATAACCCCAAATCTATCAAATACCTTAAAATATTCATAATGTACATCTTCCCCTTCATGGATTACTGCCTTGTCGTGGCGAAGGGGCTTGCGTCGCTCAATGAAGCTATGAGCTATGCCGTGCAGGGACACCCAAGATGGACAGGTCATAGCAGAGAGTTCTGACAAAACGTAATCCACTGGAGAAGGAAATGGCAACCCACTCCAGTATCTTTGCCATGAAAACCCCATGGACAGTACAAAAAGGAAAAAAGATATGACGCCGGAAGATGTATGGCTTGAAGGTTGGACCATAAGAAAGGCTGAGCGCCAAAGAATCGAGGCCTTTGAACTCTGGTGCTGGAGAAGACTTGTGCGAGTCCCTTGGACTGCAAGGCGAACAAACAAGTCAGTTCTAAAGGAGATCAACCCTGACTGCTCTTTAGAAGGCCAGATCCTGAAGAGGAAACTGAAATACTTTGGCCACCTAATGAGAAAGAAGGACTCCCTGGAGAAGAGCCTAATGCTGGGAACGATTGCGGGCAAAAGAAGAAGGGAATGGAAGGGAATGAGAATGAGGTGGCTGGATGGAGTCACTGAAGCAGTAGGCATGAGTTTAAATGGACTCCAGAGGATGGTAGAGGACAGGAAGGCCTGGAGGAATGTTGTCCATGGGGTCGCGATGGGTCGGGCACGACTTCGCAACTAACAACAACAAAATGTACATCTTAAAAGTTAGCATTCATTAAGCATTTTCCTCTGAATTTCATCTAAAACATAGTAAGATATCAAAGATTAATCATCTTAGATTTAAAAAGATGCAATACGTCTTTAGTCAAGTTCCAATACCTCAGGGGCTGCCACAAAGAAGAGGGAGTCGGGCTGTTCTCCAAAGCACCTGAGGGTAGAACAAGAAGCAATGGGTGGAAACTGATAAAAGAAAGAAGCAACTTAGAACTAAGGAGAAATTTCCTGACAGTGAGAACAATGAATAAGTGGAACAACTTGCCTGCAGAAGTTGTGAATGCTCCAACACTGGAAATTTTAAAGAAAATGTTGGATAACCATCTGTCTGAGATGGTGTAGGGTTTCCTGCCTGGGCAGGGGGTTGGACTAGAAGGCCTCCAAGGTCCCTTCCAACTCTGTTGTTATGTTATGTTATGTTAAGTTCAATCCGGTATCTTTCTACCTGTAACACACTGCAAACACTAACTGCACAATTTCAATTGAAAGCAACGTGACAGGTCGTTGATTGTTTCAGCCAAGGAGTCATGAGAATTGAAACAGCAATGTAAGTAAAAAAAAAAAAAAAGTTAGAAGTATTTTTAGCTGTTGCAATCAACCTCCCTGATTAATTCCAAAATCACAGGACCAACAGGGGAGAGACCAACAGACTAATGCACAAAAGTCTCACGGGTTTTTACAAAACGCCTTGAGAAACTTCCGTTCGGAGTTCTAGCAGCAATGGATATAAATGTTGTCATTCCATCAGCCAGATCCTCGTGTGTACAAAAGAAACGTTGATATATTGCTTTAACGGGGGGGGGGGGGATGTACAACAGTCCAAGTTGGGCCTGAATGAGAAAAGTGAGGACTCACTATTTCCTGCTCTAGAAATTGTCCTCTAAGATAAGAACAAGCAGAACCTTAGCTTATCTTGTTCCATGGCTCACCAGGCTAATGCAGCCTGTTATTAACACACAGCTGCCTGCAATTACAATTACTGCAGGCTCGAGTCCCACCAGGCCCAAGGTTGACTCAGCCTTCCATCCTTTATAAGGTAGGTAAAATGAGGACCCAGATTGTTGGGGGGGCAATAAGTTGACATTGTATATACAAATAGGATGAGACTATTGCCTTACACAATGTAAGCTGCCCTGAGTCTTCAGAGAAGGGCGGGATATAAATTCAAAAAAAAACCAAAAAACCCCCAACAACCTGGGAGGGTGGAGTCAAGAGGGGATTTAGCCTAGAATCGCTACATGTCCACAAACACTGCAAGTCCACTGCAGGTTTCTTGCAAGTTTCAACTGTCTACTATTGACCTCACCCCATTCCTAAGAGGACTATAAGGGGCGTGCATAAGAGCACAATAGTGCCTACGGTTCCTGTCCTATTGTTCCCTTCATTATATCAAATTAACATAGCTGTTGCATGTTTTTACTTATATATACATATTTTTCTTTCTTGATATCTTGTTTTCATTTATGATGATGTTTGTGTATACTGTTGTGACAAAAAAAAAAAGTTACAAAGACGCTGTGCTGCCCCACTCACTCAATCACTCACACATGTAAGCATGTTTTAGAGAGTTTCTTAATGTTCCCCAGCAGTTCCCTTCATGCAGACCAGGGGTGAAATGCTCCCGGTTTGGACCGGATCGGCTGATCCGGTAGCAATGGCGGCGGGTGGTTCGGAGAACCAGTAGCAAAAATCCCTGCCCCCCCCCCATGCCCATGCGATCGTCAGAGCCTTTTTTTAAACTTTTAAAAGCATTTTTTAAACAACCTCGTCGGCCGAAGAGGTTGTATTAAAAAAATGCTTTTAAAGGGTTAAAACAAGGCTCTGACGATCCCATTTGAGGTGCCTGATCGTCAGAGGCTTTTTTTTTTTTACTTTTAAAAGCATTTTTCAAAAGGTAAAAAAACTGAAGCCAGCTAGGCAAAAAATGGAGGGGTGAGGGGATCGTTAGAGAGAGAGAGAGAGAGAGAGAGAGAAAGAAGAAAGAAAGAAAGAAAGAAAGAAAGAAAGAAAGGAAGGAAGGAAGGAAGGAAGGAAGAAAGAAAGAAGGAAAGAAAGAAAGAAAGGAAGAGGGAGGAAAAAGGAGAGGAAGGAAGGACTATAAACCTGGCACTAGATGCAGCTTCAGAGGATAATCCAGGGCTGGAAGGGACCTGGAGGTCATCTAATCCAACCCTACTCCAGCAGGACATTGTTAGTGAGTTTGTGTCTTTTGATCTCCCAGCCACATAGCCACGCCCACCCAGTCACATGACCCCCACCACCAAGCCGTGCCACCAAGCCACACCCACAGAACCGGTAGGAAAGAAATTTAGGTTTCACCACTGATGCTGACTCAGAACTTTCCCAAATAAAGCATGCCACAAGCAGGCCAAGATTAGTCCATAAGGCAAAGGCCAATAGTCCATAAAACAATATAAAGTTGCTCCACCAAGTAAGTCCACCCAACAAACTTAAACCCACCAGGCAAAACTGAAAGTACATCCATGAGAGCTCACTTGGCAAGAGAAATTCAGCGTCTCCAAGGCACAAAGTCAAGCATGAAGCATGAACGAACACACAGCCATAAACCAAACCTGTTGTTGCTAGCAACGTGTCGTGTCCCACTCCTCCGCTGACGGCCGGGTCAGGGAAATCCGAATCAGGCTTGCCTCTGCAGCTCTGCCCAAAGTCCTAGCAAAGTCCTCAGAGCAGGCAGGAGACCAGTAAGTGACTTCAGCAAGATAAGTTCGACTTTGCCTGACTCAGAGACTGCCAGAAAGCAGATCCTTTATATAGACCATGGGGTGTGGCTCCATGACTCAGCACTCATTAAGGCCTGCCCCTCCCTTCCTTCTGTTGCCTCCGCCTATCCAATCTTCTGATGCGAGGGTCACTCCAATCAGCTGTTGTTGGAAGTAAACTTTCCTCAGGCTCACATGCTGTGGAGGAGGGGGAGGGGTCTAGCTGCTCCGTTTGCCTGGGCATGGAGCCAGGGCTGGGGCCGGGGGATGCTCCCTCCTCTGCAGCTTGTCTGGGCATGGAGCCAGAACTGGGGCCGGGAGGCATACATTCCTCCGTGTTCGGGAGCAGATAAGCAGACCCTGGCTGCGGTGAGAGCGGACAAGACACAACACAACGCCTCTCTCTATCTGCCACGATAAATAGCTTTCCAGTGCATCCCATCAAGATGGGTGTGGCCTTCTCCCGAGTAATCTGGCAGATCTCCTTGGCTCTGGTCTTTTCTCTGCCTTGCGTGCTCTCGGATCCACTACAGAAGGCTCCACTCCTCCTCCTCCTCTTCACTGGCCTGCAAACCAGGGGTGAAATGCTCCTGGTTCAGACCGGATTGTGCGATCCAGTAGCGATGGGGGAGGGTACTTCGGAGAACAGGTAGCAAAAATCCCTTCCCCCCCCCACCGCCCATGCCTCGCTGTTCCTCTTCTCTGTCCCTGAAGCTCTCGGTGATGATATAGCTGCAAACGGCCTTAAATGACTGCCTTGGTGCTTCAAAGGGCCACACTACAGCTGATTAGCGCTGTAGATGGCTAGTAGACTGATGCCTCTATTTTTAAAGAAGGTAGACCGGTGCCTCCCCAAAAAAGGCAATTGGTAGACCGGTGCCTCTATTTTTAAAGAAGGTAGACCGGTGCCTTTCAAAAAAAAGGCAATTAGTAGACCGGTGCCTCTATTTTTAAAGGAGGTAGGCCGGTGCGCTCCCAAGTTTTGTATACTTTATTATTTTTATTATTTACTATTATTGGCCATGCCCATTCAGTCACCTGACCACCAAGCCACGCCCACCAATCAAGCCACGCCCACAGAACCAGTAGGGAAATTTTTTAGCTTTCACCCCTGCTGCAAACTGTCCCCAGCCGAAGCCCCCTGTAAATCTCTTTTGGCTGGCAGTACAGAGTCATTAAGTAACCCAGTTCCTGACATGCCAGCTCATCCTCCCTCGTGCCGGCCTCTGAGGATGAGTCAGAGGAGTCATCCAAGGGAGACATCACAGGCACTGAAAAAAGTGACTTATAATTGATTCGGAACATCCTGAAACTTTTGCATTTTCTCCATGGTCCTATGATCAGAACTGGCTAGCTTTGCGACTGGAATTGTCGTGTCCCACTCCTCCGCTGACGGCCGGGTCAGGGAAATCCGAATCAGGCTTGCCTCTGCAGCTCTGCCCAAAGTCCTAGCAAAGTCCTCAGAGCAGGCAGGAGACCAGTAAGTGACTTCAGCAAGATAAGTTCGACTTTGCCTGACTCAGAGACTGCCAGAAAGCAGATCCTTTATATAGGCCATGGGGTGTGGCTCCATGACTCAGCACTCATTAAGGCCTGCCCCTCCCTTCCTTCTGTTGCCTCCGCCTATCCAATCTTCTGATGCGAGGGTCACTCCAATCAGCTGTTGTTGGAAGTAAACTTTCCTCAGGCTCACATGCTGTGGAGGAGGGGGAGGGGTCTAGCTGCTCCGTTTGCCTGGGCATGGAGCCAGGGCTGGGACCAGGAGGTGCTCCCTCCTCTGCAGCTTGTCTGGGCATGGAGCCAGGACTGGGGCCGGGAGGCCTACATTCCTCCGTGTTCGGGAGCAGATAAGCAGACCCCGGCTGCGGTGAGAGCGGACAAGACACAACAGGAATATATATATATATATATATATATATATACACGATGGTGGCACTATCTGAAGGTCACACAGTCCCCAGATGTGAGCTTCCCAGCTGGGACAAACTGAATCAGTGGATGAAGCTGGATTTGCTTAACGACCCCGTGAATCGCTTAACAACTGCAATGTTTCGCTTAACAACCCTGACAAAAACAAAGAGGAGAAATAAAACAATAAAGCAAGGTAGTTTGGGATGCCAGGAAGAAAACATCTCCCATTAGCACTTTCAGGACAAATCTAGAGGAATTATCCCTTGCTCAATAGTAGTAACTGTGAGAGGGATCTTGGAGTCCTAGTGGACAACCATTTAAATGGGAGCCAGCCGTGTGCAGCAGCTGCCAAAAAAGCCAACACAGTTCTAGGCAGTATAAACAGAGGGGTAGATTCAAGATCACATGAAGGGTTAACACCACTTTATAAGGCCACACTTGGACTACTGCATCCAGTTTTGGTCACCACGATGTAAAAAAAATGTGGAGAATCTAGAAAGAGTGCAGAGAAGAGCCACAAAGATGATGAGGGGACTGGAGGCTAAAACATATGAAGAACGGTTGCAGGAACTGGGTACGTCTAGTTTGATGAAAAGAAGGACTAGGGGAGACATGATAGCTGTGTTCCAATATCTCAGGGGCTGCCACAAAGAAGAGGGAGTCAAACTATTCAACACAAGCACCTGAAGGCAGGACAAGAAGCAATGGGTGGAAACTAATCAAGGAGAGAAGCAACTTAGAACTCAGGAGAAATTTCTTGACAGTTAGAACAATTAATCAGTGGAACAACTTGCCTCCCAGAAGTTGTGAATGCTCCAACACTGGAAGTTTTTAAGAAGAGATTGGATAACTATTTGTCTGAAGTGGTTTAGGGTTTCCTGCCTAAGCAGGGGGTTGCGCTAGAAGACCTCCAAGGTCCCTTCCAACTCAGTTATTCTATTCTATCCCAAAGGTGCTTTTTTTCAAGGGGCAACTGGACTTTCTGGTTTTTCTTTGAAGATGTTTCGCTTCTCATCCAAGAAGCTTCTTCAACTCTGACTGGATAGCGGGAAACATCTTGAAAGAAAAAAACCAGAAACTCCAGTTGCCTCTTGAAAAAGCAACTTTGGGACAACCATGACCTGGATGACTGAGAATCTCCATTGAGAACTCTGGGAATTATCTTGATAAGATAACAGGCTGCAGTTCAAAAACCCACATTCCTTATATATTAACTTGACTGAGCTGATTCCATTCATCTAAAAACTGACCCCCCCCCCAATCCTTTTGGAAGTCTGGATCCAGAGGGAAGACCGTTTTTGTTCCCAGCACTTTAGAAATTAATCGACCGCTGGAGCAGTAACAGTCTGTTATTACCACACTCCTAGCTGCAGTGCCAATTTATTTCAGATAAATGTTGAGTGATATAATTAGACAGCATCCACTGTTGCCCCTTTAAAGGCCAGTTTGAAATCACGCACAGAGAATGCCAGCAGGATTTCAAGTCATTTTCTTTCTGGAGGATAAAATGATGGATGAGATGTATTAGTAAAAAAAGGAAGGAAAAAGGGAAGGAAAGAAAGAAAGAAAAGAAAGAAAGAAAGAGAGAGAGAGAGAGAAAGAAAGAAAGAAAGAAAGAAAGAAAGAAAGAAAGAAAGAAAAGGAAGCAGTATCTATTGTGGGGGTTTTTTTTTTGGAATTGGTATTTTATTTCAAGCTCACATGAAATTAGTAAAAATGGAAGAAAAGAGGGAAAGGAAAGGAGAAGGGAAGGGAAGGGAAGGGAAAGAAAGGAAAGGGAAGGGAAAGGAAAGGTAGGAAAGGAAAAGAAAGAAAAGGAAAGCAGTATCTATTGTGGGGTTTTTTTTTTTGCAATTGGTATTTTATTACAAGCTCACATGAAATTAGTAAAAATGGAAGAAAAGAGGGAAAGGAAAGGAGAAGGGAAGGGAAGGGAAGGGAAGGAAAGGAAAGGGGAAGGAAAAGAAAGGAAAGGAAAGGAAAAGAAAGGAAAGGAAAGGAAAGGGGAAGGGAAGGGAAGGGAAGGAAAAGAAAGGAAAGGAAAGGAAAAGAAAGGAAAGGAAAGGGGAAGGGAAGGAAAGGAAAGGAAAAGTAAGGAAAGGAAAAAGGAAAGAAGGAAAGGAAAGGAAAGGAAAAGAAAAGAAAGAAAAGGAAAAAGGAAAGAAGAAAAAGAAAAGAAGGGAAGGGAAGGGAAAGGAAAGGAAAGGAAAGGAAAGGAAAGGAAAGGAAAGGAAAGGGGAAGGGAAGGGAAGGGAAGGGAAGGAAAGGAAAGGAAAGGAAAGGAAAAGAAAGGAAAGGAAAGGAAAGGGGAAGGGAAGGGAAGGGAAGGGAAGGGAAGGGAAGGGAAGGGAAGGGAAAATTGCTAGGTGCCCAACCCACATCTAGGATTGATGCTGGGGGAAAACGAGAAACCGGAATACTATGTACCTTGTCTCAAGGTCTTGAATGAAAGGTGAGAAATAACTGAGGTAAAGAAATTCACCTGCCGACAGGTGTGACTCATAGACACATTTATTGGGAAAGTGAAAAAAAAAATGTCAGGACCGATTTCCATCCGTGTGACTACTCTAGCTGAGCAGCTGAGCAAAGTCGAGTCCTTTTATCTGCATTTCTAATTCGATTTCCCGTCGCCTTTCCTTTTGGGATAATGGCCAGTGGGCGACCTTATATTCTTTTTTCAGATAAAGCGCAAATGAGCATTGACAATACCATTTACTTGTCGGTATGGAAACATAGTCAGTCAAGAAATGGGACTTAAGTGTCCAAGGGAATGTGGCATTTCATGAAAATTTTTCCCATCCTAAGACCTTCCTCTGCCCTTTGAAGGCAGCTGCCTCCTCTGATTTCAAAGCTGGTGGCCACTCATATGTGTGTGTGTGTGTGTGTGTGTGTGTGTGTGTGTGTGTAGGTCTTGGCATTTTCAGGTCTTTTCCCTTGTAAGGTTGAGAGTATCTTGGTGACGTTTCGACGAGGTCTCATTCGTCATCTTCAGGCTGGTGTCTTCGGCTTCGTGCTTCTCGAGCAAAGCGTGGTCGAAGCTGCCCTCTCTCTATAAATACTGGTGGGGAGGTGGGGAGTGTTGCTGTGAGGGGGTTGGTTGGCTGTGTGGTTGCATCTTGATTGGTAGATGGAGTGGCTGTTTGCAGATTGGTCGGCTGTTTCTTAGCATCCCGTGTGGGTGTGGTCCTGGTCTTTTGTTCCTGAGCTTTGGTGTTGTGGCCTCTGAAGTTCTGTGATGTGATGTCTTGAGCAGATGGCTGTGATGCAGCATCCCGGGCCCTGGTTTGGCTCTGTGTCCGAGGTCCTGTCATGTGTTCCTGGTGTGTGTCAGCCTGCTTTGTGTGGGGATCAGAGGGGGGCGCAGCAGCCAGTGGTGTCAGCATGGTCTGGCTTCTGGATGGTGGTTGTGTTTCGTCTGTGGGATGGGTTTGGGTTTGAATCTGGTGAGGATGATTGGCGGTGGCATTGTGTGACACACACCAGGAACACATGACAGGACCTCGGACTCGGAACCAAACCAGGGCCCGGGATGCTGCATCACAGTCATCTGCTCAAGACATCACATCACAGAACTTCAGAGGCCACAACACCAAAGCTCAGGAACAAAAGACCAGGACCACACCCACATAGGATGCTACGAAACAACCGACCAATCTGCAAACACCCACTCCATCTACCAATCAACCACACAGCCAACCAACCCCCTCACAGCAAAACTCCCCACCTCCCCGCCAGTATTTATAGAGAGACGGCAGCTCCGTCCACCCTTTGCTCGAGAAGCACGAAGCCAAAGACACCAGCTTGAAGATGATGAGTGAGACCTCGTTGAAACATCACCAAGATACTCTCAACCTTACAAGGGAAAAGACCCGAATATGCCAAGACACACACATATAGATATACACACACACATACATATATATATTTGCTCACTTTGCTCACATAAGAACAAAGCCAAAGCCTGAAGATGATGAGTGAGATCTCATTGAAATGTTGCCTAAATACTTCCAATCTTACACGGGAAAAGACCCGAACATACCAAAACCTGCATATATATATATGTGTGTGTGTGTGTGTCTTTGGTTATTTGGGTTTTCTCCCACGTAAAATTGGAAGTGTCTTGGTGACGTTTTGACGAAGTCCCATTCATCATCTTTAGGCTGGGTGTTTACAGCTTCGTGCTTCTAGGAGATTTCTCCTAGAGGCAGGAAGCTGTAAACACCCAGCCTGAAGATGACGAATGAACAAACGAGATGATAAACAAAGATGATAACAAACGAATGAATAAACGAATGAACAAACGAGATGACGCATGAACAAACGAGATGATACCTCCCATCTACCAGCCATTTGGAAACCCGCCCTTATTGACAAACGAGTCCCTAACACGAGGAATGACACCAGACCCACACTCATGAGGTCCACACAGGATGTCACCACCACACATCCACCCAGAAAGCAGACCCAAACCCACACTGATCAGGAAGCACGACCAAGGACCAGAAGCCAGACCGCAGCTGCAATATTAGCCATTTCAAACCCCTCCAATCCATACATACAGCAGACAGACACCCACTATGAAGATGTAGCACGACCACAAACACGAAGCCAAACAACAGCAATGCAGCTCACCAGCTCAAATCCCCCTGCAACTCAGACTAATCTGAGCACAACCAAACCCCCACCCAAACAGGACACACCCCCAGCCAATCAGAGCACAAAAAAACCTCCATCCAATCAGAGCACAGCCAAGCTCCCACCCAATCAGTTCAAACCCCCACTAGCAGTTAAAAAGGAAGAAACAGCTGCAATCACACATTGCTCCCAGAAGCACGAAGCTGAAGCCTGAAGATGATGAATGAGACTTCGTCGAAACGTCGCCAAGACACTTCTAATTTTACACAGGAGAAAACCCGAACAACCAAAGACCTACATACAAACACCCGCGAAAACCTCAGAAAACAAATATATATATATATATATATATATATATATATATATATATTCTCTTGCTAACTTAAGGGATCAAAGGATGTCTAGTGTGGCATAAAAGGGAGCAGGGGAAAAAACCTTCGGGGGATTTTTCTCTGAGTAAAAGCTAGCTCTCGCTTTGCGTTCTTGTCCGCATCTCAGGGGGATCACCTCACTGGTAAAATAGGCTCCCAAGATACTGAAAAGATCAGAGGCAACTTCTTGGCAAACGTGCTTGAGATAAATAACTCGCCTCCAGGTAAATACGAAGAAGCCCAGTGCTCTGAAAAAGATGTCTGGCCTAAAATGCCACCTCAAAGCTTCAGAAACAAAAAACTTTTAGATAGACCTATTCTCGAATGCAGCTCATTTGCCTGGACTCCACACTGTATATCAGACATTAATACGATTGAGCAGGTCCAGAAGTACTTCACGAGAGGAGTCCTCCGCTCCTCTGCTCACAACAGAATCCCTTAAGCCACCAGACTTGAAATTTTGGGCTTGGACAATCTGGAACTGCGCCGCCTGCGGTCCGATCTAAGCGTAGTGCACAAAATGATCTGCTGCAACTTCTCACCTGTCAACGACGTCTTCAGCTTCAACCACAATAATACACGGGCAAACAATCGGTACAAAATCAAGGTAAACCGCTCGAAACTCGATTGCAGAAAATATGACTTCGGCAACAGAGTGGTCAATGCCTGGAATGCTCTACCCAACGCCATTGTTACATCCTCTAACTCTCACAGCTTCAACCTTAAACTGTCTACCATGGACCTCACCCCATTCCTAAAAGGTCTGTAAAGGGGGCGTGCATAAGCGCACCAGTGTGCCTACTACTGTCCCTGTCTAACTGTCCCTGTTTATTTGTACTCATTTCCTTCGTTCATGTCCATGTTCATATTTATATCTGCTATCTTGTACATGTTTGACAAACTAATAAAATAAATAAAAATAAAGTCTTTGGGAGTTTGGGTCCAGAGAGACTGCATAAGTCCTTGACTTAAGACTATTATTTAGGTCGACATTTCTGTCACCGAGTGAGACATTTGTGCAGTGAGTTTTGCCCCATTTTACGATCTTTCTCACCCAAGAGCTGTTGCTGCTCTTTTAAGCCTTCTGGGAGGGGCCAATCATCTCCTGGCCTTACTCCCGAGTTGCCCTTTTTGCTTTAGCTGCTCTTGCCTTCTGGCAGCTCTTCTCATTTGTGGATTAGGAACAGGATCCTCCTGTTCCTCCACCTCTCTGCTGTCTGCCTCTGGAGGCTCTGGAGTCCGTGCATCGCTCCCAGATGGCCCTGGCCCCATCTCTGCCTCCAATGCAGAGCCCTCGTCCAAGCCTTCCCCTGACTCCAGGACTGGCCCATTCTCCTCCCCAACCTCCTCACTGTCTGACTCCGCTGCCACCTTCGCAGCTGCTGGCAGACCACAACAGTCACAACACAACACAGCCTTTCTGTTTTTCATCCACAGGAGGTACCTGAAAAAATAGGCAGTGCTGGATAAAACTAATTTAATGCCCTGTGATTTATTTAATCCGCTTTAATGCTAACCCGATTATTCCTTTTATGTGCCATTAAATTGAGGAACTGAATTTCCTTGCCCTGTTCCTTGACTTGTAGATACACTTAAAAACAGAGTGATGCTATCTTTGTTTTGCAATGCGGTGCCAAAGTCCCTTTCCCTAACAGCTAAGTCTTCGGCTTGGTCTAGCAGTTAAGGCACCTGGTTAAAATGCAGGAGACAGTGAGTTCAAGTTCTGCTTTAGCCACGAAAGCCAGCTTGGTTATTTTGGAGCCCGCTCTCTCTCTCTCTCTCTCATCCCACCCACCTCACAAGGTTGTTGTTGTTGTGGGGAAAATAGGAGGAAGAAGGAATATTGGATATGTTTGCCACCTTGAGTTATTTGTAAAAAAAAAATAATACAAAAAAGATACAAACAAATAGATATCCCAAAGGTGCTTTTTTTCTTTCTGGTTTTTCTTTGAAGACATTTCACTTCTCATGCAAGAAGAAATGAAAGAGGGAAGGAGGAAGTAAAGGGAGAAGGAAGGAAAAAGGAAGGAAGGAGGAAGGGAGGGAGGGAGGGAGGGTCAGAAGGAAAGAAAGAGAGTAGCTAAAGAGGGAAGCAGGGAGAAAGGGAGGGAATGGTGAAGGAAGGAAAAAAGGAAGGAAAAAGGAAGGAAGGAAGAAAAGGAAGGAAGGGGAAGGAGGGAGGGAAGGAAGGAAGGAAGGAAGGAAAGAAAGAAGGCAGGAAGGGAAGAAGGAGAGTGGCTAAAGAGGGAGGAAGGGAGAAGGAAGGAAAAAGGAAGAAAGAAAGGAAGGACGGAAGGAAGGAAGGAAAGAAAGAAAGAAAGAAAGAAAGAAATAAAGAAAGAGAGTAGATAAAGAGGGAGGCAGGGAGAAAGGGAGAGAATGGTGAAGGAAGGAAAAAAGGAAGGAAAAAGGAAGGAAGGAAGAAAAGGAAGGAAGGGGAAGGAGGGAGGGAAGGAAGGAAAGAAAGAAGGCAGGAAGGGAAGAAAGAGAGTGGCTAAAGAGGGAGGAAGGGAGAAGGGGAGGAAAGGGAAAAGGAAGGAAAAAGAAAGAAAGAAAAGGAAGGAAGGGAAAAAAGAAAGAAGGAAGGAAAGAAAGAAAGGGAGTGGATAAAGCGGGAGGAAGGGAGAAAGGGAGGAAAGGGAGAAGGAAGGAAAAAGGAAGGAAGGAAAAGGAAGGAAGGAGGAAGGAGGAGGGAGGGTCAGAAGGAAGAAGAGAGTAGATAAAGAAGGAGGCAGGGAGAAAGGGAGGGAATGGTGAAGGAAGGAAAAGGAAGGAAAAAGTAAGGAAGGAAGAAAAGGAAGGAAGGAAGGAAGGAGGAAGGAAGGAAAGAAAGAAAGAAGGCAGGAAGGAAGAAGAGAGTGGCTAAAGAGGAGGAAGGGAGAAAGGGAGGAAGGGAGAAGGAAGGAAAAGGAAGAAAAGAAAGGAAGGGAAGAAAGAAAGAAGGAAGGAAAGAAAGAAAGGGAGTGGATAAAGCGGAGGAAGGGAGAAAGGGAGGAAGGGAGAAGGAAGGAAAAGGAAGGAAGGAAGAAAAGGAAGGAAGGAGGAAGGGAGGGAGGGAGGGTCAGAAGGAAAGAAAGAGAGTAGATAAAGAAGGAGGCAGGGAGAAAGGGAGGGAATGGTGAAGGAAGGAAAAAAGGAAGGAAAAAGTAAGGAAGGAAGAAAAGGAAGGAAGGGGAAGGAAGGAGGGAAGGAAGGAAAGAAAGAAAGAAGGCAGGAAGGGAAGAAAGAGAGTGGCTAAAGAGGGAGGAAGGGAGAAAGGGAGGGAAGGGAGAAGGAAGGAAAAAAGGAAGGAAGGAAGAAAAGAAAGGAAGGGAAGAAAGAAAGAAGGAAGGAAAGAAAGAAAGAAGGAAGGAAAGAAAGAAAGAGAGTGGATAAAGAGGGAGGAAGGGAGAAAGGGAGGGAAGGGAGAAGGAAGGAAAAAAGGAAGGAAGGAAGAAAAGAAAGGAAGGGAAGAAAGAAAGAAGGAAGGAAAGAAAGAAAGGGAGTGGATAAAGCGGGAGGAAGGGAGAAAGGGAGGAAAGGGAGAAGGAAGGAAAAAGGAAGGAACTGTCGTGTCCCACTCCTCCGCTGACGGCCGGGTCAGGGAAATCCGAATCAGGCGTGCCTCTGCAGCTCTGCCAAAGTCCTTGCAAAGTCCTCAGGGCAGGCAGGAGACCAGAAAGTGACTTCAGCAAGATATGTTTAGACTTTGCCTGACTCAGAGAATGCCAGAAAGCAGATCCTTTATATAGGCCATGGGGTGTGGCTCCATGACTCAGCACTTATCCAGGCCTGCCCCTCCCTTCCTTCTGTTGCCTCCGTCTATCAAGTCTTCTGACGCGAGGGTCACTCCAGTCTGCAGCTGTTGGCAATTGACCTCCCTCAGGCTCACATGCTGTGGAGGAGGGGGAGGGGTCTAGTTGCTCCGTTTGCCTGGGCATGGAGCCAGAGCTGGGGGCTGGAGATACTTCCTCCTCTTCAGCCTGTCTGGGCATGGAGCCAGGGCTGGGGCCGGGAGGCATACTAGGACATTCCTCCGTGTTCGGAAGCAGATAAGAAGGCCCCGGCTGTGGTGAGATCGGACGAAACACAACAGGAACGAAGAAAAGGAAGGAAGGGGAAGGAGGGAGGGAAGGAAGGAAGGAAGGAAAGAAAGAAGGAAGGAAGAAAAAGAAAGAAGGAAGGAAGATTATAATTACTTCAGGACATAATACTTCGGTTGTTTACAAAAAAAATGGTCTACTCTAACCCGTCTGAAAACCTATCTTCAAAAAGTAAACAGAGCTTGACCATTAGTATCAAAATTGAACATCCTTTTCCCCCCTCCCTTCCTTCCTTTCCATGTTTGAACTAAGTTTGTCTATTTAATCGCTGCTGAATCGGTCAATACTCGGCTTAACCACCGCTCTATAGAGCAGAGAACGGTGCTCTACCGAAATGCAATTTCTCGGGACACAGGAGATTATTGATTTCCTATAATCTTAAAAGCCAAAAACTACGTATTAATTCAGCTGCCCATTTTTTTTTTTTTTTGAACTTAAGTGGTCCACTCCTATTCCATGCAAAAGGTTACCTGTGGGCTTTTGTCCAAAATGGGCTTTCGATCTCGAACACTTCAAGCTAAAATCCTATCCGCTTTCAAAATTGCTGGAAGCATTAAAAAGCTATAAAGGCAAAGAACAGAAGAAGCATTTCCCCCCCGCTTCTACGAAATAAAAATGGCTAATTTAAGCATGCTAAAAAAACAACAACACCCCACGGATGATGTCATAGCAGGGACTGGATATTAAATGCAACTAAACAGGAGCCAAATAGAGAGAGAAAAGCAGAATATTTGTGGAGGTAGTTGTTGTGTCTCGCCCAATCTCACCACAGCCGGGGCCTGCTTATCTGCTTCCGAACACTGAAGAATGTCCTAGTATGCCTCCCGGCCCCAGCCCTGGCTCCATGCCCAGACAGGTTGAGGAGGAGGAGGCACCTCCCGGCCCCAGCCCTGGCTCCATGCCCAGACAGGCTGAGGAGGAGGAGGCACCTCCCGGCCCCAGCCCTGGCTCCATGCCCAGACAGGCTGAAGAAGAAGAAATACCTCCAGCCCCCAGCTCTGGCTCCATGCCCAGGCAAACGGAGCAACTAGACCCCTCCCCCTCCTCCACAACATGTGAGCCTGAGGAAGGTTTATTACCAACAGCTGCCGACTGGAGTGACCCTCGTGTCAGAAGACTTGATAGGCGGAGGCAACAGAAGGAAGGGAGGGGCAGGCCTGGATAAGTGCTGAGTCATGGAGCCACACCCCATGGCCTATATAAAGGACCTGCTTTCTGGCATTCTCTGAGTCAGGCAAAGTCTAAACATATCTTGCTGAAGTCACTTTCTGGTCTCCTGCCTGCTCTGAGGACTTTGCTAGGACTTTGGGCAGAGCTGCAGAGGCACACCTGATTCGGATTTCCCTGACCTGGCCGTCAGCGGAGGAGTGGGACACGACAGTAGTCCTCGATTTACGGACCACAATGGAGCCCCAAAATTTCGGTCGCAAAGCGAGGTGTTCGTTAAGTGAGCTTTATGACTTTTCTTGCCACCGTCGTTAGCTGAATCACCGCAGGGGTTAAATGAGTAACCCGGTTGTTAAGTGAATCTGGCTTCCTCGTTGACTTTGCTTATCAGAAAGTCACAAAAGGTGGATTACGTAGCCCCAGGGACACTGCAACAGCTGAGGGATGGCAATCCGCTCTGCTGCGCCTATCGGCTGGGCTTCAAACAAAGGAAATATAGGTCGGTATAGCACAGGAGCGGGCGGGTGGGCCAAGCTGATCATCGGCGCGAACCGGTTCACTCTCAGCTGATCGTCAGAGCTACCGGTTCGACCGAACTAGTCCGAACCGGCTGAATCCCACCCCTGGTTGGCTCCCTGTTTATATACTAGTGGCTTGCCCTGTCAGTGCTGGTCAGAGTGTAGAATCATTGAATCCTAAGGCATGAAGGGGCCTTGGAGGTCTTCGAGTCTCATCCCCTCCCTCCACCACCCTAGATAAATGGCTATCCAAATCTTTTCCTGAAAACCTTCAGCAATGGGAGACCCGCCATTCCGGGAAGGAAGCTATTCCATCGATTAAATTGTTGTTACTGTCAGGAAATTCCTCCTTATTTTCAGATTGGCTCTTCCTTCGACCAGCTTTGACCCATTGTGTTGTGGTCTGTCAACCGTCGGTCTCTACGTCAGTTGAATCAGATGTGGAGATGAGGGTGGGAGTCAGAGCCAGCATCCAAGCAATCTGAGAAGGGGAAGGGGAAATGTAGCTGTCGGAGAAAGAGACTGTTGTGCCTCGCTCGCTCCCCCCGCCACAGCCGGGCCCCTCTTATCTCCTGCCGGACGCTGATAGTGCGGAAGAATGTCCTGGCATGCCTCCAGCCCCCAGCCCTGGCACCATGCCCAGACAGGCCGAGTAAGACGAAGGGCCTGACGTCCCTTCAGCCCCCAGTCCTGGCACCATGCCCAGACAAACGGAGCAACTAAACCCCTCCCCCACAGCATGTGAGCCTGAAGAATGTGAAGCCAGTCATGAGCTAAGATTACCAACAGCTGGAGGCTGGAGAGATCCTCGCTTCCGGAGAATGGAGAGGCGACGTCAGCAAAAGGAAGGGAGGGGCAGGCCTGGATAAGTGCTGAGTCATGGAGCCACACCCCATGGCCTATATAAAGGATCTGCTTTCTGGCATTCTCTGAGTCAGGCAAAGTCTAACTCGGATTGCTGAAGTCACATCCTGGTCTCCTGCCTGCCCTGAGAACTCTGACAGAACTTTGGCAAAGCTGCAGAGGCTTTGCAGCCACGCTTGATACGGACTTCCCCAACCTGGCCATCAGAGGAGGAGTGGGACACGACAGAGACAGAGGTGGAGTCTGGGCCAACTGTCAGCCCTCAGATGGAGAGTCAACAGCCCCCAGGTCTGGAAGTGGCTGATAAGGAAGCGGAGGAACAACTGGGTCTGGTTCCTGATGCACGGTGCATAGAAGGCAGAGGAGAGGAGAGCAGTGGAAAGCTATGGGCTGATCCTTGGGATGGAACAGCCACTGCTGCTAGTTACCCTAGCTCTGTGGATAAAAGGCGGGTGTGTGTGTGGAGACAACTAATAGGTGTGGCAGACAACTATTCGTCTCCTTGTTGGTCAGCCACTGAAAGTCCAAACTTCTGAATCCTGTCAGAACTATATCGGAATACTTTCTTGGAATCTGTGGCACTGAGAGTTGGGCATGCCTTTGGAGTGTGTGTGTGTGTGTGTCTCCGCTGCTGAGAAAAGAGCAAGCACACCTTCCAGGACTTCCTTTACAAGTGTGGTGTGAGAGAGAAAGAGACACTCCTGGTATGTTGGAGTCATTTCAGGAAATCAAACGAAGCGAGGTTCGCTTTCCACAGGAACTTAGAGATTCCGTTAGTGTTAGATTTGGGCAATAAAGAGGCAGGAGACCAGTGAGTGACAACAGCTCTTTAGTTTATAGTGAACCCAGCAACGGCCGTCTGGAAAAAACCCTCTTTATATACAGTTTTGGCTGAGGCTTCAACCAATCAACAACGTGCTTGTTTCCGCCCAAGTTTCCCTCCAAAACTTTTAAAGATACATTACACTCCTTCCCTCCCAGAACGCATTGTACCCACATTTACATAAAATTAGCATCTTATTTCTCTACGTAGTCACGTAAGTAGACTGGGCATCTCCTAATTCTCTCGGACCTGCGCAATCCATTTTCTGGGAGTGAGTCGAGCTGGCCAGAGGGACTGTTTGTTCCTCCTAGCTCCTCCTCTAGGCCATCCGGCCCTGGATTATTGGCAGAGTCGTCCCTGCTGTCTTCAGGAGGAACCAGTTGGTGTCGCTGACCCTCATCGGACTCAGATAAGTCCCCCGTTTGTCCCGGGTTTGAGTCAGCTGTGAATTCAAACATTTGGTAGTCAGGGCCTGGCTGATTTGTTTCTGTTTGACTTGCTATTCGTTTTCTTATTTGGTCTATGTGGCATCTCCAGACCCGGCCATCCTCCATATCTACCAGATATGATTTTGGCCCGGTTATCTCGAGAATTTTCCCTTTTAGCCATGTTGGGCCCTCGCTATAGTTATGTGTCCATACCGGGTCGCCTACTGCCATTTCTCTCATTTTACCGTGTGCCCCCTTGTACCCATCTGGGGTGTAGGTTGGGTTTAGTCGGTCTAATGGGCACCTGAGCTTTCTGCCCATCAATAGTTCCGCCGGGCTGCAGCCAGTTGTCACACAGGGGGTTCTGTGTTGGACTGCTAGGAAGGTATCGATTTTTGTTTGCCAATTGCCTGGCCTTATCCTAGATAATGCTTCTTTTGCGCTCCGAACGAAACGTTCTGCAAGTCCGTTTGTCGCCGGGTGGAAAGGCGCCGAGAGGGCATGTCTGATGCCCTCCTCCGCCAAGTACCCCTCAAACTGGGTTGCCGTGAATTGTGGGCCGTTGTCGGAAACTAGGATGTCGGGCAACCCATGGGTTACAAATAGGTGCCTCAGGACTGAGATCACTGACTCGGCCGTCATGGATCTCATGAGGATGATTTCTAGCCATTTGGAGTAGGCATCTACTACCACTAGAAAGGTTTGCCCTTGGAATGGGCCGGCAAAATCGATGTGAATCCTAGACCATGGCCCCTGGGGTTTCTCCCACTCTCTGATTGGGGCCGTAGGGGGTAGTGGCCTTGACTCTTGGCAGGCTTGGCATTTCCCTACCCTGTCGCTAATTTCCTTGTCCATCAAGGGCCACCACACATAGCTCCTCGCTAAACCCTTCATTCTCACGATCCCCGGGTGGCCCACATGCAGGAGTTCCAATACATTTTTCTGTAATTTTTCCGGGATCACCACCCTATCCCCCCATAACAGACACCCCCCTTGAACCGATAGCTCCTCTCGTTTTTTCACAAAGTCTTTGAAACGCTTGCCCGGCGCAGCGGGCCATCCCCTTTGTACCCAACCAATTACAGTTCTTATTGTAATGTCCTTGTAAGATGCCCTAGCCACCTCCTTAGACGTGACCGGGCCAGAGTCCAAAGAGTCAATTAGCAGGACGGGTGCCCCCGGGGTAGGGTCTTCGATGGTCTCCGGTAACGAGCATCTGCTCAGGGCGTCCGCATGCCCTAAGTCCTTTCCTGGGCGGTGAAGCAATTTGTAAGAGTATGCCACCAGGAAGATGGTCCATCGGGTCAGTCTGGGCGAGAGGGCCACGGGCGTTGGGCGGTCGCCCGCCAATAGGCCTAGTAGGGGTCTATGGTCCGTGACTATCTCGAAGTCACGTCCGAAAACATATTCGTGGAATTTCTTTACCCCGGAGACTATAGCCAATGCTTCCCTATCTAGCTGACTATAGTTCCTTTCGGCCGAAGACATTGTTCGGGAGTAATACGCTATAGGGGCTTCTGTTCCGTTTGGCAATCTGTGGCTGAGCACAGCCCCCACCCCATAGGGAGATGCATCACAAACTAGCACTAATGGCAACGTGCCATTGTATTGAATAAGGAGGCTATCGCTGGACAAAAGGTTTTTTACCCCTTCAAATGCCTTAGCTTCCGTCTTCCCCCATGACCACACAGTCTTTTTTGCTAGTAATTTGTGTAGCGGTTCGGCTATGGTTGCCTTGTTCTTTAAGAATACCGCATAGAAGTTTACCAAGCCCAAGAATGCCTGTAACTCCGTTTTATTTTGTGGGGCTGGGGCCTTCCTGATGGCCCGTACCTTGCTCTCAGTGGGGTGGATCCCTTCCCTGTCTATCCGGTAGCCCAGGAATTCTACGGACCCTACCCCGATCTGGCATTTGTTCAGCTTAACCTTAAGCCCGGCAGACCGGAAAATGCCCAAAACCTTCCTCAGCCTTACCCCCAATTCCTCTAAATTCTCAGCCAATACCAAGACATCGTCGAAGTAGGGCACCACCCCGGGTAGTCCCTGCAATAGTCGCTCCATTAGGTTCTGGAATAACCCAGGAGCCACACTAACCCCGAACTGTAACCGGGTGCATTTAAAAGCACCCCGGTGCATGACAATTGTTTGCGCTTCGGCTGTCCTGCTATCTACGGGTAACTGCTGATAGGCTTGAGCCAAATCTAGCTTGGCGAAAACCTGCCCTTGTCCTAACGAGTGCAGCAAGTTTTGCACTACTGGGACGGGGTATGCACTCTTCTGCAATGCTTTGTTAAGCGTTGCCTTGTAGTCAGCGCAAATCCGTACCGATCCGTCTGGTTTGACTGGGGTGACTATAGGTGTCTCCCATTTTGCATGGTCGACGGGCACTAGTATCCCCTGGCTTACTAGTTTGTCCAGCTCCCGGTCAATCTTGGGCTTTAGGGCGAATGGAACCCTCCTAGCCTTTAACCTGATAGGGGCAACTTGGGGATCTAGATTAAAAGAAATAGGGGTCCCCTCGTACTTGCCCAGGCAGTCTTTAAAGACGTCCTCGAACTCCTTCATTAGTTCATCTTTGAGATCGACTTCGTTCCGGAAGACCCCAGTCACTCCCATGCCCAAAGCTCGGAACCAGTCCAGTCCTAGCAAACTCGGTAAGGTTCCATCCACTATGGTGAGTGGCAGGGTTTTCTTGAACTGTCCATACTTGACTTGTACGGACGTTACCCCTCGAACAGGGATTCGATTCCCTTGGTAGTCCTGCACTCTCAGCTTCTGGGGTTGTAGCTTGCGCTTCGCGACGGCTGGCAAGTCTCTCACGAGGGTGTCCCAGGACATAATCGTGATTGATGAGCCGGTGTCCACTTCCAGTTGGCACGGCACCCCTTCAATGTGTGTCTTGGTAAAAATCTTTTTCTCTAGTCGCGTCGATGTGTGGCCCACTCTCATGGCGGTCTGGTTCAACTTCACGCCCTTTTTGAATGGGCCAATCCCGGGCCGCTTCGCTGCTCCCGCGCTCTGATTGGTCGGTTTGAATTTTTGGCGGGAAGGTTGGGGGGCTCGACAGGCCTGCGCTATGTGGCCTTTCTTTTCGCACCGCCGGCAAACCGCGTCCTTAAACTTGCAGTGTTGTCGTTGGTGTTGGCCCCCGCAACTCACGCATTCGCTCCGGTCCCCTCTCTCCGGCCTCCCGGTGTGGAAGACCTCTTCCTCTTCCTTACCTTCCGATTCGGCCTGGACTTCCTCATTGTGGACCGGGGTTGTTTTCGCTCCAGCCCCTGGCGCGTTCGGCATTTGCAGGGTCTCTGCCGCTTTGGTGGACATCTCGTGAGCCCTGGCCTCGTCCAAGGCTATTGCTAGCGTCAGGTTGCTTCTAGACAGCAGCCGCCTTCGCAATTGGATGTCCCTGACCCCACAAATGAGCTGGTCGAGTAAGGTGTCTTCCAAATCTCTGTACTCACAATGGTTCGCGGCTTTTCTCAACGCCGCCATATACACACTAATCGACTCGCCCTTGCGCTGTACCCGCTGTCTCAACTCGAACCGTTGGATGAACTTTGAGGGCGTCGGTGCGTAGTGTGCTCGAAGTGCCGTTTGTAGTGTTTGCCACGGTACCGACTGTACCGGCGTCGGCTCTGAAAGTGACTCTGCGGTATCGAAAACCTCTGGACCGCAGTGACTTAGGAAGTACGCTCGCTTCCGATTGTCCGAGACTCCTTGGAGTTCATTCGCTTCGAGGAAACACTCGAAACGAACCATGTACGACCCCCATTTCTCCTTGGCTGGGTCAAATGGCGCTGGCGGTGTGTAGCTGGACATCGCTGCTTTCCGCCCCTTACTGTCTGGGTTCGCTAATTCCTGGTTAGTTCAGCTCTTTCCGACGATCTTTCTGCCTCGAAATCCCACCTTCGTCGCCAATGTTAGATTCGGGCAATAAAGAGGCAGGAGACCAGTGAGTGACAACAGCTCTTTAGTTTATAGTGAACCCAGCAACGGCCGTCTGGAAAAAACCCTCTTTATATACAGTTTTGGCTGAGGCTTCAACCAATCAACAACGTGCTTGTTCCCGCCCAAGTTTCCCTCCAAAACTTTTAAAGATACATTACAGTTAGCCTGCTGTGCATTTGTGTGAGAGAGAGACTGTTGGCCAAGGTCGCTGGTGCTCTTAATAAAGGGAACATTTAGTTAAAAACAGCTTGCTGGTCATGTTTGGGAGCCAGCTCACAAGACATTGCTTCTTGTATTGGAAAGAAAGAATCCAGTTATTTTTGTCAACTGCCTGTTAGCCCTTGGGGGTTCCTAGCAGTGGAGGGATTCAAATAATGTAACAACCGATTTTCTGTCCTAATGACCACCTGGGTAGGTGTGGCCATAGTGGGCATGGCCAGGAGGTGAGGCAGCACTCGGCCTCCTGCACCCCCCCCCCGGGAGTGAAAACGGGCCATGGGGGGGACGTGCTGCTCCCCACATACCCTGTTTGGGCCTAGGAAGCCTCCTTCCACTTACCAGGGAGCCAAACTGGGGACTCCTAGAAGGTGTGGAGCAGGAAGCAATTTAACTACCGGTTCTCCCGAACCGGTCTAAACCGGCTGAATCCTCCTACTGGTTTCTAGATTAGGCTACTGTTTACTGTTTCAGTGTTATCTTTTCCTTCCAAATTTAGCTCTTGCAAGCCCCTGAGCCATTCATTTAAGGATGGCATTTATTCCCCTTTTCAATTCTAAGTCTAATTCCACCCATTGAGAGTCTGTAAACAGGCTGAAGCAGCTTCGTTCCCGTAGCTTTGTCTTTGTTCAGACAAAGAAATTCAAGATTATAAGCGCCGAAGAGTGTATTGTGTGATAAGGGGACCGCCAGGATCTGACTGGCAAGTTCGAGTAGTTTGCAGATGTATCCCCTAAAGCGATGTATTCACTATCCAAGCCAACCCTTGAGATCTGTTGTTTTCTTATTAAAAAGAGAGGGAAGAAAAGGACTTTCTCTTAGTTTTGTTACAAGCATCTTATGCATTTAGTTCCCCTTTGCCCAGTTGCTTGGAAGCAGATGTTTCTTTTCATATTGTGGTTGAGCTGCAGAATAATTTAGCAAGCTGAGATTTAAAAGGAGGAGGGGGGATTTCCCCCCCCCCCCTTCGGCTAAGGTGGGTGGCTGGGGAGTGGAGGAAAGACAAACAACCAATTCTCCCAAGAAATATGGGAAATATTTACAATCGGGAAACGCGCAGCATGAAAACCGAGGGCACACATCTGCTTTGGAATAATCACAAATTTTCCATACCCTGTTCAAAGAGCCCCTTAAAATAATTAGCATACTAATAGCCACACTGGGTAATTTTTTTTAAAAAATTCTGGGCTAAGTAATTGGCAGGAGAAGGAACTGAAGCGTTCTGTGACAGCAGGAGGAATTTGTTGGTTTGGCATTTCCAGAAGAGATCTTTGCCACCTTGGGTGGCGGAAAAAAAAAATCAGGAGTCTGGTGGCACCCGGTGGTGGGATTCCAATGATTTAACAACCGGTTCTCTGCCCTAATGACTGGCTGGGTGGGCGTGGCCATAGTGGGTGTGGCCAGGGGGTATGATAGGCAGCACTCGGCCTCCTGCACCCCCCTGCAAGCAAAAACGGGCCGTGGAGGAAGAAGTGCCCCCCCAGGCCCTGTTTTGGGCTTAGTATGCCTCCCTGCAGCCTCTTGGGAGCAAAAACGGACCACAGGGGAAGATGTGCCTCCCCAGGCCCCGTTTTGGGCCTAGTAGGCCTCCCTGCAGCCTCCTGGTAGCAAAAATGGGCCGTGGGGGAAGACTTGCCCCCCACACCCCATTTTGGGCCTAGTAGGCTTCCCTGCAGCCTTCTGGGATCAAAACTGGGCCACGGGGGGTGCACGCTGCACCCCTTGTGTCATGTTTTGGGCCTAGTAGGCCTCCCTGCACTTACCTGGATGCCAAAATGGGGCGTGTGGGGACTTCTCGAAGGGGCGGGGTGGGGCCAGCCAGCAATTTAACTACTGGCCCGAACCGGCTGAATCCCACTACTGGTGGCACCCTTTTTATAAGCTTTTGTGACCCCCTGATTAGTAAAGGTCATGTTTCTATAGGTTTGTTTTAGGAAAGATGACCAGCAGCTAAGATTACATATTGGGATGCTCATTTGGCTTTCATGTAGGTTTTATTTGGGGCAGGATGGGATATTGTCATTCCTAGTTTGGTTGGTGATAGTCAGCTGTCAAAGGCTGTATTTCAGGGGGTGTCAACCTTTTTATACCTACCGCCCACTTTTGTATCTCTGTTAGTAGTAAAATTTTGTAACCGCCCACCAGTTCCACAGTAATGCGCTGTGTATCGTCATCTACACATGCCTCTCGTGCATCGTGGATTGGGTTGGGGGACGGAGGGTGCCGTCTACCAGCTCTGCTTGTCTGTTACAGCTGGGTGGTGTGGGGGGAGATGCGCGAGCTATTCTGGGATGAGGCTCTTTTGTTTGCGGTCGTACTATAGCGCCATTTAGTTTCACTTACATAACCTGAACTAAACTTATGCGCGGGCGATACAAATAGTATATTTTCAGAAATTTAAATTGTCATGGGGAATTTTATGAAAACCTAATGAAAATGTTTTTAAATAATGCTATGATTTTTTTTTAAAAAAAATCAATTAAATTTTAAATTAAATTTTAAATTCCTTAAAAAAGGGGAAAGTGCTTCAGTATTGGACAAAACCCCTACCGCCCGCCATGAAAGCTGGAACACCTACTAGTGGGCGGTAGGGACCAGGTTGACTACCATTGTTGTATTTGGATGAAGGGGCCATACTTTAAAAGTGGAATTGATGGAGGGGGCACGGAGGATGATTTAAGGCCAGCGATGCTGCTTTGCTGAGGCCCTGCGCAGCTCAGGCAATTGGTTCTTCTGGGCCCAGGGATAATGAGCTGAGCAGTAATCCCAAAAGTGCCTTTTTTTTTTTGCTTGAAGATGTTTCGTTTCTCATCCAAGAAGCTTCTTCAGCTCTGAGGAAATGAAGCAGCTTCTTCGATGAGAAGTGGAACGTCTTCAAGGAAAAAAAAAATCAAGACGGTCCAGTGGCCTCTTGAAAAAGCACCTTTTTAAAAGGTTAGCTAATGAAAGAACGTATTTTAATGAAAGCGTGTGTATCCATAGTAGAAATATAAGGATTGAAGGATTGGGAAGAATAGAAATATGAATAAGGTAAAGGTTCCCTTCGCATCTATGTGCTATTTGTTCCTGACTCTAGGGGGCGGTGCTCATCTCCATTTCAAAGCCGAAGAGCCAGAGTTGTCCGAAGACGTCTCTATGGTCATATGGCCAGCATGACTAAACACCAAAGGCGCATGGAACGCTGTTACCTTCCCACCAAAGGTGGTCCCTATTTTTCTACTTGCATTTTTTACCTGCTTTCGAACTGCTAGGTTGGCAGAAGCTGGGACAAGTAACGGGAGCTCACCCCGTTACGTGGCACTATTCGAACCGCTGAACTGCCGACCTTTCGATCGACAAGCTTAGCCACTGAGCCACCACATCCCCAGGAATATGAATAGATGTACTGTATATTAAATGTTGGAATGATTGTGACTGGTACCAGAAGTTGTATACTGAGATATTGAATAATGAAAGAAGAAGAAAAAAAATCACGTCTTTGAATATTAGAGGGACATGGGGGGGGGGGGGAAAGGTGAAAATAGAGATAGAAATAAAAGGGGAATAACAGTAAAAATAGATATTAAAATGTTGCAAGGTATGGAAGAGGTAGGAGAAAGCTTAGAACTGAAGGGCGACAGTAAAAGCTTTGTGTTAAAAAAGGTGAAAAAATGAAAATGGAATGTATTATCAGGAATAATAATGTTATGTTTATTTGTATATGATACCCATCCATGCAATGAGATGTATAAAATAAAAAAAAATTTTTTTTAAAAAAAGAAAAAAACAGAAAAAGTATCTTTGGGACAATTGTGACCTGGATGACTGAGAATCTCCAGAGACGTTAAGCTCACCAGTAAATAAAGAGATTTCAACCTTTATTCTTAACTCAAACAAACAGATTTAAAAGCATAACATAAAAAGCATACATACCAAACAAGATAATACCCAAATCCCTCACAAGCTGCCAGGAAGTCCTTAATAATGACAGCAGAGACAAATGCCAAGGATGCCACCTCTGGTTCAGTGGTGGGTTGCTACCGGTTCTCCCCAGTTCGCAAGAACCGGTAGTAAACATTTCGAGTAGTTCGGAGAACCGGTAGTAAAAATTCTGCCTAGCCCCGTCCACAATTTATTGCTGCCTCCCGACTCCCAGCTGATCGGCTGGAAGGAAAAAACTCAGGGCTCACTTGATGAAGAAGAGAAAAAAACAAAACGCAAGACACCGTCGCTTTAAATTGAGAAGCCAAGAAGCCTCCCAACTGATCAGATACAATGAAAAAATCAGGACTCGCTTCTCAGCCAGATCGCTTGGCAAAGAAGAAGGGTGGGTGGGTGGAAAACTGCTGTCGCTTTAAATTGACAGAGCTGGAAGCTCGTTTCTGGGTCAGCTGAAAAACAAATTGGATAAGTGGAGGAATTCTTATATGGTTCAAAGTTTTTGAAGTTTTGGGGTTTGTGCAACATGGGGCTTTGTGTTTCTAAAAAGGTTTGGGCGATTTCCATTGTGAAGTATCCTGTCTTGAATGAGTTTTCTGCCTGCTTGTAAATGGAGCCGAACTTCCGGCTTCCACTTTATATTATCTGTAAGCACCGGTAGCTGTTTTCTGCTTACAAAGTTTCCTTTATGCAGCTGGCAGGAATTTGGAATTCCAGGCAGGTTCCTTGTTAACAGCTTAATTATTTCTTAATTATCTAGTAATATTTTATTTGGGAAATGAAGAAGGGGGAGCTTGATTCCTTCCCAGAACAGATTAGCGGGGTGGGGAGGGAATGGGGATTTTGAAATAACCTTCCCCTGGAGTAGGGAGAGAATGGAGATTTTGCAGTATCCTTCCCCTCCCACGCCCACCAAGCCACGCCCACCAAGCTACACCACACCACGCCCACAGAACCGGTAGTAAAAAAAATTGGACTTCATCACTGCACAACACCCAACGCTAGGTTTTGTGCAGAAGCTCCCGACAAGTAACAACAATTTCAAAGTTTTTTTTTTAAACCAAAACCTGGCACGCTGACTTCATGGCCCTACTTTGGTCAAGAGAGGGCAAGAACTGATTTTGTCTGTGTGGCACATGTCTTTGGGATAGGAGGAATCGAAAATCTGAAATTTTCACAGGTTTGAAGGTATGTGAAGAAGCTCACCCTGCTTCATTCAGCAAGCAAGAGTGAAAAACAACCAAGTTAGCTCATAAAGATGTCTAAACGTCTAGAATAGAATAGAATTTTTTATTGGCCAAGTGTGATTGGACACACAAGGAATTTGTCTTGGTGCATAGGCTCTCAGTGTACATAAAAAAAGAGATACGTTCATCAAGAATCATAAGGTACAACACTTAATGATAGTCATAGGGTACAAATAAGCAATCAAGAAACAATATCAATATAATTCGTAAGGATACAAGCAACAAAGTTACAGTCATACAGTCATAAATGGAAGGAGATGGGTGATGAGAACGACGAGAAGATTAATAGTAGTGCAGATTCAGTAAATAGTTTGACAGTGTTGAGGGAATTATTTGTTTAGCAGAGTGATGGCCTTTGGGAAAAAACTGTTCTTGTGTCTAGTTGTTCTGGTGTGCAGTGCTCTATAGCATCATTTTTTGCCTTCTCCTATAGAGAATTTTTTTAAAAAATCCTAAAAAAACTTTTTAGGTTCTAAGTGTAGAAGGTGGGATTAAATCGAGTTTGTATTTAATGGAGGAAGGAGTACAGAAAACGAGGGAGCGAGGGAGAGAGGAAGGAAGGAATACAAGGAGGGAGAGAGGGAGGGGGGAAGGAATACAGTCAGGGAGGGAGAGAAGGCAGAAAACAGAAATCCAAGACTTTTTATTTGGAGTTTATCATTAAACTGCACCCCTCTTATCTTAAAGACCATCTGCTGCCTTCTGATGAATTTTAAGGGTTTTTAGATTTTATATGTTTTTAAATTTTCGGCCGATTATATAATAAGTTTTTTAATTTTGTTTTAATTTTGTTTTAATTGTATATTGCTTGTGTTCTTATTTTGGCTGTAAACCGCCCTGAGTCCTTCGGGAGAAGGGCGATATAAAAATCTAATAAAAAATAATAATAATAAATAATAATAATGCAGCCTAGGACAGGAACATATTTCACAGTGTCGGCTTTTGAGTTCCAGCTGCCTGGTAGAAGAGGGAGGGAAGAACGGAGGGAAACATTTTATTTATTTATTTATTTTGTCACAACAGTATATATAAGCATAAGCATGAAAGTAACTATATAATATATAAGCATATATATATAAGCATAAGCATGCAATAACGATATTAATTGGATATAATGAAAGAAAACAATAGGACAGGAATGGTAGGCACGTTTGTGCTCTTATGCATGCCCCTTACGGACCTCTTAGGAATGGGGTGAGGTCAATAGTAGACAGTTTTTGGTTAAAGCTTTGGGGATTTTGAGAAGAGACCACAGAGTCAGGTAGTGTGTTCCAAGCATTAACAACTCTGTTACAGAAGTCATATTTTCTGCAATCAAGATTGAAGCGGTTAATCGTTAAGTTTAAATCTATTGTTTGCTCTTGTATTGTTGTGATTGAAGCTGAAGTAGTCTTTAACAGGAAGGACATTGCAATAGATGATTCTATGAGTTAAACACATAGGCGAAGGCGGCAGAGTTCTAAGTTTTCTAAATCCAAGATTTCAAGTCTGATGGCATAAGGTATTTTGTTGTATTCAGAGGAGTGGAGAACTCTTCTTGTAAAATATTTCTGGACATGTTCAATTGTATTGATGTCAGAAATGTGGTATGGGTTCCAGACAGGCGAGCTGTATTCAAGAATTGGTCTAGCAAATGTTTTATAAGCTTTGGTTAGCAATGTAGTGTTTCTGGAGAAGAAGCTATGTAAGATTAGGTTTACAACTCTTAAAGCCTTTTTTGTGATGTAGTTGCAGTGGGCTTTGGCACTTAGATCATTGGATATGAAAACTCCAAGGTCTTTGACAGGGTGGGGGTCATCTGTAAGGTAATGTCCATCGAGTTTGTATTTAGTGGAGGAAGGAGTACAGAAAACGAGGGAGGGAGGGAGAGAGGAAGGAAGGAATACAAGGAGGGAGAGAGGGAGGGGGGAAGGAATACAGTCAGGGAGGGAGAGAAGGCAGAAAACAGGAAATGATGGAGGGAAAGAGGAAGGAAGGAATACAGAGATGGATGGAGGGAAACAGGGAACGATGGAGGGAGAGAGTTGTGTTGGGTTTTTTTTATTTTTTGTCTTTCCTGTTAAACACTATTTAGAAAGGGTTTGAAAATATTGTCAGGAATCTTGAAAAAAAAACCTAGCAGAGATTGAACAGTGCGGCAATAGATAGACAAAGAGTTTGACTTAGAGCAAAAGTTGTTTGAACGTTACACACTTCTCCAAAGCGCTCAATACCTTGAAGGGATGACTGCTTACCCAAGAAACCCTTGTTGCTACAATCATCATCAAAAAGCTTTGCAAAATGTTGAATGGGAAATGAATGTTCCATTAAAACTGCCAGTCAGACTGTAAACAGACTGAAGAACTGAAGGACGTAAACAAACGCTCAATGAATTCAGGCCTCAAACAAACAGAAAGCGAAGAGTTTTTCAATGTTAATTTTCAACCTGCGATTTCCATCTCTATTTTATAATTCATGTCTTCCTGCTAGGAACATACAGAGAAAGCTTTTGACTTGACAGATAGCGTAACGTTGCCTGAAATATTACATTGCAGCAAATAACGAAAAGATTAAATAAGCCTTCCAAATTCACTTTAGATGACATTTACAGTAGATGGTTTTGCATGCAGTGTAAGACCAGAAATAAATATATATATTTTTTGGGGGGGGAATTCATAATCTAAATGCTCATTTGCTTTGAAAAATAGCAAGTCAGAACTCCTGTATATATTTTGTTGGCCTCTTAGAAGTTTGTCTCAGAATGTTGGTAGTACACATTATACAAAATGTTACATAATGCCGTATTATCTTATATGTAACCCTTCCTTCCTTCCTTCCTTCCTTCCTTCCTTCCTTCCTTCCTTCCTTCCTTCCTTCCTTCCTTCCTTCCTTCCATCCATCCATCCATCCATCCATCTATCCAGAGATGGGTTTCAGCAGGTTCTGACCAGTTCTGGAGAACCAGTAGTGGAAATTTTGAGTAGTTCGTAGAACCGGTAAATACCACCTCTGACTGGCCCCGCCCCCATCTATTCTCTGCCTCCCGAGTCCCAGCTGATTGGGAGGAAATGGGGATTTTGCAGTATCTTTCCCCTGGAATGGGGCAGGAATGGAGGTTTTCAAGTAACCTTCCCCTCCAGTGGGGAGGAAATGGAGATTTTGCAGTATCTTTCACCTGGAGTGGAGAGAGAATGGAGATTTTGCAGTAACTTTCCCCTGGAGTGGGGAGGAAATGGGGATTTTGCATTATCCTTCACCTGGAGTGGGGAGGAAATGGGGATTTTGCAGGAATCTACCCCTGGAGTGGGGAGGGAATGGAGGTTTTGCAGTAACCTTCCCCTGGAGTGGGGAGGAAATGCAGATTTTGCAGTATCCTTCCCCTGGAGTGGGGAGGGAATGGAGATCTTACAGTGTCCTTCCCCTGGAGTGGGGAGGAAATGGGGATTTTGCAGGAATCTACCCCTGGAGTGGGGAGGGAATGGAGGTTTTGCAGTAACCTTCCCTTGGAGTAGGGAGGAAATGGGGATTTTGCATTATCCTTCACCTGGAGTGGAGAAAGAATGGAGATTTTGCAGTAACCTTCCCCTGGAGTGGGGAGGAAATGGGGATTATCCTTCACCTGGAGTGGAGAAAGAATGGAGATTTTGCAGTAACCTTCCCCTGGAGTGGGGAGGGAATGGAGATCTTACAGTGTCCTTCCCCTGGAGTGGGGAGGAAATGGGGATTTTGCAGGAATCTACCCCTGGAGTGGGGAGGGAATGGAGGTTTTGCAGTAACCTTCCCCTGGAGTGGGGAGGAAATGGGGATTTTGCATTATCCTTCACCTGGAGTGGAGAGGGAATGGAGATTTTGCAGTAACCTTCCCCTGGAGTGGGGAGGAAATGGGGATTTTGCATTATCCTTCACCTGGAGTGGAGAAGGAATGGAGATCTTACAGTGTCCCTCCCCTGGAGTGGGGAGAAAATGCGGATTTTGCAGTATCCTTCCCCTGGAGTGGGGAGGGAATGGAGATCTTACAGTGTCCTTCCCCTGGAGTGGGGAGGAAATGGGGATTTTGCAGGAATCTACCCCTGGAGTGGGGAGGGACACTGGAGTGGGGAGGTTTTGCAGTATCCTTCCCCTGCCACACCCACCAAGCCACGCCCGCAGAACCGGTAGTAAAAATTTTTTGAATCCCACCATTGCATCCATCCATCCACCTATCCATCCATCTCAGAAAACAAGACCTTGCTTTAATACTATACATTGGTACCTAGGTACTTGGCTGCTCATCAAATTTGGCACTTAGTGCTTTTTGACGCGAAAATTTTGTTCTGGTACACATCATTTGTTTTGTACTTGACCCATAAGCTAGAACCTGTCGGTGACAGGTGCCTTGTGAATAATTTTCCCATTATTCTTTATGGGAAAAAAAATTGTTTGGTACTTGTTTTTGGTACTTGCCCATCCTCCCAGAACCAATTAATGATGAGGACTGAGATAGCACTGCACTGTTTTGCTGGATCAAAAGACAACGTTTTCGACAAATACTTGCCAGAATGGTTTTCTTTTAACAAGAGTGCACAGAAATTAGTCTAAATCCAATGACAAACATTGCCCTTCCACTTTCTATAAAGGATAGAACAGAACAGAGTAGAATAGCAGAACAACAGGAAACAATGGAATGGAAGAGGGATCTTGGAGTCCTAGTGGACAACCATTTAGATATGAGCCAGCAGTGTGCAGCAGCTGCCAAAAAAGCTAACACAGTTCTGGGCTGCATAAACAGAGGGATAGAATCAAGATCACGTGGTGTTAATACCACTTTATAATGCCTTGGTAAGGCCACACTTGGAATGCTGCATCCAGTTTTGGTCGCCACGATGTAAAAAAGATGTTGAGACTCTAGAAAGAGTGAAGAGCAACCAAGAGGATTAGGGGACTGGAGGCTAAAACATATGAAGGACGGTTGCAGGAACTCGGTATGTCTAGTTTAATAAAAAGAAGGACTAGGGGAGACATGATAGCAGTGTTCCAATATCTCAGGGGCTGCCACAAAGAAGAGGGAGTCGGGCTGTTCTCCAAAGCACCTGAGGGTAGAACAAGAAGCAATGGGTGGAAACTGATCAAGGAGAGAAGCAACTTAGAACTAAGGAGAAATTTCCTGACAGTTAGAACAATTAATAAGTGGAACGACTTGCCTGCAGAAATTGTGAATGCTCCAACACTGGAAATTTTTAAGAAAATGTTGGATAACCATCTGTCTGAGATGGTGTAGGGTTTCCTGCCTGGGCAGGGGGTTGGACTAGAAGGCCTCCAAGGTCCCTTCCAACTCTGTTGTTATTGTTATTGTTATTATTGGAATAGAGTGGAGTGGAGTGGAGTGGAGTCAGAGGTGAAATGTAAATTTTTTTACTACCAGTTCTGTGGGCATGGCTTGGTGGTGGTGGGTAATGTGACTGGGTGGGTGTGGCCAACTTTTTATTTTATTTTTAAAAGCATTTTTTCTACAACCTCTTTGGCCGAAGAACTTGTAGAAAAAATACGATCCCAAGTGAATTGCCTGATCGCCAGAACCCTTTAAAAGTTTTTTTTAAAAGCCTCTTCAGCCGAAGAGCTTGTAGAAAAAATGCTTTGAAAGGGTTCTGACGATCCCAGCTCAGCCGCGCGATCATCAGAGGCTTTTTTTTTTAACTTTTAAAAGCATTTTTTTGGCAGAAGAAAAAACGCTTTAAAAGTAAAAAAAACAACAACCTCTGATGATCACGTCGCCATGATGTAAAAAAGATGTCAAGACCCTAGAAAGAGTGCAGAGAAGAACAACTAAGATGATGAGGGGACTGGAGGCTAAAACATATGAAGAACGGTTGCAGGAACTGGGCATGGCTAGTCTAGTGAAGAGAAGGACCAGGGGAGACATGCTAGAACTCTTCCAACATTTGAGATGCTATCACTGAAAAGAGGGGGTCAAACTATTTTCCAAAGCACCCAAAGCCTGGACAAGGAATAATGGGTGGAAACTGATCAAGGAGAGATTGTTGTTAAGCGAACACCACAGTCATTTAAGCTAATCAATGGTTCGCTATGGGCATGGCTTTTCAGAAAATCAGATGAAGCTGTCTGTTTTTAACAATGGAAAACCGCAAGACCCTCCAAACAGCTGTAATTAGTTACAGGTTACAGGAACTGGGTGGTTGCAGGAACTGGACATGGCTGGTCTAGTGAAGAGAAGGACCAGGGGAGACATGATAGCAGAGTTCCAATATTTGAGGGGCTGACCACAGAGAGGAAGGGGTCAACCTATTTTCCAAAGCACCCGAAGGCCGGACAAGGAATAATGGATGGAAACTGATCAAGGAGAGATTCAACCTAAAATAAGAAGGAATTTTTTGACAGTGAGAGCAATCAACCCATGGAACAGCTGGGCTTCAAAAGTTGCTGGTGCTTCATCACTGGAAGCTTTCAGGAAGAGACTTGGCTGCATCTGTCAGAAATGGTGTAGGGTCTCCTGCTTGGGTGGGAGGGTTGGAGTAGATAACCTACAAGGCCCCTTCCAACTCTGTTGTTCTGTTTTGTTCTGTTCTGTTCTGTTCTCTGTCTGTTTCTCTCTCTCTCTGTGTCTCTCATTTGGATGTTGCATCTGAAAATGTCCAGTTTGTAACTCCCTTCAGGTCTGTTAATGTCTTTCAGAATCTACAATAAGATGGATCAGAAGATTCTTTCCCATCAGTAGTCAAGTTGCAATGCAAATAGGGCTCCAGGTGAGGTCTTCTTGGCTTTTCTAGCTGTCTCCTCTAGTTTTGGAAATCTTCCTCGTTGTTGTGACCCAGGCCCAAGTAGGTAGTAATAAACTTAGTCCGTGGAAAAACAAACAAACTTTATTCGAACAGCTGGGAATTACTTCATTTCCAGCGTCGTTCAACTCAAAGTAAAACAAAGGCCTCCCAAAACAAATTCCTCAGTTATCTTGCAAACCTTGGTCCAATTAGGCAAACTGCCAAAGGCCCTTCTTGGCAAACGTCCAGAAGCCACAAAAACAAAGACGTAGACGAAGCAGAAGATGCAGCTACAACATTGTTTTCCGGCAAAGCCCAAATGCCGTTGCTGGTCTTTTAAGCCTTATGGGAGGGGCCAATCATCTCTTGGCCCTACTCCTGAGTTGTCCTCTCTGCTTGAGCTGCTCTTGCCTTCTGGCAGCTCTTCTCATGCGTGCATTAGGAACAGACTCCTCCTGTTCTACTGCCTCACTACTATCAGTCTCTGGAGGCTTGGAATCCGTATCTCACTTCCCGATGGCCCTGGCCTCACCTCAGCCTCATCGTTGTCTGACTCCATTGCCAGCTCCATAGACTGCTGACGGACCACAACACTCATGGAGTTCCAGGTTCCACCCAACCCGTTGGGCTGCCAAGAACTTGTTACTCGGTACTGCTTTCTGCCTGACTGCTTGCTCTTCTGACATCCCTGCCTGGATTTCCCTGCACTGAGGCAGTGAGGGACGTAGAACAGATTTTCTTATTTTATTTACTCATCAGGGAACATCTCTGCAAACCTTTAGAAGCAACGAGGTGTAACCAAGCAATCTCTTCAGAGCTGCCTTCAGCTTGCTGCTGTCCGTTTGCTACACATGTTTGCAGCCAGACTAAAATCTTCATCACGCTGCCTAAAAGACCGTTGCACAGCAGTAGTAGGGAACTAGCTGAAAGAATTGAATCAAAAGGGAAAACAGAGAGAGAGAGTGGGGGGACTGTTTTATCTTAGTCTGTTGTTTCGTTGGGAAGATAGAACAAGTGTACTGGCATACCAGCATCCTGATGTGATTAGAAGAGTTAGTGAATCAGAGGAAAGGGAGTGCTTCATCACTGGAGGTTTTTAAGAAGAGACTGGACAATTACTTGTCTGAAATGGTATAGATGTCCCCTGCTTCAGCAGGGGGCTGGACAACAGTTCCCTCATATCCTGGACATAAACTGTTTCAACTCCTACCCTCAAAACGACGCTATAGAGCACTGCACACCAGAACAACTAGACACAAGAACAGTTTTTTCCTGAAGGCCATCACTCTGCTAAACAAATAATTCCATCAACACTGTTAGAAAATCAAGGAGTATATGAAATCCCATGCACCGCCTGCCCCACCACATACATTGGACAAACCAACAGAAGAATAAGTGCACGCATTGAAGAACACAAGAACTCATTCTTGTTTAGAAAATTTGGGGTTTAGAAAAGACAATTTTGTCTTTGGGGTTAGATCCACCCAGAAAGCAGACCCAAACCCACACTGATCATGAAGCACGACCAAGGACCAGAAGCCAGACCGCAGCTGCAACATTAGCCATTTCAAACCCCTCCAATCCATTCATGCAGCAGACTGACACCCACTATGAAGATGTAGCACGACCACAAAGCCAAACAACAGCTATGCAGCTCACCAGCTCAAATCCCCCTGCAGCACAGACTAGACTGAGCACAACCAAGCCCCCACCAACACAGGACACACCCCCATCCAATCAGAGCACAGAAAAACCCCCATCCAATCAGAGCACAGCCAAGCTCCCACCCAATCAGTTCAAACCCCCACAAGCAGTTAAAAGGAAGAAACAGCTGCGATCACACATTGCTCCCAGAAGCACGAAGCTGAAGCCTGAAGATGACGAATGAGACTTCGTCGAAACGTCGCCAAGACATTTCCAATTTTACACGGGAGAAAACCCGAACAACCAAAGACCTATATATATATATATATAGATATATATGCTTATAACTCCTAATATTTACTCAAATATGTGTTTATATACTATATAATCTTTTTGTATGATACCTACATATATTGTTGTGACGAAATAAATAAATAAAATAAATAAATAAATAAATAAATAAATAATTCCCTCAACACTGTCAAACTAGTTACTAAGTCTGCACTACTATTAATCTTCTCATCGTTCCCATCATCAATCTCTTTCCACTTATGACTGTATGACTGTAACTTTGTTGCTGGTAATCCTTATGATTTATATTGATATTGATTGTTCCTGATTGCTTATTTGTACCCTATGATTATCATTAAGTGTTGTGTCATTAAGTGTTAAATTGTACCCTATGACCATCATTTGTGTTGTAAATGTTGTACGTTGATGAAGGTATCTTTTCTTTTATGTGCACTGAGAGCATATGCACCAAGACAAATTCCTTGTGTGTCCAGTCACACTTGGCCAATAAAATTCTATTCTATTCTATTCTATTCTATTCTATTCTATTCTATTCTATTCTATTCTATTCTATTCTATTCTATTCTATTCTATTCTATTCTACTCAACTCTACCCTACCCTACCCTACCCTACCCTACCCTACCCTACCCTACCCTATCCTATCCTATCCTATTCTATTCTATCCTATTCTATTCTAAGGCAGGGCTATCAAATTCACGGGCCATGGGCTGGATGCATCATGCGCTGGCCACGCCTGGTTTAGCAAAGGAGAAATAAATCACAATATTTCACGTGATGATGCCGTGACGATGCATGTTTGACACCCTTCTTGGTGTGAGGTTTTGATCATGCATTTGTGCTGCCCTCTTGCCTTTTTTAAAAAAACCTGCCCCATGGATACCCCTAATATAATTAACATTGAAGCCACAGGGGAAAAAAAATCTATGGGGTGCTTATAATGATGCTTATTCTGCTATTCATAGAAACAGTGTTTTTTTTATTTTTTACAAATATATCAAATCAATGCATGAACAGTGTGGCACCTGGATGTCATACATTCTAATACAAGTAAAACTAATAAAGTTAATCATAATTATTACATTCAATCAATTTATGTTTTTTTATAATAATATACATTTATATTAAGTTGCTGTCTCTCATTATTCAATTGTTCCATGTTTTCTCTTATTACTTTTTTTTATTATAAAAAATGTATACACTAATATTCCCCCTTCTCTTATTTCAATCACTTATTCTAGCTTTTAATCATGTCACCCTTTATTAAAAAAACTTTTTCTTTCTATCCTATCTAATTTCTAATCATGTCACCTACCTAAAAAAGAAAAGAAAAGAGAGATAGAGGAGAGGAAAAGCAAATCAGAACAACAACAAAGAAGAAGCCATCTATCCATCATCTCTTGCCCGCTTCAATACTAATAACAACAACAACAACAACAACAGAGTTGGAAGGGACCTTGGAGGCCTTCTAGTCCAACCCCTGCCCAGGCAGGAAACCCTATACCATCTCAGACAGATGGTTATCCAACATCTTCTTAAAAATTTCCAGTGTTGGAGCATTTACAACTTCTGCAGGCAAGTTGTTCCACTTATTGATTGTTCTAACTGTCAGGAAATTTCTGCTTAGTTCTAAGTTGCTTCTTTTCTTGATCAATTTCCACCCATTGCTTCTTGTTCTACCTTCAGGTGCTTTGGAGAATACCTGACTCCCTCTTCTTTGTGGCAACCCCTGAGATATTGTAACACTGCTATCATGTCTCCCCTAATCCTTCTTTTCATTAAACTAGAAATGCCCAGTTCCTGCAATCATTCTTCATATGTTTTAGCCTCCAGTCCCCTCAGAAAGAGAGAGAAATGGAAAAGTAAATCAGAACAACAACAAAAAAGAAGAAGAATCTATCCATCGTCTCTTGACCGCTTCAGTTATAGAATCATAGAATCAGTGTTGAAGGGTTTTGTTGTTGGGGGTCGAATGACGGTTTGCCAGGGGTCGCCTAAGACCATCGGAAATATGGGAAGTATACTTGCGAGTCGAAGAATCGCGCTTCAGTAGTTGACTCCACAAACCAGCTGCAGGCTCTTCAAATCGCTAGCCGGATTCGGCTTCAGGCGCGATGAATTAAAAAAGAGAGAAATCTTTGCTCTGATGTCTCCCTCTCAAGCCAGCTGCAATCACTCCCAATCGCTAGCCTAATCTGGCTTCAGGCGTGAAAAACTTAATAGGGGAGGAGTCTCCGCTTTAATGCCTCCGTCCTCAAGGCAATCGCAAGCAGTTCAGATCGCTAGCCAATACGGCTTCAGGCGCGATAAATTCAAAATTGAAAATAATTTTATGGTTGGGGTCGCCACATCATGGGGAATTGTATTAAAGGGGTTGCCACATTGTGGGGAATTGTATTAAAGGGCACTATAAAGGTTGAGAACCACTGAACTAGGATGAATAGGGGACTGAAGGCTAAAACACATGAAGAACAGTTGCAGGAATTGCAGGAATTGGGTATGTCTAGTCTAATGAAGAGAAGGACTAAGGGTGACATGATAGAGAGTCTTTCAATATTTGTGGGGTTGCCACAAAGAAGAGGGGGTCAACCTATTCTCCAAAGCATCTGAGGGAAGGATTGAATCTAATCAAGGTGAGAAGCAACCTGGAATTAAGGAGAAACTTCCTAACAGTGAGGACAACTAACCAGTGGAATGGCTTGCCTTCAGAAGCTGTGGGTGCTTCACCACTGGAGGTTTTTAAGGAAAGACTGGACAACCACTTGTCTGAAAAGATTTGGGCTTTCCTGCTTGAGCAGGGGGCATGGACTAGAAGACCTCCAAGGTCCCTTCCAGCTCTATTCTGATTGAAGAAGCTTCTTCAGCTTTTCAGAACTGAAACAGCTTCTTGGACAAAAACAAAATGTTTTCACAGGAAAAAAAACAAGCAAACAAGAAAAGCTTTTGGGACAACCATGACCTGGATGATTGAGAATCTCCATAGACATTGTCCTATATTAAGCTAACCTAGTCTTTTGTGAGAACCCAATTAAGAGACGACGAAGTAATTACTCCCTCATTGCTTCTAATAGAAGCAGCCCCATGTTGTTTTGCACGGGTTTCCCCCCCTTAGAGATCACACATTAAATAGTCATGGATTATCACCTCCAATTAACTCCATTGTTTCTTTACTCTGGAGGAAGCCAATGTTGTCCTGATTTACAAAGGTTTTAGGCACGGACCTTTGATTTTTGTCAACTTCCTTTCGCAAATATGTATCAAAGAAAGGCAAACGTTTTGAAAATATCCATGGCATAATAAGAATGGCAAAGCTGATAATTATCCACCAGGTTTGAACCTTTTGCTAATTGCAAACACGAAAGCAAAACCATCGCACAACAAAATTGCCAAAGGAAACAAGCTATTCTTTGTGGATGCGTGGAATATACTTCTGGCACCAAGATAGTATAAATCCAATTTTTTTTTAAAAAAAAAATGTATATGAATCCTTTTTGAATACAGTATCAACAGTATCAACAGTATATGAATACAGTATCAACAGTAGAAACCTTCAAATTTCTGGGTTCTATCATATCGCAAGATCTCAAATGGACAGCTAACATCAAAAACATCATTAAAAAAGGACAACAAAGAATGTTCTTTCTGCGCCAACTCAGGAAGCTCAAACTGCCCAAGGAGCTGCTGATTCAGTTCTACAGAGGAATTATTGAGTCTGTCATTTGCACCTTTATAACTGTCTGGTTTGGTTCTGCAACCCAACAAGAAAGACACAGACTTCAGAGGATAATTAGAACTGCAGAAAAAATAATTGCTACCAACCTGCCTTCCATTGAGGACTTGTATACTGCACGAATCAAGAAGAGGGCCGTGAAAATATTTGCAGATCCCTCGCATCCTGGACATAAACTGTTTCAACTCCTACCCTCAAAACGACGCTATAGAGCACTGCACACCAGAACAACTAGACACAAGAACAGTTTTTTCCCGAAGGCCATCACTCTGCTAAACAAATAATTCCCTCAACACTGTCAGACTATTTACTGAATCTGCACTACTATTAATCGTTTCATAGTTCCCATCACCAATCTCTTTCCACTTATGACTGTATGACTATAACTTGTTGCTGGCAATCCTTATGATTTATATTGATATACTGACCATCAATTGTGTTGTAAATGTTGTACCTTGATGAACGTATCTTTTCTTTTATGTACACTGAGAGCATATGCACCAAGACAAATTCCTTGTGTGTCCAATCACACTTGGCCAATAAAAAATTCTATTCTATTCTAATTCTATTCTTTTTCTCTCTGTTCGAGAAGCAACTGGTTCCTTGTCACAACCAATTGTGAATCTACAAATTATACTTTATAGACCAGTGATGGCTAACCGTTTTGCCGTCGCGTGCCCAAAGCGGGGGGATCATGGGGGGGCCATGTGCGCACATGCCCACAGCCATAATTCAATGCCCCCAGTGCCTCACTGCGCATGCGTGTGCCCCCCCACCATGCTTTCCTCCACTTTTGGCACGTGATGGCAAAAAAGTTACTGTTGTGACTCCAGCCCCCGAACCTGGCCCCATACTCGAAAGTGACTCCGAGAGTGAGGGGGAAGGGCCGGTAAGGCTTACCTCAGGAGCACCGATTCCTTTGGCTCGGCTCCAGGAGCCAGAACCAGACCAGTCGGAGGACGTAATGAGGCCGTCATGCCCTGATTCCTCCCTTCCCCAGGCTACGCCTTCAGACCCAGCTGATAATAATAATCAAGCTTGGCTTGACCTGCGCTTCAGATGATTAGAGAGGCGGCGTCATCAAAAGGAAGGGTGGGGCAGGAGCCCCACCCCACAGGATATATAAGGAGCTTTGGGACTGCTCTCACTCCACGGGAAGCAAAGTTTAGCTGATCCGTTTCAAAAAGAGCTGAAAGTCTTGCTACGTGAGTCATTTGTTTGAACTTTGGCAGGCAGCTGTGTTTTCTCTGCCAGGACTGATAAGAGCCATGAATCCACTGGCTGAAGGCCAGCTCATGGGTCTGAAGTGGGGAAGGAGACAGAACAGTTACTGGTGGGCCCAGTATGCCCATTTTTCGTCTTCCCAAGGTTCCAGAGGCTTTCTTGGCAAAAACATCCTTCCCCACCCCCAGACGCCCTCTGGAGGCCAGAAATGGCATGTTTCTCGCCTTCCCATTGGCCCGGAAGGCCCCAAAATCAGCTGGCTGGCGCACTCATGCACACGGGAGCTGAGCTAGGGTAACATTCACATGCCACAAATATGGCTCCGCGTGCCATAAGTTCGCCATCACAGTTATAGACCCTGTAAGGAAGAGGTCTGTAGCAAGAGGCTGAAGAGAGCATATGGAAGCCATTGTTCATGCATAAGATATAATGCAGTAATTTTGCCCAAATAGAAAATTAGGACGGTGCTCCAATTCCAGATTTCTGGGAACATAAATGGGGGTTAAGCTATTTGGAACCATTGAAAGTTCTCAGAAATGAGAACATCTTATATATATATATATATAAAAGCCAAATACCACTCACTCATCACGAAATCTCCAGAACCGTAAAGCCTACAAACTTGAAATTTGGCACGTATGTTCCTCTTGGCTTCTAGGTGCTCACTAAGAAAGGATTTTTCAAAATGATCATCAGATCATTAGTATTTCATATACAATATTATGTTCACATGTTCTGATGCTAAGGAGCTAGCCGTTCTACTCCCCCTCCCTACCTGAATAGAACTCTGTTCCAACTGCCAGTTGCCTAATATTAACACACTCTGATGCTACCCCTTTGCTAAACCAGGCATGGGCGTGGGCAGCGTGTGAGACATCCGGCCTGTGGTCTGGGACATTTCTACTCCCCCTCCCCCTCTGTTCCAACTGCCAGTTGCTTTATATTAACACACTCTGACGCTACAGAGTTACATATTCTACATTAAGTTTCAGACTTTAAGTGTCAATTTATCACACCCGATCACGTGGTTTCGTAGCCAAGCAAGGGCATCCAGCTAGTACAACATATAAGGTCTTCCTTGTTAACCATTCAATTTTTCTTTTCTTTTTTAAAATTTTTTTCTTAGCATAATGCAACAGTCTCATTAATAAGAAAATTGACTTTTTCAATCCCATCCTTCCCATTCTCCTGTATCTGACTCTGAAGGAGACTGGAATGTAGTAAATTATTATATATTTTTTCAATCCATCAGAATAGAGCTGGAAGAGACCTTGGAGGTCTTGTAGTCCAACCCCCTGCTCAAGCAGGAGATTCTATAATAATAATAACAACAACAGAGTTGGAAGGGATCTTGGAGGCCTTCTAGTCCAACCCCCTGCCCAGGCAGAAAAACCCTACACCATCTCAGACAGTTGGTTATCCAACATTTTCTTAAAAATTTCCAATGTTGGAGCATTCACAACTTCTGCAGGCAAGTCGTTCCACTTATTAATTGTTCTAACTGTCAGGAAATTTCTCCTTAGTTCTAAGTTGCTTCTCTCCTTGATCAGTTTCCACCCATTGCTTCTTGTTCTACCCTCAGGTGCTTTGAAGAACAGCCCGACTCCCTTTTCTTTGTGGCAGCCCCTGAGATATTGGAACACTGTTATCATGTCTCCCCTGGTCCTTCTTTTTATTAAACTAGACATACCTAGTTCCTGCAATCGTTCTTCATATGTTTTAGCCTCCAGTCCCCTAATCATCTTTGTTGCTCTTTTCTGCACTCTTTCTAGAGTCTCAGCATCCTTTTTACATCGCGGCGACCAAAACTGAATGCAATATTCCAAGTGTGGCCTTACCAAGGCATTATAAAGTGGCACTAACACCTCACGTGATCTTGATTCTATCCCTCTGTTTATGCAGCCCAGAACTGTGTTGGCTTTTTTAGCAGCAGCTGCACACTACTGGCTCATATCTAAATGGTTGTCCACTAGGACTCCAACTTCCCTCTCACAGGTACTACTATTGAGCCAGGTACCACATATACGGTACCTGTGCATTTTGGTTTTTTTGGCCTAAATGTAGAACCTTACTTTTTTCACTGTTGAATTTCATTTTGTTAGATAGCGCCCAATGTTCAAGTCTGTCAATAATAATAATAATATAATAATAATATTTTAATTTGTATACCGCCCTTCTCCTGAACGACTCAGGGCGGTGAACAGGCAGATAAAATATAAATACACACAATAATTAAAAACATCCCTTAAAAAACTAATTTAAATGCCCAATGTTAAAAAACATACTCCCCCATAAAATCACAAAATTTTAAAAACCCATCCAATAAAAATAAAAATCAGGCTAGTCCAGCTAGATCTTAGTCAAGATCTTAGTCAAGATCTTTCTGTAACTTGAGCCTATCTTCTGGAGTGTTGGCTATTCCTGCCAGCTTGGTGTCATCTGCAAATTTGATGAGTTTCCCATCTATCCCCTTGTCCAAGTCATTGATGAAGATGTTAAAGAGTACTGGGCCTAAAACAGAGCCTTAGGGTACTCTACTGCATATCCTATACCATTTCAGACAAGGGACTGTCCAGTCTCTTCTTAAAAACTTCCAATGTTGAAGCCCCTACAATGACTGAAGGCAAGCTGTTCCACTGGTTAATTGTCCTTGCTGTTAGGAAGTTTCTTTCTCAATTCCAGATTATTTATTTTATTTATTTTTTTATTTTATTTAATTTTTATACCGCCCTTCTCCCGAAGGACTCAGGGCGGTGTACAGGCATAATAAAAACCAGCAATACAATATACAAATTTAAAATCCAATTTAAAAAACTTATTTAAATTAGCCCAATGATTAAAATTTACTCTACTAAAACCCCAATTTAAAATTAATAAATTTAAGATTTAAAATCCCAATTTAAGCCAGCCCCGCGCGGATAAAAAGGTGAGTCTTGAGTTCGCGACGAAATGTCCGAAGGTCAGGAATTTGGCGTAAGCCCGGGGGAAGCTCGTTCCAGAGTGTGGGAGCCCCCACAGAGAAGGCCCTTCCCCTGGGGGCCGCCAGCCGACTGCTTTCTCTCCTTGGTTAGTTTCCAACATTGTTTCTTGTCTTGCCTTCTGGTGCTTTGGAAAATAAGTTGGGCCCCTCCTCTTTGTGGCAGCCTCTCAAATACTGGAAGACTGCTATCATGTCCCTCCTAGTCCTTCTTTTCTCTGGACTGGCCCAAATACTCAAATCCTGCAACTGTTCTTCACATGTTTTAATCTCCAGGCCTTTAATCCTCTTAGTTGCTCTTCTTTGCACTTTTTCTTTTCACTTTTTGTGTGCGATGTAACTGCTGCCTATAATTCAGAGATTAATTATCTGTGGCTCAGGCTGCTAATGCAGTCTGTTATTAACAGCAGCTGCCTGCAATTACTGCAGGTTCTAGTCCCACCAGGCCCAAGGTCGACTCAGCCTTCCATCCTTTATAAGGTAGGTAAAATGAGGACCCAGATTGTTGGGGGCAATAAGTTGACTTTGTATATAAATATACAAATAGGATGAAGACTATTGCTAACTTAGTGTAAGCGCCCTGAGTTTTTGGAGAAGGGCGGGATATAAATACAAATCAAAAAAAAAATATGTCTGTACTGGCAAAAGTTCTGCTTTGGCTAAGTGGCCCTATCCTAAAACGAATCTTCTAGCAAGTGGTATCCTAATAGACCAGGGATCCCCAATCTTTTGGATCTCAGGGACCACTAAATTCATCATTTTAAATCCCGTGGACCACTAATACGATCTGCCTAATGACTGGCTGGGTGGGCGTGGCTAGGTGGTCATGTGACTGAGTGGGCGTAGCCAACTCAATGTCACTCACATTGAGGGGCGCCTCACCGGCCTCTACTCACCCCTCCCCTCCCAGCCACTTCTTGCCTGCCCACCTGGGCTCTTTAGGGCCCCAACAGGAAGCAGCTGTTGGAGCTAAGCAGCCACCAAGAGAAAGAGTTGGTAAAACAGCTCAGTTCAGATTGGTTCTGATTGAGAAGGAGGCTCAATAGAAGCACCTCACTGAGGACTAGGAGCATAGGCTTTCCAAGCAGAGGGAAGACCTGCAGGAGTGCAAGGCCAGGTACCGGCATCTGGAGGCTCAGCAGACTGAGATGGTCAGCCAGTTCCAAGCCATGAGGCAGTTCCACTGGAACAATGCCCTCCATCTCTTTTCCACCAGCAGCGTTTCCCTCCAGCCTTCGCCCAAAGCCCCACACCAGGAGGCTGAACCAGACCCCGAGTTGGAGTCTCTGCCCCCCCTCCAACCCACACAAAAAGACCCCGAAGGGGGAGACTCTCTGCAGTAACACAAATGTTTATTGCACGTATTTGTTCCAGGGGCCATAGTTTGAGGACCCGTGATATAGTGCAATATAAAAAAATGCAAATAATTTTTCTGCGGACCACCAAAATTTTCTCGCGGACCACCGGCGATCCACAGACCACCACTTGGTGACCCCTCTAATAGACCATTACCTCCTCCTCCCCCTTTCTGCAAACTTCACACCTTTCTAGCACTGATGATACTAACTCTTTTCAAGAAGTTTAATCGAAAAGCCCTGATAAGCCACCATTACAAGTATATATCTACATATGACAGGAACTGGAAATACCTCACAGGAGCAGCTGAAGGCAACTCCTGAAGAGGCAGGAAATGCATCTCAGACTAATCCTGCCAACACAGCAGACAATAACCGTTGTAACATCTTCCCTTTTCATATTAACACACTAACACATCTTAAGACATTATTAAGAAATAACCAAGAAAATTCTAGACTGTGCGGAGATGGATAAATTAACGAAAGAAATAAAAGAAAAGGAAGAGACAGAATACTATCAAGTATGGACCAAGTGGTACAATTGGTTAGAGAACAGTAAAAGTATATATGAATAAATGATGGAGAAGAGAAGGTGATAAATGTATAAAATATTGTAAATGAATAAAACTAGAGATAAAGGGACGATAAAGATAAAGATAAGAAAAGAGAGGAAAAAATGGGGAATACATAAAGCAGAAAGTATGTGGAACAACACTGAAATGTAAATAGAAAACACATACTATGTGTTTGTGTTATATATGTGTTGTGTTATTGTAGTAAAATTAATAAATTTTTAAAAAGATTAAAAAAAAGAAAGAAAAGATATATTCATCAATAATCATAAGGTACAAAATGATAGTCATAGGGTACAAATAAGCAATCAGGAAACTATCAATATTAATATAAATCATAAGGATACAAGCAACAAAGTTATGGTCATACAGTCGTAAGTAGAAGGAGATGGGTGATGGGAACGATGAGAAGATTAATAGTAGTGCAGATTTAGTAAATAGTTTGACAGTGTTGAGGGAATTATTTGTTTAGCAGAGTGAGTAAAACATTATAAGCATTGTAAAACAGTGTAAAAGTTCCAATGAAAACAACTGTAACATATTCCTCTTTTCATATTAACACGACTACCACATATTAAAACCATATAAAACCTTATAAAACATTTTAAACATTCTAAAACATTGTAAAGCATTATGAACATTCTAAAACATTGTAAAAGTTCCAATGAAAACAACTGTAACATGTTCCCCTTTTCATATTAACACAAAATAACACATATTAGAAACATTATAAAACCTTATAAAACCTTATAAACATTATAAAACATCGTAAAGCATTATAAACATTCTAAAACATTGTAAACGTTCTGATGAAAACAACTGTAACATCTTCCCCTTTTCATGTTAACACAAACTAGCACATATTAGAAACCTCATAAAACCTTATAAACATTATAAAACTTTGTAACAGTTCCGATGAAAACAATTGTAACACTGCCTAGTTGGCTAGCCTTCCCTATACTTAGGAAAATAGTACTAAGGAGGAACCCGGAATAAAGTTTTCATTTTTTTAGTGGGAATGATGAAATAAAAATATTTATTTATTTATTTATTTATTTATTTATTTATTTATTTATTTATTTATTTATTTATTTATTTATTTATTTATTTATTTATTTATTTATTTATTTACATTTATATCCCGCCCTTCTCCGAAGACTCAGGGCGGCTTACATTGTGTAAGGCAATAGTCTTCATCCATTTGTATATTATATACAAAGTCAACTTATTGCCCCCCAACAATCTGGGTCCTCATTTTACCTATCTTATAAAGGATGGAAGGCTAAGTCAACCTTGGGCCTGGTGGGACTAGAACCTGCAGTAATTGCAAGCAGCTGTGTTTAATAACAGGCTTCTTACAGCCTGAGCCACACCGCAGCCATATAGAATAGAATAGAATAGAATTTTTATTGGCCAAGTGTGATTGGACACACAAGGAATTTGTCTTGGTGCATATGCTCTCAGTGTACATAAAAGAAAAGATACGTTCATCAAGGTACAACATTTACAACACAATTGATGATCAATATATCAATATAAATCATAAGGATTGCCAGCAACAAGTTATAGTCATACAGTCATAAGTGGAAAGAGATTGGTGATGGGAACTATGAAACGATTAATAGTAGTGCAGATTCAGTAAATAGTCTGACAGTGTTGAGGGAATTATTTGTTTAGCAGAGTGATAGCAGAGATATGGAACTATGTTTGGTGAAAAGTAATATTCTGGTCAAAAGATAGATATTTCAACTTTGTGGGAACTGCATCTTGCCCTCTGCGGTTTGAACTGTAGTTTATCAGAAGTTTTTAAGCAATGGAAAAGACGAGAAGGCAAAATTAAGGAGGGAGGGGGAGCATTCATCAATTTCTTTCGTAAAGAAAGAGGGAGCATTTAGCCAGATGATCCCATTTTCCACTGGAGAGAAAAAGGATTTAAGAGAAGCAGGACATTTCATTTTTCACCCAAACTCAGAGAAGGTCATCTCCATATTTAAAGCATTTAAGAAGACTTTCTATATTCAGTCCCTCTTCTATATTAATAAAGGAAAAAAATATAGTAAAAGATGAGGCCAGGAGAGGCTCCCAGATTTATATATATATAGGCAAATTAGTTAGAATGGAATCATTAAGAAGAAAATGGGACTTGAAAAACTAAAGGAGGCATGAGCCATATTTTGATGAGCTCCCAGCAGAGAAGTCAAAGGCCACAAGGCAGTTTTGTTGAAGCTTGTCTGGGATAAGAAATTTAATTTGCTTTATCTTATCCACATTCTTTCTGATTATAAAGCTTTCTTCTTCTTCTTCTTCTTCTTCTTCTTCTTCTTCTTCTTCTTCTTCTTCTTCTTCTTCTTCTTCTTCTTCTTCTTCTTCTTCTTCTTCTTCTTCTCCTCCTCCTCCTCCTTCTCCTTCTTCTTCTCCTCCTCCTCCCCCTCTTCCTCTTCCTCCTCCTCCTCCTCCTCCTTCTCCTTCTTCTTCTTCTTCTTCTTCTCCTCCCCTCCTCCTCCTCCTCCTCCTCCTCCTCCTCCTCCCTCCTCCTCCTCCTCCTCCTCCTCCTCCTCCCCCTCCTCCTCCTCCTCCTTCTTCCTCCTCCTCCCCTTCCTCCTCTCCCTCCTCCCCCTCCTCCTCTCCCTCCTCCTCCTCGTCCCCCTCCACCAGACTTGAAATCCTAGGCTTAGAAAACTTGGAACTCCGTCACCTTCGACAAGATCTAAGTTTAACTCATAGAGTCATCTATTACAATATCCTTCCTGTTAAAGACTACTTCAGCTTTAATTGCAATAATACAAGAGCAACTAATAGATTTAAACTTAATGTCAACCGCTTTAATCTAGATTGCAGAAAATACGACTTCTGTAACAGAATCATCAGTGCTTGGAATACTTTACCTGACTCTGTGGTCTCTTCTCATAATCCTAAAAGCTTTAACCAAACTTTCCTCCTCCTCCTCCTCCTCCCCCTCCCCCCTCCTCCTCCTCCTCCTTCTTCTTCCCCCTCCCCCTCCCCCTCCCCCTCCTCCTTCTTCTCCTTCTCCTTCTTCCATATCCATCATTGGATGTTAGCGATCATGTTGGCGATCCCATTTTTATCAACAGCTGCGTGAAAAAGTACTGCTGAGTTTTCTCCAAACCAGTCCCTTAGATTTTGAAGCCATGATGTTCTTCTTCTGCCTGGACCTCGTTTGCCTTCAATCTTTCCTTAGAGGGTTAAGTGAAGGATGTTGTATTTTTCTGAGTGTCCAAAATATTCTAACTTTTGGACATGCCACATGTCCAAAATATTCTAACTTTCGCTTTTTTATGGTTTTGATGATTTGCCTTGGCTTTCCCAGGCGGCTTATCACCTCCTCATTTCTGATTTTGTCAGCCCAGCTTAGACGTAACAGCTGTCTGTAAATTCCACATTTCAAATGCTTCTAGTCTCTTCGAGTGGCTTTCTGTCAGAGACCAATTCTCCACTCCGTAGAGCAGGATAGAAAAGATATAACATCTGACAAGCTTGATTTTCAGTCTTAGGCTTATGTTGTGACTGCAGAAGATCTTATAAAGCTATAGATTGGGATATTTGGCTGTATCTGCATTGCAGATCTATAGTTTTTTTATAGCGATAGGTCTATAAGCAAATGTTGCATTAAATTACTACTGTATCAATTTAATGTAACATTTGCTTATAGACCTGTTGATAGATAAAACTGTAGATCTGCAATACAGGTAAATCCAAATATTATACAATATACTGTGAACCAGTATCAGCAATAAAACAATATAATTTCAACTGGTATATTAGAATAGAATAGAATAGAATAGAATAGAATAGAATAGAATAGAATAGAATAGAATAGAATTTTTTTATTGGCCAAGCGTGATTGGACACACCAGGAATTTGTCGGTGCATATGGTCTCAGTGTACATAAAAGAAAAGATATGTTCATCAAGGTACAACATTTACAACACATTTGTTGGTCAATATGTCAATATAAATCATAAGGATTGCCAGCAACAAAGTTTCAGTCATACAGTCATAAGTGGAAAGAGATTGGTGATGGGAACGATGAGAAGATTAATAGTAGTGCAGATTTAGTAACTAGTTTGACAGTATTGAGGGAATTATTTGTTTAGCAGAGTGATGGCCTTCGGGAAAAAACTGTTCTTGTGTCTAGTTGTTCTGGTGTGCAGTGCTCTATAGTATCGTTTTGAGGGTAGGAGTTGAAACAGTTTATGTCCTGGATGTGAGGGATCTGTAAATATTTTCACGGCCCTCTTCTTGATTCGTGCAGTATACAGGTCCTCGATGGAAGGCAGGTTGGTAGCAATTATTTTTTCTGCAGTTCTAATTATCCTCTGAAGTCTGTGTCTTTCTTGTTGGGTTGCAGAACTGAACCAGACGGTTATAAAGGTGCAAATGACAGACTCAATAATTCCTCTGTAGAACTGAATCAGCAGCTCCTTGGGCAGTTTGAGATTACTGAGTTGGCGCAGAAAGAACTTTCTTTGTTCTCCTTTTTTGATGATGATGCTTTGATGATGTTTGATGATATTAGATGTAGATCTCACCTCAACATCCAGTTTACACATTGGTGCCTTTTAATTTTTAGGATTTTAATGTTTACTGCCCAATTTTTAAAAAAATGTTCTTAGGCATCTAATTGTTTATATTGTTCTTTAGGATATTGTAAGCTGCCCAGAGTTGCTTGATCATTCATTCATTCATTCATTCATTCATTCATTCATTCATTCATTCATTCATTCATTCTGTTCTGACCTGGCTCCCAAACACGACAAACCCTCTGAAGTTAACTCAGTGATTCCTTTATTAGGAGCGCCAGCAGCCCCGGGGAAAAGTTTCTCTCTCACAGCAGGCTAACAAATCTGACCAGCCAGAAGGTGAATAGTTGTCTGCCCCCTGCCTTTTATCCTCAGAGCTAGAGTGGGGCTTTGCTAGCAGCAGTGGCTCTTCCTTCCCAAGGACTGGCCCATAGATTTCCACTGCTCTCCTCTCCTCTGCCTTCTGTGCATCCATGCGTCAGGCACTGGACCCAGCTGTTCCTTCTCTTCCTCATCAGCCACCTCCAGACCTGGTGGCTGTTGACTCTCCATCTGAGGGCTGACTGGTGGCCCAAGCTCCACCTCTCTCTCTCTCTCTCTCTCTCTTTCTCTCTCTCTGCCAACTCTATTCCCTCTTCCCCCTTGGAGCTCTCAGGTTGCCTTGATGCTGATCCTGACTCCCACGCCTCCTCCTCCTCCTCTGATTCTGCTGCTGGAGGGGCCGGTGGCTGACAGGCCAAAACTCACTCATTCACTCATAAGGGCCTCTGGTGGCTCAACAAACTAAGTAAGTCTGTTGTTAACACAGCTGCTTGCAATTACTGCAAGTTCAAGTCCCACCAAGCCCAAGGTTGACTCAGCCTTCCATCCTTTATCAGGTAGGTAAAATGAGGACCCAGATTATTGGGGGCAATAAAAGTTGACTTCGTATATAATATACAAATGGATGAAGACTATTGCTTAACATAGTGTAAGCTGCCCTGAGTCTTTGGAGAAGGGCGGGATATAATAGCAAATTAAAAAATAATAAATAAATAAATTCATTCATTCATTCATTCATTCATTCATTCATTCATTTTCTATAGCTGGCCAGCTCAGCCAAGTGATTCTAGGTGGCTTACAATTCTAATACTGTAAAACAATTAAAGCAATTGAAAACATCCAAAACATAAATACATAGATGTAGCAGAAGGCCAGACAGAGCCTGGAGGGGTGGAGTCAAGAGAGGAGTTAGTTTGGAGTCGTTATGTTCCCACAAGTGGTTCAAATCCAGCCCTCCCTTGAATTCCATTAACTCTTATCTAGCACCAATTTAGTACTGACTGTTAGTTGACTGAGATCCTTGTGCATGTGCAATAAATCAGTTTAGCTGGAATTTAAAGTGTGGTCCAGATTCTTCACAGCCACTGTGAGTGAATTGGATGGCCGTACAGGTGTTCCATAAGTTAATACCATTTGTTTAGTGACTTATCGAAGTTACAGCATCCCCATGGTCACATGTTTTAGGCTCAGTACTCTTCAACATCTTCATCAATGACTCGGAGGAGGGGATAGATGGGGAACTCATCGAATTTGCAGATGACACCAAGCTGGCAGGAATAGCCAACACTCCAGAAGATAGTCTCAAGTTACAGAAGGATCTTGACAGACTTGAACATTGGGCGCTATCTAACAAAATTAAATTCAATGTTGAAAAAAGAAAGGTTATACATTTAGGCAAGAAAACCAAAATGCACAGATACCGTATATGTGGTACTTTGCTCAACAGTAGTACCTGTGAGAGGGATCTTGGAGTCCTAGTGGACAACCATTTAGATATGAGCCAGCAGTGTGCAGCAGCTGCCAAAAAAGCCAACACAGTTCTGGGCTGCATAAACAGAGGGATAGCATCAAGATCACGTGAAATGTTAATACCACTTTATAATGTCATGGTAAGGTGATGTTTGGAATACTGCATTCAGTTTTGGTCGCCAAAGTGTAAAAAAGATGTGGAGACTCTAGAAAGAGTGCAGAGAAGAGCAACAAAGATGATTAGGGGACTGGAGGATAAAACATATGAAGAGGTTGCAGGAACTGGGTATGTCTAGATTAATGAAAAGAAGGACTAGAGAAGACATGATAGCAGTGTTTTAATAACTCAGGAGCTGCCACAAAGAAGAGGGAGTCAAGCTATTCCGCAAAGCACCTGAGGACAGGACAGGAAGCAATGGGTGGAGACTCATCAAGAAGAGAAGCAACCTAGAACTAAGGAGAAATTTCCTGATGGTTAGAACAATTAACCAGTGGAACAACTTGCCTACAGAAGTTGTGAATGCTCCAACACTGAAAGTTTTTAAGAAGAGATTGGATAACCATTTGTCTGAAGTGGTGTAGGGTTTCCTGCCTAAGCAGGGGGTTGGACTAGAACAGGGGTCTCCAACCTTGGCAACTTTAAGACTTGTGGACTTCAACCCAGCTGGCTGAGGAATTCTGGGAGTTGAAGTCCACAAGTCTTCAAAGTTGTCAAGGTTGGAGACCCCTGGACTAGAAGACCTCCAATGTCCCTTCCAACTCTGTTATTGTAAAAATACTAAAAATGATCAAAATTTGAACCCTTGGCAACTGGCATGTACTTATGACGGTTGCAGTGTCCCGAGGTCACGTGATTCCCTTTTGGGATGTTCTGACAAGCAAAGTCAAGGAAGAACCCAGATTCACTTAACAACCACGTCACTAACTTAACAACTGCAGCGATTCACTCAACAGCTGTGGCAAGAAAGGTCATAAAACGAGGGAAAACTCACTTAACCCCCCCCTTCTTGCTTAAGTTTGGGTTAAATTTGCAGTCGTAAGGTTGAGGACTAGGTGTATACATTTTCTTAATATGTAAATAAATGAATGAATGCTTCAGGAAACTCAAGTCACCTGTCGTGTCCCACCCACCACTCCGATGAACGAGTCAAGGAAGTCCGTGACCAACTTGCCAATGAAGACTCTGCAGCTTGCCAAGTTCCTTTGAGGTTTATCAGGGCAGGCAGGAGTCCAAGTTGTGATAGGGTCCGGTATCAGCAAACTTGATAAGACTTTGCTTGACTCAAGGTTGGAATGCCAAAAGCAGGTCCTTTATATAGGCTGTGGGGTGTGGCTCCATGTCTCAGCATTTATCCAGGCCTGCCCCACCCCTCCTTCTGCTGGCATCGCCTCTCAGATCTCCGGAAGTGAGAGTCCTCCCACTTTGAATTGTCTTCAGCTGGATCTGCTGTCCCTAATTCCAGCACCTGGCTGGCTTCCTCTGACGGCTGAGCCAAAGGAACACACGCCGTAGGAGTGAGGTTTATCGAGCTTGTCCGTTCACTCCTGGCATCCTCTCCGGTCATGGGGCCAGGGCCAGGGGCTGGAGGCATGACAGGCCGTTCATCTTCATTAGCAGACTCGGAGTCTGATAACAGGCCCGGTTGGAGACGGGAGGGGCCCGGCTGAGGAGAGGAGGGAGGACGAGTCACAACATCACCTGAGTAAAAAACAGAAGGTCATTCATGGGAAAACCCAGAGCATCAAAAGTGAGTGCTCTTTTCAGCTCATCAAACAAGGCAAGGCAATAATAAAAATTCACTCTTGGCCAATCATCTGAAAAAAATAATGCAAGTAATTGTCAGCCAGTTGCCACCCTGCCGATGTGCCTTATTGTTCATTTGGGACAAACGTTGCCAAAACGGACACCTGTCCATCGCAGGCACATTCCCCTCCCCCCACCCCCCGGGAATGGCGCTGACAGCATATGTATGCTTTGTTTCCCTGTGTCTGCAAAGATTTTTAGAATAATCTTATTAGAATACATTTTTCGATCATTGCAAGTGCCTGGAGATACGTAAAGCATTAAGGGCAGTAATGAGAGGCTTTGTGGGGAATCAGAGACATGAAAATTATAACGCAATAACCCGTACGTTAAATATTCCCCAAGATAAATATTGCCAACGTTGTGCCCACGCAGCTGTTTCAGCTACCCCAAGTTCTGACAGTACGGCTGGAAAAGAAAAGAAAAAGCTGCAGATTAAATACTTCAATTACTTAAAGATTAAACACTGAGACTCAGTTTAGTGTAGTAGCCAGGAGACAGTGAGTTTTAGTCCGGCGTTAGGCATGAAAGCCAGCTGGATGGGTTTGGGACACTTACCAGGAGATGGTGAGTTCTAGTCCTGCCTTAGGCATCACAACCATTTGGGTAACTTGGGCCAATCACCAGGAGATGGCGAGTTCTAGTCTTGCCTTAGGCATCAAACCAGTTGGATGACTTTGGGCCAAACACCAGGAGATGGTGAGTTCTAGTCCGGCTTTAGGCATGAAAACCAGCTGGATGGGTTTGGGGCACTTACCAGGAGATGGTGAGTTCTAGTCCTGCCTTAGGCATGAAATCTGGTTGGGTGACTTTGGGCCAATCACCAGGAGACTGTGCATTCTAGTTCCACCTTAGGCATGAAAACTGGGTGTCCTTGGGCTAGCAAGCCTCGCTCAGTCCAACCCACCTCACAGGGTTGTCATTGTGAGGAAAACAGGAAGTGGAAGGAGTAATACCCAATATTAGGTATGTTTACTGCTTTGGGTTATTTATAAAAATAATAAAGACAGGATATAAATAAAGACAGCTATCGCCTTCTTCCATGTGGCCAGCTGGGAATGTTAATGGAGAAGAGACCCAATGTTTTATCTGTGCCCCCCGAGCCAGGCCTCCTGCCAGAAAGTGACTTGGAGCCGGGCCTCCTGCCAGAAAGTGACTTGGACAGTGAGGGGGAAGGGCCATCAGGACTTACCTCGGGAGCACCGGCTTCCCTGGCTCAGCTCCAGGAGCCAGAAACAGGCCAGGTAGAAGAGATAACGAGGCCTCCGTCCCCTGACTCTTTCCTCCCCCCAGGCCACGCCTCCAGACCCAGCTGATGGCAATCAGGCTTGGTTGGACCCTAGGCAGGAGAGGAGGGAACAACAGAAGCAAGGGTGGGGCAGGCCTAGGAAGTGCTGAGTCATGGAGCCACACCCCACAGGGTATAAAAGGCAGCGAGAGCTGCTGTGTCTCTTTGTAACAGGCAAATTCACTGATTGACTAGAGCTGAGGTTTGTGACTCACCAGCGTCGTGGAAGATAACGGAGGCTCTTGGCAGATGCTGGCTATTCTGCTGCCAGAGCTGATAGTGCTGGCTAATTAAACCATCATTCAGACGGAGGCGAGGGAGGACAGAACACCCAAAAAACTCAATGGGATGGATGCCCTGCTCTTTTTTCCCAGGGCACATTAAAAATCCAATGGTTGTGACCACCATGATTACTTGTTTAAGAGCAGGGGTGTCAAAAATCAAAGCCCACGGGCCGGATCCAGGCCATGGGGTGCTTAGATCTGGCCTGAGAAGCCACCCTGGAAACAGGGGAGGACCAGCCTGTGGTGCCTCTGCCAGTGAAAACAGCTCGGGAGGAACACTGGCAGACAGTTGCAGGAAGTCATCGCATCCGAAAACGGAGCTCGAGAGCCTATTTTCGCTGGCAGAGCGCTCAGACCACCACAGGCGTTCCCCAATATGAGTGACGTCAATCTGGCCACACCCAACCTGGCCACGCCCACACCAGCCCCACCCCCCCGAGGTCAAACACAACACAACACACAAATGCAGCCCTCAAAGAAATCGAGTTTAAGAGCCAAGGTGGCACAGTGGTCAGAACGCAGTATTGCAAGCTAAATCTGCCCACAGCCTGGAGTTCGATCCTGACTGGCTCAAGGTTGACTCAGCCCTTCCGTCCTTCCGAGGTCAGTATCATGAAGACTCAGATTGTTGGGAGTGATAGGCTGACTCTGTAAACTGCTTAGAGAGAGCTGTAAAGTACTGTGAAGTGGTATATAAGTCTAAGTGCTATTGCTATTTTCCTTCCTTCCTTCCTTCCTTCCTTCCTTCCTTCCTTCCTTCCTTCCTTCCTTCCTTCCTTCCTTCCTTCCTTCCTTCCTTCCCTCCCTCCCTCCCTCCCTCCCATTATAATGCAGTATTGCAGGTTAATTTTGCCCACAGCCTGGAGTTCGATCCTGACCGGCTCAAGGTTGACTCAGCCTTCTGTCCTTCCGAGCTCGGTAACATGAGGACTCAGATTGTTGGGGGTGATAGGCTGACTCTGTAAACTGCTTAGAGAGGGCTGTAAAGCACTGTGAAGTGATATATAAGTCTAAGTGCTATTGCTATTTTCCTTCCTTCCTTCCTTCCTTCCTTCCTTCCTTCCTTCCTTCCTTCCTTCCTTCCTTCCTTCCTTCCTTCCTTCCATTATAATGCAGTATTGCAGGCTAACTCTGCCCACAGCCTGGAGTTCGATCCTGACCAGCTCAAGATTGACTCAGCCTTCCATCCTTCCGAGGTTGGTAAAATGAGGACCCAGATTGTTGGGGGCAAGAGGCTGACTCTGTAAACCGCTTAGAGAGGGCTGTAAAGCACTGTGAAGCGGTATACAAGTCTGAACGCTGTTGCTGTTTTGTGCCCTATCCCTTACCTCTACTTGGGCAACGATGAGCTTTGCTTTGATTCTGTTCTCTCCTGTTGGGAGGCTACCTTTCACTCTTTCTCCTGCCAATGTGACTAGGAGCTCAATACTCTCAGCATCTGGATATGGATTAAAACTCCGCTTTTTCAATTCCACAGAGTTGGGGAAGTTCAAGGCCATTGGGAAAAAAAAATCTATCTTTGTGGTTGCTAAAAGTCAACAAGTGATGTGATGGCACATAATCGATCAAAAAATGAGGATGAGTGATGGGGTTGACAGGCTTATGTGTTTATGGAACCAAACTTTTGCCCAAAGTTTTACAATTAAAGTCTTTTTTTGGTCTTTTTCTCAGTGGCTTGCCTATCTCTGTGGCTATTTATTTATTTATTTGTTTTATAAATACATACATACATACATATATACATACGTATGTATGTATATGTATATGTATATGTATATGTATATGTATATGTATATGTATATGTATATGTATATGTGTTGTGACTCCAGCCCCCGAAACTCGCCCCATGCCCGAAAGTGACTCCGAGAGTGAGGGGGAAGGGCCAGTAAGGCTTACCTTGGGAGCACCGATTCCTTTGGCCCGGCTCCAGGAGCCAGAACCAGACCAGTAAGAGGATATAATGAGGCCGTCATCCCCTGATTCCTCCCTTCCTCAGGCTACGCCTTCAGACCCAGCTGATAATAATAATCAAGCTTGGCTTGACCCGTGCTTCAGAAGATTAGAGAGGCAGCATCATCAAAGGGAAGGGTGGGGCAGGAGCCCCACCTCACAGGATATATAAGGAGCTTTGGGACTGCTCTCACTCCATGGGAAGCAAAAATTAGCTGAACCGTTTCAAAGAAAGCTGAAAGTCTCATTTTGAAAGTTGAAAGTTCAAGTCATTTGTTTGAACTTTGGCAGGCAGCTGCGATTTCTCTGCCAGGACTGATAAGAGCCATGAATCCACTGGCTGAAGGCCAGCTCGTTGCTCCGAAGTGAGGAAGGAGACAGAACAATATGTATATATTCTGCCCTTATTATTTTTACCAATAAGTCAGGGTGGTGAACAAGTCCAATACACACCTTCCTCCTCCCATTTTCCTTACAACAACAACAACTCTGTGAGATGAATTGAGCTGATAATGTAATTGATCCAAATCATCCAGCTGGCTTTCATGTCTAAGGTGAAACTAGAACTCACTATCTCCTGGTGATTGGCCCAAAGTCACCCAGCTGACTTTCATGCCTAAAACACGACTAGAACTCACCAACCCCGTGTGACTGGCCCAAAGTCACCCAGTCAGTTTTCATGCCTAAGACAGGAATAGAAGTCATCATCTCCTGGAGATTGTCACCCAGTTGGCTTCCATGGCTCAGGTAGGAGTAGAACTCAAGGTGTTCTGTTTTGTAACCTGGTGCGTTAACCATCAGGGGTCTGCAAACTTGGCTCTTTTAAGACTTGTGGACTTCGACTCCCAGAGTTCCTCAGCCAGCAAAGCAAAGCTGGCTGAGGAACTCTGGGAGTCGAAGTCCACAAGTCTTAAAAGAGCCAAGTTTGCAGACCCCTGAATTAGACTGTCATTATGCCAGTTCACTTCTGCCTTCCCGTCATAGGCAGTGGTGGGATTCAGCCGGTTCAGGCCAGTTCGGGCAAACCAGTAGTTAAATTGCTGGCTGGCCCCATCCCTCCCTGCTCACCCCTTCCAGGAGTCCCCACGCACCTCATTTTGGCTCCCAGGTAAGTGCAGGGAGGCCTACTAGGCCCGAAATGGGGTGCGTGGAGTGGGTGGGTGTGGCATGGCCTCCACCTGGTCTGTTTTTGCTCCCAGGAGGCTGCAGGGAAGCCTCCTAGGCCCGAAACAGGGCACGGAGGGACAGCAGTGTCCCCTCCTGTGACCCGTCTTTGTTCCCAGGGGGATGCAGTAGGCCAAATGCTGCCTGTCACATCCCCTGGCCACGCCCACCATGGCCACGCCCACGCCCACCCACCCAGTCATTAGGGCAGAGAACTGGTTGTTAGATTATCTGAATCCCACCATTGGTCATAGAGGTATGTCAGGGTTCCAAGGAACACCCCCAATGAAATAAAGCTCTGAGGCTTGAGGTTCCTCAAAGTTCCAATTTATTAGAGATGTCATGTTGGCACAGCTGGGAAAACCCGAAACTGAAAGCTTACAGGTTTTCCACACCCAGTTGACAGTTCACAGCCCTGCCCCGCACACTCAAGTTCATCACATTGTCCAATCAACTCTTCATACTCAATTGGATACAATCTTCAGGCAGTCTACATCAGACTGCAGGCAAAAGTCCTTGAATACGGAATGTTGTTATGACTAACTTTCTACTGCTCCAACAACAACCCCCTCCCAACTTCCCCAGCTAAAATATGTGGCAGTTAAGTAGCAAAAAAAGAAAATTGCCTTCCAAAACTGACAGGTATTCCATGGTGGTCTTTCAAAACAGCTGTGGCCATGGTATTGAAGCTTCACCCTTTTTGGCATAAAAAGGGTGGAGTTTCAATCACATGGTCACACAAACAGCTTGAGTTGCTTCAGGCCATGAGATGGGTGGCAAATAAATGGAACAAATAAATATTTTTTTTTCACATTTTAGAAAGACCAAGCTTTTAAAAATAACAAAAGACGGTTTATAAAGTGAATCTCTTTGACCAGGCTATCTATCTATCTATCTATCTATCTATCTATCTATCTATCTATCTATCTATCTATCTATCTATCTATCTATCTATCTATCTATCTATCTATCTATCTACCTACCTACCTACCTACCTACCTACCTACCATCTACCTACCTATCTATCTACCTACCTACCTACCTATCTATCATCTATCTACCTACCTACTTACCTATCTATCTATCTATCTATCTATCTATCTATCTATCTATCTATCTATCTATCTATCTATCTATCTATCGTTGCTTTTTGGTAACTGTGAATGAGATTTCTTTTTAACGAGGTTTAAATGATGAGGCTTTAAAAATCTATTTATAAGCCATGAAAAGTTTCTCTTCTTTAAATTCTTAGAGAATGTGATAAGTTTGGATTAGAAAATTGGATTTTTTAAAATTAAGATTAAATATATGTGTTAATATTTCTCATAGAGCTTAATAGAATTTTGCTGATTAGGGTTGAACTGAATCATTTTGTAATTTGACCATGGAGATGGGATGAGCTGTGGGAAGGAGATATTTCTTTTTTTTTTAATTCTAATTGAAGTATTTAAGAAGGTCTCTATGGACGTTCTCAGTCATCCAGGTCATAGTTGTCCCAAAGGTGCTTTTTCAAAAGGCAACAGGACTTTTTTTCCCCTTGAAAATGTTTCGCTTCTGATCCAAGAAGCTTCTTCAATTCTGAAAAGAAGCTTCTTGGATGAGAAGTGAAACATCTTCAAGGAAAAACAAAGTCCAGTTGCCTGTTGAAAAAGCACCTTTGGGTATTAGAGTTATCCAATTTCTTTATACTTCTCTGGATGGAGGAGGACATCATCTCCCCCTCCCCTCCCTTCCCCTCCCCTCCACTCTTCTTCCTTCCCTTCTTCCCTGTCTCCTCTCTGTTAGAATTTGCAGCAATCCAACCGGCACACAAGTAAATAATTCAGCAGGATTCATTTATAGAAGAAACTTGTTTATATACAATAATATATGATGCATGTATACAGTACCCATGCAGCTCTTGCAATGTGGTAGCAAGTACAAGAAGCAGACGCCAGAACCAGAAATCATAGAAGCACAGAATCTATATAACAAGGACAAACAAATACACACGGATACACAGGGACATACACATATACACACACCATACACACACACACACACACACACACACACACACACACACACACACACACACACAGAGAGAGTTAAGCTAAGCCATGCCCAGGCCCCGAGCCATCTCCCATGGTTCACAACAAATCCTGTTTCTTAGTCACCAAACAGTTCCCATTGGCTGACTTGTTGTTATTTATTTATTTATTTATTTATTTATTTATTTATTTATTTATTTATTTATTTATTTATTTATTTATTTATTTATTTATTTATTTATTAAACTTTTATACTGCCCTTCTCCCGAAGGACTCAGGGCGGTGTACAGCCAAGATAAAAAGCAATAAATATACAAAGTTAAAAATCAATTTAAAAAACTTATTCAATGGTGGCCGAATTAAAACCGTCAAATTGACAAACCTAAAATACCCCATATAAAATTACAGAAAATTTAAAAATTTAAAATTAAAATTTAGAAATTTAAAAAACTAAAAATCAGTCCAGTCCCGCTTGAATAAATAAGTGAGTTTTAATTCCGACGAAAGGTCCGAAGGTCAGATATTTGGCGCAAACCGGGGAAGGTCGTTCCAGAGTAGGTGCTCCAACAGAAGGCCCTTCCTGGGGGCCGCCAGCCGGCATTGCTTGGCGGACGGCACCCTGAGGAGACCCTCTCTGTGGGAGCGTACGGGTCGATGGGAGGCATAGGGTAACAGCAGGCGGTCCCGTAAGTACCCGGGCCCTAAGCCATGGAGCGCTTTAAAGTTGGTAACCAAAATCTTGAAGCACACCCGAAAGATCACAGGTAGCCAGTGCAGACTGCGCAGGAGTGGTGTTACCCGGGAGCAATGTGGGGCTCCCTCAATCACCCGCGCAGCTGCATTCTGGACTAGCTGAAGTCTCCGAGTGCACTTCAGGGGTAGCCCCATGTAGAGAGCATTGCAATAATCCAGGCGAGAAGTGACGAGAGCATGAGTGACCGTGCATAAGGCATCCCGGTCCAGAAAGGGGCGCAACTGGTGAACCAGGCAGACCTGGTAAAAAGGTCTCCTGGAGACGGCCGCCACATGGTCCTCAAACGACAGCCGTCCATCCAGGAGAACGCCCAAGTTGCGCACCCTTTCCGTCGGGGCCAATGACTCGCCCCCAACAGTCAGCTGCGGTTGCAGCTGATTGTACCGAGATGCCGGCATCCACAGCCACTCCGTCTTGGATGGATTGAGTCTGAGTCTGTTTCTCCCCATCCAGACCCGTACGGCCTCCAGACAACGGGACAGCACTTCGACAGCTTCGCTGGGGTGGCCTGGGGTGGAAAAGTACAGCTGAGTATCACCAGCGTACAGATGATAGCTCACCCCAAAGCCACTGATGACCTCGCCCAACGGCTTCATATAGATGTTGAACAGGAGAGGCGAGAGAATCGACCCCTGCGGCACCCCACAAGTGAGGTGCCTCGTGGTCGATCTCTGCCCTCCTGTCAACACCGTCCGCGACCGGTCAGAGAGGTAGGAGGAGAACCACCGATAAACGGTGCCTCCCACTCCCAACCCCTCCAACCGGCGCAGCAAGATACCATGGTCAATGGTATCAAAAGCCGATGAGAGATCTAACAGGACCAAGGCAGAGGAGCAACCCCTGTCCCTGGCCCTCCAGAGGTCATCCACCAACGCGACCAAAGCTGTCTCCGTGCTATGCCCGGGCCGGAAGCCGGACTGGAACGGGTCTAGATAGACAGCTTCCTCCAGGTATTGAGGAAACTGCCACGCCACCACACTCTCTACAACCTTCGCGATAAAGCGAAGGTTGGAGACTGGACGGTAATTACCCAGAATAGCTGGGTCCAGGGAAGGCTTCTTGAGGAGTGGTCTCACCACCGCCTCTTTATGGCTATCCCAGCTCATAATTTCTTATACACTGACACTTTCCCATCCTCTCCTCTCCTCCCTCCCTCCCTCCCTCCCTCCCTCCCTCCCTTCCTTCCTTCCCTCCTCCCCTCCCATCCCCTTCCCTCCCTCCCTTCCTCCTCCTCTCTCCTCCTCTCTCCTCCCCTTCCCTCCCCTCCCCTTCCTTCCCTCCCCTCCCCTCCCTCCCCCACCCTCCTCTCCTCTCCTCATGATATGATAACTGTCTTCCAGTACTTGAGGGGCTGTCACAGAGAGAAGGTTCAACATCCTGAGAATAGGACAAAAAGTAATGGGTGGAAACTTATCCAAAAAAGATCCAGCCGAGAACAAAGGAGAAATTTCCTGACCGTGAGAACAATTGATCACTGGAATGGCTTGCCTCCAGAAGTTGTGGATGCTCCATTACCGGAGCCTTTTAAGAAGAGATTGAACAGGCCTTTTGTCCAGAAAGGTGTAGGGTCTCCAGCTTGAGCAGAAGGTTAGATTCGAGGACCTCCGAGGTCCCTTACAACTCTGTTATTCTGTACTAGTGAGAAAGTGCAAATCAATAAGTCTTCCTTAATACTCTCGCCTTCTCTCTCCGGATACGATTGTATCTCTACTTCTTAAGAACTTCGCCAGCTGGCGAAGCTTTTGAAATGCAAAACTCGCCACGAGAATCTCTCTCTTTCTCTTTCTCTCTCTCTCTCTTTTTTTGCAAAGCAAAAAAGTAGAGAACGGTTTTTTGAAGTTGGGTAAAAAAGAAAAAAAAAAGGCAAAAGGAAAACACACCCTTTTATCTATCTCCATAAAAGCGTCTTCCTTATAACCCTTTTTCATCCTGCCCACCACCGCACCTCTGTCACACCGGAACGGCTTTGTCACCTTGTTCATCAAGAGACCTCAGCGTTGACTTGAAAGTATCACCGTTAACAATGAACCGTCCCATTTTTTTTTAAATTTACGTTTATATCCCGCCCTTCTACGAAGACTCAGGGCGGCTTACAGTGTGTAAGGCAATAGTCTCATTCTATTTGCATATTTACAAAGTAAACTTATTGCCCCCCCCCAACAATCTGGGTCCTCATTTTACCTACCTTATAAAGGATGGAAGGCTGAGTCAACCTGAGTCAACCATTTGGGGGGCACTGCGATAGGGACTGAATAGCACTTATGGGCAGTGGTGGGATTCAAGTAATTTAACAACCGGTTCTCTGCCCTACTGATTTCTTCCAACAACCAGTTCACCAAACTGCTCAGAAAGTTAACAACCGGTTCTCCCAAAGTGTGCGAACTGGCTGAATCCCACCACTGGGTATGGCTGTAGGTCGTTATCAGCTGATGATGATAGAAACAATACAGGAAAGAGATTCTTCTGTATACAGATTGGGGCACCATCATTTGCTTTAACATGGCAATTGGCAAATTTTACGTACCAAATTTGAATCTGGTTAGGGTTAGGGTGGAGGTTTATTATCGAGGCATCCCTGATGAGCAGAGCTGGTATTCAGCGGGTTCAGGTGAAGTTTAACTCACAGAATCATCTATTACAATGTCCTTCCTGTTGAAGACTACTTCAACTTCAATTGCAACAATACACGAGCACACAATAGATTTAAGCTTAATGTGAACCGCTCCAATCTTGATTGCAGAAAATATGACTTCAGTATCAGAGTTGTTAATACTTGGAAGACACTACCTGACTCTGTGGTCTCTTCCCAAAATCCCCAAAGCTTCAACCAAAAACTGTCTACTATTAACCTCACCCCATTCCTAAGAGGTCTGTAAGGGACGTGCATAAGAGCACCAGCGTGCCTACCGTTCCTGTCCTATTGTTTCCCTCCATTATATCCAATCAATATAGTTATTACATACTTAGGCTTATATATATGCTTATATATTGTATAGTTATTTCATGCTTATGCTTACATATACTGTTGTGACAAAATAAATAAATAAAATAGAAATAAAATAAAATAGATTGCTGATGGGTCAGTCCACCCGCCCTGGCATCATGCCATCCTATTTAGGCACTTTTTTTGAGGCCGGGCGCATGCACGGAAGGTGTATGTGTGCGGGAAGCGAGTGTGCGCATGCGGGGCGAACCGGCGGTAACAAAATGTGAAACCCACTGCTGCTGAGGACACAGACAGACCTCCAAGTGGCCTCAAGGACTCTCCAAAAAGGATGCAAATGTCCAGCTGTCTGCAAGGAGTATAAATCCTTCCATTTCCATTTCCCCCACCATCCCTCTGGAACGACCTCCCCCCAGGACTTCGTCAACTTCCGGACCTCCGAACCTTTCGCCGCGAGCTTAAAACTTACCTATTTATCTGCGCTGGCCTGGGTTAGTTTTTAAATTTATGGGTTTTTAAATGGGTTTTAGTTTTAAATTTTAATTATGGCCAATTTTAATAAGTTTTTTAAGTGTATTTTAAATTGTATTTATATATTGTCTATTTTACTTGGCTGTGAACCGCCCTGAGTCCTTCGGGAGAAGGGCGGTATACAAATTTAATAAATAAATAAAATAAATAAATAAATAAATCCACTCAGAACTGAAGAAGCTTCTTGGATCGGAAGCGAAACGTCTTCAAAAGAAAAACAAGAAAAGCCCAGTTGCCTCTTGAAAAAAAGCACCTTTGGGACAACCATGACCTGGATGACTGAGAATCTCTACAGACTTGTAGCTATACAATTTGGGATGAAGACCCTTCGAATGCTGTGAGTGTAGGAATGGATTTCCAAAGGGGGAAAAATTGCAGACTACAGGAATCATTTGCACCACTCAGGTGGCCAAGAAGCCACAGACAAACCTCCAAGTGGCCTCAACAACCCTCTAAAAAGATGCAAATGACTAGCTGTCTGCACGGAGTATAAATCCTTCCATTTCCCCACCATCCACTCAGAGCTGAAGAAGCTTCTCGGATGAGAAGCGCAACATCTTCAAAAGAAAAACCAGAAAGTCCAGTTGCGTCTTGAAAAAAAGCACCTTTGGGACAAAGTGAGTAGAATTGTGCTAGGTTTGGATTGTCCGGAAACGATGCAATGAATCCCAGATCTCCCTTTGTTGAGGCATGTGGGTAGTGTGCAGAAAACAACGGGTTGTGTTTGAAAACACACACTGGAACAATGTCGAACCGTCAAGAAACAAACAGGAAGACGCCTGCTGAACATCATCCGTCTCTGATGGGTCCTTCAGGTGAGTATAACATGTACTAACTGTTATGTCCTCCTCGCCTCCATCCGAATGATGGCTTAATTAGCTGGCTCTTATCAGCTCTGGCAGCAAAAGAGCCAGCGTCTGCCAAGAGCCCTCGTTAGCTGCCAAGACGCTGGTGAGTCACAGCCTTCAGCTCTAGTCAATCCATAGATTTGCCTGATACAAAGAGATACACCAGCTCTTGCTGCCTTTTATATCCTGTGGGGTGTGGCTCCACGACTCAGCACTTCCTAGGCCTGCCCCTCCCCTGCTTCTGTCATTCTCTTCTCTCCTGCCTACGAAACCTGGGATTGAGCCAAGCCTGATTGCTGTCCGCTGGGTCTAAAGGTGTGGCCTGGGGGGGAAGAGTCAGGAGAAGGAGGCCTCGTTATCTCTTCCACCTGGCCTGCTTCTGGCTCCTGGAGCTGATCCAGGGAGCCTGGTGCTTCCAAGGTAAGTCCTGACGGCCCTTCCCCCTCACTGTCTAAGTCACTTTCTGGCAGCAGGCCTGGCTCCGAGTCACTTTCGGGCATGGGGCCAGGTTCGGGGGCTGGAGCCACAACACTAACAATTTGAGTGGGGTAGGTTGCACAGCGGTGGGGAATTCAAAACACACTTCCTAACTTTTTAAGGAGGACAGGTATTATGGCAAGGACATCTGGTGTCATTATAAAACCATTCAAAGGGAAGGCAGGTTGCTGTAGGAGAAGGAAGAGGGAAGTGGTGGATAGGGTATCAGAAAGCGTCTAATGCACACCGTTCCTTAATGTGTGTGTGATTTATCTTAGATGCTCGTGTTGTTGCTCAGAAGTTACTTTCTGGTTGTCAGCACCAGAGTCTAATTGAGGAGTAATAACTCTGCAGCTGGGAAACAAAAGAAGACCACAGCCTTGGAGGTGGAGAAGGCAAGAGAGGTGAAACAAAATATATTATAGCACCAGACTTGAAATTTTGGGTGTAGACAACTGAGAACTTCGCCGTCTTCGGTCTGACCTAAGCATAGTACATAAAATCATCTGCTACAAAGTCCTACCTGCCAATGAATACTTCAGCTTCAGCCAAAACAATATAAGAGCACCCAATAGATACAAACTCATGGTGAACCGATCCAAACTAAACTGCAGAAAATACGACTTCAGCAACAGAGTGGTCAATGCCTGGAATGCACTACCTGACTCTGTGGTTTCTTCCCCAAACCCCCAAAACTTTAACCTTAGACTGTCTACTGTAGACCTGTACAGGGCATGCACAAGAGTACCAGCGTGCCTACCGTCCCTGTCTTAATGGTTTCTTTTATTTGTATCCTTTACATGTATTTATGAGGGACACGGTGGCTCAGGGGCTAGGACGTTGAGCTTGTCGATCGAAAGGTCGGCAGTTCGGCGGTTCGAATCCCTAGTGCTGCCGTGTAACGGGGTGAGCTCCCGTTACTTGTCCCAGCTTCTGCCAACCTAGCAGTTTCGAAAGCACGTAAAAATGCAAGTAGAAAAAATAGGGGCCACCTTTGGTGGAAAGGTAACAGCGTTCCGTGCACCTTTGGCCTTGAGTCATGCCGGCCACATGACCACAGAGACGTCTTCGGACAGCGCTGGCTCTTCGGCTTTGAAATGGAGATGAGCACCGCCCCCCAGAGTCGGCAACGACTAGCACGTATGTGCGAGGGGAACCTTTACCTTTACCTTACATGTATTTATAATTATGTTTACACTTGTATCTATCATAAAATACATGCTTGACAAATCATCATCACCATCAGCAGCAGATTTTTCTGATTATTTATTATTATTATTATTATTATTATTATTATTATTATTATTATTATTATTATTATTATTATTATTATTATTATTATTATTATTATTATTATTATTATTATTATTATTATTTGTCAAGCATGTAAAATCTTGGAAAATTCAAAATCTTGAAAAAAAAAATCTTGAAAAAAATCAGCAGAAAAATCTACTGATGATCCCAAATGCAGACTCTGCAAAGAAGCAGATGAAACCATTGATCACATACTGAGCTGTTGTAAGACAATAGCTCAGACCGACTACAAACAACATCACAACACAGTCGCTCAGATGGTCCACTGGAACTTGTGTCACAGCTACCATCTGCCTGTAGCAAAGAACTGGTGGGATCATAAGCCTGAAAAAGTGATTGAAAATGAGCATGCAAAACTACTGTGGGATTTCCGAATACAGACTGATAAAGTTTTGAAGCACAATACTCCGGATATCACGATTGTGGAAAAGAAAAAAGTGTGGATAGTCAACATTGCTATACCTGGTGACAGCAGAATCGATGAGAAACAACTTGAAAAAGTCACCAGATATCAAGGTTTGAGAATCGAATTGCAGAGACTCTGGCATAAACCAGTGCAGGTGGTTCCAGTGGTACTCGGCACAAGTACCTCGGACCTAGGCAAGCACTTAAAAGCGATTGGCGCTGACAAGGACACCATTGGTCAGCTGCAGAAGGCCACCTTACTGGGATCTGCTCACATAATTCGCCGATACATCACGCAGTCCTAAACGCAAGGGGAGTGTTCGACTAGTGATCTGTGATATGAAATCCAGCATAGTTACCTTGTTTGCTGTGTATACTGTCATTTTGTGTAAATAAAATAATAATAATAATGAAGGAAAATGTGATGGGGGCAGTCCATCCATCTATCCATCCATCTCTAATACATCCCTCCTTCCCCTCCTCCATAAAATCCATCCATCTATCTATCCATCCATCCATCCATCCATCCATCCATCCATCCATCCATCCATCCATCCATCCATAATACATCCATCCACCCATCATCCCTCCCTCCCTCCCTCCATAATACATCCCTCCCTCCTTCTATAATACATCCCTCCCTCCCTCCCTCCCTCCCTCCATAATACATCCCTCCCACCCTCCATAATACATCCATCTATCTATCCATCTCTAATATATCCCTCCTTCCCTTCCTCCATAAATATCCATCCATCCATCCATTCTTCCATCCATCCATAATAAATCCATCCACCCATCATCCCTCCCTCCCTCCCTCCTTCTATAATACATCCATCCATCCATCCATCCATCCATCCATCCATCCATCCATCCATCTATCCATCCACCATCCCTCCCTCCATAATACATCCGTCTATCTATCTATCTATCTATCTATCTATCTATCTATCTATCTATCTATCCATCCATCCATCCATCAATAATACATCCATCTATCCATCCATCATTCCTCCCTCCCCCCCCCCCTCCCTCCCTCCCTCCCTCCCTACCTACCTACATAAATACATACGTACTATAGAGCTTATGGAGTAATGAAAAGAATAAACTCTTGTTTATTGCTTTGATAATGAAGGCAGGTCATAATCAACAGTTAATAACGAGCCACAACAACATCACCCCCACCTTCCCCAAACCTTGATTATGCATTCGTAAATATCAAGCTGTGATCATTGTTCCTTAAGTAATACGTGCATTTTCTAAATGACTCACAAGCATCACACTGACTTTCCGATAGGTTTTAAATGGTGCGCTGCAGGTATTACATTGTTTGATCGCACCTCCATGACTTCCCGATCAAAAAATGGCTAATAGCTTCCACCGCCAATGGAAAAAAAACACATTTCCGTTCCTGGAGAAGCTGCCTGCCCTAATCCTCCGTGAATTGCACGCAAATTACATCAAGTTCTTAATGAGTTTGCAAATAGAGCGGCCAGGACTTGCGTAGAGAAAATTGGGCACCGGCCAGATGGAACGTCTCAGTTTTAAACTTGTTTCCTTCCACCTCCCTCCAAGGGGAAAAAAAAAAGTTTGAAGAATTTTGGAGGAGGGAAAATGTTATCTCCTGGAATTGTGGATGTTCCATAGCTGGAAGTCTTTGAGAAAAGATTGGACAACCATTTGTTCTGGATGGTATAAGGACTCCTGCCTTGGAGAGAGGGTTGAACCAGAAGATCTCCAAGTCCCTTCCAACCCTTTGATTGTATTCTATGATATTCAGAACTTTGGAATAACAGAATTGGAAGGACCTTGGAGGTCTTCTAATCCAACTCCCTGCTGAACCAGGAGACCCAGGGGTGAAATGCTATTGGTTCACACCGGTTCGGGTGAACCGGTAGTGATAAAGAAACTACTGATTCGGGCGAACTGGTAGTAAAAAAAGAGGTACCGGTTTGGGCAAACTAGTAGTAAAAAAAACCTACCAGTTCATCTGAACTGGTATTTCCGATGATCAGCTGTGCCACATGGTTTAAATCATGCGGCACAGCTGTTCCCCCACCTTGCTGTTCTACTTACCTTCCCAAACGCCCTTTTTCCGATTGAAGCACGCATTTGGTGCACACTGTGTGTGTGTGCGCAGCGTGCTTTTGGTGCGTACTGCCCATGCGCGCACCGCACAAGCAGGGGGAGCGAACCGGTGGCAATCCACAGAGGATTTCACAACTGAGGAGACCCAGTGGTGGGATTCAGCCGGTTCACACCACTTCGGGAGAACCGGTTGTTAACTTTCTGAGCAGTTTGGCGAACTGGTTGTTGGAAGAAATCATTAGGGCAGAGAACCGGTTGTTAAATTACTTGAATCCCACCACTGAGGAGACCTATAACATTCCAGACAATTGGTTGTCCAATATCTCCTTACAAAACTTCAGTGATGAAGCACCCACAACTTCTGAAGTTGAGCTGTTTCTTTGCTTAATTGTCCTCAGTGTTAGGAAATTTCTCCTTAGTTCTAACCTCTCCTTGATTATTGTGCCTCGTCTGCTTTCCCCGCAGCCGGGCCCATCTTATCTGCTTCCGAACGCTGAGGAATGTCCTAGCATGCCTCCCAGCCCCAGCCCTGGCTCCATGCCCAGACAGGCCGAGGAGGAAGAAGTGCCTCCAGCCCCCAGCTCTGGCTCCATGCCCAGGCAAACAGAGCAACTAGACCCCTCCCCCTCCCCCACAGCATGTGAGCCTGAGGAAGGTCAATTACCAACAGCTGCAGACTGGAGTGACCCTCGCTTCAGGAGAATTGATAGGCGGCGGCAACAGAAGGAAGGGAGGAGCAGGCCTGGATAAGTGCTGAGTCATGGAGCCACACCCCATGGCCTATATAAAGGATCTGCTTTCTGGCATTCTCTGAGTCAGGCAAAGTCTACCTTATCTTGCTGAAGTCACTTTCTGGTCTCCTGCCTGCCTTGAGAACTTTGCTAGGCCTTTGGCAGAGCTGCAGAGGCACGCCTGATTCAGATGTCCCTGACCCAGTCGTCAGTGGAGGAGTGGGACACGACAGCATGTGCGTGGAAGGCACGCATGGTGAACTAGTGGTAAGAATATATGAAACTCAAGCCTTTGATCGATTGCATTGGGATTTTTTATTTAAATTAATAGAGAAAATGCAATTTGGAGATTGTTTTGTTAGAATAATTAAAGCGATTTATGGAGAACAAACAGCACAGATTATAATAAATGGTAGCTTGACAGAAGTTATTAAGATTGCGAAAGGAACGAGAGAGGGATGTCCCTTATCACCATTATTGTTTGTTTTGACTCTGGAACCATTATTAGATAAAATACGAGAATTAACGAAAATAGAGGGAATTAAGATTAGACAACATGAGTATAAAGTTAGAGCTTTTGCAGATGATGTAGTGGTTACGTTAACAAATCCTATAAATTCAAGTAGATTTTTGTTGGAAGTAATTGATAAATATGGAAAGGTATCAGGATTTAAAATAAATCAGAATAAAACAAAAGTGATAATTAAAAATATGTCTATACAACAGAAACAAAAACTAGAGGAAATGACAGGATTTGAGGTAGTAAAAAAGGTTAAATACTTAGGGGTTTATATTAGCTTATCGATCAAGAAACTTTATAAGAATAATTATGACTTGCTATGGCAAAAAGTTCAGAATGATATGAGTGGCTGGAAGAAATTGCAGTTATCCCTATTGGGAAGGATTGCGGCAATTAAAATGAATGTGTTACCTAGATTTTTGTTTCTGTTCCAGATGATACCAATAATTAAAAAGGATAAAAATTTGGAAGATTGGCAGATTGGGATTAACAAATTTATATGGCAGGGTAAAAAGGTGAGGGTTAAAATGAAAATAATACAGGACTCACGGGAAAGAGGTGGTTTAAGAATGCCTAACTTTAAACTATATTATGAAGCAGTAGCCCTTTCAGTAATAAGTGACTGGTTTAACTTAACAGAGGAAAGAATTTTGAATATAGAAGGTTATGACTTGTTATATGGATGGCATGCGTATTTATTTTATGAAAAAAAAGTGGATAGGGCTTTTAAGAATCATGTGTTGAGAAGTGCTCTTTTGCGGGTCTGGAAAAAATATTCCTATAAATTAGAATACAAGATTCCTATATGGGCGAGCCCTAGACATGCAATAGAGAATATAAATATAGAACAGAAACAGGAAATGATTACTTATAAAGAACTTTTGTATGCTGAAGGAGGTAGATTGCAATTAAAATCATTACAGGTATTAAATGAAGAAGGGAGGAATTATACTTGGTTTCAATATGGGCAAATAAGTGCTAGATGGAAAGAAGATCAAAAAATTGGTATAATGCAAAGGGAGGAAAATTTAATAAAGCAAATTAGAAATCAGACCCAGGAGCATATAAAGAGATTGTATAATGTGTTGCTTGAAATAGATTTGGAAAAGGATTTGGTAAAGGATTGTATGATAAAATGGGCACAGAATATTCAGGAACCAATAATGTTGGAAACATGGGAGAAAATTTGGGTTAGAAATGTTAAGTTTACACAAGCACAGAATTTAAGGAAAATTTTTATAAGATGTTTTATAGATGGCACTTAGATCCCAAAAAATTATCATGTATGTATCCTAATATCCAAGCGAAATGTTGGAGGTGTGATTGTGATGATGCTACATATTTTCATATTTGGTGGACTTGCAAGAAAATTAAGGTCTTTTGGATAAGAATTTGGTGGATTATTCAAAATGTACTGAAGAAGAAGATAAAGTTCCTGCCACAATTTTTCCTTTTGGGAATTATAACGGATTGTACAGGGATTGAGACTAAATTGATTCTGAATTTAATAACAGCAGCAAGACTGTTGATTGGACAATACTGGAAGAAAGAAGAGATACCTACAATAGAAGAATGGATATTGAAAGTTATTAATTTGGCTGAGATGGCTAAAATCTCAGCGTTTTAAAAGACAATACGCAGGAAAGATATTTAATTGAATGGAAAAATGGATTGATTATCTACAAAACAGATATCAGATTAAGAAATATCAGATTGCCTTTGAATAATTAGAAAGTTATTTTATGTAATGGGAGGGGTTGGGAGATGAAAAGCTTTGGATGTGGTTATTTGGATTGGAAGGAAAATTTTATTCTATGTTTGGTTTATGTATAACAATACCTTGTGATTGACCCGAAGCCGGGGGAGGAGGGGAAGGGGTTTTTGGGAGGAGGGGGAAAAGGGGAAAATGTTTTTGTTTTTTAAAACTCTTTCAATAATAAAAAAAAAAGAATATATGAAACTCGACGCTGCCTCCTACGCTCCATTTTCAGCTGCGATGGCCTCTTGCAGCCCTTTGCCAGTGAAAATGGAGTTTGGGGAGGCTGCATGTGGCTCGCCTGGGCTTCATTTTCAGTAGCAGAGGGCTGCAGGAGGCTGTTGTGGCTGAAAACGGAGCGTCAACATATGATGTCAAGCTGACCATGCCCTTGTGGCCATGCCCCTTGCAGCCACGCCCTCCCCCCAGCCCCCTGAGGTCAAACGCAACCCTGATGCAGCCCTCAATCAAATCGAGTTTTACACCCCTGATCTAGAGTATCAAACCATAGTTGGATATAACTTTGGAGTGTTTTCTTCCGCTAGTCTAAAGGACAGGAAAGCCATCAGGACGTCCAGGTGGAATTGATCATTCTTCCATCCAAAATTCATACACAAACACACAACTGGGAGCTATAAATGCAACCCCCGCCAACAGGGTTTATAAATACTGGTACTTACATTTCATTATGGGATAATAGGCAATTAGAGACCAGGGGTAAAGATTCTGTACGCGCTCCAAATAGCAATCGTTGCCCCTGTTAATGTGTCCGTTGCCAAAATCTCAGGTGTTTGTTCCATTAATGGATGACTGGGTTAAGTATGTTGTAGGAAAACGGCCAAAGGTTAATGTACTGGGATAAAAAGGGATCTAAATAATAATAATAATAAAAAAAAAAAAAAACGGAAACCTGACGGAAGATCAAATGTGCTTTTTACCTCCTTTGTTGCAAAGAACTAATTTTCCATTTGCTCTTTTCTACCCAGAATTCGCTGAGAAACATATTTATATTTAGACATTTGCATCGGTGGGCATAGTTCTATTAGTCGTCGTAACTTTATCACTGAAGTTTTAAAGCGTAAAGTTGTTTTTTTTTAAACCGCTATTTTACTGTCTGTAAACTGCCCAGAGCCTGTGACAACAGGGCTGATGGATAAATTGTATGATTGAATAAAAAAATAAAATGTGGAGGTCCTTGGTGCTCTCTGCGCTTGGTTGTTTTCTTGTAGCAACATCAGTGCTAGAAGGCAGTGGGACTTAAGGAGAAGGGAGAGGATTAACAGATTAACAGTAACAGAGTTGGAAGGGACCTTGGAGGTCATCTAGTCCAACCCCCTGCTCACGCAGGAGACCTGTACTAGGGATTCGAACCGCCGAACTTCCGAAATTTTCTGATAGACAAGCTCAGTGTCTTAGCCACTGAGCCACCTAGTTGTTGTGACCTAGGCCCAAATAGTTATTACCAGACACAATCAGTCCTAAACAAATGTAGTTTATTAGAACAGCTGAGAATTACCTCATTCTCATCTTAGTCCAAATTAATTCCAAAACAAAGTCCTTCAGAAAAAGTCCTTCGGCCTTATCACAAACCTTTGTCTTCTTTGGCACCCTGCCAAAGGCTTTTCTTGGCAAAACCCCATGAAGTTCATAAGATGACAGCTAGAAACAAATGTAGCAACGCTGCTTTCCTATAAAGAGCTCAAGAGCCATTGCTGCTCTTCTAAGCTTTACGGGACGAGTCGATCATCCCCCGGCCTTACTCCCGAGTTGTCCTTTTCGCTTTAGCTACTCTTGCCTTCTGGCAGCTCTTTGCATGTGTGCACTAGGAACAGGCTCCTAATATAATAAAATACATTTGTTTAGGACTGATTGTGTCTGGTAATAACTATTTGGGCCTAGGTCACAACATCTGGTTCAGTTCCAAGCCGGGAGAAAGACACTGGAAACATGGAGGCTGATTGGAAAGATGGTTTAATGGTGAAGCAAAACCACATGGGTTTGAGGTCCCGGGCAACTGACCACATGGAGTTGTGAGTGAGGGATATTTATACTTTCTCTTGGGCTTTGCACTTGAGCTTCCTGTTCCTGTGCAAGAACATGTATTCTATTGGCTGTTGTTAGACTCCCATGGGGTCATGTAGGGGTTATGTGGAAGTCATGTGGACTTCCATGGCCACCGTCCTTCTGTCTATATCAACCAACACCTTTTCTGGGGTCTGATGAGCGTCGGCATCGGGCGCCTTAACCCGGCGTTCGGTTCATCCCGCAGTGCCAGTTCTCTATAGCAGTGGTGGGATTTACTGGTAGTGTTGTGCCTTGCCCGCCCTCCTCTCCTCAGCCGGGCCCCACCCATCTCCTGCTATCCGATTCAGAGTCTGATAATGAAGAGGAACGGCCTGGCTTGCCTCCAGCCCCCAGCCCTGGCACCATGCCCGGACAAAATATCAGGAATGAACAAACAAACCTCACTCCCACAGCGTGTGAGCACGAAGCCAGCCATGTGCTAGAATTGCCAGCAGCAGATCAGGAGGAAGGGAGTTCACAGTGGACAGATCCCTGCTTCCAGAGAATTGAGAGGCGATGTCAGCAAAAGGAAGGGAGGGGCAGGCCTGGATAAGTGCTGAGTCATGGAGCCACACCCCATGGCCTATATAAAAGACCAGCTTGAGTCAAGCAATTTGAGTCAAGCAAAGTCTCATCTGGTTTGCTGAAGTTACACCTTGGATTCCTGCCTGCATGAGAAATCTGAAAGGAATTTGGCAAAGCTGCAGAGGCTTCGTGGCCATGCTTGATACGGACTTCCCAGACCCGGCCATCGGAGGGGGAGGGGGACACGACAGGTTGTAACAACCGGTTCATTGCATATACATTTGCGTGCATGCACATTACGATCAAAATTAACCTTCTACTGATTCCAGAGTGAGTAAAACAGCTGAGGCACAAGAATTCGCTCTGCCACGCTTATCATCTGGGCTTAAAACAAAAGAAATATAGGTAGGTTATAGCGCAGGGACAGGCGGGCGGGCCCATCTGATCGTTGGAGCAAACCAGTTCGTTCTCAGCTGATCATTGGAGTTACTGGTACACCCGAACCAGTCAGAACCAGCTGAATGCCACCCCTGCTCTATAGGCAAAGTACAAATCCTAAGTGTTTGTCTGAGCTAGGTTTGGTTGAAGTTTGGACTGCTCTGAGGGTGATGCAATAAAGGGGCTTGTGTTCTGAAAGTAGTCTTTGACAGGAAGGACGTTGTAACAGATGATTCTATGAGTTAAACTCAGGTCATGCCGAAGGCGGCGTAGTTCTAAATTTTCTAAACCCAGGATTTCAAGTCTGGTGGCATAAGGTATTTTGTTGTATTCAGAGGAGTGGAGAACTCTTCTTGTAAAATATTTCTGGACACGTTCAATTGTATTGATGTCAGAAATGTGGTATGGGTTCCAGACAGTCAAGCTGTATTCAAGAATTGGTCTAGCAAATGTTTTATATGCTCTGGTTAGTAGTGTAGTGTTTTTGGAGAAGAAGCTATGCAAGATTAGGTTTACAACTCTTAAAGCCTTTTTTAGATGTAGTTGCTGTGGGCTTTGGCACTTAGATCATTTGATATGAAAATTGATATGATATACGTAGAAAGTTAACATCCACCCCTCTCCTAGAAGAATGAAATATTTTAGGAAGTATTAAAAAGGCAGAATATTATATTTCCCTAAAGGGAGAGATATGCCCTTGGAGATAGAAACCTTTCTGAATATCCCTCAGCAGATGTCAACACTTAAGAGATAAAGAGATAGATAGCTCTATTCATAAACAGCTAGCCCTCACTCAAGACTCAAACACAGGACAAAGCCATTAAGCCATAATAGGAATTTTTATTTTATTTTATTTATTTATTCGATTTTTATACCGCCCTTCTCCCGAAGGACTCAGGGCGGTGTACAGCCAAAAATAAAAAACAAACAATACAATATACAATTTAAAATACAAATTAAAAAACTTATTTTATAATTGGCCTACAAAACTTTAAAATATATAAAACTAAAACCCCATTAAAATTAATAATAGATAATTTAAAATCAATAAAATTTAAGCCAGCCCCGCGCGAATGAAAAGATGTGTCTTCAGTTCGCGGCGGAAGGTCCGAAGGTCAGGTATTTGGCGTAAACCCAGGGGAAGCTCGTTCCAGAGTGTGGGAGCCCCCACAGAGAAGGACCTTCCCCTGGGGACCGCCAGCCGACATTGCTTGGCGGACGGCACCCTGAGAAGTCCCTCTCTGTGAGAGCGTACGGGTCGGTGGGAGGCATGCGGTAACAGCAGGCAGTCCCGTAAGTACCCAGGCCCTAAGCCATGGAGCGCTTTAAAGGTAGTGACCAAAACCTTAAAGTGCACTCGAAAGGCCACAGGTAGCCAGTGCAGTCTGCGCAGGAGCGGTGTTATATGGGAGCTACACGTTGCCCAACACTCATTCCCAGGAGAGTCCCATGGATTGCAAGGCGAACAAACAAGTCAGTCCTAGAGTAGATCAACCCTGACTGCTCCTTAGAAGGTCAGATCCTGAAGATGAAACTCAAATACTTTGGCCACCTAATGAGAAAGAAGGACTCACTGGAGAAGAGCCGAATGCTGGGAACGATTGAGGGCAAAAGAAGAAGGGGACGACAGAGAATGAGGTGGCTGGATGAAGTCACTGAAGCTGTCGCCGTGAGCTTAAATGGACTCCAGAGGATGGTACAGGACAAGAAGACCTGGAGGAACGTTGTCCATGGGGTTGCGATGGGTTGGACACGACTTTGCAACTAACAACAACAACAAACACTCTTTCAGAACACAAGCCCCTTCATTGTATCATCTCCGTTCCACCGACCCCAGCAAACTTCAACCAAACTTAGCTCAGACAAACATGACCCCTACATGTCCCCATGGGAGTCTGACAACAGCCAATAGAATACACGCTCTTGCACAGGAACAGGAAGCTCAAGTGCAAAGCCCAAGAGAAGTATAAATACCTCCAACTCTCAGCTCCATGTGGTCAGCTGTCTAGAATCCACATGTGTTTGGTGGTTCTGCTTCATCAAATAAATGGATGGATCCTCCATCTTATCTCCAGTGCCTTTTTCCCGGCTTGGATCTGGACCTGTATATTTCTTCCTTCCAACATGCAGTATACCTTATTTTTTATTGTGATGCTTCTGACCCAAATAAACACACCTCCAAATTTCTGCTAATTCCTCGATGGAGTCAAAAAAAAAAAAAAGGAGAATATTCTCATCCAATGGGACAGATATCACCGTGTCAGCTAACTCTTTCGCCCCCCCCCCCAATGCTGGTAGATGCTTTTAAAGAGCATTACGAGATTGTTTTCTGAGGATTTGGGGGGCGGGAGTTTATTTTGTGATAATGGAATGGAAAATGTATGCTAAATTGGTGAGGAAATTAACACCTCCTTACCTTTGTTCGCCGCCATCAGTTTCTAATGTTTGTTCTTTAATTAGCTTCATGGCTTTAAAACAAAAATAATGACTCACGGAGGTTTACTGTAAATTAAATGTGCTACTGAGTATTATTAAAAACACTTTAACTTAAATGCTAATCCCCCTTCCTTTCTGCCAAGAAAAGAAAAGAAAAAGAATTATCCGCAGATTCCAAGCCTTGAACGGCTTTGTATAATTACGCAGCCTTGCTGCAAAACTCTTACCGACACGCAGATGAAGATAAATTGAGGATCCAGTGTGCAAGAGCTGATAAGGGATGGGAAACTGGAGAACTCGGGACATTTAAAGTGTTCCAAACAAATCATCATCATCTTCATTTAACGACCCCATAATCCCCTGTGGGGTAGAGACTGAATGGAGCTAGCAGAGTGGCCGGATACCCTTCCTGTTGCCAATGTGGAGTTTTGTTCAGCAGATATATTCGCAGTGTGCCCGGAGAGAGAGATATCTGCCTCAACCTAGGATCGAACTCCTGGTGACTATGAGGCCTGCATTGGACAAAAGTTGTAATTCAAAACTCAAGAGAAGATATCTATCCATAAGAATCTCCAGGCAGGAGAAAGGTCCTGCCTTCAGCAGAGGGTTGGATTTGAAGGCCTCCAGGGCCTTCTTTCAGCCCTATGATTACCACCTTTAAAGCGCTCCATGGCTTAGGACCGGGTTACTTATGGGACCGCCTACTGCCGGCCTCGATCTCCCAGCGTCCGGTGCGTTCCCACAGAGAGGGACTCCTCAGGGTGCCGTCAGCCAAACAATGTTGACTGGCGGCCCCCAGGGGGAGGGCCTTCTCTGTGGGGGCTCCTACCCTGTGGAACGAGCTTCCCCTCGGGCTTCGACAACTACCTGACCTTAGGACCTTACGCCATGAACTTAAAACCTATTTATTTCATATGGCTGGACTGGCCTGATTCTTAAATTTTTAAATTTTAATTGTGGGTTTTAAATTGTTGTAATTTGTATGGGGTGTAATGTTATTTTAAATTTCTGGCATATTTGAATTAGTTTTTTAAGGGTTGTTTTAATTATGATGTATATTTCTGTTTTGTATTTTACTTGCCTGTTCACCGCCCTGAGTCCTTCGGGAGAAGGGCGGTATACAAATTAAAACATTATTATTATTATGTTCTACATTCATAAGGAAAGGTGGCCTCTAATACACAGACCTGCTAAGTAGGGATGAAATTCAGCAGGTTCTGACAGGTTCTGGAGAACTGGTAGCGGAAACGTTGAGTAGTTCGGAGAACCAGTAAATACCACCTCTCGCTGGTCCCAGAGCGCGGTGGGAACGGAGATTTTGCAATATCCTTCCCTCAGGAGTGGGGATTTTGCAGTATCCTTCCCCTGGAGTGGGGTGGGAATGGAGATTTTGCAGTATCCTTCCACTGCCACGCCCACCAAGCCACACCCACAGAACGGGTAGTAAAAAATCTGAATTTCACCACTGCTACTAATGTTAAACTTTAGGGCCAAGATGAGTGTGTGATTGGCAACGCTCTGGTGTTAAAACCACTATCTGAGTGGCAAAGATTTGAGGTCTGAGAGAGAATAGAATAGAATAGAATAGAATAGAATAGAATTTTTTATTGGCTAACTGGAATTGGAATTGACACACAAGGAATTTGTCTTGGTGTATATGCTCTCAGTGTACATAAAAGAAAAGATACGTTCATCAAGAATCATAAGGTACAACACTTAATGATAGTCATAGTGTGCAAATAAGCAATCAGGAAACAATATCAATATCAAATCGTAAGAATACAAGCAACAAAGTTACAGTCATAAGTGGAAGGAGATGGGATGATGGGAACGATGAGAAGATTAATAGTAGTGCAGATTTAGTAACTAGTTTGACAGTGTTGAGGGAATTATTTGTTTAGCAGAGTGATGGCGTTCAGGAAGAAACTGTCCTTGTGTCTAGTTGTTCTGGTGTGCAGTGCTCTATAGCGTCATTTTGAGGGTAGGAGTTGAAACAGTTTATGTCCAGGATGTAAGGGGTCTGTAAACCCAGGAAAACACAGGTAAATTGGCAGGATTCTGTGAGTTTAGCCCATCAGAATAACAGAATAACAGAGTTGGAATGGACTTTGGAGGTCTTCTAGTCCAACCCCCTCCTCAAGCAGAAGACTCTATCCCAGGGGTGTCAAACTCAAGGCCTGGGGGGCAGATCCAGCCCACGGGGTGCTTAGATCTGGCCAGTGGGGCTGCCTTGGAAACAGCCCGTAGTGCCTCTGCCAGTGAAAATGGACCTCAGGAAGGTTGTATACGGCCCTCCTGAGCTCCGTTTTCACTGGCAGAGGGTTGCAGGAGGCTGTCTCACCCGAAAACGGAGCTCGGGAGCCTGTTTTTGCTGGCAGAGCGCTTGGGCCACCACAGACGCCCTCGACCTGAGTGACGTCGAGCTGGCCACGCCTACCCTGGCCACGGTCCCCCTGCTCACCCCTCTCGGTCAAATCCAACCCTGATGCGGCCCTCAATGAAATAGAGTTTGACACCCCTGCTCCAGGAGTGAAATGCTCCCGGTTCGGACCGGCTCACCCGATCCGGTAGCGATGGCGGCTGCCGGTTTAGAGAACTGCTGGCGAAAATCCCTGGCCCCGCCCCCCTGCCTCTGCTGAGCCGCACCATCAGCAGAGGTTGTTTTTTTTTTTTTACTTTTAAAAGCAGTTTTTTTTTTTCAGCTGAAAACATACCCTTAAAAGTAAAAAAGAAAGCCTTTGAGGTTCTGGGCTGCCACGAGGCAAGCCTCATGGGATTGTCAGAGGAGCCTTTTAAAAACTTTTTTCCCTCTGGCGATCCCAGAGGAATTTCCTGATCCTCTTTTAAACTCACTTTTTAACAGCCGACATTTACAAGAGCCCCCACCTATGCCCACCCAATCGCCCCCTCCCTACTTACCTATAATTACTGCTCCTTTTGGGCTCGCAAACCATGGCTTTTGCAATCAATTGCATCAACTAGCAACTGATTTTGCCTATCTAAAATCCATGTGCCTGGATCTGCCCGTTTTGCTGGCTGAGGAACTCTGGGAATTGAAGTCCACAAACCTTAACGTTACTAAGGTTGGAGACCCCCGATCGAAAAAATATAAATAAAATAAAATAATAAAATAAAATATTTGTGCAGCTTTCTGAGATTTGGTGTGTTTCTGTAGTGTTTCACTCTAACGACACAAACACACAGAATCTCACAAAGCTGTATGTGGCATTTTGTGTGTGTGTCAGTTGTGTTGTGTGTGTGTAAAGTGTGAAAGTTGGTTTTTGAGCTTTTTATGGCCGTGTAAAGTGTGGTGCAGCTGCGTTTACATTGTGTGTGAGTCAGTTGTGTTGTGTTGTGTGTGTGTAAAGTGTGAAAGTTGGTTTTTGAGTTTTTGTGGCTGTGTGAAGTGCAGCTGCTTTTTACATTGTGTGTGAGTCAGTTCTGTTGTGTTGTGTTGTGTGTGTGTAAAGTGTGAAAGTTGGTTTTTGAGCTTTTTGTGGCTGTGTGAAGTGTGAAGTGCAGCTGCTTTTACATTGTGTGTGAGTCAGTTGTGTTGTGTTGTGTTGTGTGTGTGTAAAGTGTGAAAGTTGGTTTTCGGTACCTCTTATTGTTTTTTATACTTTTGTTTATTATTTTTATTATTTATTGTTATTGGCCACGCCCGCCCAGTCATCTGACCACCAAGCCACACCCACCAATTAAGCCACGCCCACAGAACCTGTAGGGAAAATTTTTAGATTTCACCCCTGCTCTACCCTATACTATTCCATGGCTGGCTGGAGAATTCTGGGAGTTGAAGTCCACCCTCTTCAAGTTGCCAAGGTTGAGAAATATGGCTCTGAGGTGTGCTTTGCAATATTACTCCTTTATGTTCAGTCTGTTTCTGTCGGATAAGATTTCATGAACGGAGTACCCAAAGCAATAAAATCATTCTGCTCCAGCAGTTAGACTCTTTTTTTTAAACTACAGAACGTAATAAAATCCAGGGTGATTTTTAGCTTCTGCCACACACCATTAATTTGGATCCTAATTTGCTTGTGATATATTATGGAAGGCACACAAAAGCATTTGTTAATAACAACCTCTTCCCTTAAAGAACTGAGGAGGGAAAAAAAAGAGAATGCTCTCCGTAATGCATTTTTAACATTTCCACATTTCTTCTTGGGCTGTGACAGATATTTTTCTCCTTAATTGAGATAAATACAGGAGAGGCTGTTGATTAAATTCAAGAGCCTTGAATCGGTTCTCAAGAAAGCGATGATCTATGGAGTGAAGGAAGTGTGTGTGTGTGTGTGTGTGTGGGGCTACTTCATGCATTCTTTCAGTTTGCCTATCCTTCTTAATTTCTGAATTTGGTTTATAAAACGCACAGACAAATAAGTTGAAAAATTATAGTTTCTACCTGCAAACCATGTTCAAAAAGAGTTTGGGTGATTTGCAGGTAGAAATGATAGCATTGATCAGGGGTGTTGAACTCAAGGCCTGGTGGGGGCAGGCAGATCCGGCCCACCGGGTGCTTAGATCTGGCCCGTGAGGCTGCGCTGGAAACAGCGAAGGAGTGGGCCGCGGTGCCTCTGCCAGCGAAAATGGAGCTCGTTTTCGCTGGCAGTGGGTTTGTCGTGTCCCACTCCTCTTCTGACGGCCGGGTCGGGGAAGTCCGTATCAAGCGTGGCTGCAAAGCCTCTGCAGCTTTGCCAAAGTTCTGTCAGAGTTCTCAGGACAGGCAAGAGACCAGGATGTGACTTCAGCAATCCAAGTTAGACTTTGCCTGACTCAAAGAATGCCTGAAAGCAGATCCTTTATATAGGCCATGGGATGTGGCTCCATGACTCAGCACTTATCCTCCCTTCCTTTTGCTGACGTCGCCTCTCCACTCTCCGGAAGCGTGGGTCTCTCCAGCCTCCAGCTGTCAGCAATTCCAGCTCGTGACTGGCTTCACCATCCCCAGGCTCACATGCTGTGGGGGAGGGGCCCAGCTGCTCCGTTTGTCCGGGCATGGTGCCAGGACTGGGGGCTGGAGGCATGCCAGGACATTCTTCTGTACTATCAGTGTCTGGCAGGAGATGAGAGGGGCCTGGCTGCGATGTCCTGCAGTGTCTGGCAGGAGATGAGGGGGGGGGGGTGAGCGAGGCACAACAGGGTTGTAGGAGGCTGGCACAGCCAAAATCGGCACTCAGAAGCCCGTTTTCACTGGCAGAGCACTCGGTCCACCATAGGCACCCCAACGTGAGTGATGTTGAGCTTGCTATGCCCATCCTGGCCACACCCAACCTGCCCTCCCCAGGTCAAATACAGTGTTGTGGCTCCAGCCTCCGAACCTGGCCCCATACCCGAAAGTGACTCTGAGAATGAGGGGGAAGGGCTGGTAAGGCTTACCTCAGGAGCACTGATTCCTTTGGCCCAGCTCCAGGAGCCAGAACCAGGCCAGTCGGAGGACATAATGAGGCCGACATCCCCTGATTCCTCCCTTCCTCAGGCTACGCCTTCAGACACAGCTGATAACCATACCAATCAAGCCTGGACCGATTCGCGCTTCAGAAGATTAGAGAGGTGGCGTCATCAAAGGGAAGGGTGGGGCAGGAGCCCCACCCCACAGGATATATAAAGAGTTTTGAGACTGCTTTCAGTTCTACGGGAAGCAAATTAGCTGAACCGTGTCGAAGTGAGCTGAAGTCTTAATCTGTCTGAACTTTTTGGCAGGCAGCTGCGTTTTCCCGGTCAGGACTGATAAGAGCCGTGTATCCACTGGCTGAAGGCCAGCTCGTTATTCCAGAGTGAGGACGGAGACAGAACATACAACCCTGATGTGGCCTTCAATGAAATCGAGTTTGACGCCCCTGATTTTGATCAATGGCGATTCTCGGTCATTCAGGTCATGGTTCAGTGGTGGGATTCAGCCAGTTCGCACCACTTCGGGAGAACCGGTTGTTAACTTTCTGAGCAGTTTGGTGAACTGGAAGAAATCATTAGGGCAGAGAACCGGTTGTTAAATTACTTGAATCCCAGCACTGTCATGGTTGTCCCAAAGGTGGTCCCCCCCCACACATCCATCCAAAATAATTATCTAGAAATTTTTCTTGAAGTGGGAAAAAATGTGGAGAACAAATATTAAAATGACAATGTCCGCGGCATTCAAGGAAAACCAGCTGTTTTACAGATGGCATCTCCCACCATCAAAGCTTGCTAAAATGTACCCAAACAGCTCTACATTATGCTGGAAGTGCAAAAAAGTATATGGAACGTATTACCATTTATGGTGGACATGTCCAGCAGCAAAAAAATTGTCGTGTCCCATTCCTCCTCTGACGGCCGAGTCGGGGAAGTCCGTATCAAACGTGCCTCTGCAGCTCTGCCAAAATCCTATCAGAGCCCTCAGGGCAGGCAGGAATCCAAGGTGTGACTTCAGCAATCCAGATTAGACTTTGCCTGACTCAGAAAATGCCAGAAAGCAGATCCTTTATATAGGCCATGGGGTGTGGCTCCATGACTCAGCACTTATCCAGGCCTGCCCCTCCCTTCCTTTTGCTGACATCGCCTCTCCATTCTCCGGAAGCGTGGATCTATTCATTGCATCGTTTTGTCTCCAGCTGTTGGTAATCCCAGCTCGTGGCTGGCTTCAGGCGCACATGCTATCGGAGGGAGGTTTGTTTGTTCGGTTTGGTGCCAGGGCTGGGGGCTGGAGGCATGCCAGGACATTCTCCTGTACTATCAGTGTCCGGCAGGAGACAAGAGGGGTCCGGCTGCGGCGGGGGGAGTGAGGGGCCTGGCTGCGGCAGGGGGAGCGAGGGGCCCGGCTGCGGCGGGGGGAGCGAGCGAGGCTGCGGTGGGGGGAGCGAGCGAGGCACAACAAAAATTCTGGGTTAAAAATCAAAAAGTGGCTTGAAGAAATAACTGACCAACACATAGACTGGAGACACAGAAACCTTTCTGCTGGGAATATTGAACACGAAATACAATAAAGAAATAAGACCCCTAATTTTACATATAATAACAGCCGCCAGATTAGCCTTTGCACAAAATTGCAAAAATGAGAATATACTAACGGAGGAGGAAGTGATAAGGAAAAATTCTGGACTGTGCCGAGATGGATAAATTAACAAAGGAGTTAAAAGAAAGAGAAGATACGGAATATTATATAGTGTGGAACAAACGGTATAATTGGCTAGAGATCAGAAATGGTAAATGATGAAAAAGGTGAAAAGCTCTTATACACGCATACAAAAATGGTAGCATATAAAAGAAAATGAATTGTCATAAGGATAGGTAGGATAGAATATACATAGAAAAAAGGGACAATGGGATAAAAAAGATAATATAATTAAATGAAATGAGAGGGGGAAAAAGAATGTAAATATTAGAAGAATAGTGAAACGAAGTTGATGTAAAGAAGGAGTATATGTTTTATGTTACTCTTTGTTACATCGTGTTGGCTTTCTGTTTTATTTTTTGTTAAAAAATAAAAATATCATTAAAAAAAAAAGAATTCTCTAGGACTTAAAATTATTTTAGGCTAACCTGTATAATTGGATCTTTTCTCCCTGGCACATAGATTCCTGTTCCTAAGCGAACATTTCATATTGTTTAAAACAGCGGTCACCAACTGGTGGTCCATGAGAAAATTTTGGTAATCCACAGAAAAATCATTTGCATTTTTTATATTGCACTAAATCAGAGGTCCTCGAACTACGGCCCCTGGGACTGATATGTGCAATGAATGTTTGTGTTGCTGCAGAGAGTCTCCCCCTTTGGGGTCTTTTTGTGCAGGTTGGAGGGGGCAGAAATTCCGACTTGGGGTCTGCTTCAGCCTCCTGGTGGGGGGCTTTGGGAAAAAGCTGGAGGGAAGTGCCGCTGATGGCGAAGAGCCGGAGGGCCTTGTTCCAGTGGGACTGCATCATGGCCTGGAACTGGTTGATCATCTTAGCCCGCTGAGCCTCCAGGCCTGGCCTTGCATTCCCGCAGATCTTCCCTCTACTTGGAAAGCCTATGCTCCTAGTCCTCAGTGAGGTGCTTCTGCTGAGCCTCCTTCTCGGTTAGATCCAATTTGAATTGAGCCAGCTGTTTTGCCAACTCTTTCTCATGATGGCTGCTTTGCTCCAACAACTGCTTCCTGTTGGGGCCCTAAGGAGCCCGAGCAGGGAGGCGAGGAGTGGCTGGGAGAGGAGGGGTGATAGAAGTTGGTGAGATGTCCTTTAACATGAGTGACATCGAGTTGGCCACGCCCACCCAGTCACATGACCACCTAGCCACGCCCACCCAGCCGGTCATTAGGCAGATCATATTAGTGGTCCGTGGGATTTAAAATTATGAATTTAGTGGTCCCTGAGGTCCGAAAGTTTGGTGACCCCTGGTTTAAATTACCATCCGGTTATTGAATTCTGTCCTAATCAGGGGTGAGATTCAGTCTATTCGATCCGGTTCGGGTGAACCGGTAGCTCTGATAATTAGCTGAGAGAGAACAGATTCGTTCCGACAATCAGGTGGCCCCGCCCGCCTGCCCCTGCACTATACTGTCCTATATGACCTATATACTATATGACCTATATATATACCTATATATATACATATACCTATATGACCTATATACTGACTGCTACCAACCTGCCTTCCATTGAGGACCTGTACACTGCACGAATCAAGAAGAGGGCCGTGAAAATATTTGCAGATCCCTCGCATCCTGGACATAAACTGTTTCAACTCCTACCCTCAAAACGACGCTATAGAGCCCTGCACACCAGAACAACTAGACACAAGGACAGTTTTTTCCCGAAGGCCATCACTCTGCTAAACAAATAATTCCATCAACACTGTCAGACTATTTACTGAATCTGCACTACTATTAATCGTTTCATAGTTCCCATCACCAATCTCTTTCCACTTATGACTGTATGACTATAACTTGTTGCTGGCAATCCTTATGATTTATATTGATATATTGACCATCAATTGTGTTGTAAATGTTGTACCTTGATGAACGTATCTTTTCTTTTATGTACACTGAGAGCATATGCACCAAGACAAATTCCTTGTGTGTCCAATCATACTTGGCCAATAAAATTCTATTCTATTCTAAAAATTCTATTCTATTCTATTCTATTCTATTCTATTCTATTCTATTCTATTCTATTCTATTCTATTCTATATTTCCTTTGTTTGAAACCCAGCTGATCAGCGCGGCAGAGCGGATTGCTGTGCCTCAGCTGTTTTAGAGCTGTTTTCAAACATATCGTCAATTGCCAAGTATCTGAATTTTGACCAGGTGACCAGAAGGATGCTGCAATGGTCATAGGTGTGAAAAACAGCCGTAAGTCACTTTTTTCAGTGTTGTTGAAACTTTGAACGGTCACTAAATGAACTGTTATAAGTCAAGGACTGCCTATAGTTAGATTCTGCATACGTGTAGTCCTTGATTTATAACCATTTGTTTAGTGACTGTTCAAACTTACAACGGCACTGAAAAAAAGTGACTGATGACCACTTTTCACCCTTACAACTGTTGTAGCATCTCCCGGTCACGTGGTCAAAATTCGGACACTTGGCAACTGACTCATATTTATGGCGGTCTCAGTGTCCCGGGGTCATGTGATCTGGGGAAGCCAGATTCACGTGACAATCGTGTCACTAATTTAACAACTGCCGTGATTCACTTAACAACTGTGGGAAAGAAGGTCGTAAAATGGGGCAAGACTCACTTAACAACTGTCTTGCTTAGCAGTGGAAATTTGGGGCTCAATTTTGGTTGCACGTCGAGGACTCCCTGTAGTATTCTGTTGATGGCTGACCCACACCTGGTAAAATGCCGGTATTTGCATATCCCTTTAAAAAAGGATAATGTATGAACAAAGATTTCTTTGAGAAAGGCCGTTTCCTCTAAGTTGTGCCTTTTTAGTTTGCAACTTTTGCCTGGAAAAAAAATATGTGTAGCTGTCTTAACCTTGAATAATCACATCTGCTTCTGCCCTCCAAGAAGCAGAAAGGTGAATTTTGAACAGAAAAAATCCTTCAATGTTCAGGTTCAAAATCTTTTTCGCTTTTAGGTTCTGGTTTTTTATTTTTGTTAAGCCAGTCAAAGGAGGGGAGAAACACACACACACACACACACACACAGAGAGACAGGGAAAGAGAGACAGAGAGAGACACACACAGAGAGACAGAGAAAGAGACAGAGAGACAGGCAGACACACACACACAAATAGAGAGACAGAAAGATACCCACTCACAGACTGAGACAGATAGACAAACAGAGAGAGAGACAAAGAGACAGAGAGACAGAGAGACAGAAACAGACACAGGCAGACAGACAGAGACAGAGACAGAGAGACAGAGAGACAGAGAGACAGACAGAGCAAGAGACACAAAGAGAAAGAGAGACAGAATGAGAGAGACAGAGAAAGAGACACACACATACACAGAGTCGGAGAGAGAGAGAAAGACAGAGAGACAGACAGGCAGAGAGGAAAAGAGAGAGAGAGAGAGAGACAGACAGACACACAGTCAGAGACAGAGATAGAGACATACAGACATACAGAGAGAGAGAGACACACACACAGAGGGACAGAGAGAGAGAGAGACAGACAGACAGACAGAGAAAGAGAGACACACAGAAAGACACACACAGAGACAGAGCGACAGAGAGAGAGACACCCACTCACAGACAGAGACAGACAGACAGACAGAGAGACAATGAGACAGACACAGAGAGAGACAGAGAGAGACCGAGAGACAGAAAGAGACACACAGACAGGCAGACAGACAGAGCGACAGAGAGACAGAGAGACAGAGAGAGGCACACACACAGACAGAGACACACAGAGAGACAGACAGATAAAGAGACACACGTAGAGAGACAGACAGTCACAGAGACAGAGAGACAGAGAGACAGACAGAGCAAGAGAGACAGAGAGAAAGAGAGACAGAGAAAGAGAAAGACACACACACACAAACACAGAGACACAGAGAGAAAAATAGAGAGAGACACACACAGACAGAGGCAGACAGGCAGAGAGGAAAAGAGAGATAGACAGACACACACAGAGAGTCAGAGACAGAGACATACAGAGAGAGACAGAGAAAGAGACACACACACAGAGAGAAGAGAGACACACACTCACAAACAGAGGCAGACAGGCAGAGAGGAAAAGAGAGAGAGAGAGACAGACAGACAGACACACACAGAGTCAGAGACAGAGACATACAGAGAGAGAGAGAGAGAGAGAGAAAGAGAAGGGGGGGGGGAAAGAGAAGGGAAATAAAACAAATGCTACTCCCTAATTCCCCCGTATTTAACTACCATGAAAATCTCTTAGTTTGTAATTACGAATATTCTTTCTCTCTCATGTTTTAATTATGTTCTGTCCACATTTTTTTAGAGAGGCTGTTGGAAAAAACTGTGAAACAGGGCTCTATGGCCATCGTTGCTGAATAAATTAGCAGCATGTTGCTTGCTTGTTTTTTTAAAAAAAATACTGGATAGCTTTGCTTTCCACTGTATTGACAATCCTTGACTTACACAAGTTCATTTAGCGACCGTCTGAAGTGACAATGGCACTGAAAAATGGGCCAAGGACCAGTTTTCAGACTTATGACCGTTGCGGCATCCCAGTGATCACATGATCAAAATTCAGATGCTTGGCAGCTGGCATGTACTTGTGACAGTTGTAGCGTCCCGGCGTTATATGGTTTCCTTTTTTGATCCTCTCATGAGCAAGACAGATTCACTTAACAACCATGTTACAGCAGTGGTTCACTTAACAATCGTGGCCAGAAAGGTCATAAAATGGAGCAAAGTTCACTTAACAACAGTCTTACTAAGCAACGGACATTTTACGCTCAACCGGGGCTGCAAGTTGAGGACTACCTTTATTGTTCCTCACCTACAGACAGAATCTTGCCAAACTAAAGCAGACTAACTTGCATCACTAAAGATCTACTCTGAGGACCTCTATGGAGGTGTCGTCTTAACTCTCTTCTTCCCAACCAAACTATCCTTATGATCCTTATGATTTATACTGATATATTGACCGTCATTTGTGTTGTAAATGTTGTACCTTGATGAACGTATCTTTTCTTTTATGTACACTGAGAGCATATGCACCAAGACAAATTCCTTGTGTGTCCAATCACACACTTGGCCTATAAAAAAAAATTATATTCTATTCTATCTAAACTTTGCTCTTCTCTTGGTCCTCTGGAGTGCAGCCCCTCCCTCCCTCCCTCCCTCCTGGGAATCCAGACCACATTCCATTACATCAGCTAAAAGCAAATCACAAGAGAACAATAGATAAAGAACAGGTGGGATGGCATTGAGGGATAGGTGGGAGAGAAAATGCCAAAATGTGTTGAGGCATAAACCTGAGTCTGGAGAAGGACTGTAATGTCTGAATACATCTCGGACAAGCCCCTCCCTAGTTCCTAAAAAGGTAAAGGAAGGGAGAAAGTATGTTCAGACTTGTGACATTCTGTTAGACTACAGGAACCAGGAGCACCACTCAGTTGGCCCTGAGGACACAGATAAAACTCCAAGTGGCCTCAACAACCCTCTAAAAGAATGCAAATGACCAGCTGTCTGCAAGGAATATCAATCCTTCCATTCCCCACCATCCTGTCAGAGCTGAAGAAGCTTCTGGGATGAGAAGCGAAAAGGCTTCAAAGGAAGTAAAACAAGGAAATCCAGTTGCCTCCTGAAAAAAAGCACCTTTGGAACAACCATGACCAGCATGACGGAGGATCTCTACAGACTGTTAGAGGTAATCCTCCACTGCAATAGAGCCCAACATTTCTGTTGCTAAAGGGAGACAGTCATTAAGTGAGTTTTGCCCCCCCCCATTTTACGACCTTTCTTGCAAAAGTGCTTAAGTGAATCGCGGCACTTGCTAAATTAGGAAGACGGTTCTTAAGGGAATTGGGCTTCCTCGTTGACTCTGCTTGTCAGGAGGTCGCAAAAGAGGGGCATCTGTTGTAAGTGTGAAGCAGATGCTGAGCATCTCAATTTTGTCCACGTGACCACAGGGAGACTGCTGTGGTCAGAAGCAGTGGTGGGATTCAAAATTTTTGCTACCTATTCTGTGGGCGTGGCTTGGTGGGCATGGCCAGGGGCTTCCTGCATCTCCCTGGGAGCAAAAACAGGCCATGGGGGGGCGGATGCGCCACCCCCTGCGCTCCATTTTGGGCCTAGGACGCTTCCCTACCGGTACCTCTGAGCCAAAATGGGGCATGTGGGGACTCCTGGAAGGGGCGGAGCAGAAAGGGCCGGGGCCAGCCAGCAATTTAACTACCGGTTTGCCCGAACCTGCTTGAACCAGCTGAATCCCATCACTGGTCAGAAGTAGGAGTGAAATACTCCCGGTTTGGATCAGATCGGCTGATCCGGTAGCGATGGCAGCCGGTGGTTCAGAGAACCAGTACAAAAATCTCTGGCCACCCCATCCATGCCCACCCAATCACCCGGTCACCCGCTTGCCCGCTTGCCGCTTCTTTCCGGCTTGCTCCCTTTTCCCGCTTGAATGGTAGGAACAGGTTGTAAAAAATGCTTTTAAAAGGTTAAAAAAAAAAAGAGGCTCTGACCATCGCAGCTGAGCCGCACGATCGTCAGAGTCTTTTTTAAAACTTTTAAATGCATTTTTTTTACAACCTATTCGGCTGAACAGGTTGTAGAAAAATGCTTTTAAAAGGTTAAGAAAAAAGAGGCTCTGACCATCGCAGCTGTGCCGCGCAATCGTCAGAGGCTTTTTTTAAACTTTTAAATGCATTTTTTTTACAACCTATTCGGCCGAACAGGTTATAGAAAAATGCTTTTAAAAGTTAAAAAAAAAAAAGATCGCGCGCCACAGCTGATCACATCACCCCTCCCCTGCGTGCTGTTCTACTTACCCCATGGCTCCTTTTGGTTGTGTACTGCGCATTTGGTGCACGGTGTGCACTGTGCATGTACGCATACAGTGCGCATTTGGTGCATAGTGCGCATGCGCAGCCAGTGAACCGGTTGGTCAGAAGTGTGAAAAATGGTCATAAGTCACTCTTTTCAGTGTGGTTGTGACTTTGAACCGTCATTAAATGAACTGCAGTAACTCAAGGAATACTTGCATTTGCAGTAAAATAACAATGCCTGTGTGATATTGCTTTCCTCGTCTGATCATTTTTGCCATTTCTCATGTAAGCCGCAATTCTATTCCGCAAGCCTCTTTCTTATAAATAAATCCCCCCGACAGAATATTTACTGCATGTTTATGAGCCCTGTGTTCACTCTTTTGTGACTCATTGATTTATTAAAATATATCAGGTTGCCTGTCCACAAATATTTTCAGTTTGCAGATAAAGTCACGCCAAGTAAAATGGTGAATTACTGGAAAATGACAGAGTGAAATAAAACTAGGCTTAAATAAATTTCATTTGTTTAATGAATAGAAAATTGAAAATCCCTCTAACAGAAAGGAAAGCACATTGTGACGTTACCAAAAAGCCAGCAATAATTTTACATATTTAATGTCGGCTAATCCAACTTCCCTCCGCATAAACATCTACAAGATTATATAGTGTTGCTTTTTCAGAGTTTTTTCTTCTTCTGATGGATTCAGGAAAAAACCCACAACGATGATGATTTGCTCCATCACTGGAGATTGTGGGAAGACCCCCTCCCTCCCCTCCCCCCAAAGAATGAAATATTTTGGGAAATATTAAAAAAGGCAGAATATTATATTTCCCCAAAGGGAGAAATGGAGAAACATGTTTTTAGAGGCAAAAATCAGCCCCCAGTCTTTCTTAATAGCTCACAGCAGATGCCAGCATTTAAGAGCTTATTGAAAGAGGAAGACAAGTATCTAGCTAGCTCTATTCATAAGCAAAGAAAATACTGCAGGCAGAAATCCATTCAAGACAGGATATTTCAAAACAGCTTGCAGCAAAGTTTGACAGCGAACAAAAGCAGTGTGATAGGATTAGAACAAACAGCCCCTTGCCCAAGTTCGAACACAGGACGAAAAACATTAGCCGCAATAGGAATTGTTGAACACCTTTTTCGAAACTCAAAGCTCGTATTGCACAAATCCCAAAACTTCATAAACATAGAACCATATAAGAATCCTTCCTCTTACTCAGTTTGTTGATCAGCTGACCCAGTGTTGTGTTCCACCAGCAGCCTGCGGAACTGGCAATGAGTCAGACAACGATGAGGCAGAGGAAGAACACGGGCCAGTCCTGGAGGCTGGGAAAGGCCCGGATGTGGGCTCTGCGTCAGAGGCAGAATTGGGGCCAGGGCCATTGGGGGAGTGATGTGCGGACTCCAGAATCTCCAGAGGCTGATAGTAGTGAGGCAGAGGAACAGGAGGAGTTTGTTCCTAATGCATGCATGAGAAGAGCTGCCAGAAGGCAAGAGCAGCTCAAGCAGAGAGGACGACTCGGGAGTAGGGCCAAGAGATGATTGGCCCCTCCCATAAGGCTTAAAAGACCAGCAACGGCATTTGGGCTCTTTGCTGGAAAACAACGTTGATAGCCTTGTCTTGCTGCATTTATTTCTTGTCGGCGTCTTCTGCTTTTGAACTTTTGCCAAGAAACTTTTGCCTTTGGAAGTTTGCCTAATTAGACCAAGGTTGGTGACAAGACTGAAGAATTGTGTTAGGAAGAATTTGCTTTGATTTAGTTTGGACGACGCTGAGAATGAGTTAATTCTCAGCTGTTCTAATAAAGTTTGTTTGTTTTTAAACTGACTGAGTTTACTACTTCCTACTTGGGCCTGGGTCACAACACCCAGAACTATACACTTCCTTTGTGTGTGGTTCTATTCATCAATAAACTTTCTTTCCAATCAGCCTCTATGTTTTTTCCGGCGTCTTTTCTCCCAGCTTGGAACTGAACCAGATGGATTTTGCTTCTGACAAGGTTTTCAAGAAGAGATTGGACAGCTGCTTGTCTGGAATGGTATAAGGTTTCCTGCTTGAACCGAGGGTTAGACTAGAAGACCTCCAAGGTCCCTCCCAACTCTTTTGCGATTCTGTTTGCGCTTGCTAGTTTAGGAGACTGCCTTGAAAATTCTGGCTGCCTGCTGCTTTTATATTTTATCTGCATTGTGATCAATTCATTAGGCCTAACTCAGCCAGGCTGAGTACATTATCGGTGTAAATTTATGCACTGCAGTTCGGTTGAGAAAAAGTCAGGCCAATTTACTCGGGTGGCCATTTAATGACGCTGCTCAGTGCTCCAGCAGCACATTCTCATAATCGCTGGGAAAGCAAATCAGATCTCAGCTAACAGGAAGGGGTCTGACTACGAGAAGGCAAAAGAAGAACATGTGTCTCACATATCTCTTCTCACTTTTCCTGCTGCTAGAAATTGACCGTTTATTGAATCTTTTCTACATATATTAAGAAGGGTTGAGTGATTAGGTTGCAGTAACTGCACTGAATTGATTGTCGTTTTCAGGGAGGTGTCCTGGTTGTATGTGAAGCTTCTGGTCTGTAGATAAATGCATGTTGGAAGGGCGTGGGCGTGGCTTGGTGGGCATGGCCAGGGGCTTCCTGCATCCCCCTGGGAGCAAAAACAGGCCATGCAGGGGATGTGCCACCCCCTGCGCTCCATTTTGGGCCTAGGACGCTTCCCTGCCGGTACCTTGGAGCCAAAATGGGGCATGTGGGGACTCCTGGAAGGGGCGGAGCAGAAAGGGCTGGGGCCAGCCAGCAATTTAACTACCGGTTTGCCCGAACCTGCTTGAACCAGCTGAATCCCATCACTGGTCAGAAGTAGGGGTGAAATACTCTCGGTTTGGACCAGATCAGCCGATCTGGTAGCGATGGCGCCCGGTGGTTCAGAGAACCAGTACAAAAATCTCTGGCCACCCCATCCATGCCCACCCAATCACCTGGTCGCCCGCTTGCCCGCTTGCCGCTTCTTTCCAGCTCACTCCCTTTTCCTGGCCGAATGGTAGGAACAGGTTGTAAAAAATGCTTTTAAAAGGTTAAAAAAAAGAGAGGCTCTGACCATCGCAGCTGAGCCGCGCAATCGTCAGAGTCTTTTTTTAAACTTTTAAATGCATTTTTTCTACAACCTATTTGGCCAAACAGGTTGTTTTTTACAACCTATTCGGCCGAACAGATTGTAGAAAAATGCTTTTAAAAGTAAAAAAAAAAAAAGATCGCGCGCCACCTGTTCCAGTTCCAAGCCAGGAATAAAATGGAGGCTGCTTAAGAAAGAAAATCCGTTTATGGATGAGCAGAACCAACAAACTTACAGCACATAGTTCTGGGGCAGCTGACCAATTGGTTTGATGAGTGCAAGGATTTTTATACAGTTTACCTTATCTTGTAATTTGGAGGTTTGCTTTGCGCGCTTTTATTATCTGACTGGTTTTACTTGTTTTGCAACCGTCACAAATAGGAACCAGTTGCCAAGCATCTGGATTTTGACCATGGGGAGGCTTCAACGGTCGCTAAGTGTGAAAAATGGTCATAAGTCACCCATAAAAAGCAGAACTCTGAGGCAGGCAGATTCCTCAAAGAACAATTGCATTGGAAAACCGACTCTGAAAGTTCTCGCGATTTTCAACCAATTCAAAAGTGAAAGTTCCCCTTTGTCCCAAACAATCAGTCACATTGTCCAATCAAGGTGCTGGCTGCCTGCCTGGTTACTTTACTCCTCCTCTCTCTAGCCACCTGTTGGAATGTCCTTGGTTCCCACAGGGAAATATTTTGTTTTGGCTACAAAACCCCCATCTCAATATGTTCCCCCTCCCTATCCCTTCACATCGTGGCAACCCTGAAGCCTCCAAAACGGCCCCCGCCAGGTTTGCTTCAGAGTTGACAGCCATTGTATCTGTGAAAAGCCACTATGTCAGGGTTCCAAGGAACACCCCCAATGAAATAAAGCTCTGAGGCTTGAGGTTCCTCAAAGTTCCAATTTATTACAGGTGTCATTTTGGCACAGCTGGGAAAACCCGAAACTGAAAGCTTCCAGGGTTGCCACACCCAGTTGACAGTTCACAGCCCTGCCCCACACCCACAAGTTCATCACATTGTCCAATCAACTCTTCACACTCAATTGGATACAATCTTCAGGCAGTCTACATCAGACGCAGACAAATGTCCTTGAATACAGAATGTTGTTATGACTAACTTTCTACCACTCTAAAAACAACCCCCTCCCAACTTCCCCAGCTAAAATATGTGGCAGTTAAGAAGCAAAAAGAACATGAGCATGGATTTGTGCGATGAAAGAAAAAGATTAAGGTTAGGCTTGTGTGTTGAGGGGTCGAAGTGTTTGGTGACAGCGTGTGACCATTCTTGAGAATGGGAATCCAATCTGAATAATGGTTCGTGAAGCATGGCGATAAACATTACAGAAAAAGAGATTATTTCCAGCAAATAAATCCAATGCACGAGCCTGAGGTAGGTAGATAGGTAAGTAGGTAGATTTATTAGATAGATAGATAGATAGATAGATAGATAGATTGATTCATAGACAGATGGATAGACAGACAGACAAACAGATAAACAGGCAAAGATAAATAGATGGTTGGATGGATGGACAGAGGGACGGATGGATAGATGGATGGATAGATAGCTATAGAGATGGATGGATGGATGGATAGAGATGATAGAATGAGACATAGAGAGATAAATAGAAATAGAGATAATGATAGATAGAGTGTCAGGGTTCCAAGGAACACCCCCAACGAAATAAAGCTCTGAGGCTTGAGGTTCCTCAAAGTTCCAATTTATTAGAGATGTCATGTTGGCACAGCTGGGAAAACTCGAAACTGAAAGCTTCCAGGTTTTCCGCATCCAGTTGACAGTTCACAGCCCTGCCCTACACCCACAAGTTCATCACAATGTCCAATCAACTCTTCACACTCAATTGGATACAATCTTCAGGCAGTCTACATCAGACACAGGCAAAAGTCCTTGAATATGGAATGTTGTTATGACTAACTTTCTACCACTCCAACAACAACCCCCTTCCAACTTCCCCAGCTAAAATATGTGGCAGTTAAGAAGCAAAAAGAAAATTGCCTTCCAAAACTGACACACTAAATGAAACTGTTGTACATTGGGGACTACTTGTATTGGATCTCCTACTCCCAGAGGTGGTATTCAGCTGGTTTGGACAGGTTTGGGCGAACCGGTAGCGGCCCACCCACCCTGGCTCTATTCTGTCCTATTTAGTCACGTTTTTGAGTCCAGGCGCATGCACGGAAGGCACCCATGAGCAAAGCGCATATGCGTGCAAGCGAAGTGAGCATGCACGCTCCAATTTCAGTGCTGGGCAAACCGGTAGATAAATGATGTGAATCCCACCTCTGCTTACTCCAAATGAAAACTCGAAGCACAGAACAAATTTTTAGCGACGGTGATTTAGGAGTTTTGTAATTATGCTCCCCTTGAAGAGCACCCGGAGGCTCCAACTGGTCCAAAATGTGGCTGCGCGGGTGATAGAGGGAGCTACTCATGGCTCCCATATAACACCTCTCCTGCGCAAGCTACACTGGTTGCCGGTGGTCTTCCGGGTGCAATTCAAGGTGTTGGTTACCACCTTTGAAGAGCTCCATGGCATAGGACCGGGCTATTTATGGGACCGCCTGCTGCCACCGATAGCCTCCCATCGACCTGTGCGCTCACACAGGGATGGTCTCCTCAGGGTGCCGTCAGCCAAACAATGCCGGCTGGCGACCCCCAGGTGGAGAGCATTCTCTGTGGGAGCACCCACCCTCTGGAATGAGCTTCCTCTGGGGTTACAATTACTCCCCTACCTCCAGACCTTTCACCGTGAACTCAAGACCTTTCTGTTTCATCACGCAGGGCTGGCCTAATACACTTCGGTTTTTAATTGGGTTTTTTTATCATTTTTCTATTATAATTTTTAAATGGGGTTAGCCAAATTGAATAAGATTTTTAAAATGTTTTTAAATCTATTTATCAAATTGTTCTTATGTTGGCTGTAAACCGCCCTGAGTCCTTCTGGAGAGGGCGGTATAAAAATCAAATAAATAAATAATAAAATAAATAAAATGACTCTTGAGATTTCTCTGTTTCATTAAGGAAGGGAATTCTGTTATCTAGTTTCACAGCAACAAAAAAAAACCTTTACATTTCCAAGTACATTCTAACTACAAGACATTCTGAGTTTTGAATCAATTTACTTCTGTCCCCAAATCCCCAATATTTGCCGTAGAAATGGCGTGTGTGACAAACGTGAGGCGGGGAAGAAATTTTAGCGCTCGGTTCGAATTCCCAATGATTCATTTGCAAAGGTCTGTTTGCAGGGTTAATAGAATACGGAGTGTTGAATCAACATTCGCTTTTTTTTTAAAGCGCCTGTTTTCTTTTCTTTCAATTGAAAACCAACCTGAGAATTGAAGAGTTTATGAAATTGGAACGCTGAAAAGAACCGGACAAAATTGAGGGTAGCGTGGATAGATTTTCAGGAGCAACAAAACGCCAAAATGCCATTTGCAACATTTCGTCAAAGGGAAACAAAGAAATAGATCGTCCACGACTTACAACCATTCATTTACTGACTGTTCAAAGTTACAACGGCGCTGAAAAAGGTGACTTATAACCTGTTGTGACTCGTCCTCCCTCCACTCCTCAGCCGGGCCCCTCCCGTCTCCAACCCGGCCTGTTATCAGACTCCGAGTCTGATAATGAAGATGAAGGGCCTGTCATGCCTCCAGCCCCCGGCCCTGGCCCCATGCCTGGAGACGATTCCAGGAGTGAAAGGAGTAGTCCAATAAATCTCACTCATACAGCGTGTGTTCCTTTGGCTCAGCTGTCAGAACAAGAAAACAGCCAGGTATTGGAATTGCTCGGGCCTACTCCTTCTGACACCTCCCTTTTCCAAACAGCAGATCCAGCTGAAGACAATTCAAAGTGGGAGGACCCTCGCTTCCGGAGATCTGAGAGGTGACGCCAGCAGAAGGAGGGGTGGGGCAGGCCTGGATAAATGCTGAGTCATGGAGCCACACCCCACAGCCTATATAAAGGACCTGATTTTGGCATTCCAACCTTGAGTCAAGCAAAGTCTTATCGAGTTTGCTGATACCGGACTCTATTGCTGAAGTCACAACTTGGACTCCTGCCTGCCCTGATAAACCTCGAAGGAACTTGGCAAGCTGCAGAGGCTTCATTGCCAAGTTTGTTACAGACTTCCTTGACTCATTCGTCGGAGTGGGGGGTGGGACACGACATAACCAGTGGTGGGATTCAAATAATTTAACAACCGGTTCTCTGCCCTAATGACCCGCTGGGTGGGTGTGGTCATGGTGGGCGTGGTCAGTGGGTGTGACAGGCAGCACTCAGACTCCTGCACTCCCCTGGGAGCAAAAAGGGGTCATATCCCCTGTGCTCCATTTTGGACCTAATAAGCCTTCCTGAACTGAAAGGGGCGGGGCCAGCCAGCAATTTAGCAACCGGTTTGGCTGAAGTGGTGCGAACCGGCTGAATCCCATCACTGCTTACAGCCATTTTTCACACTTACAACCGTTGCGGCATCCCTGCGGTCGTGTGATCAAAATTCGGACGCTTGTCAACTGACTCCTGTGATGACCCAGGGCGTGACACAAAGGCAACAACAGCCAGAGAACTGATATGAGTCCCTTTATTATCATCAACTGTGCCCCCCTAATGTCCCTTTCAACTCGCTGGCCTGGAGAGAGAGCTCTTCCACCCACCTGTAACAGTCTTTGGCTGGCGATACTTCAGTCCCAAACGTTGTAAGCAGAAAACTTTAAACAAAAAAAAAATCCAACAAGGCAAGACCAGGTCATTAATCTGGCAGGGCAAGCAAAATAGGGAATTCCAGAATTGAAGTAGCACGGCAGTAAATCAAACCAGGTCAAATAAACACCAGATAAACTCAGTGTTTGTTCCCAACAACCGCCCCTCCCATTTGCCACTCTTTTTAAACTCCATCAGCACCTGTGTCTTATAAAGAGGATCGGGTCCCTTTCCTTCTTCGTAAGCCACACAACCCACGTTGCTCTCTTCCCCATTCTTCCCTGTGCTGCCTAGGATGAGGAGGTGGTGGGCCTTGGTTTTCATCTGAACCCCCTCTCCCTTGTTCTACCTCTCCCCTGCTCTGCCCAGCCTGACTTTGCCCTTCCCCACTTTCTTCCACAGCCAACGGATCCACTCTCTCACTCTCTGCCAGCTGTTCCTCTTGCCCTTTGGATTCAGACTCCGACAGGGGCATGACATTCCTATTGATGATGGTTGTGGTATTCTGGGGTCATGTGATCAATTTTTGTTACCTTCTGACAAGCAAAGCCAATGGGGAAGCCAGATTCGCTTAACAACAGTGTTAATACCTGATGTCGTGTCCCACTCCTCCGCTGATGGCCGGGTCAGGGAAATCCGAATCAGGCATGCCTCTGCAGCTCTGCCAAAGTCCTAGCAAAGTTCTCAAGGCAGGCAGGAGACCAGAAAGTGACTTCAGCAAGATATGTTAGACTTTGCCTGACTCAGAGAATGCCAGAAAGCAGATCCTTTATATAGGCCATGGGGTGTGGCTCCATGACTCAGCACTTATCCAGGCCTGCCCCTCCCTTCCTTCTGTCACCGCCGCCTATCAATTCTTCTGAAGCGAGGGTCATTCCAGTCTGCAGCTGTTGGTAATTGACCTTCCTCAGGCTCACATGCTGTTGGGGAGGGAGAGGGGTCTAGTTGCTCCGTTTGCCTGGGCATGGAGCCAGGGCTGGGGACTGGAGGTACTTCTTCCTCCTCAACCTGTCTGGGCATGGAGCCAGGGCTGGGGCCGGGAGGCATACTAGGACATTCCTCAGCGTTCGGAAGCAGATAAGAAGGCCCCGGCTGCGGTGAAAGCGGGTGAGACACAACACCTGAATAACTGCAGCAATTCACTTAACTGTGACAAGAAAGGTTGCAAAACTCACTTAGCAATTGTCTCGCTCAGTAACAGAAATTTTGGGTTCAATTGTTGCCATTAGCTGAGGATTACCTGTAGTGTCAAAGATAAATGACAAAAAGGTAATGCACAAACATTAGATAAAGTTTAAAGTGTGTTTAGAAGAGGAACAATCAGCGCCTCTTGTTTTGTCTTATTGACCAGTTGCATGTTGAAGCCTAGAGTTTCGATGACTATGGCTGCTATTCTGACTTTTTTGACCCCCTCCCTATGAAAAACCTAACTTACAATCAGTCTGCTCCGACTATATAAACTCTCACCTGTTGCATTTATTACCACTTACTAGGCATATGAGAACCAATTTGTTGTAGAGGTTAATGCATCAGGCTAGAAACCAGGAGACTGTGAGTTCTAGTCCCAACTTGGGCATGAAACCAACTGGGTGACCCTTGAGCCAATCAAGGAGATGGTGAGTTCTAGTCCGACTTTAGATATGAAAGACATCTGGATTACTTGAGCCAACCACTAGAAGACAGTGAGTTCTAGTCCCATTTTACACACAAAAGACATCTGGATGACTTGGGTCAATCACTAGGAGATTGTGAGTTCTAGTCCCAATTTGGGCATGAAACCAGTGGGGTGACTCTTGGACCAATCACCAGGAGATGGTGAGTTCTAGTCCCACCTTAGGCATGAAAGACATCTGGATGACTTGGGTCAATCACTAGGAGACTGTGAGTTCTAGTCCCGACTTGGGCATGAAATCAGCTGGGTGACTTGGAGCCAGCCACTTTCTTTCAGCCCTAGGAATAAGACAATGGCAAACCACTTTTGAAAATCCCTGCCAAGAAAATTGCAGGGACTTCTCCATACAGACTCTGACAATTGGAAGTGACTGAATTTGGGATACCTTTCCTTCATAGTGAGCCTGGAACCGTCTTCCTTGCTCCATATACTTGAGAAGAGGTTGCATCATTTTTTAATTTCGCTTGCCTGCCGGTATTGATGGAGGTGTGGTTTTCCCCTTGTTAGTTCCTTAATTAGGGTATTGTTTTCTGATTGATTGATTGATTGTCGGTCTGCTGGATTATTTGTCTACTTAATTTCTTGATTAGGGTATTGCAGAGGTGGAATGCAACTGATTTAACAACCGGTTTGGTGACCCTAATGCACTTGCGCGCAGCGTTCACAATACAGCAATTTGAAGCTCAGCTGCTTACCTTCTAAGGCAGCCCCGGTAAGTAGAACAGCGGAGGCATAGAAATCAGCTGTGACCCACGAATCAGCTGCACCAGAAAGAAGGAAATATAGGACAGGGGTGGATGAGCGGGGCCAGCTGATCATCTGCACTACCGGTTCGCCTGAACCGTTCTGAAGCGGTTGAATACCATCTCTTGGGTATTGGCAGGAGAAGCTACTGTATATAAACAGGAAGCAATCTCCACACTCACTAGCACTGATGATGTTCCCTAGGCAGGTCGTGAAATGTCTGCAAGGAAACAACCAAGCTCAGAGGGCGCCAGGGACTCCATACATTATTCTGTTAGCTGTTGTGACCCAGGCCCAAGTAGGTAGTAATAAACTTAGTCTGTGGAAAAACAAACTTTATTCGAACAGCTGGGAATTACTTCATTCCCAGCGTCATTCAAGTCAAAGTAAAACAAATGCCTCCCAACACAAATTCCTCAGTTATCTCACACACCTTAGTCCAATTAGGCAAACTGCCAAAGGCCCTTCCTGGCAAACATCCAGAAGCCACAAAAACAAAGACGTACATGAAGCAGAGGACGAAGCAGAAGACACAGCTACAACGTTGTTTTCCGGTAAAGCTGAAACACCGATGCTGGTCTGTTTTAAGCCTTATGGGAAGGGCCAATCATCTCTTGGCCCTACTCCTGAGTTGTCCTCTCTGCTTGAGCTGCTCTTGCCTTTTGGCAGCTTTTCTCATGCGTGCATCAAGAACAGGCTCCTCCTGTTCCTCTGCCTCACTGCTCTCAGTCTCTGGAGACTCTGGAGTCCGCACCTCACTTCCCGATGGCCCTGGCCTCACCTCAGCCTCATCGCTCTCCGACTCCGTTGCCAGCTCCGTAGGCTGCTGACGGACCACAACGTAAGTGTGTTCTCTTATTTGATTCCTGGTCATTGTGTTGAATGACATCCTCTGCCTGGGATGAAAATTCCTGCTTAGCTGAGAAGAGAGAGAAAAGGAGAAGGGGGAAGATGTCGAAAATCTGACCAAAAAAAAAAAAAAGTCCTTTGAATTCAGCTAAACGTCCGCTCCCCTTATATCTTTTCCAGACATTCCTCGTGCAAAAACCTGACAAATGACCAAATGCGCCCTCCATTAAAAATTTACTACGGAAAAGGATATGTATGATCCTTGTTATTCACAGTTCCTTTTGATGTTATTTTTTCCAACCCCCTTTTTTTGTCCCAGAAGTCATAAAGACTGCTGTCTTCTTTTTAATTAATGACCACGCAATGCTGGCAGGTACAGATGTCTTCACATATGGTTCATTACCCCAAAGACAAAAACTGTGTAAGAGTTAAAAGGTTTATTTTTACGGGGTTCTTTGTGCAACCATGAAGAATGAGGCAATTAAAAAACAGATATTAAATATGTCGGAGCTGAAAATATTCATTTTTTTTTCTGTAGACACTTTAAAAAAAAAAAAACCGTAGGAAAGCCTGTCTAATTTTGGGGGTGGAGGTTCTCTTCCCAAAGGGGAGGGGAACCCCCTAAAATCATTATTTTTGGGTTTTTTTTACCTTCGGTGGTCCCAAATTTGATTGGTGACACAGATTGATGATGTCATGTTTTGCCAAGTGTCAAGACAGTGATCAGGTGCCCAGGTAATATTGTTTTGGGAGACAATAATATAACAGAACAGAACAGAACAGAACAGAACAGAACAGAACAGAACAGAACAGAACAGAATAAATGGAATGGAATGGAATGGAATGGAATGGAATGGAATAGAATAGAATAAATGGAATGGAAATGGAATAGAATAGAATAAATGGAATGGAACAGAACAGAACAGAACAGAACAGAATAGAATAAAATAGAATAGAATTAATGGAATGGAATGGAATGGAATGGAATGAAATGGAATGGAATGGAATAGAATAGAATAGAATAGAATAGATGGAATGGAATGGAATGGAATGGAATGGAATAGAATAGAATAGAATAAATGAAATGGAATGGAATGGAATGGAATGGAATGGAATGGAATAGAAAGAACAGAACAGAACAGAACAGAACAGAACAGAACAGAATAGAATAGAATAGAATCTTTTATTGGCCAAGTGTGATTGGACACACAAGGAATTTGTCTTGGTGCCTATGCTCTCAGTGTACTAATGTAATGTAATGTAATGTAATGTAATGTAATGTAATGTAATGTAATGTAATATAATATAATATAATATAATATAATATAATATAATATAATATAATATAATATAATATAATATAATATAATATAATATAATATAATATAATATAATATAATATAATATAATATAATACAGAGCATAAATAAAAGAATTTTAAGCTTTAGACACTATAGGGTATCACATGTCAAAACAAGTAGATACAAGGACAGTTTTTCCCCCCATGCTATCACTCTGCTAAACAAATAATTCTCTCAACGCTGTCAAACGATCTAAAACAGCAGTTTTGCCATCATTATTCTCATCTTCCCTATTACCTGTCTTCTTATCTTCTTATGACTATAACGTTGCTTGAATCTTATGATTTATATTGTTCACGTAGTATCCTAGTATGATTTATGTTGATTGCTTATTTAGTATCCATGACTACCACTAAGTGTTATATCTAATGTTTTAGGATGAATGTATTTTACAGTGACTATGCTAATGATATCACAATTGCTGTATGTACACTGAGAGCTTATGCACTGGAGACAAATTCCTTGTGTGTCTAATCACATTTGGCCAATAAAGAATTCTATTCTATTCTATTCTATTCTATTCTATTCTATTCTATTCTATTCTATTCTATTCTATTCTATTCTATTCTATTCTATTCCATTCCATTCCATTCTATTCCATTCCATTCCATTCCATTCCACTCCACTCCATATTTTCTATTCTATTCCATTCCATTCCATTCCACTCCACTCCATATTTTCTATTCTATTCTATTCTATTCTATTCTATTCTATTCCATTCCATTCCATTCCATTCTATTCCATTCTATTGTATTCTATTTCACTCCACTCCATGTTTTCTATTCTATTCTATTCTATTCTATTCTATTCTATTCTATTCTATTCTATTCTATTCTATTCTATTCTATTCTATTCTATTCCACTCCACTCCATATTTTCTATTCTATTCTATTCTATTCTATTCTATTCTATTCTATTCTATTCTATTCTATTCTATTCCACTCCATATTTTCTTTTCTATTCTATTCTTTTCTATTCTTTTCTATTCTATTCTATTCTATTCTATTCTATTCTATTCTATTCTATTCTATTCTATTCTATTCTATTCTATTCTATTCTATTCTATTCCCATTCCATTCTATTCCATTCCATTGTATTCTTTATTATTAGCTCAGGAAGCAGGTTTAAAATCATAGTATAAAAAGCATACATATTAAGTAAAACAACACCCATATGTCTTAAAAGCTGTCAGGAGCAGCTTAATACAGGTAGTCCTTGACTTAACAACTGCAACTGAGTCTCAAATTTCCATTGCTAAGCGAGACAGTTGTTAAGGGACTATCTGTAATGACAATAGAGATACCCCAAGGATGGCCAGTTTCCATAGTGCTCAGTGCTAGCTTCTGTGCAAAAGTTCTCACAAACAACATCACCGCCAAGGTTTTTTTTATTGAAACTCGATTGTCCATATTTTTGCAGCCCAAATACGACGGCCCTTGGATCGCTACGTTCTGAAGAATTACATTTTGTTCTGCAAAACCACCATTTTCCGTAGCTCTCCATTTGGTTGTGTAGAAAGTTACCACTCCTAGAAGAATGAATTATTTTGAGAAATACTAAAAAGGCAGAATATTATCTTTCCTTAAAGAAGAAACATGCTCTTGAAAAGCAGCCCCCCCCCATTTCTTAATTGCTCCAGCAGGACTGGGCCAACCTATCTACAAGACAAAAGACGTTCAGCTCCAAGGTGATGGGATTAAGACATGACCTTCCAGGACATAATAGGATTATCGAGCAGCAGAGCTCACTGCATTGCACAATCTTCTAAGGACATCGCATCACCTGGCAAACTTCAACCAAACTTGACTCAGACAAACATGAACATGCCCACATGGCCCCATGGGAGTCTGACAGCAGCCAGTAGAATACATGTTCTGTTTAAATTGTACATATTTTAATGTTGCATTTTCTATTTTAAATTTTATATAGTATATGTAGAAAGTTGGCACCCACCCCTCTCTCAGAAGAGTGAAATATTTTAGGAAATATTAAAAAGGCAGAATATTATAGTTCCCTAAAGGGAGAAATAAGCGATGCGGTGGCTCAGGGGCTAGGACGTTGAGCTTGTCAATCGAAAGGTTGGCAGCTCAGCGGTTCAAATCTCTAGTGCTGCTGCATAAGGGGGTGAGCTCCCGTTACTTGTCCCAGCTTCTGCCAACCTAGCAGTTTCGAAAGCATGTAAAAATGCAAGTAGAAAAAATAGAGACCACCTTTGGTAGGAAGGTAACAGCGTTCCGTGCACCTTTGGCGTTGAGTCATGCCGGCCACTTGACCACGGAGACGTCTTCGGACAGCGCTGGCTCTTCGGCTTTGAAACAAAGATGAGCACCGCCCCCTAGAGTCGGCAACGACTAGCACGTATGTGCGAGGGGAACCTTTACCTTTACCTTTAAAGGGAGAAATATGCTCTCAGCAGCTGTCAGCACTTAAGAGATAAAGAGATAGATAGCTCTATTCATAAGCAAACAGCCCTCACTCAAGATCTAAACATAGGATAACGCCATTAAGCCATAATAGGAATTGCCCAGCACTTTCTTTCAGAACACAAGCCCTTTGTTGCATCATCTCAGTTGCATCACCCCCAGCAAACTTCAACCAAATTTATCTCAGACATACATGACCTCTACATGTCCCCATGGGAGTCTGACAACAGCCAATAGAATATATGCTCTTGCACAGGAACAGGAAGCTCAAGTTCAAAGCCCAAGAGAATGTATAAAAACCTCTCATTCTCAACTCTATGTGGTCAGCTGCCCAGAACCTATGTGCTTAGTGGTTCTGTTTCATCAGTGGTGGGATTCAATTTTTTTTACTACCGGTTTTGTGGGTGTGGCTTGGTGGGTGTGGCATGGGTTGGTGGGCATGGCAGGGGAAGGATACTGTAAAATCTCCATTCCCTCCCCACTCTAGGGGAAGGTTACTACAAAATCCCCATTTCCTCCCAATCAGCTGGGACTCGGGGGCAGAGAATAGATGGAGGCAGGGCTAGTCAGAGGTGGTATTTACCGGTTCTCTGAACTACTTAAAATTTCCGTTACCAGTTCTCCCAAACTGGTCAGAACCTGCTGAATATCACCTCTGTGCTTCATTATTAAACCATCTTTCCAATCAGCCTCCATGTTTCCAGTTTATTTCTCCTGGCTTGGAACTGAATCAAATCGATATTTCTTCCAACGGTTGCCAAGTCCCAGCACAGATTTGGCGTCTCTATCAGCATTCCTGGCCATGATAGACTTCACCCGGGTTTACTGCCCATTGTTAGAGTAGCTATAAAGGAGGCACCATCTGTTTTTGCAACTGCTAGATCAGGGAATCAAAGCCAAACTGACCAGATTTGCTACTCGCTAACAAGAAATAAAAAGCAGAGGTGGATATTTCTGCATGGCCTTCAAACAAATGTAGCCTTGGCCCAAACCGTCTTTTACTGCAATCAATTAAATCCTATGGTGTAATTGGAGAAGGACTCAAGACATATACTGTAAGCATACAAGAATTTAATGACATGGGAATAGCCATCCAGTCTAAATCAACACCACATGTTTAATTATCCAGCCTTCTACCTGCTGAAACATTTAATATTCATTTCCTGGTCAACATTCTTTGAATATCCATATGGGTGCCTGCATAGAATCAAAATCACCTGAAGCTTTATAAATCCTTAGTAAGATCACACTTGGAATGCTGCATCCAGTTTTGCTCACCACATTACGAAAATGATGTTGAGACTTTGGAAAAAGTGCAAAGAACAACAACTAAGATGATTAAGGGCCTGGAGACAAATTCCTTGTGTGTCCAAACACACTTGGCCAATAAAGAATTCTATTCTATTCTATTCTATTCTATTCTATTCTATTCTATTCTATTCTATTCTATTCTATTTCATATGAAAAATGGTTGCAGGAATTGGGTATGTCTAGTCTAATATAGTGGGGACGCGGTGGCTCAGGGGCTAGGACGTTGAGCTTGTCGATCGAAAGGTCAGCAGCTCAGTGGTTCGAATCCCTAGTGCTTCCGTGTAACGGGGTGAGCTCCCATTACTTGTCTCAGCTTCTGCCAACCTAGCAGTTTTGAAAGCATGTAAAAATGTGTTGTGTCCCACTCCTCTGCTGACGGCCGGGTCAGGGAAATCCGAATCAGGCTTGCCTCTGCAGCTCTGCCCAAAGTCCTAGCAAAGTCCTCAGAGCAGGCAGGAGACCAGTAAGTGACTTCAGCAAGATAAGTTCGACTTTGCCTGACTCAGAGACTGCCAGAAAGCAGATCCTTTATATAGGCCATGGGGTGTGGCTCCATGACTCAGCACTCATTAAGGCCTGCCCCTCCCTTCCTTCTGTTGCCTCCGCCTATCCAATCTTCTGATGCGAGGGTCACTCCAATCAGCTGTTGGAAGTAAACTTTCCTCAGGCTCACATGCTGTGGAGGAGGGGGAGGGGTCTAGCTGCTCCGTTTGCCTGGGCATGGAGCCAGGGCTGGGACCGGGAGGTGCCCCCTCCTCTTCAGCTTGTCTGGGCATGGAGCCAGGACTGGGGCCGGGAGGCATACATTCCTCCGTGTTCGGGAGCAGATAAGCAGACCCCGGCTGCGATGAGAGCGGACAAGACACAACAAAATGCAAGTAGAAAAAATAGGGACCACCTTTGGTGGGAAGGTAACAGCGTTCCGTGCGCCTTTGGCGTTGAGTCATGCCGGCCACATGACCACGGAGACGTCTTCGGACAGCGCTGGCTCTTTGGCTTTGAAACGGAGATGAGCACCGCCCCCTAGAGTCGGCAACGACTAGCACGTATGTGCGAGGGGAACCTTTACCTTTACCTTTGATCTAATATGAAGAGAAAGGACTCAGGGTGACATCATCTCGGTGTTCCAATATTTGAGGAGCTACCACAAAGAGGAAGGAGTCAACTTATTTTCCAAAGCACCAGAAGGCAAGATAAGAAACAGTGGATGGAAGTTAACCAAGGAAAGAAGCAACCTGGAAGTAAGGAGAAACTTCTTAACAGTGAGGACAATTAATCAGTGGATGCTCTTGACTTCAGAAATTGTGGATGCTTCATCACCATAGGTTTTTAAGAAGAGACTGGGCAACCATTTGTTGGAAATGGCGTAGAGTCTTCTACTCAAGCAGGGGGGCTAGACTAGAAGGCCTCCAAGGTCCCTTCTAACGCTGTCATTCTGTATTCTCTGAAGGTGGTTATTTGCCTTCACAGCAGGCAAGTTAAACTGGAACTTAGGTTAAAAAACAAAACAAAACATATTGGCTCTTGAGACCATACTGGAGAGGTAGCAGGAAATAAAACTGTGAGATGAAAGAAAGACTTCTGATGCCATTCCACAGGTTAATGAAATCGTAAATTTAATTCACACGAAATGCCACAAAACGGAGAGGGGAAAAAAAAGAAAAGGGGGAGTCAGGAAAGGCCGCCAATTTGTGAAATTTTGTAAAAGGTCTATCCAATTAAATCTCTCTCGGTGGGCAGAGACGAACATTTTCCTTCAGGTCCGGGGCTCGCAGTGCAGACCTGGATGTCTGTGGGGGTGGAGATGGAGTGGGGTGGACCTGGCAGGAGGGACGAATAATAGAATATGCCGCAGAATGTTTCTGAGGTAAGCCGCACGGCGGATGCGTACCTCGTAGTTTATGCATTATTGCCATTTGGACTTAGACTTAGAACAGAGGTGTCAAACTCGATTTCATTGCGGGCCGCATCAGGGTGGTCTTTGACCTCGGTGGGTGGGGGGCAGGGCAGACATGGCCAGGGCGGGCATGGGCAGCTCGACGTCACACGTGTCAGGGGTGCCTGTGGGGGCCCAAGTGCTCTGCCAGCGAAAACGGACTCCTGAGTTCCGTTTTCAGCTTCGATGGCCTCCTGCAAACCTCCAGCAGAGAAAACGGAGCTTGGGAGGGCTGCATGCGGCCCTCCGCGAGCTCCGTTTTTGACTGTGGTGGCCTCCTGCAACCTTCTGCCAGAGAAAATGGTTTTTGCTGGCAGAGGCACTGAGGGCCAGTCCTTCACTGTTTCCAGGGCAGCCCCATGGGCCAGATCTAAGCACCTCGGAGGCCACATCTGGCCCCCGGGCCTTGAGTTTGACACCCCTGAATGAACACTAATCGGCATACATTAAAATGAAATTTCGCTGCATACAGCTCTCAAAGGGTCTCCACTAGCGGTGGGTTTCAGCACCTCTCCTCTCCTCCTCCCCTCCCCTCCTCTCTCCTCCCCTCCCTTCTTCTCCCCTCCCCTCCCTTCTTCTCCCCCTCCCTCCTTTCCTTTCCTTTCCTTTCCCTCCCCTCCACTCTCCCCTCCCCTCTCCTCTCCCTTCATCTTTCCTTTCCTTTCCTTTCCCTCCCCTCCCCTCCCCTCTCCCCTTCCCTCTCCCCTCCCTTCATCTTTCCTTTCCTTTCCTTTCCTTTCCTTTCCTTTCCTTTCCTTTCCTTTCCTTTCCTTTCCTTTCCTTTCCTTTCCTTTCCTTTCCTTTCCTTCCTTCCTTCCCTTCCCTTCCTTCCCTTCTCCTCCCTCTTCTCTTCCCTCCCTCCCATCTTCTCCCCTTCCTTTCCTTTCCTTTCCCTCCCTCCACTCTCCCCTCCCTCTCCTCTCCCTTCATCTTTCCTTTCCTTTCCTTTCCTTTCCTTTCCTTTCTTTTCCTTTCCCTTCCCTTCCCTTCCCTTCCCTTCCCTTCCCCTCCCCTCCCCTCCCCTCCTCTCCTCTCCCTTCATTTTTCCTTTCCTTCCCTCTCCTCTCCTCTCCTCTCCTCTCCTCCTCCTCTTCTCTTCCCTCCCTCTTCTCTTCCCTCCCTCCCTCTTCTCCCCTTCTTTTCCTTTCCTTTCCTTTCCTTTCCCTCCTCCACTCTCCCTCCCTCTCCTCTCCCTTCATTTTTCCTTTCCTTTCCTTTCCTTCCTTCCTTCCTTCTCCTCCCTCTTCTCTTCCCTCCTCCTCCTCTCTTCTCCCCTTCTTTTCCTTTCCTTTCCTTTCCTTTCCTTTCCTTCCCTTCCCTTCCTTCTCCTCCCTCTTCTCTTCCCTCCCTCCCTCTTCTCCCCTTCTTTTCCTTTCCTTTCCTTTCCTTTCCCTCCCTCCACTCTCCCCTCCCTCTCCTCTCCTCTCCTTCATTTTTCCTTTCCTTTCCTTTCCTTCCCTTCCCTTCCCTTCTCCTCCCCTCTTCTCTTCCCCTCCCCTCCTCTCTTCTCCCCTTCTTTTCCTTTCCTTTCCTTTCCTTTCCTTTCCCTCCCTCCACTCTCCCCTCCCCTCTCCTCTCCCTTCATCTTTCCTTTCCTTTCCTTTCCTTTCCTTTCCTTTCCTTTCCTTTCCTTTCCTTTCCTTTCCTTTCCTTCCTTTCCTTTCCTTTCCTTTCCTTTCCTTTCCTTTCCTTTCCTTTCCTTTCCTTCCCTTCCCTTCCCTTCCCTTCCCTTCCCTTCCCTTCCCTTCTCCTCCCCTCTTCTCTTCCCCTCCCCTCCCATCTTCTCCCCTTCCTTTCCTTTCCTTTCCTTTCTCTCCCTCCACTCTCCCTCCCTCCCTCTCCCTTCATCTTTCCTTTCCTTTCCTTTCCTTCCTTTCCTCCCTCCCTCCACTCTCCCTTCCCTCTCCCTCCCTTCATCTTTCCTTTCCTTTCCTTCCTTCCCTTCTCCTCCCTCTTCTCTTCCCTCCCTCCCCTCTTCTCCCCTTCTTTTCCTTTCCTTTCCTTTCCTTTCCCTCCCCTCCCCTCCACTCTCCCTTTCCCTCTCCCCTCCCTTCATCTTTCCTTTCCTTTCCTTCCCTTCCCTTCCCTTCCCTTCCCTCTCGTCCCCTCTTCTCTCTTGTTCTCCCCTCCCTTCTTCTAAATGAAGACTGTTTTAGCTGCACCAACATCTGCTGTGTGAGACATATTTTTGTCCTTTTTGCAAAGAAGGGCCTTCTGTTAAGTGTTAATTGTATCACCAAGCAGTCGTCTTTCTGGATGCCTCGGTGTTAGCAAGCAATCCCCGGAGTTACAAACAAAGCAAATACATAGGCATTTACAGTACATTTTGAGAAGACGCCACCAGAGCGGGTTACATATGGTTTGATTGGCCGTGCAAAGATTCAAGAGCAAAGTCAGATTCAAGAATCACAAGGGGAAATTTGTGCGGGCTGTGTGTCCACAACAACGCCACAAGATTCAAAATTGCACCTTTTGTTCTCACGTTGGGTCTTTGAGTGATAGCCAGATGGGGGCAAGCCTTTTTTTACTTGGGACACAAAACACGCTGCCAAATGGATCCTGCACCATGACTGGCAAGATTATGGCTCCATTTCATGAGCCTGAGGGAACAATCAAAAATTCCCTTTGAATGTAAACTTGAAGAGGCTAAATGAATGTGAACTGGAGGCTAAAACATACGATGAACAATTGCAGGAATTGGACATGGCTAGTCTAGTGAAGAGAAGGACCAGGGGAGACGTGATAGCAGACCTCCAATATTTGAGGGGCTGCCACAGAGAGGAGTGGGGTCAAGCTATTTTCCAAAGCACCCAAAGGCCAGACAAGGAATAATGGATGGAAACTGACCAAGGAGAGATTCAACCTGGAAATAAGGAGGCATTTTCTGACAGTGAGAACAATCAACCAATGGAACAGAAGTTGCCTTCGGAAGTTGTGGGAGCTTCGTCACTGGAGGCTTTCAAGAAGAGATTGGACTGATATGTTTCAGAAATGGTGTAGTGTCTCCTGCTTGGATGGGAGGGGTTGGATTAGATGACCTACAAGATCTCTTCCAACTCTGATTCTATTCTATTCTATTCTATTCTATTCTATTCTAATCTATTCTATTCTTTCTACTTGTCGTGTCCCACTCCCACTCCGACGCACGAGTCAAGGAAGTCCGTAACAGACTTGGCAACAAAGCCTTTGCAGCTTGCCAAGTTCCTTTGAGGTTTATCAGGGCAGGCAGAAGTCCAAGTTGTGACTTCAGCGATAGAGTCTGATATCAGCAAACTAGCTAAGACTTTGCTTGACTCAAGGTTGGAATGCCAAAAGCAGGTCCTTTATATAGGCTGTGGGATGTGGCTCCATGACTCAGCACTTATCCAGGCCTGCCCCACCCCTCCTTCTGCTGGCATGGCCTCTCGGATCTCTGGAAATGAGGGTCCTCCCACTGTGAATTGTGTTCAGCTGGATCTGCTGTCAGTAATTCCAGCACCTGGCTGGCTTCCTTCTCACATGCTGTATGAGTGAAGTTTATCAGGCTTGTCCGTTCACTCCTGGAATCCTCTCTGGGAATGGGGCCAGGGCCGGGGGCTGGAGGCATGACAGGCCATTCATCTTCATTATCAGACTCGGAGTCTGATAACAGGCCTGGTTGGAGACGGGAGGGGCCCGGCTGAGGAGAGGAGGGAGGACGAGTCACAACACTATTCTACTCTAGTCAACTGAAGAAGCTTCTTGGATGAGAAGTGAAATGTTTTCAAGGGAAAAAAACCCCAAGAATGTCCAGTTGCCTTTTGGAAAAAGCAACTTTGGGACAACCATGACCTGGGTGATTGAGAATCTCCATAAATCGGTAGATATGTTGACGCATATTTACACTAGGAAAGGATTGTGGACAAGCGAAGGTTGCAGATGGTTGCAGATGGGCCAACGTGCACAGATCTCAGCTAAGTGTTATGTGGAAATACACATCCTGCATGCCTATCGGTTGATCCGACTTCCAGTTGGGAGGCGGGCAGAAGGCCAATTGAAATGACAAAACGGAGTAGCTAGAGAAGAGACTTGCTGACAATGTGAGAAGATATAAACATAGTATAAATGGTTTTCCCAGTTGCAATGGATGGCTGTGAAAGTTGGACCATAAGGAAGGCTGAGCGCCAAAGAATCGAGGCCTTTGAACTCTGGTGCTGGAGAAGACTCCTGCGAGTCCCTTGGACTTCAAAGTGAACAAACAAGTCAGTTCTAGAGGAGATCAACCCTGACTGCTCTTGAGAAGGCCAGATCCTGAAGATGAAACTGAAATACTTTGGCCACCTAATGAGAAAAAAGGACTCACTGGAGAAGAGCCGAATGCTGGGAAAGATTGAGGGCAAAAGAAGAATGGGACGACAGAGAACGAGGTGGCTGGATGGAGTCACGGAAGCAGTCGGCGTGAGCTTAAATGGACTCCAGGGGATGGTAGAGGACAGGAAGGCCTGGAGGAACGTTGTCCATGGGGTCATGATGGGGTGGACACGATTTTGCAACTAACAACAACTTAAATGCAATAGCTATGCAACCATCTCTGAATGACAGATGCATCCATTCCCTGATACGCAGCAACCCAGAATAACAGAGTTGGAAGGGACCTTGGAGGTCTTCTAGTCCAACCTCAAGCAGGAGGCCCTATGCCATTCGGGACAAATGGCTGTCCAATCTCTTCTTGTAAACCTCTAGGGATGAAGCCCCCACAACTTCCTCGAGGCAAGCCGTTCCACTGATTGATTGTTCTCACCAGTGGTGGGATTTAAATAATTTAACAACACGTTCTCTGCCCTAATGACCAGCTGGGTGGGCATGGCCATGGTGGGCGCGGCGAAGGGGTGTGACAGGTAGCACTCAACCTCCTGCAACCCTCTGGGAGAAAAAACGGGCCATGAGGTGGGGATGCACGGCACCCTCATGCCCCGTTTTGAACCTAGGAGGCCTCCCTGCAGTTGGGAGCCAAAATAGGGCACATGGGGACTCCTGGAAGGGGAGGGGCCAGCCAGCAATAACAACCGGTTCGCTGAAACAGCCCGAACCAGTTGAATCCCACCACTGGTTCTCACTTTCAAGAAGTTCCTCCTTAGTTCTTGGTTGCTCCTCTCCTTGATTCATTTCCATCTAATGCTTCTCGTGCTGCCTTCAGGTGCTTTGGAAAATAGGTTGACCCCGCTCCCTCCATCTAGGCCTAACTTTCTTCCGTACTGCTTCTCTAGCCAGCGGTATTTAAGAACTGCTGCCATGGATTCCGGAAGATAGTTAAAATTAATAACCATGGAGAATCCAAGCCTTCACAAAGCCACCCAGTCCTTCTCCTCCTCCTCCTCCTTCTTTTTTTTTTTTTAAAAAATGACTGTGCCCACCCACTACAAATGCTGGCAGCCAATTTCACAGTTTAACTATGCACTGTGTAAAAAAACAACAAAAAACCACAGCATTTCCTTTTCTGGGGCTTGCCTTCTGATGGCTGACCTTGAGTTCAATCATTGTGAGAAAAAGGAGGAGGAAAAAATTCCCCCCCTTTCTCCATCTGCATGATTTATGCTGTGCGTCGCTTTATATCCTTCTGTCACGTCTCTCCTTGCTCTCTTCCACTCCGAACTACTAAAAAGTTCCCTTCCTGTAGGGGTTTTTTCCTTTCCCCTCTCCCATTTTTCGGGGGAGCTTCTCCAGGCCCGCAAATCTGTGCCGCCTGCCCTTTTTCTCCACCTTTTCCGATTCTACACTCTTTAATATAGAGTTATAATTCTTAAGGTAGGGCGATCGAGAAGGAACACCACGCGAGGTGTTGAACCATGGGCGTTCAATTTCGTTAAGGACAGATTCCAGGTTTGGAATCTAAATTCACAAGCAGGCAGGAGGGAATCTGTCAGCGTTGAAAGAAATGCCAACACCCATTTCATTCTTTCTCACTTCCCCTCCCCAACTTTCCTCGAAAATTGAGACGGAATACATGGTGACAACTGGCAAACAGTTATGTTTAATTAACGTAATGATCAATTGGCAACTTTTTTCGGTGGGCAATAAAGAAACGGATGAGGTAGAGGGATCCAGCAAATGAATTAAAGGAAGATACAGAGAGATCTTTGCTTGCAACAGTTCATTTAGTGACTTTTTGACGTTACAATGGCAGCAGAGGTGGATTTCACATAATTTTACCGCCGGTTCACCGTGCACCGAAAATGTACGCATTTGCACGCATATAACTCATAAGATCATCTGCTACAATGTCCTTCCTGTCGAAGACTACTTCAGCTTCAACCACAACAATCCACGAGCACACAATAGATTTAAACTTAAAGTGAATCGCTCCAATCTTGATTGTAGAAAATATGATTTCAGTAACAGAGTTGTTAATGCCTGGAATGCACTACCTGACTCCGTGGTCTCTTCCCAAAATCCCCAAAGCTTTAACCAAAGACTATCTACTATTGACCTCACCCCATTCCTAAGAGGTCTGTAAGGGGTGTGCATAAGAGCACCAGCGTGCCTACCGTTCCTGTCCTAATGTTTCCTTTGGTTGTTTTCAATTTGTATGGTTATTTCATGCTTATACTTATATATATTGTTGTGCTTGACAAAAATAAATAATAAAAAATAAAAAATAAAATGTACACATTTGCACACATGCACGCAGCTTAAAAAACGTGGCTAAATAGGACGGCATAGCACTGGGTGGCCACTACCGGTTCACCCAAACCGGTCTGAACCGGCTGAATACCATCGCTGAATAGCACTGAAAAATGGGATTTATGACCGTTCTCACACTTATGACCGTTGCAGCATCCCCATGGTCGTGTGATCAGAATTAGGATGCTTGGCAACTGGTTCATATTTATGATGGTTACAGTGTCCCTTGGTCATGCAATCCCTTATTTATAGGTTGAATCTCTCTCCTTGATCAGTTTCCATCCATTATTCCTTGTCTGGACTTCAGGGGCTTTGGAAAATAGCTTGACCCCCCCCCCTCCTCTCTGTGGAAGCCCCTCAAATATTGGAAGACTGCTATCGTGCCTCCCCTGATCCTTCTTTTCACTAGATTAGCCATGCCCGGTTCCTGCAACCGTTCTTCGTATGTTTTAGCCTCCAGTCCTCTAACCATCCTGGTTGCTCTTCTCTGCACTTTTTCCAGAGTCTCAACATCTTTTTTATAGTGTGGCGACCAAAACTGGATGCAGTACTCTAGATGTGTCTTACTAAGGCTTTATAGCAGTGGTTCTTAACCTTTATGGTGCTGCGACCCCTTTAATACAATTCCCCACGATGTGGCGACCCCAACCGTAAAATTATTTTCGTTTTGAATTTATCGCACCTGAAGCCGTATTGGCTAGCGATCTGAACTGCTTGCGATTGCCTTGAGGACGGAGGCATTAAAGCGGAGACTCCTCCCCTATTAAGTTTATCGCGCTGGAAGCCAGATTAGGCTAGTGATTGGGAGTGATTGCAGCTGGCTTGAAAGGTAGACATCAGAGCAAAGATTTCTCTCTTTTTTAATTCATCGCGCCTGAAGCCGAATTCGGCTAGTGATTTGAAGAGCCTGCAGCTGGCTTGTGGAGTCAACCATTGGAGTGTGATTCTTTGACTCGCAAGTATACTTCCCATATTTCCGATGGTCTTAGGCGACCCCTGGCAAATCGTCATTCGACCCCCAACAGGGTCCCGACCCACAGGTTGAGAACCGCTGCTTTATAGTGTGGTATTGGTACCTCCCTCGATCTTGACTGTATCCCTCTGTTAATGCAAATTAGGATTGCATTGGCTTTTTTGTCTGCCGCCACACACTGCTGGCTCATATTTAGCTGGTTGTCCACTAAGACTCCAAGATCCCTCTCACAGTTACTGCTATTAAGCCTGGTTTCCCCCATTTCATTTTGTTAAGATAGGGCCAAGTGTTCAAGACTGTCAAGATCCATCTTGGATCTTAGGTAAAGATGGCTTATCTTCTCTTTCTTAGAGAAAACACCAAACTGGTACACCAAACGGAACCAATGAATCAAAAAGGCAACAACACTATCATTACCCTAGTTGATTTACTCGGTAATGGAAGGACAAATACTGGGCCGATAGCACGTACATACAAAAAAAGGAGACAGAAGGGTGGAGAAGATGAGGGAGGGATGTGAAATGAGGAATTAGCAGAGTGAAATAGCATGGTAATGAAGGGTGAAGGTAAACAAAGGCGGTTGCGTGAACCGAATCTTTCTTTTGAAGCACGTCTGAGGAATGAAAGGTTAAAGCACATATATTGTTCTCGATTTCAATTGCCCTCGGTGACATGAAGCCTGAATGATTTTGTGATGCCCTTGTGTGATGCAGTTTATTATTATTATTTATTTATTTATTTATTTTGTCACACAGCATATATAAGCATAAGCATGAAATAATTACCGTATATACTCGAATATAAGCCGATCCGAGTATAAGCCGAGGTCCCCAATTTTACCCCAAAAACTGGGGTAAAACTGGGGACTCGAGTATAAGCCGAGGGTGGGAAATGAGGCACCTACCGGTTGGGGAAACCCTCCCTCCCTCAGCTGAGAAGGCTGGCGGCTCCCCCGCCCCGCCCTCTCATTGCACCGGCAGGGCTTCCGTCCGGTAAAATGTGAAAAAAAGAAAAAAAAAACTCGAGTATAAGCCGTATATACTCGAGTATAAGCCGAGGGGCTTAAAAAAAAAAAAACTCGAGTATAAGCCGTATAGACCCGAGTATAAGCCGAGGGGACGTTTTTCAGCACAAAAAATGTGCTGAAAAACTCGGCTTATACTCGAGTATATACGGTATACAATATATGAGCATATATATAAGCATGAGTATGTAATAACTATATTAACTGGATATAACAAAAGGAAACAATAGGACAGGAACAGTAGGCACACTGGTGCTCTTATGCACGCCCCTTACAGACCTCTTAGGAATGGGGTGAGGTAAATAGTAGACAGTTTTTGGTTGAAGCTTTGGGGATTTTGGGAAGAGACCACAGAGTCGGGTAGTGTATTCCAAGTATTAACAACTCTGTTACTGAAGTCATATTTTCTGCAATCAAGATTGGAGTGGTTCACATTAAGCTTAAATCTATTGTGTGCTCGTGTATTGTTGCAATTGAAGCTGAAGTAGTCTTCGACAGGAAGGACATTGCAATAGATGATTCTATGAGTTAAACTCAGGTCATGCCGAAGGCGGCGTAGTTCTAAATTTTCTAAACCCAGGATTTCAAGTCTTCAAGTTTTCAAATTTTGTTCTGAATTCCATATAATTCATTTGTGTTATGATAAACTTCCAATTCAGGTTATCAATTGCCTTCTGGGCATCAAGGAAAACGAGTGACGCTTGTTTTTCTGGATGGGCTTCATAGTATTCCAGGGTATTCATTACGATCCTCGTGTTATTTTTTATCTGTCGTCCTGTAAGAAATCCATTCTGATCTGGATGTATATATTTATTCAATATTTTTTAAAAAATCCTCTCTGCTATTATCGTTGCGAATGTTTTATAGTCCGTGTTTAATAAAGATATTGGTCTGTAATTTTGAATTTGTTGCGAATCGGTGTCTTTTTTGGGAATGAGAGTAATGATTGCTTCCGTCCATGTTGTCAGTATCTTGGCCTGCTTTCTAACCCGTCATTCTTGGCATGAAAAGTCACCCAAGAAACCCTGGGTGAATTTTGATTTACGACGTGCTGGGCAGGGAAGCGGTTTTTTACGCATAGCAGACGTCTGGAAGAAGTAGCCAGACATCTATAAATCTATAATTCCTCATTCTAATGCTTGTGATGCCTTTGCCCAGGCTGGTCACCTGTAGCAAAGAAATGATAAGATATAGAAAAAAATAATAATTCTTGCTTGAGTTGCTCATCAAGAGATGGTTCACCAACAGCAGAATCAGTTGCATTAGAAGGTTAGAGAGGAAGCCTGAAGGTGCAAGGAAGAGAATTGGATGCTTCAACAGGATGATAAGCGGAGAGGTTGTTTTACTAAAATGCTGACAACCATCAGGGCTATCAGAGGTGGGAATTTTACTCCAGGCTTTCCTTCCCACTGCCAGAAGCAATGAAAGTGAACAGAGTGTTCAACGGAGAGTAAAATTTAATTAGAAGTGAATCTTGCCAAGGTCTCCGGCTTCCATTCTAAAGATGATGAGATCTGACAGTGCCTTTTGTCCACTCGGAGTGGAAATTTATTACGTGCCAGTCTTCCCTAATGCACATAAACTTTTCCTAGGGATCAGAGGCTACGGGCTATAATGCTAACATTATAGGGGGAAAAAAAGAGAGAAAGAAATCTAAATACATTTGGGGTTTAAAATATCAGCCTTAACACAAGGTAGAGAAACCAGAGAGACAATTGTGTGCACAGCATCTAGTTCTGAATCGGATTATTTATTTTTGCCTTCGTTTCTGAAATCTAAACCTCTAATGATGATTACATTTCTATTAGGGCTGGTCTTTCTGAGAGACACGGTGGTTAGATGCTGGTTTACAGCCAGTACTTATGCAACTAAGGTTCAGTCTCAGGAAAGGTATAGTTAGGTTTCAGGAGACGTTCCCCCCCCCACACACACCAATTACTGCTGATCTTCTTCTTCTTCTTCTTCTTCTTCTTCTTCTTCTTCTTCTTCTTCTTCTTCTTCTTCTTCTTCTTCTTCTTCTTCTTCTTCTTCTTCTTCTTCTTCTTCTTCTTCTTCTTCTTCTTCTTCTTCTTCTCCTCCTCCTCCTCCTCCTCCTCCTCCTCCTCCTCCTCCTCCTCCTCCTCTTCCTCTTCTTCTTCCTCTCCTTCCTCCTCCTCCTCCTCCTCCTCTCCTCCTCCTCCTCCTCTCTTTCTCCTTCTTCTTCTCCTTCTCCTCCTCATTCTCCTCCTCCTCCTCCTCTCCTTCTCCTTCTCCTTCTCCTTCTCCTTCTCCTTCCTTCTCCTTCTCCTTCTCCTTTTCTTCTTCTTCTCCCTTCCTCCTCCCCCTCCTCCTCCCTCCTCCCCTCCTCCTCTTCTTCCTCCTCCTCCTTCTTCTGCTCCTTCTTCTCCTCCTCCTCCTCCTCCTCCTCCTCCTCTTTCTCCTTCTCCTTCTCCTCCTCGTTCTCCTCCTCTCCTCCTTCTCCTTCTCCTTCTCCTTTCCCCCTTCCTCCCCCTCCTCCCCCTCCTCCTCCCCTCCTCCTCCCCTCCTCCTCCTCCTCCTCCTCTTCTCCTCCTCCTTCTCCTTCTTCTCCTTCTCCTTCTCCTTCTCCTTCTCCTTCTTCTTCTTCTTCCATATCCATCATCGGACATTGACAATCAAGTTGGTGATCCTATTTTTATCAACAGCCTCACAAAAAAGTGCTGTTGAGTTTTGCCCAAATCAATCCCTTAGATTTTGAAGCCATGATGTTCTTCTTCTTCTTCGGCCTGGACCTCTTTTGCCTTCAATCTTTCCCTGGAGGATTAAGTGAAGGATGCCGTATTTTTCCGGGTGTCGCATCACATGTCGAAAATATTCTAACTTTCGCTTTTTTATGGTTTTGATGATTTCCCTCGGCTTTCTCAGACGGCTTATCCCCGCCTCATTTCTGATTTTGTAGAGCAGAATAGAAAAGATGTAGCATCTGAGAAGGTTGATTTTCAATCTTAGGCTTATGTAGTGACTGCATTGTTTGTTTGTTTTTACAGGAGGCAAACTAAGGGAATTTTCTTTCTCAAAATTTTTGTTTGGTGAATACTGCTCCTTTAAAAATATTAATGGTAAGAATATGAGTGCTTCGTATTAGCGGATGGTTGCGGGCTACCTACTGTAAACCTTCCTCTATTGTTTGGATGAACTTCCAGGAGAAATGATATGGAAATTGGAATGAAGCCAATAAAAGGTTTTTATATGAATGATATTAAATTCATTATATTGTACCAGGGGTGAAATCCAGCAGGTTCTGGAGAACCGGTAGTGGAAATTTTGAGCAGTTCAGAGAATCGGTAGCAGAAATTTTGAGTAGTTCGGAAAAAGGGCAAGTATTACCTCTGGCTGGCCCCAGAGTGGGGTGGGAATGGAGATTTTGCAATATCCTTCGTCCAAGAGTGGGGAGGGAATGGGGATTTTGTAGTATTCTTCCCTTGGAGTGGGGTGGGAATGGAGATTTTGCAGTATCCTTCCCCTGCCACACCGACCAAGCCACATCACCAGTGGTGGGATTCAGCCAGTTCGCACCACTTCGGGAGAACCGGTTGTTAACTTTCTGAGCAGTTTGGTGAACTGGTTGTAGGAAGAAATCATTAGGGCAGAGAACTGGTTGTTAAATTATTTGAATCCTACCACTGCACACCACGCCCACTAAGCCATGCCCAAAGAACCGGTAGTAAAAAAAATTGGATTTCACCACTGTATTGTATACCCTGTTTCCCCGAAAATAAGACCCGACCGGAAAATAAGTACTAGCATGATTTTTCAGGATTTTTCAGGACTCGTAATATAAGCCCTACCCCCAATAAAAATAAGCCCCAGTTAAGATTGTCAACCAGATGGGTGCATTTAGTATCTTATTTCCCCCCAAATAAGACCTAACCAGAAAATAAGCCCTAATGCGTCCTTTGGAGCAAAAATTATATTAAATATATTACATTACGTTATATTAATGTTCACAACAATGGGAAATCTTTGCTGTCAGTTCTTTAGCTGGTTTTGCCCTTTATATAGATCCAATTCTTTTCAAGAACCTAAGATGTTATCAGTCCGTATTTGAAAATCCCACAATATTTTAACCTGCTCATTTTCAATGACTTTTTCAACTATGCAAGTAGAGCAGAACAGAACCATTCTATGAGGCTCCTTGCCAAATACAGCATGGTACCTTGGTATTCATTGTTAACTGGTTCTGGGAGGCAAGTTGAGTACCAAAAATGATGAGTACCAAATATTTTTTCCCCCATAAGGAATAATACAACGAGTCACAAGGCAGCCGACAACCACACGTTCTAAGCTTATCCGTTGCGTACCAAATGAACGATGAACAAAATTTTCATGTCAGAATGCCCTGAGTACCAAATTGTATGAGTTTCAAAGAAGTTGAGTTACCAAGGTATCACTGTAAAGAAATAAATATCTTATTTATTTATTTATTTTTTATTGAAAAAGTTTTAATAAACAAAAATATTTCCCCCCCTTTCCCCCTCAAACCCCCCTTCAGCCCCCCCCCAGCTTCCCGTGTCAATCACAAGGTATTGTTATACATAAACCAAACATAGAGTAAAATTTTCCCTTCTAATCCAATTAACCTCATCCGAGTCTTTTCATTTCCTAACCTCCCCCATTACATTCTAAAATAATACATCCTAATTATTCAAAGGCAATCTGATATCTCTTAATCTGATATCTGTTTTGTAAATGATCAATCCATTTTTTCCATTCAATTAAATATCTTTCCTGCGTATTGTCTTTCAAAAAGGCTGAGATTTTAGCCATCTCAGCCAAGTTAGTAACTTTCAATATCCATTCTTCTATTGTAGGTAATTCTTTTTTCTTCCAATATTGTCCAATCAGCAGCCTTGCTGCTGTTATTAAGTTCAAAATCAATTTAATCTCAGTCACTGTACAATCCGTTATAATTCCCAAAAGGAAAAATTGCAGCAGGAACTTTATCTTCTTCTTCAAGACATTTTGAATAATCCACCAAATTCTTATCCAAAAGGCCTTAATTTTCTTGCATGTCCACCAAATATGAAAATATGTAGCGTCATCACAGTAAGGAATAAATATCTTGATTAGTGACAACTGGCTGCAATCTGTTTTAAGAGGCAGTCTTGATTCATGATCCCTTATGGAAAGCAACTGTCTGATTTCTGACACTTGTATGCGATGTTTGTTTGGACTCTGCTTATTCCCACTTCTGGACTGGCTGACAACCCTGATTTGGCTCGCAGAATTTTGGACTGGATTTTGACTACTCTCTGTACTCCTGCTAAAAGCAACTATTCATGTAAGCTTTTTAAAAGAGACTCGGTTTTTGTTTCCATTCCTTGCCTGCTGTTGTCTGATTGACCTTGAATAAATTATTAATCACCATAGCAACTGTGTCTATGTGTGTTGTATATGTGGGCTTGAGACTAGGAACAGGACAAGCAATTCAACCCTCATTTGCCTTTCCTAACAATCCCCCCCTATGAGAAGAACAAACGTTAGTCAGACTTTTCCCTGTTGGCTTTTATCCCAGCATGGATCTACATGTGGGATAAGAGTGGGAGTGAGATTTCATCCTACATGATCCAAGGTTTTTAGAATAGAATAGAATAGAATAGAATAGAATAGAATAGAATAGAATAGAATAGATTTTTTATTGGCCAAGTGTGATTGAAGACACAAGGAATTTGTCTTGGTGCATAGGTTCTCAGTGCACATAAAAGAACAGATACCTTCATCAAGGTACAACACTTACAACACTTAATGATAGTCATAGGGTGCAAATAAGCAATCAGGAAACAATCAATATCTATATAAATCGTAAGGATACAAGCAACAAAGTTACAGTCATGCAGTCATAAGTGGGAGGAGATGCGTGGTGGGAACAATGAGAAAATTAATAGTAGTGCAGATTTAGTGAATAGTTTGACAGTGTTGAGGGAATTATTTGTTTAGCAGAGTGATGGCCTTCGGGAAAAAACTGTTCTTGTGTCTAGTTGTTCTGGTGTGCAGTGCTCTATAGCGTCGTTTTGAAGGTAGGAGTTGAAACAGTTTATGTCCAGGATGTGAGGGGTCTGTAAATATTTTCACAGCCCTCTTTTTGACTCGTGCAGTATACAGGTCCTCAGTGGAAGGCAGGTTGGCAGCCACTGTTTTTTCTGCAGTTCTAATTATCCTCTGAAGTCTGTGTCTGTCTTGTTGGGTTGCAGAACCCAACTCGTTTAACTAGTTTAAAACCCTAGTCTGGCATCTTGGCAGAATTTAAAGATTTTAAACCCAAGAGATAAAGTGGCAGGCTAATTTTAAGAGCGCCAGCATATTTGATTTCCCCTAAGAATGGAATTTGCTATGTGAATACTTCTATAAATGACATTTTTTTTTTTTAAAAAAGGAATCCTTCCAAACAACAATATATGCAGAGCTGGGTTAAGCAAGTATCTGGAGGCACAAGGTTTGAAACAGCTGAAATTGATTTGGTATAATAACAGAGCCAGTGAAAATAACCATTCAGTGGATTAACCCATTATCCCTAGAATTGGATGAAATAAAACCAGGCAGTTATTTACATCCCCTGAAAAAAAGTGAGTCATTAATCCACATTTAAATTGAACGTTCAGAGATCAGATTTCAACAAAATAAGGTGTCGTTCAGTTCTCTGATACAATTTGATGTAATTCTACTCTCGCTCCTTTTAGCAAAGAGATCTCAGGTAATTTTTCTTTTTTTTAATGGATTGTTTTGAATTTCTAACCTGCTGCAGATGTGTCGTTTCCATATTTAGCAGAATAACAGAATAACAGAGTTGGAAGGGACCTTGGAGGTCTTCCAGTCCAACCCCCTGTTTAGGCAGGAAACCCTATAACACTTCAGACAAATGGTTATCCAACCTATTCTTAAAATCTTCCAGTGTTGGAGCATTCACAACTTCTGGAGGCAAGTTGTTCTGCTGATTAATTGTTCTACCAACTGTCAGGAAATTTATCCTTAGTTCTAAGTTGCTTCTCTCCTTGATGAGTTTCCACCCATTGCTTCTTGTCCTGCCTTCAGGTGCTTTGGAGAATAGTTTGATTCCCTCTTCTTTGTGGCAGCCCCTGAGATATTGGAAGACTGCTATCATAAGGGCCTCTGGTGGCTCAGACTGGTAAGGCAGTCTGTTATTAACAGCAGCTGCTTGCAATTACTGCAGGTTCTAGTCCCACCAGGCCCAAGGTTGACTCAGCCTTCCATCCTTTATAAGGTAGGTGAAATGAGGACCCAGATTGTTGGGGGGCAATAAGTTGACTTTGTATATAATATACAAATGGATGAAGACTATTGCTTGACATAGTGTAAGCCGCCCTGAGTCTTTGGAGAAGGGCGGGATATAAATGCAAATTTTTTAAAAAATGTCTCCCCTAGTCCTTCTTTTCATTAAAGTAGACATACCCAGTTCCTGCAACAATTCTTCATATGTTTTTATTTTTTTTATTTTTTTATTTTTATTTTTTTGAATTTATATCCCGCCCTTCTCTGAAGACTCAGGGCGGCTTACACTGTGTTAAGCAATAGTCTTCATCCATTTGTATATTATATACAAAGTCAACTTAATTGCCCCCCCCCCAACAATCTGGGTCCTCATTTTACCTACCTTATAAAGGATGGAAGGCTGAGTCAACCTTGGGCCTGGTGGGACTAGAACTTGCAGTAATTGCAAGCAGCTGTGTTAATAACAGACAGACTTAGTCCGTTGAGCCACCAGAGGCCTCCAGTCCCCTAATCATCTTTGTGGCTCTTCTCTGCACTCTTTCTAGAGTCTCCACATCTTTTTTACATTGTGGGAACCAAAACTGGATGCAGAATTCCAAGTGTGGCCTTACCAAGGTCTTATAAAGTGGTATTAACACTTCATGTGATCTTGATTCTATCTCTGTTTATGCATATTATGCCTTCCTCCAATGATGTTTTTTGATCAACCTTATACGGGCCAAAGGTTGGTTTATACCACATCCTTATCACATCCTTCTCAAGATATACCGGGCAGATTCTGTCTCACATGTTCACAAGTGTTATCATGTACAATAGCATATATTTTGGGCTCCGTTGTGGTCATAAGTTGAGGACTACCTGTATACATGTTGAGTTCTCAGAATAGAGAAAACGTAAGTCTTGCTGGCATAACAGAGATTCCATTACTCCACCAAAGAAGAGCAAGGAATATTTCAGCATGCATTAAAATAGCTGTGCGCACCTGATGAGTCTCTATCAGGCCGAACACCTTTTCCTGTTAATTGAGTAATATTTCTCTTGGTCAATCTATCTTTCAAGTGCCGAAGAAATCAGGAGATTTAGGCAATTCAAATAAGTATTAAGATCAGTATTTAGCCGGTTCGGACAGGTTCGGGCGAACTGGTAGTGACGACCTGTGGCATAGGTGGGCGGGGGCATAGCACTCCCTCCCACCCACCCTAGTGCTACACCGCCCTATTTAGCCACATTTTCTAAGCTGCGTGCATGTGTGCAAGCCACACGCGCGAGCAAAGCACATGTGTGGAAGGCTCACATTTTCGGTGTGCGGCGAACTGGTGGTAAAATTATGTGAAACCCACCACTGATTAAGATGTATTGCAAGCTTAAGCTGCCTATAAGAATCTGACCAACTAATGGTCAAGGGAAATGAATGGGAGATAAGAGAGACATTCAAGGTGAGCTGGAGTTGGATCTCTTGTGGGTGTGCAGGGACTTGTGACCTATGACGCATTTGACCCCTCTCTCTCAGGCTCAACCTGATCATCTCCTATTCTACCACTGAGAAATTCTATCAATTAGGCTAAGCAACCGCATCAATGATTGTTTATCTCTCTAGCACTATTTAAAATAAGATAAAAGAAAGGATCAAAGCTCTCACTGACTGCACATGTCCGTTTTAGATTGTCCAGCAACTAACAAAAGATGGGGAGCCAAAATAGGAAGAATACTGTAAAAAAAAGGGGGGAGAAATTCAGCCATACCTGTGTTTTATGATCTTGTAATGTCTTCTGTCTCGGGTAGCAGCATGGTGGCCTAGAGATGGAGCTCTTATCTCACAACCTGGTGGCTGTGAGTTCGATCCTAAGTAACATCTGATATTTCTTTCTCTGGGTACAAAGAGGAAATATTTGCTGTGAGCTCCGCATAGGCATCAGGAAGGGCAACGGGCCAGTAAATGCTCAGCTCCATTCCGTCGCCCCGACTCCACCCCAATGCAAAGGATTATAGGGTCGTTCAAAGAAAAATATAGTAGTGCAGGGGTCTGCAAATTTGGCTCTTTTAAGACTTATGGTGTCGTGTCCCACTCCTCCTCTGATGGCCGGGTCTGGGAAGTCTGTATCAAGCGTGGCCACGAAGCCTCTGCAGCTTTGCCAAATTCCTGTCAGAGTTCTCAGGGCAGGCAGGAATCCAAGGTGTGACTTCAACAACCAGATGAGACTTTGCCTGACTCAAGGAATGCCAAAAAGCAGATCCTTTATATAGGCCATAGGGTGTGGCTCCATGACTCAGCACTTATCCAGGCCTGCCCCTCCCTTCCTTTTGCTGACGTCGCCTCTCCATTCTCCGGAAGCGGGGATCCGTCCACTGTGTCTTTCCGTCCTCCTGCTCTGCTGCCGGCAATTCTAGCACGTGGCTGGCTTCGTGCTCACACGCTGTAGGAGGGAGGTTTGTTTGCTCATTCTGTCTGGGCATGGTGCCAGGGCTGGGGGTTGGAGGCATGCCAGACCATTCTTCTTTACTATCAGTCTCTGGCTCAGATAGCAGGAGATGGGAGGGGCCCGGCTGAGGAGAGGAGAGTGGGCGAGGCACAACATATGGATTTCAATTCCCAGAGTTCTGGGAGTTGAAGTCGACAAGTCTTAAAAGAGTCTTAAAAGAGCCAAGTTTGCAGACTCCTGACCTAGTGTGTTGTTAAGAAAAAGACTAAAGTCTGATTGCAAGCTTTCCTAAAGGTGTCTATGACAAGTTTTAATTTCACAGAATCGGTTGCCACGATTCTTTTTCTTTTCTTTTCTTTTTTTTTCTTTTTGGTAAAGTGGGGAAATTTATAGCAGCAGAATAAGCGTTTCTCATCAGTGCATTTGTGTTCCCTTGCCAGGCTGTTTATGAATCACTTCTACCAGGATTAGATGTTGATGAGATATAATGGCCGCTAATGATCATAGCTACTAAATTAAGGCAGATGTTAAGGGATTTGTACTTAAAAATACTTCATGTGGCAAACCTCCCGAGGCGAATAGGAGGGAAAGACGGTGCCATCTGCACTTCTGCGGATAATAAATTAACCATGACCCGGAGATATGGGGGCAACATCCTTCAACACGGTGCCCTCCACCATCACCAGACTGGGGTAATTGTGAAGGTGTTGCTTTTTTTCTTCTTCTTTTTTTTAGCACGTACGGTTTGGAACTTCATTGCTTGTTTACTGTCATCCATTTGGAGGTCAATCTATGCGCGTGTCCATTCCAAACAGCACATAACCAAAAGTTCTCAAGTAAGGAATCAGAATGAAGAATAAATTAAGGAAAAAAGAATCTCCCTTCCCTCCCCCTCTCTCTCTGTATCTCTCTCCCTCCCTCCCTCTCTCCCCTCCCTTCCCCACTTTCCCTCCCTCCCTCCCCTCCCCCTCTATCTATCTATCTATCTATCTATCTATCTATCTATCTATCTATCTATCTATCTATCTATCTATCTATCTATCTATCTATCTATCTATCTATCTATCATCTCTCTCTCTCTCTCCTTCCCTCCCTATCTGCCCCTCCCTCTCTCCTTCCTCCCCTCTCTCTCTGTATCTCTCCTCCTCCTCTCTCTCCTCCCTTCCCCACTTTCCTCCCTCCCTCCTCCCCTCTATCTATCTATCTATCTATCTATCTATCTATCTATCTATCTATCTATCTATCTATCTATCTATCTATCTATCTATCTATCTATCTATCATCTCTCTCTCTCTCTCCTTCCCTCCCTATCTGCCCCTCCCTCTCTCCTTCCCTCTTTCCCTCCCTCTCTCTGTATCTGTCTCTCTGTATCTCTCTCCTTCCCTCCCTCTCTTTCTCTCTCCCTCTATCTTTCTTTCTATCTATCTATCTATCTATCTATCTATCTATCTATCTATCTATCTATCTATCTATCTATCATCTATCTATCTCGCTCCTTCCCTCTCTATCTGCCCCTCCCTCTCTCCTTCCCTCTTTCCCTCCCTCTCTCTGTATCTCTCTCTCTGTATCTCTCTCCTTCCCTCCCGCTCTCTCCTCCCTCCCTTTCTCCCTTTCTCTCTCCCTCTATCTATCTATCTATCTATCTATCTATCTATCTATCTATCTATCTATCTATCTATCTATCTATCTATCTATCTATCTATCTATCTATCTATCCCACATTCTCCCTCCCTCCCTCCCTCTCTAGATCTCTCTCTCTATATCTCTCTCTTTCCCTCTGTCCCTCTCTTTCTCGCTCTGTATCTCTCTCTCTCCCCTCCCCATCTCATAGATTTAAAGGTAGTCCTTGACTTCTCACTACAACTGAGCCTAAAATTTCAAAACAACCGTTAAGTGAATTTTGCCCCATTTTATGACCATTCTTGCCACAATTATTAAGTGAATCATTGCAGTTTTTAAGTTAGTAACACGGGTTGTTGGTTCCTGAATCTAGCTTCCCTATTGATTTGGCTTGTCAGAAGGTCACAAAATGGGATCACATAACCCCGGGACACTGCAGCCGTCATAAATATGAATCAGTTGCCAAGCATCTAAATGTTGATCATGTGACGATGGGGATGCCAAAATGGCCTTAAGCAGGGGTGAAATGCTCCCAGATCGGACCAGATCACTCGATCCAGTAGCGATGATCGTGGCTGGTAGTTCGGTGATCCGGAAAGTGATGGCGGAGCAAAGCTCCTCTCACCCACCCACCCGGGTGTCATTACTTCCTGGTTTTAACCAGGAAGTAATGTGTTTTTTACCTTCTGCACATACACAGAAGTTTTTGCTTCCGAACCGATAAGGAAGGTAAGTAAATTTCAACCTTTGGCCTTAAGTGTGAAAAATGGTCATAAGTCACTTTTGCCGATGCTCTTGTAACTTCGAACGGTCACTAAACCAGCATTAGGACTACCTGGACTTGAAATCTACAACAGCAGGAATGGAATAAAGAAGTTGGCTTCCTACAAGCCATTCATCTTGGTTTGTCACATAATCAGCCAGGTGTTTAGACTGGATTTGACCTTTTGGCCCACCTATTAAGTCCTTCCCCAAGACTGGGATAGGCAGATGTGGATGTTGGATAGCATTCAAGCTGGATGTAAGCTATTCCAAGTGAAGCTGCCTTTTACAATTGACTGATGTGAAATTGTCAATGCCGACAGTATTCAAGTGGTTGCCTCTGGAGTTTCTCAGTCATCCAGGTCAGGGGTCTCCAACCTTGGTCCCTTTAAGACTTGTGGACTTCAACTCCCAGAGTTCCTCAGCCAGCTTTGCTGAGGAGACTCTGGGACTCTGGGAGTTGAAGTCCACAAGTCTTAAAGGGACCAAGGTTGGAGACCCCTTATCCAGGTCACGGTTGTCCCAACGGTGCTTTTTTCAAGAGGCCACTGGACGTTCTTGTTTTTCTTTTGAAGATGTTTCGCTTCTCATCCAAGAAGCTTCTTCAACTCTGACTGGATGGTGGGGAGAGATGATCAGCCAGAGCTGAAGAAGCATCTTGGATGAGAAGCGAAACCCCTTCAAAAGAAAAAAACAAGGACGTCTACGTGCCTCTTGAAGAAAAAGCACCTTTGCTGCTCCAGTTGTTTTGGAATTTCACCCAAGACACCTATGACTATATGGTGCTATCTTTGCTTGATTTTCTTCAGAGTAGCTGTTCTTGCAGGCGCATCAGGAGAAAAGAGAAGACTGCATTAATACCCAAGCTATAATCAATAAGAAGAGCGTCTGACAGAAAAGCTCCATGATTTGCGCACCTTAAGCCTAGGTAAATATTTATAGCATCGATTTTTATCCGCAAGGAGCCTCTTACGGATCTGCTTATCAAAAGCTTTCATCCACGGCTGCTTTCCCAGGGAAAAGAGTGGGGCCTTGACCGAACCATAGAACGGCTCTGACGTTGTGGTTAATTAAATGCAACGGGGACATCTTTTGCAAGAGGTAGCCAACGTGCTATCAGCGGGGGGTTGCTTATTTTTCGGCTCTTTTATGTAAAGCCTGCCACTTTCCACAAAAGAAAGCGGAAAATAAATATACGCTTTTAAAAGATACGAAACAAAAGATCACCTTAGAAACCAACAGGGTGGTAGGAAAATATTTCCCTTCTGCCTTCGTGGTTCCCCCACCCCTTTTTATTTTTTGGGTAGGGCTACAAATAGCCTTAATGGAAGTTAATTCTATTAGCATCTTTATAGTGTTCTTTTTGGTTTGTTACTGAATATCGATTGCTAGTTTCCTGTTTCGATGAAGAGTGTAGATTGTCCAGTGTCTTTTGGGGCAGAGGTCAAGATCGAGATCAATAAACAAGGCAATCAATCAATCATTGGTCAATCCATACATTCCAACTAGCTGCTGAGAATCAATATCTTTGGGCCCCATTTTGCTAATAATGATGTTCTGACCTAGGCTTCCCAAGAGCATGAAGCAGACTCCTGGTCCCGACAAAAAAACCCTTTTTATTAAGTTATTGTGAATTCTTTCTCATTCACATCCAGCAAAGTCTTTCAAGGGAGAATTTACTGTCACAGACCTTATCTAGCTTGGAGAGATGCCAGGCCGATATCTACAAAACTTGGCAAGGAGTCTCAGAGAGTCACGAACCAATTAAGCGAAGGAATTGTCTCCTGCAAACTCCACTCCCCTTTTGCTCCTCTTTTATTCGCTCTGGGAGGGGCCATTCATCATCCACCTGTGGCCTTACTCCAGTAGTGGGATTCAAGTAATTCAACAGTTCTCTGCCCTAATGATTTCTTCCAATGACCAATTTGCTAAACTGCTCAGAAGGTTAACAACCGGTTCTCCCGAAGTGGTGCGAACTGGCTGAATCCCACCACTGCCTTACTCCTGAGTCGACCCTTGTTCTTTAGCTGTTCCCTTCGTCTGGCAACTCTGCGCATGCGCACACTGGGAACAGGCTCCAGCTGTTCGTCTGCTTCACTGATGTCTGACTCCGAAGCCAGCTGATAACTGGCATATGGCCCCCTCACTGCCTCTGACGCAGAGCCCTCGTCTGAATCTTCCCCAGACTCCAGGACTGGCCCATGTTCCTCCCCAACCGCCTCACTGTCCAAATCTGCTGCCAGCTCCGCGGGCCACTGGCGGGCCACAACAAATTCTTGATTTCTGATGAACAGAATGTTGTGACTAATTGAATGAAGAATAATTAAAAATGGCTGAGTAGAATAGTCATGGTAAGCAGGGGTCGGCAACCAGCAGCTCTGGAGCTGCATGTGTCTCCTTCATCCCTCTGTTGTGGCTCCCTATCACCAGTTGGATCCACAATTGATAGGGCTTTCGGTTAGGACAGGTAGAGGAAAACAGACGCAGTGCTCGGAAGAGACTCTATGGTGGGGGAACCAGATTTCCGGTTGGCAGAGGAAAAAGGACGCCATGCTAGGAGGAGACTCTATGATGGGGGAACTGGATTTCAGGTTGGCTCCAGAATTGAAGGCGGCAGCTTCTGGTTAGAACCTTTGTGGCTCTTTGAGTGTTTACGGTTGCCGGCCACTATAAGGTATCAGTGGTGTAGGGTTTCCTGCCTAAGCAGGGGGTTGGACTAGAAGACCTCCAAGGTCCCTTCCAACTCTGTTATTCTATTCTGTTCATACTCCACCATTGTAGACAATAGTCTGATCTGCACACTGCTAATGATAATGTGATCAACCAACCAACCAACCAATTGTGGTTACAAATTGGGTTGAAAGAAGCATGGCCTAGTATGATGACTGAACAGAGTTGGTACAGAATGATGGTTTGTATCAATGGCTTTATTTACATGTTATACTTTACCAGTTCAGTTACAATTTCAATTAGCCATGCATTTAATGGAATGCTTCGTTAGTAGAAATGCTGGGCCAGTAAGACCTGGTTATTTTTTGTGTAATTTAGCATTTTACCAAAGGCAGCCCTTTTGGATAATTACTGCTCAATGAATTGTGAAAACCAATAGCATGGATTAATTGAGTAACTTAACCAAGCATCTTCTCCCTCCCTCCCTCCTTCCCTCTCTCTTTCCTTCCTTTCTCCCTCCCTCCCTCCCTCCCTCCCTCTCTGTCTCTGTCTCTGTCTCTTTCTTTCTCGGGCCCCAAATTTGTCCAACAAGTTTCCCGCTGTCAAAAACTAAAAGAAGTTTAACAACGCAGATAAATAGGATACCATAAGTTTTTACTACTTAAAACTTTAAATGAAACGATGCCATTGTTTTGTCTTAAAGTTACAGGCCGCTTTGAAAACAGGAGAAAATAGATCTTCAATTGAACATATGCAAAATTGACTATGGGTTTCCTATAAAGTCTCTACATCATTAATGAAGGTGGGAAAATGGTTATCATCATCATCATCATCATCATCTTTCTCTCCTTAATTGCCCACTCTTTTGAATGTCTTTTGTTTCTGTCTTTTTTTTTTTTTTTTAATACTACAATTCACTGTAGAAGTCTAGGAAAGAGGCAAGGTCTTGTTCAGGTCAGATTTTATGTAAAAATAACATTTATCACACACTTCCCTGACAAAATAAGTCCAGGGATCAATAGTCTGAATGTCAAATCTGCATTGCTTCAACTTTGACAGATTGTTCTGCAGAGGAATTCTTAATACAACTGTATTTTTTAATGAGCTTTCCCATGTATCCTTGTCGCATTGTTTACAGTTCTTCTATATTTCGTCCTGAGTGGTACAGGCAGTCAAGAGAGTCAAGAGAGGAATATTAGCTTGGCATCGTTACATTTCCATAAATGGTCTTAGTCCAGACTCTTGTTGTGGCCCGCCAGCAGGCCACAACAGTTATCAGCTACCCGTGGCTCTCATATAACACCTCTCCTGCGCAAGCTGCACTGGCTTCCTGTGGTCTTCCGGGTGCAATTCAAGGTGTTGGTTACCACCTTTAAAGCGCTCCATGGCTCAGGACCGGGTTATTTACAGGACCGCCTGCTGCCACCGTTTGCCTCCCATCGACCTGTGCGCTCCCATAGGGAGGGCCTCCTCAGGGTGCCGTCAGCCAAACAATGTCGGCTGGCGACCCCCAGGGGAGAGCCTTCTCTGTGGGGGCACCTACCCTCTGGAATGAGCTTCCCCCAGGACTTCGACAGCTTCCTGACCTCTGGACCTTTCGCCACGAGCTGAAGACGTACTTATTCTTTCATGCAGGACTGGCATAAAACTATTAGTAATTTTAATTAGGTTTTTTTATGGTTTTAGTGTGTATTTTAACTAATGGGCCAAATTGAATAGGTTTTTTAATGGGTTTTTAACTTATATTGTATGTTTTATTTTGTTTTTACCTGGCTGGAAACCGCCCTGAGTCCTTCGGGAGAAGGGCGGTATAGAAATTAAATTATTCTTATTCTTATTCTTATCAGCTACCTTCGGAGTTGGAGATAAGTGGGGCAGAAGAACAGCTGGAGCCTGTACCCGATGCGCTTATGTGCAGAGCTGTCAGGAGAAGGGTTAAGGAAACAGATGTTGACTCGGGAGTAAAGGCACAAGGGGACACTGAATGGCCCCTCACATAGGGAATAAATAGGAGCGAAAGGGGAGGAGAGTTTGCAGGAGACAATTAGTTTGTTTCTTAGTGTGAAGATTTGCTTAACTGAGTCCGTGCCTCACAGAGATTCCTTGCCAAATATTTCATCGTACAGCTTTGCGCCTGGAAGCTCTTGGCTTGGCAACTCTCCAAGGACTGATAAGGTCTGTGGTTGCAATTCACCCTTGAAAGACTCTTTGCCGGAACTTTGCTGGATGCAAATGCTAGGAATTCACGTTAGCCAAATAAAAAGGCTAACCTTGTTTTTTTTGGGACAAGGAGTCTCTTTCGTGATTTGGTGAAGCCTAGGTCAGAACACCTCTGTTCTGCCTCGCCCGCCCTCCTCTCCTCAGCCGGGCCCCTCCCATCTCCTGCTATCTGAACCAGAGACTGATAGTGAAGAAGAATGGCCTGGCATGCCTCCAGCCTCCAGCCCTGGCGCTATGCTCAGACAGACTGAGCAAACAAACCTCCCTCCTACAGCGTGTGAGCAAGAAGCCAGCCACGAGCTAGAATTGCCGGCAGCTGAGCAGGAGGACAAAAAGTGGACAGATCCCCGCTTCCGGAGAATGGAGAGGCGACGTCAGCAAAAGGAAGGGAGGGGCAGGCCTGGATAAGTGCTGGAGCCACACCCCATGGCCTATATAAAGGATTTGCTTTTTGGCATTCCTTGAGTCAGGCAAAGTCTCATCTGGTTGCTGAAGTCACACCTTGGATTCCTGCCTGCCCTGAGAACTCTGACAGGAATTTGGCAAAGCTGCAGAGGCTTCATGGCCACGCTGGATACAGACTTCCCAGACCTGGCCGTCAGAGGAGGAATGGGACACGACAACCTCTCTTGAATTCTGTTGACTCTTATTTAGCACTAATGTAGTGCTGTCCATCAAGTGACTAGATTCTTGTCTACAGACATGAGCAATGAATTTGCTTAACTGGAACTTAACACAAGGTCGTGATTCTTCATGCCTGACAACTATCTGTTCAGTTTATTCTAATTTGCCTTACTTCATCTACTCGACAAAATGATTTAGAGATTTTTTTTTTTTTAGATCCTACATAACATTTGCACCTGAGTAGTGCAAATGGTTCCTGTAGTCTGCAATTTTGAGCTTTAAGCTATACAATTTGGGATGGACACCTTTTGAATGGTGGGGGAGTAGGAATGGATTGCCAGAGGGAAAAAAAATTGCAGACTCCAGGAACCAGGAGCACCACTCAGGTGACTTGTGAGGACATAGGTAAACCTCTAAGTGCTTCAACGACCCTCTAAAAGGATCCAAATGACCAGTTGTCTGCAAGGAATATAAATTCTTCCATTCCCCACCATCCACTCAGAGCTGAAGAAGCTTCTTGGGTGAGAAGCAAAATGTCTTCAAAAGAAAAAACAAGACAGTCTAGTTGCCTCCTGAAAAAAAAGCACCTTTGGGACAACCAAGACCTGGATGACTGAGAATCTCTACAGACTTTTAGCTATACAGTTTGGGATGAACAGCCTTTGAATGACATGAGAGGAGGAATGGATTTCCAGAGGAAAAAAATTGCAGACTACAGGAACCAGAAGTACTACTAAGGTGACCCTGAGGACACAGATAAACCTCCAAGTGCTTCAACGGCCCGCTAAAAAGATGCAAATGACCAGCTGTCTGCAAGGAATATAAATCCTTCCATTCCCCACTGTCCTGTCGGAGCTGAAGAAGCTTCTTGGGTGAGAAGCAAAACATCTTCAAAAGAAAAAACAAGAAAGTCCAGTTGCCTCCTGAAAAAGCACCTTCGGGACAACCATGACCTGGATGACTGATAGTCTCTACCAGTGGTGGGATTCATACGGTTCGGGTGAACCAGTTGTTAAATTGCTGGCTGGCCCCACCCCTTCCAAGAGTTCCCACGTGCCGTGTTTTGGCTCCCAGGTAAGTGCAGGGAGGCCTACTAGGCCCAAAACAGGGTGTGTGGGGCGGCGGCGTGGGATGTGAGTGCTGTCTGTCACACCCCCTGATAATGCCCACCATGGCCAAACCCACCCAACCGGTCATTAACCGGTTGTTAAATTATTTGAATCCCACCACTGGTCTCTCCAGAGTCCTACAGAACGATGTATCTCAGTTGCTATGAGGGAACATCTGACAGAGCTCCTAACCCCGATGGGTCTAAACCACCTCACTCATTCCAGTAGAAAGGGCCTATTTCAGATCCCATCGGACAACAAATTTTGGCTGGCAGGGTCCAGGAGAAGAGCCTTTTCCGTTGTGGCCCCCACCTTTCTGGAATATTCTCCTGTCAGAGATGAGATCCAACCCCCCTCCGCCCCCCACACTCCTGGCCTTCTGGAAGAGCCTAGAAGCTTGGCTCTGCCTCTTAGCCTGAGGTTCCCAACAGGGACCTGCTACATTGGGGTTGACTGATGAGGAAGAGAAGATTCTCAGGTTGCCCATCATCATTCCTTTTTAATTTTTAACTTTTTAGAACTTTTAAACTTTCTTTTCACTGCTCGGTGTCGTTCCTTCACAAGATGGGTGGCAATTACAAGTTCTCTAAATAAATAATACGGCAATTTTAAATTTGTTAGCACTTTTTAACATTTTGTTATATGGTAAGCTGTCTAGAGCAGGGCTCTCCAACCTTGGTCCCTTTAAGACCTGTGGACTTCAACTCCCAGAGTTCCTCAGACAGCTTTGCTGGCGGAGGAACTCTGGGAGTTGAAGTCCACAAGTCTTAAAGGGACCAAGGTTGGAGACCCCTGCTCTAGAGCCTCTGTATTAGTGAGATGGGTGTCACAGAAATTTGATCAATCAATCGATCGATCAATCAATCAATCAATCAATCGATCGATCAATCAATCACCCAGTGGTTTCATGGGGACTGTAACGCCCTCAAAACGCATTCAGGAAGAAGTAGATCCAGCAGGATTCAGTGCTTCTCTCCTTCAAAAATAACCGTATTTGTTTTCAAGGTCCATCTCCGCTATTTAAAAACCTGAGTAATCAACTACAGTTGGAACTGATACTGTCTCATTAGTTATAAGAAAAGGGTGACATGATTATGGAACCGAGACAGCGAACCCAACTAATTATGGCCACTGAAGGCTGCAGAAATGAGATCACTGCAAACTGTTCTTAACTACCTTCATCATATTACTATTGTGCTAGCCTGTCCGTTTAATCACAACATCCATTTTGTTGTTGATCATATTGGCTGAATGCAGCTGATCAGGCATACAGAGGCCACGGTAATTAATTTACTCAATGTATAACTCCAGAGTAGATGAAAGAATCAATGGGGGGGGGGAAGAGAATATTAGCATCCTCATATTGATTCATCATCATGTATCTCTGAGGGGAACATACTGTAGGAGACCTTCTCAGTTATTTCGAGAATTTTGTCGCGAAAGCATTTATCGAAATAAAATTTAGGGAAAAGAGTGGAGAACAAAGAGAGTAGAAATGAGATGTATGCTGTCACTTATTTGCGGAACTTGCTTTCGAATTGTGCTGCTGGAGAAGACGTTTGAGAGTCCGTCAGACTGCAAGGAGATCCAATCGGTCGATCTTAAAGAAAATCAGCCCTGAAGGACAGTGTCAACCCTGAAGAGAACCTGGCTGAGCCCATCTTTGAGGTTTCAAGGTTATCACAAGAAAGAAAGAAGGGACAGGGAGGGGGGAAAATAGATAGTTGGTGGGGGGGTTGTATTCGAAACAAAATAGTTTTCTCTGGGAACCAAGAATCATTCCAAGGGGGCTGGGGAGAGGAGGAGTAAAATAACCAAGCAGCCAGCCAGCAACACTATTGGACAATGTGACTGATGACTTTGGAAGAAAGGGGAAACCTTTTTTGTGTGCATAAATATTTTTATTGTTTTATACCACATATTCCATTTCTATGTTGAACAGTGTGTTTTCTTGGTGTCCAAAGTGTTAACATATGAACATCTTCCTAATTATTATAATCATATACATTTAAACATATATGCGATAATATCAATCTTTATTGAAAAGCATACTATCTTCCATTATAGTTTTGGTTATATAACCATCAAAATATTTACACATCAGTTTTTCTTTCTCAGGTAGTCCGTATTTCACATAAATCCACTCCTCTAACCTCAGTATCTGTCAATTAACCATTTGTAGAATAGTCCCCATGTTATAAAATATTCCGAGTCTTCTTCTCCTTTGATTTATAGAATTAACCTATACATTTCTGCACATTCCAGAATTTTTTTATTATTTATTTATTTATTTATTTATTTATTTATTTATTTATTTATTTATTTATTTATTTATTTTGTCACAACAATATATGTAGGTATCATACAAAAAAGATTGTATAGTATATAAACACATATATGAGTAAATATATGGAGGTATAAGCATATATATAGGAAGTAGAAAAGAAAAACAATAGGACAGGAACGGTAGGTACGTTTGTGCGCTTATGCACGCCCCTTATGGTCCTCTTAGGAATGGGGTGAGGTCAATAGTAGAAAGTTTTTGGATAAAACTTTTAGGATTATGGGAAGAGACCACAGAGTCAGGTAAAGTATTCCAAGCACTGATGATTCTGTTACAGAAGTCATATTTTCTGCAATCTAGATTAAAGCGGTTGACGTTAAGTTTAAATCTATTAGTTGCTCTAGTATTATTGCAATTAAAGCTGAAGTAGTCTTTAACGGGAAGGACATTACAATAGATGATTCTGTGAGTTAAGCTTAGGTCTTGTCGAAGGCAACGGAGTTCCAAGTTATTATCATCTGTAAGGTTTCTATTATTATTATATTATATTATATTATTATTATTATTATTATTATTATTATTATTATTATTATTATTATTATTATTATTATTATTATTATTATTATTATTATTATTATTATTATTATGTTATTATCATCTGTAAGGTTTCTAGATTTTTCCAGTATTGTGCATATAATCCTGGCTGCTGTTGGGATACTTTTTAATCAGGTGAAAACCGTGGGAACTTTCAGAGTCGGTTTTCACCAGTTGTGCCAATATGATGTATCCAATCAATTGTTCTTTGAGGAATCTACCTGCCTCGGAGTTCTGCTTTCTATGGGTGCATTACTTGGAAAATTGACAGGCAGGTCCTGAAGCTGAAGCTCAAATCCTTTGGCCACCCAATGATAAGAGAGGACTCCTTGGAGAAGACCCAGATGTTGGGAAAGATGGACAGCAGAGGAGGAGATGGTTAGAGGATAGGTTTGGGCAAACTCCAGGAGACAGTGGAGGATGAGTGGTTGTGGTGGCTGATGTTGTGAAGAGTCAGACATGACTTAGCGACTGAACAATGACAACAACTTCTGTAAACATTATTTATTACAGACTAGCTGGATACCCATGCTCTGCTACAAAACTATGTGATCGGGCTTGATAAATCAACATTTACAGCTTGAAAATTAATGAGAGTTACGATCGGCCTCTCCTCTCCCCTTCTCTCCCTCAGGCTTGCCCCACAGAAACCTTTCCTATCTTATCCCCTTCTCTCCCTTTCAGGTGGGGAGTAGAATGTCTAAACTCCCAGCCCACAGGCCGGATGAGTCACACGCTGGCCACACCCATACTCAAGTGGCAGTTGGAACAGAGTTCTTTTCAGGTGGGGAGGGGGAGTAGAACATCTAACTCCTTAGCATCAGAGCGTGTTAATAATAATATAAGAAATGCTAATGATCTGATGGTCATTTCGAAAAATTCTTTCTTAGCTGGCACCTAGAAGCCAAGAGGAACACACGTGCCAAATTTCACATTTGTAGGCTTTACAGTTCTGGAGATTTCGTGATGATGCGTGAGTGATATTTCACTTTTATATATATAGATTTGTTACAATAGAGTTAAAATGTGCCATCTAGGAAAATTTCTCTTTAGTTCTAGTCTGCTAGGGGACTAAGGCAGTGTTTCAATACCTCAGGGGTTGTCACAAGAAGAGGGTGTTAAGCTATTTTCCAAAGCACCTGAGGGCAGGACAAGAAGCAACAAATGGAAACTAACCAAGGAGAGAAGCAACCTAGAACTAAGGAGAAATTTCCTGACAGTTAGAACAATTAACCAGGAGAACAACTTGCTCCAGAGGTTGCGAATGCTCCAACACTGGATGTTTTTAAGAAGATGTTGGATAACCACTTGTCTGAAAGAATATAGGGTTTCCTGTCTAAGCAGTGGGTTGGACCTCAAAGGTTCCTTCCAACCCTGTTATTTATTTATTTATTTATTTATTTATTTATTTATTTATTTATTTATTTGTTTGTTTGTTTGTTTATTTATTTATTTATTTATTTATTCATATTTGTATACCGCCCTATCTCCCAAAGGACTCAGGGCGGTTCACAGGCAAGTAAAAAACATATATGTACAAATTAAGAAAACCATTAAAAAACTTATTCTAAAAGCCAAATTATTAAAAATAGTATAAATATTAAAACCAATTAAAACCCCTATAAATTTAAAAACTAGTCCAGTCCTGCGCAGATGAATAAGTGTGTTTTAAGCTCGTGACGGAAGGTTCGGAGGTCCGGAATTTGACCGAGTCCTGGGGGGAGTTCGTTCCAGAGGGTGGGAGCCCCCACAGAGAAGGCCCTTCCCCTGGGTGTCGCCAGACGGCACTGCCTAGCTGACGGCACCCTGAGGAGTCCCTCTCTGTGAGAGCGCACGGGCCAGTGAGAGGTATTCGGTAGCAGGAGACGGTCCCGTAAGTAACCCGGCCCTATGCCATGGAGCGCTTTAAAGGTGGTTACCAAAACCTTGAAGCGCACCCGGAAGGCCACAGGTAGCCAGTGCAGTCTGCGCAGGATAGGTGTCATACGGGAGCCACGAGGGGCTCCCTCTATAACCCGCGCAGCCGCATTCTGAACTAACTGCAGTCTCCGGATGCCCTTCAAGGGGAGCCCCATGTAGAGAGCATTGCAGTAATCCAGGCAACAGAATAACAGGTTATTATTCTGTTATTCTGTTACCTTTGGTTGTTTTGGTTTTATTTGCAGTCACATCGTACTGCGGACAGATCAAAACTTTTCTTACACGTTCCGTTGCCATGCCAGATATCCACTCCCCTCTATCTCAACACTTGACTACCTCCCCAGCGATCAAAATAGCTCTATTTCATTGTAATTAAATGTAAATAAAATGAAGTTCAATTTAGTTTTATGCTCTGATTACACACATTAGTCTTTGCAGATACTCGCATGACGCTTAAAAGTCAAAAAAATGGCACTTCAAAACAGTAGAAATTGTATACTTTGGTTTTATTTATTTTATTTTATTTATTTATTTATTAAATTTTTATACCGCCCTTCTCCCGAAGGACTCAGGGCGATTCACAGCCAATTAAAAACAGTAAAAAGTGCACAATAAAAACAGTAATTAAAAAACTTATTAAATATAAGGCCAAATTAAAATCCATTTAAAACCATAAAACCCAATAAAATTTAAATCCAAATATTAAAAACTACTAAAAAATTCTATGCCAGTCCTGCGCGAATAAATAGATATGTCTTCAACTCGCGGCAAAAGGTCCGAAGGTCCGGCAGTTGACGGAGTCCTGGGGGAAGTTCATTCCAGAGGTTGGGAGCCCCCACAGAGAAGGCCCTTCCCCTGGGGGCCGCCAGCCGACATTGCTTAGCAGATGGCACCCTGAGGAGTCCCTCTCTGTGAGAGCGCACGGGTCGGTGGGAGGCAATCGGTAGCAGTAGGCAATCCCGTAGGTAACCCAGCCCTAAGCCATGGAGCGCTTTAAAGGTAGTAACCAACACCTTGAAGTGCACCCAAAAGACCACAGGTAGCCAGTGCAGCCTGCGCAGGAGTGGTGTTACATGGGAGCCACGAGCGGCTCCCTCTATCACCCATGCTGCTGCATTCTGAACCAACTGGAGCCTCCGGGTGCTCTTCAAGGGGAGCCCCATTTAGAGAGCATTGCAGTAATCCAGGCGAGAGGTAACAAGGGCATGAGTGACTGTGCATAGGGTATCCCAGTCAAGGAAGGGGCGCAACTGGCGAATCAGGCGAACCTGATCAAAAGCTCTCCGGGAGACGGTCGTCAAGTGGTCTTCAAAAGACAACCGCCCATCCAGGAGAACGCCTAAGTTGCGCACCCTCTCCATCGGGGCCAATGACTCGCCCCCAACAGTCAGCCGTGGTTGCAGCTGACTGTACCGGGATGCCGGCATCCACAGCCACTCCGTCTTGGAGGGATTGAGCTTGAGCCTGTTTCTCCCCATCCAGACCCGTACAGCTTCCAGACACCGGGACAGTACTTCGACAGCTTCGTTGGGGTGGCCTGGGGTAGAAAAGTACAGCTGTGTATCGTCAGCGTACAGTTGGTAACTTGTAAGTTGGTTTAAAAGTTGAAAAAAGAGCTGGATATAGTAACAGGGAGAAACACCCTGGAATTATACCAATTACAGGGAGTAGAAGAGATCACAAGTGAAAGTGGTCTTCCAAATCACCTCTACATGTTCACTCTAAAATAAACATTTTTTAAAATTCATGTTGGCACGACTTTGAAAAAGAATAACAGAGTTGGAAGGGACCTTGGAGGTCTTCTAGTCCAACCCCCTGCTTAGGCAGGAAACCCTACACCACTTCAGACTAATGGCTATCCAATCTTTTCTTTAAAACTTTTAGTGTTGGAGCATCCATAACTTCTGGAAGCAAGTTGTTCCACTGGTTAATTGTTCTAACTGTCAGGAAATTTCTCCTTAGTTCTAGGTTGCTTCTCTCCTTGATTAGTTTCCACCCATTGCTTCTTGTCCTGCCCTCAGGTGCTCTGGAGAATAGCTTGACTCCCTCTTCTTTGTGGCAGCCCCTGAGATATTGGAAGACTGCTATCATGTCTCCCCTAGTCCTTCTTTTCATCAAACTAGACATACCGAGTTCCTGCAACCGTTCTTCATATGTTTTAGCCTCCAGTCCCCTAATCCTCTTTGTTGCTCTTCTCTGCATATTATAAATGTTGGGACAGCAGCATTTTTGAATCAAGGTGACAATCCATCAGTTCATGTGAAGGGGAAGGTTAAAGAAAATAAAAGCCGTCTATTTATTTACTTGGCTAAACTTTGCACAATGGGCTTTTTAGCTGTACTGTTTTAATTTGTCAGTTCACCTAATTAATGGGCAATGCAATTTTTGGGCATCATGACAGCGCATTAATTTAACAAGTCTCTGCCTTTGATGTATAATGCATATGGTGAAAGGCAGATGCAGATTCAATTTGCATAGGTATTTCGGGTTAAAATACCAGAGGGCTCTGCTTCTAAAAAAAATATTAAAAATATAATGAAGGAGCACAAAAACATTTAGCTTTCTTCAAACCCGAATGATCCATCTGTTAAACTACTGAAGTTCGCAGATGACACAACAGTGATTGGTCTCATTCAAGACAATGACGAATCCGCATATAGACGAGAGGTCGAACGACTAGCCTTGTGGTGCGACCGAAACAATCTGGAACTGAACACACTCAAAACCGTAGAAATGGTGGTAGACTTTAGGAGATACCCTTCCATACTTCCACTTCTCACAATACTTGACAACACAGTATCAACAGTAGAGACCTTCAAATTTCTAGGTTCTATCATATCGCAAGATCTAAAATGGACAGTTAACATCAAAAACATCATCAAAAAAGGACAACAAAGAATGTTCTTTCTATGCCAACTCAGAAAGCTCAAACTGCCCAAGGAGCTGCTGATTCAGTTCTACAGAGGAATTATTGAGTCTGTCATTTGCACCTCTATAACTGTCTGGTTCGGTTCTGCAACCCAACAAGAAAGACACAGACTTCAGAGGATAATTAGAACTGCAGAAAAAATAATTGCTACCAACCTGCCTTCCATTGAGGACCTGTATACTGCACGAATCAGGAAGAGGGCCGTGAAAATATTTACAGACCCCTCACATCCTGGACATAAACTGTTTCAACTCCTACCCTCAAAACGACACTATACAGCACTGCACAACAGAACAACTAGACACAAGAACAGTTTTTTCCCGAAGGCCATCACTCTGCTAAACAAATAATTCCCTCAACACTATCAAACTATTTACTAAATTTGCACTACTATTAATCTTCTCATCGTTTTCATCACCAATCTCTTTCCACTTATGACTATATGACTGTAACTTTTTGTTGCTATCATTAAGGGTTAAATTGCAACCTATGACTATCATTTGTGTTGTAAATGTTGTACCTTTGATGAAGGTTTTTTTTCTTTTTCTTTTATGTACACTGAGAGCATATGCACAAAAACAAATTCCTTGTGTGTCCAATCACACTTGGCCAATAAATTCTATTCTATTCTATTCTATTCTATTCTATTCTATCCTATCCTATTCTATTCTATTCTATTCTATTCATCAAAATCAAATTGAGGAAGACAACTGAAACCAGTTTTCATTGAACTAGACTGTTGGAAGTCCATCTGGGTTCAGTTCCAAGTGGGGATAAAGACACTGGAAACATGGAGACTGCTTGGAAAGATGGTTTAATGGTGGTCAAGATCACATGGCTTGAGTTCCTGAACAGAAAAGAAGGGCGAGGTGCTGTGTGCACCCTGGCTTTATGCTCTCTCTAAGCTTTGAACTTCCCGGGGCACAGGAAGAGTGTCCTGATTGGTTGTCAGACTCCCAGGGGATGGGGGTTTTAGCCAGCCTTGCTGGCTGATGTAATCTTCCCAGGTGTCATGTGGTGAGTTTCTGTTGCTAGATGGGTCCTATTGTGTTGCAAATGATAGCCCATTGACAAAGGTGGGGAAAATGAGTTTCTGTCTCCGACCCATTGGCAAAGGTGGGGGGGAATGAGTTTCTGTCTCTGGCCCATTGACAAAGGTGGGGGGAGGCAGGAAGCTGCAGGGAGCTGCTTTGTCCTTAAAACATGTTTCTCCATTTCTCATCCAGGGCAATATATTCTGCCTTTTTAATATTTCCTAAGATATTTCATTCTTCTAGGAGGGATGGGTGGGTGCTAACTTCCTACAAGACATACCCAATTCCTGTAAATGTTCTTCATATGTTTTAGCCTCCAATCCCTACTTTGAGTTCTGCTACTTTTTTTTAAGAAAAAATATTTTTATTAAACATTTTTAAAAAGAAAAATAAATTTTGACACTTTTCTTTTCAATAGTTTCGCGTCAGTAACCAATACTTACACATTTTTTCTCCCTTATCCTTATGTATCTTTTATAAATATATTTCTAATATTAATTATTTTATTTACATATATAAAAGGTAAAGGTTCCCCTCGCACATACGTGCTAGTCGTTGCTGACTCTAGGGGGCGGTGCTCATCTCCGTTTCAAAGCTGAAGAGCCAGCGCTGTCCGAAGACGTCTCCATGGTCATGTGGCCGGCATGATTCAACGCCAAAGGCGCACGGATTGCTGTTACCTTTCCACCAAAGGTGGTCCCTATTTTTTCTACTTGCATTTTTACATGCTTTCGAAACTGCTAGGTTGGCAGAAGCTGGGACAAGGAATGGGAGCTCACCCCGTTACATGGCAGCACTAGGGATTCGAACTGCCGAGCTGCTGACCTTTCAATCAACAAGCCTCAACGTCCTAGCCCCTGAGCCACCGTGTCCGTATTTACATATATACATAGACATAAACAAACACGAAGCCAAACAACAGCAATGCAGCTCACCAACTCAAATCCCCCTGCAACTCAGACTAATTTGAGCACAACCAAACCCCCACCCAAACAGGACACACCCCCAGCCAATCAGAGCACAAAAAAATCTCCATCCAATCAGAGCACAGCCAAGCTCCCACCCAATCAGTTCAAACCCCCACTAGCAGTTAAAAAGGAAGAAACAGCTGCAATCACACATTGCTCCCAGAAGCACGAAGCTGAAGCCTGAAGATGACGAATGAGACTTCGTTGAAATGTCGCCAAGACACTTCTAATTTTACACGGGAGAAAACCCGAACAACCAAAGACCTATAGACATAAATGTGTACACAATTTCCTTTCATCAATTTTTGTTTCCTCCTATTTGTTCTTGTGTTTCTACTCCTATTTCAACCACTATTTAATTTTTCCTTGTCTTTATTTTTTTCCTCCAATCATTTATACCATTTCTCCCATAGTAGGTAATATTCTGTTTCTTCTTTAACTTCTATCTCCTTTGTAAGCTTATCCATTTCTGCACATTCCAAAACTTTTCTAATCACATTGTCTTCGGTTGGTATATTATTGTTTTTTCAATTCTTTGCGTAAACTATTTACGCTGTTGTGATTAAATGAATAATTAAATACCGTATTTCTTTTTCATATGACTCTGAAAATATTCCTAATAAAAATGTTTCTGGCCTCATTTCTATATTTTGTTTAATGATTTCTTCTAGTTGTAATTTAATTTTACTCCAATATTGTTTCGCCACATGTGGTACCACCTGTAGAGACCACCACATGTGGTAATATGTTCCCTTTTGCTGTTTGCATTTCCAACATAATGGTGAGATATTGGGGAACATCTCTGCCAGTCTAGCCGGTGGCAAGTGCCACCTATAAAACATTTTGTACATGTTTTCTTTATAGGGTACAGAGATTGTTAATCTATAATTTTTATTCCATAATTTCTCCCATTTGTCCAGTTCAATGTTGTATCCGAAATTATCATATTTTCTTTGACTACTTCCTCTTCCAATTTGTATCTTAATAAGTAATTGTAAATTTTTTTTTATCAATTTGTCTTCTGTGCCTTGGAGAATTTTGTCCAATTTATATACTTCTTTTTGAAATCCGTATTGTATCAAATCGGTCTTATATCTAGATTTTATTTGCATCTAAGGCCACCAATCGATGTCTGTACCCTGTTCTTTTAATTCCTGCCTTGTTTCCAGTTCACTTTGACTATTTAACAAATCTTTATATCTTTTCATTTTGTCAATGTCTAATGCGCTTGGGTAGATTTGTGCCTCCACTGCGGATAACCATTCCAGAATTTTATCATAGTGGTTGTTTTTTTATCTCTTAATAATAATAATAACAACAGAGTTGGAAGGGACCTTGGAGGCCTTCTAGTCCAACCTCCTGCCCAGGCAGGAAACCCTACACCATCTCAGACAGATGGTTATCCAACATTTTCTTAAAAATTTCCAGTGTTGGAGCATTTACAACTCTTGCCATGTGTCGTGTCCCATTCCTCCACTGACGGCCGGGTCAGGGAAATCCGAATCAGGTGTGCCTCTGCAGCTCTGCCAAAGTCCTAGCAAAGTCCTCAGGGCAGGCAGGAGACCAGAAAGTGACTTCAGCAAGATATGTTTAGACTTTGCCTGACTCAGGGAATGCCAGAAAGCAGATCCTTTATATAGGCCATGGGGTGTGGCTCCATGACTCAGCACTTATCCAGGCCTGCCCCTCCCTTCCTTCTGTTGCCTCCGCCTATCAAGTCTTCTGACACAAGGGTCACTCCAGTCGGCAGCTGTTGGCAATAGACCTCCCTCAGGCTCACATGCTGTGGAGGAGGGGGAGGGGTCTAGTTGCTCCGTTTGCCTGGGCATGGAGCCAGAGCTGGGGGCTGGAGAGATTTCTTCCTCTTCAGCCTGTCTGGGCATGGAGCCAGGGCTGGGGCCGGGAGGCATACTAGAACATTTCTCCGTGTTCGGAAGCAGATAAGAAGGCCCCGGCTGTGGTGAGATTGGGCGAGACACAACACCATGTATATAGCAGGGCTTTTCTAATTAAATGTTGTTGAAAGTATCCACGTTGTCTACTTTTTCCCTCCCATAGAAATCGTGCCACCCTCTTCGTAGATCGTGTCCCTCTAGTGTTAAGATTCTTTTATTTTTTAATTCCATCCAATCCTTACTCCATATTCATGATGTTGCTTTATAATAAGTGTCCCAATCTGGGAGTCCAAATCATTCTCTTTCTCTACTATCATGTAATGATTGTATTTTGATCCTTGATTTCCCCCCCCACCAAATATAATTCTCTATATGTTTGTTTAGATCTTTGAAAACAAAATTTCCCTAATTTTATAGGTATTTTATTTTATTTATTTATTTATTTTGTCACAACAGTATATATAAGCATTAGCATGAAAATAACTATATAATATATAAGCATATATATGAGCATAAGTATGTAATAATTATATTAATTGGGTATAACGAAAGGAAACAATAGGACAGAAATGGTAGGCACGCTTGTGCTTTTATGCACACCCCTTACAGACCTCTTAGGAATGGGGTGAGGTCAATAGTAGACAGTTTTTGGTTAAAGCTTTGGGGATTTTGAGAAGAGACTGCAGAGTCAGGTAGTGTGTTCCAAGTATTAATAACTCTGTTATAGAAGTCATATTTTCTGCAATCAAGATTGAAGCGGTTAATATTAAGTTTAAATCTATTGTTTGCTCTTGTATTGTTGTGATTGAAGCTGAAGTAGTCTTCAACAGGAAGGACATTGCAATAGATGATTCTAGGAGTTAAACACAGGTCCTGTCGAAGGCGGCGGAGTTCTAAGTTTTCTAAACCCAAGATTTCAAGTCTGGTGGCATAAGGTATTTTGTTGTATTCAGAGGAGTGGAGAACTCTTCTTATAAAATATTTCTGGACACGTTCAATTGTATTGATGTCTGAAATGAGGTGTGGGTTCCAGACAGGCGAGCTGTATTCAAGAATTGGTCTAGCAAATGTTTTATAAGCTCTCGTAAGTAGTGTAGTGTTTCTGGAGAAGAAGCTACGTAAGATTAGGTTTACAACTCCTTTTTTGTGATGTAGTTGCAGTGGGCTTTGGCACTTAGATCATTGGATATGAAGTATTACTTGGAATAGAAATAATATTCTTGATAGCACATTCATTTTTACTGATGCTTTTTCCCCTAGAAAAGATCATTGTAATTTGATTGTGAGTTCTAGTCCTGCCTTAGCCATGAAAGTTGGCTGGGCAACTTTGGACCCCCCCCCTCTCCCTCTCTCTCTCTCCAACACACCTCACAGGATTGTTGTTCTGGGAAAAAAAGAAGGAGCAAGGTATGTTACAGGGGAGATAATGGATGGCAGATAGAGATGATAGCTAGCTAGCTAGCTAGCTAGCTAGATATATATATATAAAGAGAGAGGTAGGTAAGTAGATGGAGAGAGGGGGTAGGTAGGTAGATAGGTAGATAAATAAATAGATGATAGATAGATAGATAGATAGATAGATAGATAGATAGATAGATAGATAGATAGATGATGGACAGACAGAGATGATAGCTAGCTAGTTAGTTAGAGATAGATAGATAGAGGTAGGTAGATAGAGAGAGGGGGTAGGTAGGTAGATAGGTAGATAAATAAATAGATGATAGATAGATAGATAGATAGATAGATAGATAGATAGATAGATAGATAGATAGATAGATGATGGACAGACAGAGATGATAGCTAGCTAGCTAGTTAGTTAGAGATAGATAGATAGATAGAGGTAGGTAGATAAATAGAGAGAGGGGGTAGGTAGGTAGATAAAGAAAGAAAGAGGGGGTGGATAACTAGGTAGGTTGATAGATAGATAGATGGATGGATGAATGGATTCATTACTTCTGTTTTGGCTCAGTGCTAATTAATCTAGGTTTTCTTTTAGCACACATGATTTTGCATTTAAATGCCCATTTAAACATGCGCAGGAAGTGTTACTTCAGAAATATTTTCTCTCCAAAAATGTATTCCCAGAGTTGCGCTTTAAAAATACAGTCTGATGCTTGTGAAGAGCTGTTGCCTAAATGCTAAATGGTATATAAATCCTTCTGAGATGGGGTTTCTTGGCTTCAGAATTCACAGAGATCAAATGCCTAAAAAAGGCCAGGGGAAGAAAGCAAACCCTTGAGCACCAACAGCTTCTTAAAAGTGTTATTGTGGATGCGCTCCTGAAAATGTGTTTTTTTTCTTCTGGTTTATCTTATGGAGTGCTTTTATTTCTATGTTTTGTAAGCCACCGAAAGTTACCTGGTTAACGATGGCCCGGAATATAAATTTGCTAAGTAAAGGAATAAACAAACGAGAAAGCTTTTCTGTTCTGAGATATCACTGGCAACTCCTTTCAACACAGAAAAAAACCCACAAAATTAATGAGCTGGAAGCAAGCCGTGTCAACAACAACAAAAAAAGTAATAAAAATAAAAACATCCTTTTGTTCGAAGGCAAGCTCGTGGGGTTCACTCCTAGCGAATGCCATCTTTTCTTCCCTTCATCTTGTTTACCGTTCCATCTAATTGTTGAGTGAGTGAGACATTTGCAAACGAGAGGCCACCATTGGATTCAAAGGTGCAGTTGCAAAAAAAAATACTAAATAAATAAATAAAAATGAAACGGAAATTGTAAATAAAACAGAAGCATAAGGGCTGGTTTTGCTTTGTAGAATACCTTATTTTGAAAAACAAAGCCGATCCAAAAAAAAAAGTCGAAATCAGATGGATGGCAGGAGAGAATGGTGCCCATGAATGTCATTTTGCTGACCGGTGTTCTTTGGTCATTATCAATGAACTGCTGGGAGCACAGTGACTCATGAGGTTAGAACGCTGGGCTGCCAATCGGCAGGTTTGTGTTCGAGACCCATCACTGCTGCTGGCTTTATATAATATAACAACAGAGTTGGAAGGGACCTTGGAGGCCTTCTAGTCCAACCCCCTGCCCAGGCAGGAAACCCTACACCATCTCAGTCACATGGTTATCCAATATTTTCTTAAAAATTTACAGTGTTGGAGCATTCACAACTTCTGCAGGCAAGTCGTTCCACTTATTAATTGTTCTAACTGTCAGGAAATTCCTCCTTAGTTCTAAATTGCTTCTCTCCTTGATCAGTTTCCATCCATTGCTTCTTGTTCTACCCTCAGGTGCTTTGGAGAACAGCCCGACTCCCTCTTCTTTGTGGCAACCCCTGAGATATTGGAACACTGCTATCATGTCTCCCCTAGTCCTTCTTTTCATCAAACTAGACGTACCGAGTTCCTGCAACCCTTCTTCATATGTTTTAGCCTCCAGTCCCCTCATCATCTTTGTTGCTCTTCTCTGCACTCTTTCTAGAGTCTCAACATCTTTTTTACATCGTGGCAACCAAAACTGGATGCAATATTCCAAGTGTGGCCTTCCGAAGGCCTTATAAAGTGGTACTAACACTTCACGTGATCTTGATTCTATCCCTCTGTTTATGCAGCCCAGAACTGTGTTGGCTTTTTTAGCAGCTGCTGCACACTGCTGGCTCATATCTAAATGGTTATCCACTAGGACTCCAAGATCCCTCTCACAGGTACTACTATTGAGCAAGGTACCACATATACAATACCTGTGCATTTTGTTTTGATTGCTTGGATGAGCTCCTGTCACATGCTCCCGCTCCTACCAACCCAGCAATTCAAAAGCTGGCAACCACGAGTAGATTAATAAGTACCATTTCACTGGGCAACTTCATGGGGACAGTGGTGAAATCTGAACCACTTTACTACTGGTTTGCTGGCTGCGCATGTGCGCTGTGCGCAGGGCTGTACAGTACGCACCATGCACCAAATGCAAGGTGTGTGGATGTAAGCACATTGCATGCCACAAGGAGGCATGGGGTAAGTAGAACAGCATGTGTATGTGGGGGGGTGATCAGCTGTGGCACACAATCTTTTTTTTTTACTTTAAAAAGCATTTTTTTACAACCTATTTGGCCATATTTTTAAGTATTTTTAAGCATAAAAACGGGCTCTGACAATCGCCGGCACAGCTGTGATCATCGGAACCTTTTAAAAACCTTTTTAAAGCATTTTTTTTACTACCTATTCGTCCGAACCGGTTGAATAAAAAATGCTTTAAAAAAGTTTTTTTTAAAAAAAAGGTTCCGGTGATCGCGTGGCACAGCTGTGAGCATTGGAACCTTTTTTTTTTTTTTACTTTTTTCAAGCATTTTTTTTTACTACAGGTTTGGGCGAATAGGTAGTAAAAATGCTTTAAAAGTAAAAAAAGAAAGTTGGCCATGCCCACCCAGTCATATGACCAGCCTCCCCCGCCCCCGACCAAGCCACGGCCACCAAGCCACGGCCACAGAATCGGTAGCAAAAAATGTTGCATTTCACCACTGGTTTGGTCTTACCAAGGTTAGTGACACAATGCCTTCTGAAGTTGGTGTTGTTGAGATAACATAATAACAGAGTTGGAAGGGACCTTGGAGGTCTTCTAGTCCAACCCCCTGCCCAGGCAGGAAACCCTACACCATCTCAGTCAGATGGTTATCCAACATTTTCTTAAAAATTTCCAGTGTTGGAGCATTCACAACTTCTGCAGGCAAGTCGTTCCACTTATTGATTGTTCCAACTGTCAGGAAATTCCTCCTTAGTTCTAAGTTGTTTCTCTCCTTGATTAGTTTCCATCCGTTGCTTCTTGTCCTGTCCTCAGGTGCTTTGGAGAATAGTTTGACTCTCTCTTCTTTGTGGCAATCCCTGAGATATCTTGGTCCTTCTTCTCCAAACTGCCTGCTAAAAGTTCTAGGCCCAGAAATGTGGAGGATATGTGTTCTGTCCTCCCTTGCCTCCATCTGAGTGGACGGAGGCCTCGTTATCTCTTCCACCTGGCCTGCTTCTGGCTCCTGGAGCTGAGCCAGGGAAGCCGGTGCTCCCGAGATAAGTCCTGATGGCCCTTCCCCCTCACTTTCCAAGTCACTTTCTGGTAGGAGGTCTGGCTCCAAGTCATTTTCTGGCAGGAGGCCCAGCTCGGGGGGTGCAGACACAACAATATGTGGCAATTGTTGTCCCAGAGAAGTCTAGGCGACCATCAAGAAGAAAGACTGATATTGTCCTACCATCATAGCGAGATGGTTGTGAGATGCTTCTTATTGAAGGAATCCATTTTATGAGTTTGTAGAATACATGGGAGTAGAAATTCCACCAGCTTTCCAATATCTAAAAGGCTGCCACAAAGAAGAAGAATGGGTCAACCCATTCTCCAAAGCACCTGAAGGCAGGATAAGAAGAATGGATGGAAACTAATCAAGGAGAGAAGCAACCTAGAACTAAGGAGAACGGTGAGAAAAAATTAATCAGTGGAACAACTTGCCTTCAGAAGTTGTGGGTGCTCCAAAACTGGAGGTTTTTAAGAAGAGATTGGACAACCATTTGTCCAGAATGGTACAAGTCTTCTGCTTGATCAGAGGGTTTGGACTAGAAGACCTCCAAGGTCCTTTCCAACTTTGTTATTCTGTAAATTGTTATTCTGTAAGGTTCTACATTTAGGCCCAAAAGCCAAAATGCACAGGTACCGTATATGTGATACCTTGCTCAATAGTGGTACCTGTGAGAGGGATCTTGGAGTCCTAGTGGATAACCATTTAGATATGAGCCAGCAGTGTGCAGCAGCTGCTAAAAAAGCCAACACAGTTCTGGGCTGCATAAACAGAGGGATAGAATCAAGATCACATGAAGTGTTAGTGCCACTTTATAATGCCTTGGTAAGGCCACACTTGGAATATTGCATCCAGTTTTGGTCGCCACGATGTAAAAAAGATGTTGAGACTCTAGAAAGAGTGCAGAGAAGAGCAACAAAGATGATTAGGGGACTGGAGGCTAAAACATATGAAGAACAATTGCAGGAACTGGGTATGTCTAGTTTAATGAAAAGAAGGACTAGGGGAGACATGATAGCAGTGTTCCAATATCTCAGGGGTTGCCACAAAGAAGAGGGAGTCAAACTATTCTCCAATGCACCTGAGGGTAGAACAAGAAGCAATGGGTGGAAACTAATCAAGGAGAGAAGCAACTTAGAACTAAGGAGAAATTTCCTGACAGTTGGAACAATTTATCAGTGGAACGACTTGCCTGCAGAAGTTGTGAATGCTCCAACACTGGAAATTTTTAAGAAAATGTTGGATAACCATCTGACTGAGATGGTGTAGGGTTTCCTGCCTGGGCAGGGGGTTGGACTAGAAGGCCTCCAAGGTCCCTTCCAACTCTGTTGTTATATTATATTAAATGAATTAAATGGGCTGAGCCCAGGGGTGGGATTTGGAGGTTCTCTGAACCGGCCATAACGTTAGGTATGGGTTCTCCCGAACCCGGGTGAACCTGTAGCAGCCCACCCCTGCTTCTAACTAAATATTTTAGCTGATATGGGCATCTTCCAACTCTAGGATTAGATGATATTCTAAGTTTTGGTGTTGGTTCCCATAAAAACTTCATATTGACACGGATTTGTTTCAAACCATTCAATATTTAACAGGCATTTTTTTGCTTTCAATGGTAGAGAAGTGTCTTGGCTTACTCGGCTCACCACTGAAATGTAAAAAAAAAAAAGAAAAAATTAATGAGAGGCTGCCTTGATTCCCCTATTATTCAAAAGGAATGACCCAGGATTGATCAAAGCCCGATCAGTTATTAAAAATTGAGCAAAAATTGCTTGATGCAAAGGAAAAATAACAATTTGCATCCAAGTCACCTGAATTATACATGCATCCTATTGATCAGACTTGATTCCCCTAAGATCATTATCAAGAGTTAAAAAGCAGTCAAAGAAACTTTCGCCTTGAAAATGTGAACATTTGCTTAATATTCAACGCGAACGCCTATTCCACAATTTTGCTGCAGGGGTATTTTCATTTTATGCCTCTTTTGCACATGGTAACTTCTTCTGTTATTCCCTGTGTTTCGTAAAAGGTTGTATAGATTGGTTTTCTTCCCAGGGCAATTTTTTTTAATTTTCCATAATAATTCCCACAATTTGACCAGTGTACAATACAATCACTTATCCAACAATCGATCCTATACTCAAATTATACTCAATCAGGGGTGCTCGACCGCCACTCCCTCCCTTAATCCTTTCTACCCTTCTCATCCTTCTTCGACTTTCCCCACCATCCTTCTCCTCGCTTTCCTACTTCCCCACCTCTTCCCCACTTCTTACTACCATCCTTTCTAACCCTTTATCTTCTCCTTCTTCTTCTCCTCCTATCCTTTCTTCTCCCTCCCTTCTTTCCTACCTACCTACCTGCCTACCTACTTTCTTCCTTCTTTACTCCTCTTTCCTTACCCTTTCCCTTCGGGAGTGGTTACCGAGCAGTCCCGACTTTACACCATTCCAACTTGTTTAATTCCACCATTATTCCTGTACAATGGCAATCAATCAATTTATAATCTTCCCCTTCCCCCCTCCCATTTCCCCCCTCCCCCCCTCCCCCCGAGACTTCCCAGAACAGAATACAGGGTATTGTAACTAACAAACATAATCTAAAATATAACATAAAACATATTCCATTTCACACCATCACACCATCACACTATCAATTCCCTTCTTTCTTAAACTCTAATACATAGCAATTCCTAACTTCACTCAAAAACTAATTGATATTTTTTAATCTGATACTTATTTTGAATATAATCAAACCACTTTCTCCATTCCAAAATATATTTTTCTTGTGTACAGTCTTTCAAGTAGGCAGAAATTTTTGCCATTTCTGCTAAATTTGATACTTTACTAATCCATTCTCCAATTGTAGGTAAATCTTCTTTCTTCCAATATTGTGCAATCAATAGTCTTGCAGCAGTTATATAGATTGGTTTTCTGATGGGCCAAGATACCTGTCTTTCCAGTCGTGAAATCCTCGGAAGTCTGCTACTGGTTCTGTGAGACAAACAAACAAACAAACAAACTGGTTCTGTGAGACAAACAAACAAACAAACAAACAACAACTTCTACCGAGTGTGTGCTTTGCGTACGCATGTGCGCTTGTGTTGTGTCTACAGGGCCCGAGCCGGGCTTCCTGGCAGAGAGTGACTCGGAGAGTGAGGGGGAAGAGCCGACAGGGCTTCCCTCTGCAGAATCTTCCTCTCTGGCTCCGCTCCAGATTCCGGAAGCAGGGCAGGTAGAGGAGGAGGAGCTGACACGGCGTATTTCCCCCGACCCCTCCTTCCCCCTGGCAACGCCCCAAGAGCCAGCTGAAGAGGACCACTCGTGGCTAGATGCAAGGCAGCAACGCCGAGTGAAGCGTGCACAGCAAAAGAAAGAAAGGGGCTGGCCCAGGGAGTGCTGAGTCACGGAGCCACACCCTACAGGGTATAAAAGTGGGTGGAGCTGCCTTTGGGCTCTGTGACAGACAAAGACTGACTTTTGGAAACTTTGGGTGCTTTATTCAGGAATTGGCTTTTCGGACTTCTGTTTACTTCTGAGCTCTGGGTTGCTCCAGCAACAGACCGCAATAGCATTGAAGAGATAAAAAGGACCATCGCAGGCCATCGCAGGTTCATTGCCAGAGCTGAAATCTATAGCAAGAATAAATTGCTGGCAAATACAGTTGGCTTGTGTGTCTTCTGGGGGTGGGGCAGAACAGCTTGAGGCATGCCCACGCAGTGCTAAAAAAAGAACATTTTGAAGCCTTCCGAGTATGCAAAGGTAAGTAGAACAGCGAGGGGGTGGGAATCTGCTGTGCCACGCGATTTAGATTAGCTAGAAAGCAGGCAATCTGATGATTCTAGTTAATATAAATCGTGCATCATAGCTGATTGTCGCCCAGCTGATCGTTGGAAATACCAGTTCGCCCGAACCAATAGCAATTTTTACTTCCAGTTCAGGAGAACCGATCTGAACCGGTAGCATTTCGCAGCTGCATCCTTCCATGTTTTTCATTTTTCCATCCTTCCTGTCAGATCCTCCAGCTTCAGTCTGGCATCTTACTGCATTCTGCCATTGATCGGAAAAGGGAGGAGGAACAAATGGGCAATAAAGCTGCATACTTTTATTATGGGAATTAGGGAGGGGGAATTGACAAAGAGCAGAGTGGTTGTTCTGTCCCCCTCGCCTCAGTCCGAGCGATGACTTAATTAGCCAGCACTATCAGCTCTGGCAGCAAACTAGCTAGTGTCTGCCAAGTGTCTCAGTTATCTCCCTTGATGAGTCAACCAGGAACAAACAGTACTTCAGCTCTAGTTAAGCAGTTGATTTGCCTGCTACGAAGAGGCATAGCAGCCCTCGCTGATTTTATATCCTGTGCGGTGTGGCTCCATGATTCAGTACTTCCTAGGCCTGCCCCACCCCCGCCTCTCCTGCCTACGAAATCTAGGGTCCAGCCAGGCCTGATTGCCAGGCCTGATTGCCAAGAATCAGGGGACGGAGGCCTCGTTATCTCCTCCACCTGGCCTGCCTCTGGCTTCTGGAGCTGAGCCAGGAAAGCCGGTGCTCCCAAGGTAAGTCCTCACGGCCTTTCCCCCTCACTTTCCAAGTCACTTTCTGGCAGGGGGCCCAGCTCAGGGGGCGCAGACACAACAGCGGTTTGGAATCTGGTTCATGCCAGCACACTGGCATTTTCAAGGCCGCTTGCCCCGAGTGTGGAATTTCACCAGGCCAAACACCTCAAAGTTTCTCATAACATTGTAGCAATGCTGGATTGAGTGCGCCTGACCAGTCTATGGGGAGAGGGCTAGGGAAAACTAGGGGTTTAGTTCTGTATTAGCGTGTGGGGATTTTAGCTTCCGCTTGATTCTCCCGCAATCAGCATCTCTTAGTAAAAGCTCCTTTTCGCTTCAAATAGAATCGAGGATTTTACTTTTTATTTTGTTTGTTTTTATTTTATTTATTTGTCAAGCATGTGTAAGATAACAGGTAAAAGTATAAACATAATTTGAATACATGAAAAGAGTTAAGAATAAAAAGGAATATTAGGAGAGGCACGGTAGGCACCTGGCCCTCGGGTGCTTTGGAGAATAGATTGAAAGAGTTTCCTTCATTCATAGCATTCCCTGAATAGACATCTTTAAAATACAATAGGAAAAAAAGGTTAGTTATCGGCAAATTCAAAGATTCGGTGAAGGCCTGTGAGCTATTTGTAAAGACGGCATCAGTTCTCCTGTTAGCTGCTGACAAATTTCAGACTGTTGCATATAACCTGAGGCCTTCTTGATGCCGAAAATGTTATCTAGTTAGGCAGTGAAACATCTACAAGGAAACAATCAAGCTCAGAGAGTACCAAGGATTCCAAAGAACTGATACCTACAAAGCAGAAACTCATAGTTACCTAACAAAAATAATAGGCTATTGAGTCAATAGTCAATATTGATATATTGACCATCAATTGTGTTGTAAATGTTGTACCTTTTTTATTTATTTTTATTTATTTGTCACAACATCCTATAAAAAGGATTATATAGTATATAAACATATATATGAGTAAATATTAGGAGGTATAAGCATCAATATATATATAGGAAGAAGAAAAGAAAAACAATAGGACAGGAACGGTAGGCACGTTTGTGCGCTTATGCACGCCCCTTATGGTCCTCTTAGGAATGGGGTGAGGTCAATAGTAGAAAGTTTTTGGTTGAAGTTTTTAGGATTATGAGAAGAGACCACAGAGTCAGGTAAAGTATTCCAAGCACTGATGATTCTGTTACAGAAGTCATATTTTCTGCAATCTAGATTAAAGCGGTTAACATTAAGTTTAAATCTGTTGGTTGCTCTTGTATTGTTACAATTAAAGCTGAAATAGTCTTTAACAGGAAGGACATTACAGTAGATGATTCTATGAGTTAAACTTAGGTCTTGTCGAAGGCGACGGAGTTCCAAGTTTTCTAGGCCTAGGATTTCAAGTCTGGTGGGATAAGGTATTTTGTTGTTTTCAGAGGAATGGAGAACTCTTCTTGTAAAATATTTCTGGACACGTTCAATTGTATTGATGTCAGAGATGTGGTGAGGGTTCCAAACAGGCGAGCTGTATTCTAGAATTGGTCTAGCAAATGTTTTATATGCTCTGGTTAGTATTTTTCGTATTTTTTCTTTTATGTACACTGAGAGCATATGTACCAAGACAAATTCCTTGTGTGTCCAATCACACTTGGCCAATAAAATTCTATTCTATTCTATTCTATTCAGCTGGAAACAACAGAAAAATAGAATTGGAAGGGACCATGTATGTCTTCTAGTCCAACCCCCTTTTCCAGCTAATACCACTCTATAAAGCCGTAGTAAGACCATACCTAGAATATTGCATCTAGTTTTGGTCACCACACTATTAAAAAGATGCTGAGACTCTAGAAAGAATGCAGAGAATAGCAGCCAAGATGATTAGGGGACCGGAGGCTAAAACCTATGATGAACAATTGCAGGAACTGGGCCTGGCTAGTCTAGTGAAGAGAAGGACCAGGTGAGACATGATAGCAGTCTTCCAATATTTGAGGGGCTGCCCCAGAGAGGAGGGGGTTCAACCTGTTTTCCAAAGCACCTGAAAGCCAGACAAGGAATAATGGATGGAAACTGATAAAGGAGAGATTCAACCTAGTAATAAGGAGAAAATTTCTGACAGTGAGAACAGTCAACCCATGGAACAGAAGTTGCCTTCGGATGTTGTGGGAGCTTCATCCCTGGAAGCTTTCAAGAAGAGACTGGACTGCCATCTGTCAGAAATGGTGTAGGGTAGAGGGTTGGACTAGATGGCCTACAAGGTCCCTTCCGACTCTGTTAATCTGTATAAATCATTGCAAACAAACGGTTGTCCAATCTCTTCTTACAAACTTCCAGTGTTGGAGCACTCACAACTTCTGGAAGCAAGTTTTTCCACTGACTAATTATTCTGTCAGGAAGTGTCTTCTTAGTTCCAGGTTGCTTCTCTCCTTGATTGGTTTCCAGCAGTTGCTTCTTGTCTTGCCTTCAGGTGCTTTGGAGAAGAAGTTGATCCTCCCTCTTCTTTGTGGCAGCCCCTCAAATATTGAAAGACTGCTATAACATCACCCCAGTCCTCAGTTTTCATTAAACTAGACATACCCGACTCCAGCAACCCTTCCTTATATGTTTTAGCCTCCAGTCCCTAATCATCTTTGTTGCTCTCCTCTGCCAGATGTCAGGCAGAGACATTTGATCCACAACAGTGTCAAGGAGAAAATTTGGCAGGTCTAGCTCTACAAGGAAAGGCCAAAGTTGAGGCAACCAAAGGATCAGAGGCATGTTATATCAGAAAGTGAAGCACAAGCCAACCCCCCGGGATTCAAAGTTTCTAACCCGACTTTTTCATACACTTCCAAAAAGAATCTCTTCATTTTTAACAAAGCCTCTGCTTTTTCCATTCGATTCTGCTGCTGAAAAAAAATGAAGGCTTTTGTTGTGACCCAGCCCAAGTAGATAGTAGGAAACTCAGTCAGTGTAAAAACAAACAAACTTTATTTGAACAGCTGAGAATTACTTCATTCCCAGCGTAGTTCACCTAAATTAATGCAAATTCCTCCCAACACAAATTCCTCAGTCCTGGCACCAATCTTGGTCCAATTAGGCAAACTGCCAAAGGCAAAAGTTTCTTGGCAAAAGTTCAAAAGCAGAAGACTCCAACAAGAAATAAATGCAGCAAGACAAGGCTATCAATGTTGTTTTCCAGCAAAGAGCCCAAATGCCATTGCTGGTCTTTTAAGCCTTATGGGAGGGGCCAATCATCTCTTGGCCCTACTCCCGAGTCGTCCTCTTTGCTTGAGCTGCTCTTGCCCTCTGGCAGCTCTTCTCATGCGTGCTTTAGGAAGAGGTTCCTCCTGTTTCTCTGCCTCACTACTATCAGTCTCTGGGGGCTCTGGAGTCCGCACCTCACTCCCCGATGGCCCTGACTTCACCTCAGCCTCTGCCACAGAGCCCTCAGCCAGGCCTTCCCCAGCCTCCAGGACTGGTCCACCCTCTTCCTCAGCCTCATCGCTCTCTGAGTCCGTTGCCAGCTCTGTAGGCTGCTGGCAGACCACAACAGCTTTTGGCAAGTTGTTTGGAGGTTCAGATTGACTTTATAAAGCGTCTGAGGGATCTATTGTTGAAAGGCCGGTAGTAACCAGGGCTGCCATGGTTAGTTCTGTGGAGATGAATGGCTGATTTTGGCCACCGAGGAGGAGACCCTTCTTATAAGTAGCTTTCATTTCATACCGAACGGCACAAACTAGCAATGAAAACTCCATCAGCAAGTGATACGCACCATAATTGTTGTTTTCAATTGTTTCACCAATTGAAAATTGCTAGGAAAGTATCTGTTTTCGACTATTCCCTGGGAATCTGAGAGACTGGATGTGAGAGATTGTTGCAGCACACACAATCGGACCATTCAGCAGGATTCAGAACTTCTTTATATACATAAAAACACACAATACAATACCCTTGTAGGTTTTTGCACCTTGTACAGAAGAGAAATAGCAAGTACAAACACAGCACAAAATGGAGGCACGAAATGGAGAAGGCAAAATGGAAGAAGAAGAAGCTAGTGGCCTCAAGCTTATATACAGAACAGTTAAGCCACGTTCAGGCTCCAAACTGTCTCTTATGGCCCCATACAATGAATACTCTGTTTCAGTTTCCAAACAGTCACCGTTGTCTGACCTGTTGCTATGCCTGTTCCAGTTCATGAATATACTGACACTGTAGCTATCCTTTGATGAGGAAGGACACGGAACAGAGAAATATACAATTGGAATTTTTGGTTTGAAAGAGGCACCAATAAAATCTTCAGTAATAGTGATTCTTGGGAAAGATGGAGAATTTGAAATATTTGAAATATGTAGCATTCCCAATTGCTTCATACCTAGTAAATATGGGAATATTATTTCAATGTCTAGTTTGCTTTTTTCACCCTTTCTACTTTGCTGCATTATTTTTTTATTCATTTTTTTTGGTGTGTGTGCGTGTGTGTTAATTTAATAGAAGGAAATCATTTAGAATTTTATTGAGGTGTGTCATCATATTAAATACAAATGTAAATAAAGATAGAATAGAATTTTATTGGCCAAGTGTGATTGGACACACAAGGAATTTGTCTTGGTGCCTATGCTCTCAGTGTACATAAAAGAAAAGATACGTTCATCAAGGTACAACATTTACAACACAAATGATGGTCAATATATCAATATAAATCATAAGGATTGCCAGCAACAAGTTATAGTCATACAGTCATAAGTGGAAAGAGATGGGTGATGGGAACTATGAGACGATTAATAGTAGTGCAGATTCAGTAAATAGTCTGACAGTGTTGATGGAATTATTTGTTTAGCAGAGTGATCTTCTGGCCTTCGGGAAAAAACTGTTCTTGTGTCTAGTTGTTCTGTTGTGCAGTGCTCTATAGCGTCGTTTTGAGGGTAGGAGTTGAAACAGTTTAATGTCCTAGATGTGAGGGATCTGCAAATATTTTCACGGCCCTCTTCTTGATTCGTGCAGTATACAGATCCTCAATGGAAGGCAGGTTGGTAGCAATTATTTTTCCTGCAGTTCTAATGATCCTCTAAAGTCTGTGTCTTTCTTGTTGGGTTGCAAAACCGAACCAGACAGTTATAGAGGTGTAAATGACAGACTCAATAATTCCTCTGTAGAACTGAATCAGCAGCTCCTTGGGCAGTTTGAGCTTACTGAGATTACTGAGCTTACTGAGATAATAGATGAATAGGGAAGGACCCTTTGAGAGTGTATGCAATGTAATTTCATTTTATTGTATGCTGATTAGTGTACATTCAAAGTAACAATAAAGTTATTCTATTCTAAAGGAGAAAGAGAAAAAAAACAACTCACATTCTTTTTCAGTGCAATAAAATACAAAATAAAGTCAAAACTAGCTTTTTGCTGTTACATATTTAGGGAATACTCACCATTTCTGTAAGAATAAATCAGCAAAACCCAAAGTCAAAATTTCTTCCCCCCCCCCCGTTTTGAGTGTAAAGTCTTGAAGTGTTTTTCAAGTAGACTTCGCTGAATTATTTTCTGAGTATAATGAATTGAATTGAATTGAATTCGATTGGATTGGATTGAATCGACGACTTTATTTAGCCAAATGTGATTACACACACAAGGAATTTGTCCACCGGTGCAGAAGGTCTCAGTGTAGATGCAAAGCAATAAAATAGTAACCATCATTATCATCATAATACCGATAAGATGGAGTAGTAAAAAAGATAATAAGGAGGATAATAATACTACAGCCCTACTACATGGGTAAATATAAACAGACCTTAGATAGTACTGTGAGAATTAAGTCTTGAGGAGAGCGATGGCAAGTGGGGAAAAAATCCATCTCTGGATCTATATTACGAAAACGTTAATTTATTTAAGATGCATGTGAGCAAATTATGTTGATAGGTTTTGTTATATGATGTCACCAGGGATGGTATTCACTTACTTTCCCTACTGGTTTGCAAGTGTGAGCTCATGTGCATTCACGCATGCGCTTGGCTTTCCGCGCATGTGCTTTTCTGGTGTGCGCATCTTCCGTGCATGCGCCCAGCCTCAAAAATGTACCTAAATAGGATGGTATATTGCCAGGGCGGGTGGGCGAGGCCACCTACGATTTCCGCTACCGGTTCGGGTGATCCGGTCCAAACCGGCTGAATACAACCTTTGGAGGTCATCTAACTAATTTGGGAATGAGATCAATATTTCCTGGATCGATAAAAGGCACAGCCTTCTCCAGTTCCAGGATACAAAGCGAATGACAGAAATTCTTCCAGCATGATTTGAGAATAATTGGGAAAACAGATTGCTGGTAGTCCTCGGATGACAATGGTTCGTTTGGGGACCGTTCATCAAAGTTACAAGAGCTGTGGTGGCCTAGTGGTCAGAGTGCAGCATTGCAGGCTACTTCTGCGTTTTTCTGCCGACTGCCAGCAGTTTGGCAGTTTGATTCTCAATGGCTTCCAGCCTTCCGAGGTCAGAAAAATGAGGACCCAGATTGTTGCCCTCAACAATCGGAGGCCTTATTTTACCGACCTCGGAAAGATGGAAGGCTGAGTCAAACTTGAGCAGGTCAGGATCGAACGGCTGGCAGTTGACAGAGTTAGCCTGCAATACTGCATTCTAGCCACTGCACCACCACAGCTCCTCCCTCCCTCCCATCTTCTCCCTCCCTCTGTCCCCTCCACCCTCCCTCCCTCCCTCCCTCCCTTCCCCTGTCCCTCTTTTCCTCCTTTCCCAATAGACTTCTATACCGCTTCGCTGTGCTTTCCAGCCCTCTCTAAGCAGTTTAAAGAGTCAGCATCTCACCCCTAAAAATCTGGGTCCTCATTTTATCGACCTCGGAAGGATGGAAGGCTGAGTCAACCTTGAGCCGGCAGGATTGAACTTCTGGCAGTTGACAGAGTTAGCTTGCAATACTACATTCTAACCACTGCACCACCATGGCTCCTCACTCTCTCCCCCTCCCTCCCTTCCCTCCACCCTCCCTCCCTCCTTTCCCAATAGTCTTTTATACCGCTTCGCTGTGCTTTGCAGCCCTTGCTAAGCAGTTTAAAGAGTCAGCATCTCGCCCCTAACAATCTGGGTCCTCATTTTATCGACCTCGGAAGGATGGAAGGCTGAGTCAACCACCTTGAGCCGGTCAGGATCGAACTCCTGACTGTGGGCAGAGTTAGCCTGCAATACCTCCTTCTAACGTTGTTCGTTGATGACCAGGTTTTTATAGGCAGGGATTGTGTTGCTCGTACTTTCTTCTTTAAAATTAGTTCAGATGTTATTTTTCCCCCCTTCTCCTCACCAGTCAACATTGAAAATATGCAAACAGATGGTTCTCCATGAAACTGGGCAGATGACAACTTTCGAGTAAGTAGTGTTGGGAGATTTCTTTGTGTTGTTTGGGGACAGACAAGACAGCTGTCCCCAAATATCTTAATTACAGCATTTACAAAGTTCTAATTAATGTAATGTTGTTTTTATGATTATATTAATGCGGCATCCATTAGCGCTCTTATTCACTTTGCAGGTTATATTTGGAAAATCAGAATAGGCTGATGGAAGGTACTAATGGAGTATAGAATTGTTGGCGGTTGGCAGAAGCCATGATTTTCAACTTCACCTTTTGAGAGAGAAAAACCATCCCCGAAGAATTTCACATTATAAATCTTTCTTCCTCATATCTACCATAATTCTTTGAGACCCAGTGTGTACCTTACAATTGATAGCACCTGACAAATTGGCCTGGGACAGGCAGATTCTAAATTCTGAGCACACTGGCAGGTGCTCGTGAAAGCAAGCTATGCATTGGGAGTGCGGAGGGGTGGGAACATGAGCATGGATTTGTGCGTTGAAAGAAAAAGATTAAGGTTAGGCTTGTGTGTTGAGGGATTGAAGTGTTTGGTGACAGCGTGTGACCATTCTTGAGAATGGGAATCCAATCTGAATAATGGTTCATGAAGCATGGCGATAAACATTACAGAAAAAGAGATTATTTCCAGCAAATAAATCCTTTTTTTTTTTTATTCAAAAAGTTTTACAAAAATTTTTTCCCCCCTTTCCCCCCCTCCTCCCCCCTCCCTTCGCAACCCCCCTCCCCCCCCCCGACTTCCCGGAATGAGCACAAGGTATAGTTAAAAATAAAACAAACATATGCTAAAAATTTTCATCCCAACTTAATTATACCCTACAATCATCAATTCCTAACTTCCCCAAAAGCAATCAAAATAATACATCATAATCATTCAAAACAGTCTGATAACTCTTAGTCTGATATCTACGTTGAATATAGTCAATCCATTTTTCCATTCCTTTAAGTATCTTTCTTGCGTATTGTCTTTCAAAAGGCTGATATCTTCGCCATCTCAGCCAAATTGGCAACTTTCAATATCCATTCTTCTATTGTTGGTACTTCTTTTTCTTCCAATATTGTCCTATTAGTAATCTTGCTGCAGTTATTAGATTTAAAATCAATTTAGTCTCAATTACTGTACAATCCGTAATAATTCCCAACAAGAAAAATTGCGGCAGGAACTTTATCTTCTTTTCAGAACATTTTGTAAAATCCACCAAATTTTTATCCAAAAGGCCTTTATGTCCTTACAAGTCCACCAAATGTGAAAATATGTAGCGTCATCACAATTACATCTCCAACATTTTGCTTGCATTTCTGGATACATACACGATAATTTTTAGGATCTAGATGCCATCTATAAAACATTTTATAAAAATTTTCCTCAGATTCTGTGCCTCGTGAATTTAACATTTCTAACCCAAATTTTTCCCACGTTTCCAATAATATTGGCTCCTGAAAATTTTGTGCCCACTTTATCATACAGTCCTTTACCAAGTCCCTTTCAGAATCTATTTCAAGTAACACATTATACAATCTCTTTATATGCTCCTGAGACTGATTTCTAATTTGCTTTACCAAATTTCCCTCGTTCTGCTCTATACCAATTTTCTGATCTCCTTCCATCTAGCACGTAGTTGCTCATATTGAAACCAAGTATAATTTTTCCTTCCTCTTTTAATACTTGCAGAGATTTTAACTGCAAATTACCTCTTTCAGTATAAAAAAGATCTTTATATGTAATCATTTCCTGATTCTGTTCTATGTTTATATTTTCTACTGTATGTCTAGGACTTGCCCATATAGGAACCTTATAATTTAGTTTATAAGAGTATTTTTCCAAACACATGAAGGGCATTTCTTAGCACATGATTTTTAAAGGCCTTATCCACTTTTTGTCATAAATTAAATATGCATGCCATCCATATAGCAAATCATAACCTTCTATATTCAAAATTCTGTCCTCTGTTAAATTAAACCAATCACTTATTGCAGAGAGCAGCTGCTTCATAATATAATTTAAAATTAGGCATTTTTAAACCTCCCCTTTCTCGAGAATCTTGAATTATTTTCATTTTAACCCTAGCTTTTTTACCTTCCCATATAAATTTGTTAATTCCCTTCTGCCATTCCTCAAGATTCTTATCTTTCTTAATTATTGGTATCATCTGAAAGAGGAATAAAAATCTAGGTAAAACATTCATTTTAATAGCAGCAATTCTCCCCAGCAAAGATAATTGCAATTTTTTCCAAACAATCAACTCCTTCTGAACTTTTTGCCATAAAACCTCATAGTTATTCTTATACAATTTCACATTTGACGACGTAATATAAACCCCTAAGTACTTAACCTTCTTTACAATTTCAAATCCTGTTACTTCCTCTAGTTTTTCTTTCTGTTGTCTGGCCACCAGCAAATAAATCCAATGCACGAGCCTGAAGTAGGTAGATAGGTAGGTAGGTAGATTTATAAGATAGATAGATAGATAGATAGATAGATAGATAGATAGATAGATAGATAGATAGATAGATTCATAGACAGAGGGATAGACAGACAGACAAACAGATAGACAGGCAAAGATAAATAGATGGATGGATGGATGGATGGATGGATGGACAGAGGGACGGATGGATAGATGGATGGATAGATAGCTATAGAGATGGATGGATGGATAGAGATGATAGAATGAGACATAGAGAGATAAATAGAAATAGATAGAGATAATGATAGAGTGTCAGGGTTCCAAGGAACAGCCCCAACGAAATAAAGCTCTGAGGCTTGAGGTTCCTCAAAGTTCCAATTTATTAGAGATGTCATGTTGGCACAGCTGGGAAAACCCGAAACTGAAAGTTTCCAGGTTTTCCACACCCAGTTGACAGTTCACAGCCTTGCCCCACACCCACAAGTTCATCATATTGTCCAATCAACTCTTCACACTCAATTTGATACAATCTTCAGGCGGTCTCCATCAGATGCAGGATGTCCTTGAATACGGAATGTTGTTATGACTAACTTTCTTCCGCTCCAACAACAACCCTCTCCAAACTTCCCCAGCTAAAATGTGTGGCAGTTAAGTAGCAAAAAGAAAATTGCCTTCCAAAACTGACAGAGAGAGATACAGTGGTGGGTTGCCCCTGGTTCGGTAGTAAAACTGGCGGGAGGCTCCACCCACTGACCCAAACATCTTCAAAACTCTTCTGGGCATGATGCGAACCAGTAGTAAAGGTAAGTAGACCCAACCCCTGGAGAGATGATAGAGATATATCCATGATTGTGAACCTATGGCATGCATGCCAGAGGGGCGTGCAGAGCCCCCTATGTGTGGGCACGTACGCTGTAGCCCCAGCTCAGCCAGCTGGTTATCGGGTTTCCGACACGTGCATGCGAGCCAGTAGCTGGTTGTTGGGTTTCCGAAGCACACCAGCTGATTGTCTGGTTTCTGGCACGCGCGTGTGTGCCTTCCGGTTTTGGGCAGACCGTGCCTAAAAGATTCACCATCACTGAGATAGATGATGGCTAGATAGCTGAATAGCTCGATAACCAGATAGTGTCAGACCTATCTAGTTATCCAATTTATCCCCATCCTCTCTTTTCACTTGGTCACTCTTAACAAAATTATGTTTGTTGGAGAAAAAAGAAGCAAGCAAGGTCCAGGAGTGATGACCCTGTTTTAACATTATGGGTGCCTTTGATGAGGGCCGGCGATGTTAGAAACTGTCATGTCCCCCTCCCCCTCCGACGACCGGGTCTAGGAAGTCCGTATCAAGCGTGGCCATGAAGCCTCTGCAGCTTTGCCAAATTCCTTTCAGGCAGGAATCCAAGTTGTGACTTCAGCAAACTAAAGGAGACTTTGCTTGACTCAAAGTTGCTTGACTCAAGCTGGTCTTTTATATAGGCTGTGGGGTGTGGCTCCATGACTCAGCACTTATCCAGGCCTGCCCCACCCTTCCTTCTGCTGACGTCGCCTCTCAGATCTCCGGAAGCGGGAATCCTCCCACTGTGAATTCTCTTCCGCTGGATCTGCTGCCAGTAATTCCAGCACGTGGCTGGCTCCCAGCTCACATGCTGTAGGAGTGAGGTTTGTTTGTTCATTCCTGACATCTGTCTGGCCATGGCGCCAGGGCTGGGGGCTGGAGGCATGACAGGCCATAGATCTTCATTATCAAACTCCGAATTTGATAGCAGGTCCGGGAGGAGACAGGAGGGGCCCGGCTGAGGAGAGGAGGGAGGACGAGGCACAACAGAAACTTTAGCCATAACAGAATAACAGAGTTGGAAGAGACGTTGGAGGACTTCTAGTCCAACCTCCTGCTCAAGCATTTCATACCATTTCAGACAAATGGCTGTCCAGTCTCTTCTTAAAAATCTCCAAAGTTGGAGCACCCACAACTTGTGGACACAAGTCATTCCACTGGTTAATAGTTCTCACTGTCAGGAAATTTCTGCTTGGTTCTTGGTTGCTTCTCTCCTTCAGAGGTGGTATTCAGCCGGTTCGCACCGGTTCATGAGAACCGGTAGCAGAGATCGCAAGTGGGCCTGCCTACCTGCTCTAGCTCTATGACGTCTTATTTTGGCACATTTTCAAGGGGTGTGATTGAGCAAAGTGCATGCGCGGAAGGACGGGCACATGCACGGAAGGCGCATGGGTACATGAAGTACATGCGTACATGAAGCAAGCATGCGCACATGGGGGGGCAAACTGGTGGTAAGAATATTGGAAACCCACCACTGTTCTTGCTTAGTTTCCATCCATTGTTTCTTGTTCTGCCTTCAGGAGCTTTGGAGAATAGGCTGACCCCCCTCTTTTGCAGTTGTTGTGACCCAGGCCCAAGTAGGTAGTAAGAAACTCAGTCTGTGAAAAAACAAACAAACTGTTTCGAACAGCTGAGAATTACTTCATTCCCAGCGTCGTTCAATTCAAATTAAAACAAATTCCTCCCAACACAAATTCCTCAGTCCTATCGCAAACCTTGGTCCAATTAGGCAAACTGCCAAAGGCCTTTCTTGGCAAACGTTCAGAAGTCGCAAAAATAAATGCAAGATGTAGATGAAGCAGAAGATGAAGCAGAAGACGCAGGTATCAAGGCTGTTTTCTAGCAAAGCTCAAACACCGTTGCTGGTCTGTTTTAAGCCTTATGGGAGGGGCCAATCATCTCTTGGCCCTACTCCTGAGTCGTCCTCTTTGCTTGAGCTGCTCTTGCCTTCTGGTAGCTCTTCTCATGCGTGCATTAGGAACAGGCTTCTCCTGTTCATCTGCCTCACTACTATCAGTCTCTGGAGGCTCTGGAGTCTGCACCTCACTCTCCGATGGCCCTGGCCTCACCTCAGCCTCATTGCTGTCCGACTCCGTTGCCAGCTCTGGAGGCTGCTGACGGACCACAACAGCAGGTCTCAGAGACCATTTTCCTTGGGGACGCAATTACTCTCAAGGAGTTATGATAGGGAGATTTGATTAGCTTCATCGGCTACTGGGGGAGGGACAGGGAGGGGAAGGGGACATTAAAATACAATCTATGCTCCTCTGCCCGGGAGGTAATATTTAAAAATGTACGAGCATCAGCTATCAAGGCCCTGTGGCTTTCTCTGCCGCGAGACAATTGAAAAGTAATGGAAATCCTATTGATTTTCCATTGGGGGGAGGGGGAAACAGCTGGATAGCAATTGTCCATGCTTGTCGCTGGAAGAGAAATTGGACCAGCCAATCAGACACTCACTCGGCTCACTTGCAAATATGGCTGTCGCCCCCACCCACCCCGCTCTCAAGGCCAGACTTTTTTCCCCCTTCTGATTAAATTGCTATAAAATGAGATCATTAGAGTGAACTCAACATTCCCGGAGATCTTAAGGGGATCGGCTCAAAGTGAGATGCGGCTTTGTCTCAAAGGAGAGAATGTGAATGGGAATAACCTTTTTCCCGAGCGAGCAGGGAAATACCAAATCATTCTGACTATTTTTATTTATTCTAGAGAATATTTATTCATTCTTCATTTACATGAAGTAAAAGACAAAGGTTCCCCTCGCACCTATGTGCTAGTTGTTCCCGACTCTAGGGGGTGGTGCTTATCTCTGTTTCAAAGCCGTCATTCAAGATTTTTCCTTAAGTAGGGGATGAAACACTGTCGATGCGAGGATCCGCAATCCCTGGAAATGTTGTGCATACAGGCAGTCCTTGACTCTTTTCCCTCCACTGTCGTTAAGTGAATTACTGCAGCGATTAAGATAGTAACACGGTTGTGAGGTGAATCTGTCTTCGCCATTGATTTTGTTCCTCAAAAGGTTGCAAAAAGGTGAACATGGACACAGCAACGGTCATAAGTACGAACCAGTTGCCAAGCCTAATTTTGATCACCGTGACCATGGGGATGCTGCCATGGTCCTAAGTGTGAAAAAACGGTCGTAAGTCACGTTTTCCCCCGGTGTAACTTTAAATGGTCACTAAATGGACTGTTTTAAGTCAAGAACTACCTGTATGACCAAGTCTTGCACGATCCGGTGCTAAATTTTAGTTTTGATGGCGGTTAGTCCCCTGTGAGATGAAACGCCTCGCTTGTGTTTGCGAGGTGTGACTCTTGAGGTAAGCCTCTTCCTTTCTGACCTTAGCAGCAGGAATAATTGCTTTGTTTTGAAGCTGTGTGAGTCTTCCCTGCCCATCTCCTGCTTTTAAATGCGGTTGCTGTTTTCTTCTTTCTTTCCGGTCATTATAGCCCCTCAGCGTGGTTTTTCTCTACTGGGGAAATGACCTGACTGGCCGCAGAGATGGACGTTGGCTTTCTGTCTGAGGCGGCCATTTTCTCTGCTTGGCTTCCAAATAAATAAAGCCAGTGTTGGATAATCAGAGGAAAGGGCCGTAAATGCACAGGACCAAAAGAAAGCTGTTCTGTCTCCTTCCCCAGTTCAGACCCACGAGCTGGCTTTCAGCCAGCGGATTCACGGCTCTTATCAGTCCTGGCAGAGAAATCGCAGCTGCCTGCCAAAGTTCAAACAAATGACTCATGTAGCAAGACTTTCAGCTCTTTTTGAAACGGTTCAGCTAAACTTTTGCTTCCCGTGGAGTGAGAGCAGTCCCAAAGCTCCTTATATATCCTGTGGGGTGGGGCTCCTGCCCCACCCTTCCTTTTGATGACGCCACCTCTCTAATCTTCTGAAGCTAAACTTTTGCTTCCCGTGGAGTGAGAGCAGTCCCAAAACATATATCCTGTGGGGTGGGGCTCCTGCCCCACCCTTCCTTTTGATGACGCCACCTCTCTAATCTTCTGAAGCGATTATTATTATCAGCTGGATTATTATTATCAGCTGGATCTGAAGCTTGATTATTATTATCAGCTGGATCTGAAGGCGTAGCCTGGGGAAGGGAGGAATCAGAGGATGACGGTCTCATTACATCCTCCGACTCGTCTGGTTCTGGCTCCTGGAGCTGAGCCAAAGGAATCGGTGCTCCCGAGGTAAGCCTTACTGGCCCTTCTCCCTCACTCTCGGAGTCACTTTCGGACATGGGGCCAGGTTTGGGGGCTGGAGTCACAACAAAAGCTAAATGTCAATTTGCAAAACATCCCTGGCCTATTCTCGAGCTGCCACAGGCCAGGGGGGATGGGGAACTGGTGAAATGGCCAAAGACAGATGCACATTCCAGACTTACCTCTCCCAAGGCTGTGTCACAGGGTTACCCACAGCGGCCGGAGGGGAGTGACCTCTACAACCTGCAAAATTGCTCCGTTGGTGACTCTAGGAGTCTCTGGAGGCTGGGAACAGCAAAAAACGTCACTTCCTGTCCAACCGGAAGTTGGGAGACGGGCCGTTTTGGGCCTCCAGAGGGCCTGGGGAAGGCTATTTTTGCCCTTCCTAGATGCATAGAGAGGCTCTGGAACCAAGTGAGAAAGAAAAATGGGCCTTCTCCCGCCCAGGCCCTCCGGAGTCAGGAAACAGCCTGTCTTCCTACTTCTGGTGGGCCCAGAAGGCCCAAAAATCAGCTGGCTGGCAGGCGCATGCGTGCCAGAGCTGAGCTGGCATACCCACTGATATGGCTACATGTGCCACCTGTGGCATGCGTGCCATAGGTTCACCATCACGGGCTTATATGCAATTGTGTTGCACCCATGTTGCACCCATGTTCCCCCACACAGAAAGAGGAACATTTATACTTGCAAAAAGTAAAAAAAACAAACAAACATATATTCTAATTTAGTATATATCACAGAGAAGCAACCACAAGATAATTAGGTCTCAATCTGCACATGAAGAGAAAAAAATAAATAAAATGAAAATGGGCTCGCTTAGCTTCAGAATAAACATTAGCAGAATGTCGATCCGTTGAAACGCTCCTCGCTAAAGACTCCGAACTACACTTTCTATTAGAGTTTTGTCGACCGGGGGAATCCGTCTTTTGCCAGATAGACACATTAGCAGCAAACGCCGAAAGAAATACTGACGAGGATAATCGCATAGAAATTAAACATTGCATTTTGCTAAATGAACACCACCGAGGAATTCAAACTTGAAATTAACCCTCCGGATGCTTTTGTGTGTGTGTGTGTGTGTGTTTGTGTGTGTGTGTGTGTGTATCCTTAGATCGCTTAATAAGATGAGAAGACAATGCTTTTGTTATCTAAGAAGCCGCAATATAAATAATGTTGGCTTAAAGAAAGGCAGCGTATCAACATCTTCAGTTTAAAGCCCTTCGAATTCCGCCTACATCTCTCTAGAAGACAGCAACGCGCACTTTTTTCGTGAATCCCCTCTAGCAGTGGAAGAATTGATGTTCTTACGAAACAATAAGCTTTTGCCATAATTCTTTTCAAATGCTTTTGTTGGAAACACACGGAAGTGAACATCCGCGAGCCGAGTGCTGTGCAACTCCTTCATCGAAAACCTTCGCCGACGACTGAAGCGGGTCTCAAAATCCGCTTTGAAGTGTTTCCAAGAGCTCCCATTATCCGAACGGTGAGCAGATGTGCTTTGTGGCTTTCCTGAGACCATAAGCGTGCATGTGGTGGTGGTGGAGGGGGGGGGGGCGGGGTTGGGCTAAATGACCTACAAAGTTCTGTCCAACTCTGTTAATCTAATCTAATCGTCTACATATCAGAAAAAAATCATTCAGAATAGTTCTCCTTTCTGATTTGCTTCTGTTGTGACCCAGACCCAAGTAGGTACTAATACTTGGTCCGTGGAAAAACAAACGTTATTTAAACAGCTGGGTATTACTTCATTCCCAGCGTTGTTCAACTCAAAGTAAAACAAATGCCTCCCAACACAAATTCCTCAGTTATCTCACAAACCTTAGTCCAGTTAGGCAAACTGCCAAAGGCCCTTCCTGGCAAACGTCCAGAAGCCACAAAAACAAAGACGTACACGAAGCAGAAGACAGAGCAGAAGATGCAGCTACAATGTTGTTTTCCGGCAAAGCTGAAACACCATTGCTGGTCTGTTTTAAGCTTTATGGGAGAGGCCAATCATCTCTTGGTCCTACTCCTGAGTTGTCCTCATTGCTTGAGCTGCTCTTGCCTTCTGGCAGCTCTTCTCATGTGAGTATTAGGAACAGGCTCCTCCTGTTCCTCTGCCTCACTACTATCAATCTCTGGAGGCTCTGGAGTCCGCACCCCACTTCCCGATGGCCCTGGCCGCACCTCAGCCTCATCGCTGTCCTACTCCGTTGCCAACTCCGTAGGCTGCTGACGGACCACAACAGCTTTGGATCTTAGTCCCAAAGGTGCTTTTTTTTCAGGAGGCAATTGGACTTTCTTGGTTTTTTTTTTCTTTTGAAGATGTTTCGCTTCTCATCCAAGAAGCTTCTTCAGCTCTGACAGGATAGTTTTGTTTTGTTTTTGCATTTATATCCCGCCCTTCTCCGAAGACTCAGGGCGGCTTACACTATGTCAAGCAATAGTCTTCATCCATTTGTATACTATATACAAAGTCAACTTATTGCCCCCCAACAATCTGGGTCCTCATTTTACCTACCTTATAAAGGATGGAAGGCTGAGTCAACCTTGGGCCTGGTGGGACTTGAACCTGCAATATTGCAAGCAGTTGCTGTTAATAATAGGCTGCATTAGCCTGTTGCGCCACCAGAGGCGCAACAGTGGGGAATAGTGGGGATTATCCTCTCAGAGCTGAAGAAGTTTCTTGGTTGCGAAGCGAAACATCTTCCAAAGGAGAAAAGAAAAAACAAGAAAGTCCAGTTGCCTCCCGAAAAAAGCACCTTTGGGACCACCATGACCTGGATGATGGAGAATCTCTACAGATTTTTGGGTCTTAGCCATGTGTGGTCCTTGGTGTTCTCTGAGCTTGGTTGCTTTCTTGCAGAGGTTATACTAGCCAGCTAGGAAACGTCATCAGTGCTAGAAGAGAGTAGAGCTTGCTCTTTGAATATATAGAAGTGCCTTGTCAGAGTTGGTAGGAGTGCTCTTGGTGGTTTCTTGATTAGGCTGTTATTTACACCAGAGACCCCCCAACACCCATCCATGAACCAGTGCTGGCCTGCTACATGCCAGAAACTGGACCACACAAACAAGCAAACCCCACCCAAGGGATGCAGGCAGCACATGAAACAGGGGTGAAATCCAGCAGGTTCTGACAGGTTCTGGAGAACTGGTAGCACAAATTTTGAGCAGTTCGTAGAACTGGTAGTGGAAATTTTGAGTAGTTTGGAGAACCGGTAGCACAAATTTTGAGCAGTTCAGAGAACTAGTAGCAGAAATTTTGAGTAATTCAGAGAACTGGTAGCGGAAATTTTGAGTAATTCAGAGAACCGGCAAAAACCACCTCTGGCTGGCCCCAGAGTAGGGTGGGAATGGAGATTTTGCAATATCCTTCCCCCAGGAATAGGGAGGGAATGGAGATTTTGCAGTATCCTTCCCCTGGCGTGGGGTGGGAATGGAGATTTTGGAGTATCCTTCTCCTGCCATGCCCACCAAGCCACACCACACCCACCAAGCCACGCTCACACAACCGGTTGTAAAAAAATTTAGATTTCACCACTGATGTGAAACCAAAGAATCTAAACAGCCAAATGCAAGAAGGATAGAATCTATTCTTCTTCTTCTTATTATTATTCTATAAGAATCTATTGCAGAGGTTCCCAATCTTTTTCGCCCGCGGCTCCCCCGGAAATCCGACCTGCAACTGCGCATGCGCACCAGACGCGCCCGCGGCTCCCCCGGAAATCCGACCTGCAACTGTGCATGCGCACCAGACGCCCCAGAAATGGCGCATCAGCGCCGGACCCAGCGGGCGCAGATATTCCGCGGCGCCCCCATGACGATAGCGCGGCTCCCTGGGGAGCCGCGGCTCACAGTTTGGGAATCACTGATCTATTGCATTATCCTTCCTGTAAAAGACTACTTCAGCTTCAATCGCAATAGTACAAGAGCAAACAATAGATTCAAACTTAATGTCAACCTTGATTGCAGAAAATATGACTTCTGTAACAGAGTTGTTAACGCTTCGAACTCATTACATGACTCTATAGTCTCTACTCAAAATCTCAAAATCTTCAACCAAAAACTTTCTACTATTGACCTCACCCCATTCCTAAGAGGACTATAAGGGGCGTGCATAAGAGCACAAAAATGCCTACCGTTCCTGTCCTATTGTTCCCTTCATTATATCAAATTAACATAGTTGTTGCATACTTTTGCTTATATATATATATTTCTTTTCTGATGTGTTGTTGTTTTATATCGATGTTTGTGTATACTGTTGTGACAAAATGAAATTTTTTAAAAAATAGGATTCTTAGAACAAAGAACTGGTCACTAGATGACTGAAAGAATATAAATCCTTCAATTCCTCAGCCATTCCGTCAGAACTGGAGAAGTTTCTTGGATGAGAAGTGAAATGTCTTCAACAACCACAACAACAAAATTAAAAAAGAACAAAGGAAAACTTACTGCCTTTGGGACAACCATGACTTGGATGACTGAGAATCTCCATACACATCAGAACCAACCTTGCTTAGTTTTTCAAGACCAATTAAAGCCAGCTAGATATGGTTGTGAGGACCAGAGATGGTATTCAGCCAGTTTAGACCGGTTCGGGAAAACCGGTAATGGCGAACGTGGGTGGTGGGCCCACCTACCCACCCCCATCCCATAATGCTGTCCTATTTAGGCATGTTTTCAAGGTCGGGCGCATGCGCGGAAGGTGCGTCAGTGGTGGGTTTCAAATTTTTTACTACCGGTTCTGTGGGTGTGGCTTTGTGGGCATGGCATAGTTTGTGGGCATAGCAGGGGAAGGATACTGTAAAATCTCCATTACCACCCTACTCCAGGGGAAGGTTACTGCAAAATCCCCATTGCCCCCCAATCAGCTGGGACTCGGGAGGCAGAGAACAGACGGGGGCAGGGCCAGTCAGAATTTTTACTACCGGTTCTCTGAACTACTCAATTTTTCCGCTACCGGTTCTCCAGAACTGACAAGAACCTGCTGAAACCCACCTCTGAGGTGCATGTGTGAGCAAAACGAGTGTGTGTGTGTGTGGCGAACCGGTGGTAAGAATATTGGAAACCAACTGCTGGCTAGGACCCTCTGCTTCTAAACCGCAAAGCAAAGGAACCCATCAAATAACAGAATTAACAGAGTTGGGAGGGAGTTTGGAGGTCTTCTAGTCCAGGGGTCACCAACCTTTCAGACCTCAGGGACCACTAAATTCATAATTTTAAATCCCGCGGACTACTAATGACCGGCTGGGTAGATGTGTAGGTGGTCATGTGACTGGGTAGGCGTGGCCATCTCAATGTCACTCACATCAAGGGGTGCCTCGCCAGCCTCTACGCGCCCCTCCCTTGCCAGCCACTCCTTATCTGCCCACCTGGGCTCCTTAAAGCCCCAACAGGAAGCAGCTGTTGGAGCTAAACAGCCACCATTAGAAAGAGTTGGCAAAACAGCTCAATTCAGTGTAAGGCACCTGGAGGCTCATCAGGCTGAGATGGTGAGGCAGTTCCAAGCCATGATGCAGTCTCACTGGAACGAGGCCCTCCGGCTCTTTGCCACCAGTGGCGCTTCCCTCCAGCCTTCGCCCAAAGCCCCACACCAGGAAGCTGAAGCAGACCCCATGTCGGAATTTCTGCCTCCCTCCAACCCACACAAAAAGACCCTGAAGGGGGAGACTCTCTGTAGCAACACAAACGTTCATTGCACATATCCCTCCCAGGGGCCATAGTTTGAAGACCCCTGATTTAGTGCAATATAAAGAATGCAAATAATTTTTCTGAGGACCGCCAACATTTTCTTGTGGATCACCAGTGGTCCATGGACCACCAGTTGGTAATCACTGTTCTAGTCCAACCCCCCTGCTCAACCAGGAGACCGTAAATGGAAATGGTTGAAATGGTGGTCCAATCTCTTCTTAGAAACCTCCTGTGTCGGAGCATCCGCAACTTCTGAAGTTTTTGAACTCTGAAAATCCTTGCACAGTTCTTGAAATTAGCCCTCTGAATGAATCATGCAATCTCCTTCCTCATATTTCAACAGGAAGAACAAACACTTAGGGCATAGCGAATCAATATTTGAACTAGGTTCCAAGATGTCCCAAAATGCTTTGGATATCTTACAGCTTTCATGTAGAAAAATTGAATGAAGATGCCAGAAGTAAATAGGCAAGGGGAAAAAAATGCAACAAGAAGTAGTCTTGGAAAAATGTTATCATCCAAGGGTGGTATTCAGCCGGTTCAGACCGGTTCACCCGAACCGGTAGTGGAAATCTCTATGCCATCCTATTTAGGCATGTTTTTGAGGCTGGGCGCATGTGAGGAAGGTGCGTGCACCAGCAAAGCGCAAATGCGGAAGACCGCGCACATGCACATGCAAGGCGCATGTGCTCACATTTGCGAACTGGTAGGGTTTTTCTGACAACCTAGTAGTTCGAAAGCATGTAAAAAATGCAAGTAGAAAAAATAGGGACCACCTTGGTGGAAAGGTAACAGCGTTCCATGCGCCTTTGGCGTTGAGTCTTGTCAGTCACATGACCATGGAGATGTCTTCGGACAGCGCTGGCTCTTCGGCTTTGAAACGGAGATGAGCACCGCCCCCTAGAGTCGGGAACGACTAGCACATTTGTGTGAGGGGAACCTTTACCTTTACCTTTTTTAGGGATAGTAAGTGAATACCACCCCTTTTCTCATCCCTCTGAGGTTGGCTACCTGCAATGCATATTACGGAGGACTGTGGGGTGTTTTGTACTCTACGAGCTTGGTTGTTTCCTTGCAGATGTTTCGTTACCCATCTAGGTAACATCATCAGTGTATTACAGGGCACTGATTTTGAAGACTGCAGTTGGTACAGCATCTGACCGCCCATTTCCTGGTGGGTAAGGCCCACTTCAGCCACGTACTAGAGCATGGGTGTCAAACTCGATGTTCTGTCCTCCTTCACCTACGTCTGAGTGATGGCTTAATTAGCCGGTACTATCAGCTCTGGCAGCAAAATAGCGAGCATCTGCCAAGTGTCTCTGTTATCTCCCTCGACGCCGATGAATCACCCAGGAACAAACTTCAGCTCTTAGTTAATCAGTTGATTTGCCTGCTACGAAGAGGCACAGCAGTTCTTGCTGCCTTTATATCCTGTGGGATGTGGCTCCATGACTCAGCACTTCCTAGGCCTGCCCCACCCCTGCTTCTGTTGTTCCCTCCTCTCCTGCCTATGAAACCTAGGGTCCAACCAAGCCTGATTGCCATTAGCTGGGTCTGAAGGTGTGGCCTGGTGGGGGGAAAAGTCAGGGGACGGAGGCCTCGTTATCTCCTCCACCTGGCCTGCCTCTGGCTCCTGGAGCTGAGCCAGGGAAGCCGGAAGTCACTTTCTGGCAGGAGGCCCGGCTCCAAGTCACTTTCTGGCAGGAGACCCGGCTCGGGGGGCCCAGACATAATACTCAATTTCATTGAGGGCTGCATCAGGGTTGTGTTTGACCTTAGGGGGCTGGGTGTGGTGGACGTGGCCAGCTCAATGTCACTCATGTTGAGGAGGTGCCAGTGGCGGCCCGAGTGCTCTGCCAGCACAAACGGGCTCCCGAGCTCCGTTTTCAGCTGTGACGGCCTCCTGCAACCCTCTGCCATTGGAAACCGAGCTCAGGAGGGCCTTCCCCAGCTCCATCTTCACTGTCAGAGGCACCCTGGGCCAGTCCTTCGCTGTTTCCAAAGTCGCACCATGGTCCATATCTAAGCACTCTGTGGGCCAGATCCGGCCCGTGGACCTTGAGTTTGACACCCCTGTACTAGAGGTTCTTCAGGCAAGGCATTATTTGCTAATAGGGTTCCTACAACCCATAAATTGGGTTGTAGGCATGGCGCTTGGTTCTCTTCAAGACTAGCTACCTCAGAGTGAAGCTGCCCACCCTTGATGGACCTGAGAGGAATCACTTGCAAATCCAGCCCATGAGAAATTATGGGATGATCCTGTTCCTGTCAATAGCGGCGTTCCCCAAGACAGCGTTCTTGGACCAACACTCTTCATATTATACATTAATAATCTCTGTGACCATATTATAAGCAATTGTGTTCTCTTCGCTGACGATGTTAAACTATTTAACACTACCAACAATACAGCTACCCTTCAAAAAGACCTTGACTTTGTGTCGGAATGGTCAAAAACTTGGCAATTCCAAATCTCAACCAGCAAATGCTCTGTCTTACACATTGGAAAAAAGAATCTGAACACTAAATACAAGCTCGATGGACATTACTTTACAGATGACCCCCCCACCCTGTTAAAGGCCTTGGAGTTTTCATATCCAATGATCTAAGTGCCAAAGCCCACTGCAACTACATCGCAAAAAAGGCTTTAAGAGTTGTAAACCTAATCTTACGTAGCTTCTTCTCCAGAAACACTACACTGCTAACCAGAGCTTACAAAACATTTGCTAGACCAATTCCTGAATACAGCTCACATGTCTGGAACCCATACCACATTTCAGACATCAATACAGTTGAACGTGTCCAGAAATATTTTACAAGAAGAGTTCTCTACTCCTCTGAATACAATAAAATAACTTATTCCACCAGACTTAAAATCCTGGGTTTAGAAAATTTAGAACTCCGCCACCTTTGACATGACCTTGAGTATAACTCAGAATCATCTGTTACAACGTCCTTCCTGTTGAAGACTACGTCAGTTTCAATCGCAACAATACACGAGCACACAATAGATTTAAGCTTAATGTGAACCGCTCCAATCTTGATTGCAGAAAATATGACTTCAGTAACAGAGTTGTTAATGCCTGGAATGCACTACCAGACTCTGTGGTCTCTTCCCAAAATCCCTAAAGCTTTAACCAGAAACTGTCTACTATTGACCTCACCCCATTCCTAAGAGGTCTGTAAGGAGCGTGCATAAGAGCACCAGCGTGCCTACCGTTCCTGTCCTAATGTTCTCTTTGATTGTATCCATTTTGTATAGTTATTACATACTTATGCTTATATATATGCTTATATATCAGATAGTTATTTCACGCTTATGCTTATATATACTGTTGTGACAAATTAATAAATTAATAAAATAATAAAATAAAGGCTAGGAAGAAGACAGCGTATCCTTGTAGGGCCATCTTTTAGAAAGGCAGCGGAAACGGCCCTGCCCTTCTGGTCCTTTGAGGATTAAATCATGTATTTTCTGCTCCCTTTGTGGATGAGACGTTAGAGATGGTTTTCGAGTTTTATTTCTCTTTGCTTGAAATTTCCCTGATTTTTAAATTGCTTTTATGGAATGGTTTTTTGTTTTTTTTTACAGTTTTCAGGATACGAGTCTTACTTAGTCTCGTGCTACGATGGTGAGGAGCCTGGCAGCATATCAATGGAATGATAGATAAATGGATAAATTAAAAACCATGCTGATTACACGGATATCATTGTAGCATATGGGGCATGTGATCTCTGCTGATTTAATCTCTCATTAGTTATATTGAATCATAACCCTGTAATTACAGTCGTTGGAAGAAAACCTACGGTACAGTATTTGGGGGAATGGATTGCGCTACCGGTAGTCCTTGGCTTACGGGCACAACGGAGCCCCAAATTTCCGTAGCTACTAAGTGTCGTGTCCCACTCCTCCGCTGATGGCCGGGTCGGGGAAGTCCGTATCAGGCGTGCCTCTGCAGCTCTGCCAAAGTCCTAGCAAAGTTCTCAAGGCAGGCAGGAGACCAGGAAGTGACTTCAGCAATTCAAGGTAGACTTTGCCTGACTCAGAGAATGCCAGAAAGCAGATCCTTTATATAGGTCATGGGGTGTGGCTCCATGACTCAGCACTTATCCAGACCTGCCCCTCCCTTCCTTCTGCTGACGCCGCCTATCAATTCTCCTGAAGTGAGGATCTCTCCAGGCTCCAGCTGTTGGTAATTGACCTTCCTCAGGCTCACATGCTGTGGGGGATGGGGAGGGGTCTAGTTGCTCCGTTTGCCTGGGCATGGAGCCAGAGCTGGGGGCTGGAGGCACTTCAGGCCCTTCGTCTTGTTCGGCCTGTCTGGGCATGGTGCCAGGGCTGGGGCCTGGAGGCATGCCAGGAAATTCCTCAGCATTTGGAAGGAGATAAGAGAGGCCCGGCTGCAGGGAAAGCGAGCGAGACACCATAGTAAGTGAGATGTTTGTTAAGCAGGTTTTGCCCTATTCTATGACCTTTCTTGCTACAGTTGTTAAGTGAATCACTGCCGTTGTTAAGGTACTCAGCCGGTTGTTAAGTGGATCTGACTTCCCCATTGACTTTGCTCGTCGGAAGGTTGTAAACGTAACCTTGGGACATAGCGGTGAAATCCAAATTTTTTTTTTACTACCAGTTCTGTGGATGTGGCTTGGTGGGCGTAGTGAGGTTTGGTGGGCGTGGCATGGGAAGGCTACTGCAAAACCTCCATTCCCTCCCCACTCCTGGGGGAAGGATATTTGCAAAATCTCCATTCCCAACCCCAACTCTGGAGCCAGTCAGAGGTGGTATTTGCTGGTTCTCTGAACTACTCAAAATTTCTCCTACCAGAACCTGCCAGAACCTGCTGAATTTCTCCCCTGTTGGGACACAGCAATGGTCATAAATCTGAGTCAGTCGTCAAGCATCTGGATCATGTGATTGTTGGGATGCTGCAAAGGTCGTACCTGTGCAAAAAAGGTCGTAAGTTTTTTTTTTTTTCAGCGCCGCTGTTACTTTGAACCAGAGGTAGGTTTCAGCAGGTTCGGACCAGTTACCTCGTTTGGGTCATGAAACATCTACAAGAAAACAACCAACCACAGCACTGATGATGTTACCTCGTTTGGGTCATGAAACATCTACAAGAAAACAACCAACCCCAGCACTGATGATGTTACCTCGTTTGGGTCATGAAACATCTACAAGAAAACAACCAACCCCAGCACTGATGATGTTACCTCATTTGGGTCATGAAACATCTACAAGAAAACAACCAACCCCAGCACTGATGATGTTACCTCGTTTGGGTCATGAAACATCTACAAGAAAACAACCAAGCTCAGAGAGCACCAAGAACTCTTCATTTCATCCCTGAGCTACAAATGTTGTCTTTCGTTGAAACTCTAGCTTTCCAGTCACCTTCATAAAAATTGTGGAGTGTGTTACAATAATCTTAACCAGTCAAGACAAGCTTGAAATTGGTGCGCCATCTGGTCTTCAGCAAAGGTTCCTTGGGTCCCAGCTTCTAGCAGGAACCACGAGTCTCCTTGCAAAATGAAGATTTGCTTCCTAAGAGGTGTACGACCTTCTCAGACATTAAAACTAGAGCAAGGATAAGGGTCATTTCTATTGACACCTATGAACTTATCGATATGGTACAATGGTTTAATCCAGAGGTGGGTATCAGCAGGTTCTGACCAGTTCTGGAGAACCGGTAGCGGAAATTTTGAGTAGTTCGGAGAACCGGTAGTAAAAATTCTGACTGGCCCTGCCCCCATCTATTCTCTGCCTCCCGAGTCCCAGCTGATCGGGAGGAAATGGGGATTTTGCAGTAACCTTCCCCTGGAGTGGGGTGGGAATGGAGATTTTACAATATCCTTCCCCTGGATTGGGGTGGGAATGGAGATTTTACAGTATCCTTCCCCTGCCACACCCACCAAGCCATGCCACGCCCACCAAGCCACACCCACAGAACCAGTAGTAAAAAAATTTGAAACCCACCACTTTTTTGAATGGTCACTAAACGAACTGCTGTAAGTCAAGGGCTACCTGTATTTTTTTTTATTTTTTTTTTAAAGCCAGGGTTTTATCCTTCATTTTCATCATTATCTAAAGAGGAACTTTTTTCCCCTCTGTCCTCTCTGGCTCAAAAGCTAAGCAAACAGATTTATGGTCTCATTACTTGCTGTAATAAACTCCGCCAAAAGTAATTTTCATAGCCGGTGACTTCAAAATGAATGGGATTGTTTTGGCCAATAAAAGAGCAGGCTGGCTAGAAAAAAGGCGTTAGGGTCGTTCATTATTGCTGTAGCTTTTCATCCCTCTACCGATTCTTCCTTCCGAAGGATATTATGTCTAAGCAGGTCATCATCGCATTTCCTTCCTTGCATGGAATGCGGGAGGACTTTAACTCAAGGGTGCGGAATTCATGAATTAGAAGAGAATTAGTTCAGTTTAATTTAGTATACTTTATTGTCACTGCACCTCGTACAACGAAATTAAATGCCATCTTCAGTGTACATTATAACTGTAGCACAGATCCTTCACATTCTATACAATTGAATTGAAAACCCCTGATGTTACATAGAATAGAATAGAATAGAATTTTTTATTGGCCAAGTGTGATTGGACACACAAGGAATTTGTCTTGGTGCATAAGCTCTCAGTGTACATAAAAGAAAAGATACGTTCATCAAGGTACAACATTTACAACACAAATGATGGTCAATATATCAATATAAATCATAAGGATTGCCAGCAACAAAGTTACAGTCATACAGTCATAAGTGGAAAGAGATGGCCGTGAAAGAAAGTTTTTTCCCCGAAGGCCATCACTCTGCTAAACAAATAATTCCCTCAACACTGTCAGACTATTTACTGAATCTGCACTACTATTAATCGTTTCATAGTTCCCATCACCAATCTCTTTCCACTTATGACTGTATGACTATAACTTGTTGCTGGCAATCCTTATGATTTATATTGATATATTGATCATCAATTGTGTTGTAAATGTTGTACCTTGATGAACGTATCTTTTCTTTTATGTACATTGAGAGCATATGCACCAAGACAAATTCCTTGTGTGTCCAATCACACTTGGCCAATAAAATTCTATTCTATTCTATTGGTGATGGGAACGATGAGAAGATTAATAGCAGTGCAGACTTAGTGAATAGTTTGACAGTGTTGAGGGAATTATTTGTTTAGCAGAGTGATGGCCTTCGGGAAAAAACTGTTCTTGTGTCTAGTTGATCTGATGTGCAGTGCTCTAAAGCATCGTTTTGAGGGTAGGAGTTGAAACAGTTTATGTCCTGCATGTGAGGGATCTGTAAATATTTTCACGGCCCTCTTCTTGATTCGTGCAGTATACAGGTCCTCAATGGAAGGCAGATTGGTAGCAATTATTTTTTCTGCAGTTCTAATTATCCTCTGAAGTCTGTGTTTTTCTTGTTGGGTTGCAGAACCGAACGAGACAGTTATAGAGGTGCAAATGACAGACTCAATAATTCCTCTGTAGAACTGAATCAGCAGCTCCTACATTAAATCTACATTAATATTAATAGATAGAATACAGCCGGAAGGGACATTGGAGGTCTTCTAGTCCAACCCCCTGCTCAAGTAGGAGACCCTATATCATCTCAGACAAATGGCTGTCCAGTCTCTTAAAAAAACTCTGGCGATGAAGCACCTACAACTTCTGAAGTCAAACCATTCCACTGGTTAATTTGTTGTCACTATCAGGAAATTTCTCCTTAGTTCTAGGTTGCTTCTCTTCTTGATTAGTTTCCATCCATTGCCTCTTGTCCTGCCTTCAGGTCCTTTGGGAAATAAGTTGACCCCCATCTTCTTTGTGGCAGCCCCTCAAATATTGGAATACTGCCATTATGTCACCCCTAATCCCTCTTTTCACTACATTAGTGAAATGGTTTAGACAGTGGTGGGATTCAAGTAATTTAACAACGGGTTCATTGCCCTAATGATTTCTTCCAACAACCAGTTTGCCAAACTGTTCAGAAAGTTAACAACCGGTTCTCCCGAAGTGGTGAGAACTGGCTGAATCCCACCACTGGGTTTAGACCAGGGGTCTCCAACCTTGGCAACTTTAAGCCTGGAGGACTTCAACTCCCAGATTTCCTCAGCCAGCTTTGCTGGTCGGGGAATTCTGGGAGTTGTTTTTTTTTTTTGCATTTATATCCCGCCCTTCTCCAAAGACTCAGGGCGGCTTACACTATGTCAAGCAATAGTCTTCATCCATTTGTATATTATATACAAAGTCAACTTATTGCCCCCAGCAATCTGGGTCCTCATTTTACCTACCTTATAAAGGATGGAAGGCTGAGTCAACCTTGGGCCTGGTGGGGCTTGAACCTGCAGTAATTGCAAGCCGCTGCTGTTAATAACAGACTGTCTTAGCAGTCTGAGCCACCAGAGGCCCTCGAGTTGAAGTCCTCGAGGCTTAAAGTTGCCAAGGTTGGAGACCCCTGGTTTAGACAACCATTAGTCTAAAATGGTGTATAGGGTTGCCTGCTTGAGGTCAGAAGGCCAGACAAGGAATAATGGATGGAAACTGATCAAGGAGAGATTCAACCTAGAAATAAGGAGACATTTTCTGACAGTGAGAAGAATCAACCCCTGGAACAGAAGTTGCCTTCGGAAGTTGTGGCAGCTTCATGACTGGAGGCTTTCAAGAAGAGACTGTCATCGGTCAGAAATGGTGTAGGATCTCCTGCTTGAGCAGGGGGTTGGACTAGATGACCTCCAAGGTCCCTTCCAGCTCTGTTGTCTATGGAGATTCTCAGTCATCCAGGTCATGGTTGTTCCAAAGGTGCTTTTTTCCCCAAGAGGCAACTGGACTTTCTGTTTTTCTTGGAAGGCTCATCCAAGAAGCTTCTCCAGCTCTGTTATTCTGTTCTGTCCTGCCCATCACCAGCAGAAATTGCCTTCTCTTTTTTTTCAGCAAAATGTCACAGCTGGTTTTTTTAAAGCTTGCCTCCTTTAATATTAAAATTACTGGCAGGTCCATATTTTGTTTTTACAAAATAACTTTCAGACGCTCAACTCTTCAACAAGAATTAGCTCATCCTCTTGAGGTCACAAAGCCCACATGGTAGAGGTTGAGAATTACTACCTTCCTAAAGCTTGGAGCAATCCTAGTAAGAATGAAATTCAACAGTGAAAAAAGTAAGGTTCTACATTTAGGCCAAAAAAACAAAATGCACCAGTACCGTATATGTGGTACCTTGCTCAATAGTAGTACCTGTGAGAGGGATCTTGGAGTCCTAGTGGATAACCATTTAGATATGAGCCAGCAGTGTGCAGCAGCTGCTAAAAAAGCCAACACAGTTCTGGGCTGCATAAACAGAGGGATAGAATCAAGATCACGTGAAGTGTTAGTGCCACTTTATAATGCCTTGGTAAGGCCACGCTTGGAATATTGCATCCAGTTTTGGTCGCCACGATGTAAAAAAGATGTGGAGACTCTAGAAAGAGTGCAGAGAAGAGCAACAAAGATGATTAGGGGACTGGAGGCTAAAACATATGAAGAACGGTTGCAGGAACTGAGTATGTCTAGTTTAATGAAAAGAAGGACTAGGGGAGACATGATAGCAGTGTTCCAATATCTCAGGGGTTGCCACAAAGAAGAGGGAGTCGGGCTGTTCTCCAAAGCACCTGAGGGTAGAACAAGAAGCAATGGGTGGAAACTGATCAAAGAAAGAAGCAACTTAGAACTAAGGAGAAATTTCCTGACAGTTAGAACAATCAATCAGTGGAACAACTTACCTTCAGAAGTTGTGAATGCTCCAACACTGGAAATTTTTAAGAAAATGTTGGATAACCATCTGACTGAGATGGTGTAGGGTTTCCTGCCTGGGCAGGGGGTTGGACTAGAAGGCCTCCAAGGTCCCTTCCAACTCTGTTGTTATTTTATGTTATGTTATGTTATGTTATGTTATGTTATGTTATGTTATGTTAAGAAGCGGGCAAACTATATTCCAAAGCACCAGACGGCAAAACAAAAAGCCATGGATGGAAATTAATCAAGGAGAGAAGCAACCTCGAACTAAGGAACTCGAACTTCTTAACAGTGAGGACAATTAACCAGTGGAACAGCTTGCCACAAGAAGTTGTGGATGCTTCATCACTGGAGTTTTTTAAGGAGAGAGTGGTATAGTTTTTCCTGCTCAAGCAGGGGATGGACTAGAAGATATCCAAGGTCCCTTCCAACTCTGTTATTCTATATTCTTTTTTTTTTTAAAGTTTTTTTTAGTTTTTAGACAAACAAACAATAAAACATCTTCAATACAAATACAGTGTGTCGGTTGGTTGGTTACAAATCTTTTGTGCAATTTCGGCATATACATGATTTATCTAATTTTATGTTTTGTCAATTTAATATATATCTAAATATTTTGGTCAATTAATCATTTAATTAACTATAAGTATTTCATTCCCTCATTTCATGTAAAATATTCTGAATTTTATGTTAATCATATTACATCATTCATTTCACCATCTTAAATCAATACGTATTTCAACAATTCTTCCATTATAAAAACCTCTCAAACTTCATTGACATATTTTTCTCCTCTAACCATTGATAAAATGAACCCCATATCTTGTAATATTGTTTATCTTCCTGCTCTCTAATTTCAAACATCAATTTACTCATTTCTGCTCATTCCATTATTTTCTTAATAATTTCATCTTGCATTGGTATTTTCTCATTTTTCCAGTTTTTAGCAAACACAATCCTAGCCGCTGTTACAACATTCACAATCAAATATCTCAATTCTCTATTACAGGTTTCAGGTATGATCCCCAATAAAAAAACTTCTGATTTAAAGTCTATATGTTTTTTTTATCATTTTTTTCCAACCATGTGTGGATTCTAGTCCAGTATCTTTTAGCTTCCTCGCACGTCCACCACATATGGTAATATGAACCGGGTATCTGATGACATTTGCAACATTTTTTGGATTTATTCTTGAATGTTATTCTATATTCTGTGTTCTAGTATATTCTCCCATGTCTTTTTTGCCATGTTCACATGCTACCTCCTAAATATGGTACTATTTATTCTTTCGACACATTTTATATTACATATCCCTTTCCATCTGTCCATTAGCATACGAAGCTTGGTGGCATTTAATGGGCTGAGGCTGTGTCCATCTGCTTCCAACAAACCTTAGGAAAAGTGAACAGCATAAAAGCACGCTTTCTCCTTAATTTGGTGAGAAACGCCCAAGATCCCAGCGGGATTAAAGGACCGATTTGTCAAGTTAGAGAAAACTTGAACTCTTTGAACTAGTTGGTATATAGCTGGTGATCTTTTTCTCTCTTTTTCCTTGTCTCTCCTTTGTGTTCTCTATACAGTTTCTATCAGGGGTGGAATTCATTTTTTTTTACTACTGGTTCTGTGGGCGTGGCTTGGTGGGTATGGTGTGGCTTGTGGGCATGGCTTGGTGGGCATGGCGGGGAAGGATACTGCAAAATCTCCATTCCCACCCCACTCTGGGGCCAGCCAGAGGTGGTATTTGCCAGTTCTCTGAACTACTCAAAATTTCCGCTACCAGTTCTCCAGAACCTGTCAGAACCTGCTGGATTTCACCCCTGGTTTCTATTTCTGTGATCCTGCGTATCTAAAACTACTATGATCCTGCCTATCTAAAACTCACTAAACAGTTTACTGAATATACCAATAAACATTAAAGCGTCCGTATTGTTGTTAATTGTGAAGTTGTGTCCGACCCATTGTGACCCCATGAACAATGTTCCTCCAGGCCTTCCTATCCTCTACCATCCTCTGGAGTCCATTTAAGCTCATGCCGACTGCTTCAGTGACTCCATCCAGCCACCTCGTTCTCTGTCGTCCCATTCTTCTTTTGCCCTCAATCGTTCCCAGCATTCGGCTCTTCTCCAGTGAGTTCTTCCTTCTCATTAGGTGGCCAAAGTATTTGAGTTTCCTCTTTGGGATCTGGCCTTCTAAAGAGCAGGCAGGGTTGATCTCCTCTAGGACTGACTGGTTTGATTGCCTTTGTTCTGTCCTCCTTCGCCCCCATCCGAGTGATGGCTTAATTAGCTGGCACTATCAGTTCTGGCAGCAGAATAGCGAATGTCTGCCAAGTACTCTGATATCTCCCTCGACGCTGGTGAGTCACTTCAGCTCTTAGTTAATCAGTTGATTTGCCGGCTATGAAGAGGCACAGCAGCTCTTGCTGCTTTTATATCCTGTGGGGTGTGGCTCCATGACTCAGCACTTCCTAGGCCTGCCCCACCCCTGCTTCTGTTGTTCCTGCCTCTCCTGCCTACGAAACCTAGGGTTCAGCCAGGCCTGATTGCTATCAGCTGGGTCTGAAGGCGTGGCCTAGGGGTGGGAAGAGTCAGGGGACGGAGGCCTCGTTATCTCCTCCACCTGGCCTGCCTCTGGCTCCTGAAGGTGAGCCAGGGAAGCCGGTGTTCCCAAGGTAAGTCCTGACAGCCCTTCCCCCTCACTTTCCAAATCACTTTCTGGCAGCAGGCCCGGCTCCAAGTCACTTTCTGGCAGGAGGCCCAGCTCAGGGGGCGCAGACACAACAGCCTTGCAATCCAAGGGACTCGCAGGAGCCTCCTCCAGCACCATAATTCAAAGACCTCAATGCTTTGGCGCTCAGCCTTCCTTATGGTAAAAAGCATCATTATAAAGCTACTCAAATAATGCAGAAAGCAGCAATAAATTAGATAAAATTAGGACTGAGCTGAAATTGACTCTTGCATATTTACCAGCACATATGGCAAAACGGGATGTGTGTCTGTGTCTGTGTGTGCGTGTGATTTAGAGACTTGGAACTCTTCCAGAAACCAACAGCTGGAAAACACAACCCTCCTTCCAGCATTAGAGAGAAGCAATGATTTACATGATGCCAATGACAATGTTTAAGCACATAGTGTTGTGGTCCGCCAGCAGCCTGCGGAGCTAGCATTGGAGTCGGACAGTGAGGAGGCTGGGGAGGACAATGGGCCAGTTCTGGAGTCTGGGGGAGGCCCGGATGAGGGCTCTGCGTCGGAGGCAGAGATGGGGCCAGGGCCATCTGGGAGCAGTGTGCAGACTCCGGAGCCTCCAGAGGCGACAGCAGAAAGGCAGAGGAACAGGAGGAGCCTGTTCCTAGTGCACACATGCCAGAAGGCAAGAGCAGCTAAAGCAAAAAGGACAACTCAGGAGTAAGGCCAGGAGATGATTGGCCCCTCCCATAAGGCTTAAAAGAGCAGCAATGGCTCTTGGGCTCTTTGTAGGAAAGCAATGTTGCTACATTTGTTTCTAGCCGTTGCCTCTTGTTTCTGAAGTTCGTAGGGCTTTGCCAAGAAAAGCCTTTGGCAGGGTGCCAAAGAGGACAAAGGTTTGTGATAAGGCCGAAGGACTTACAACCCTTGAGATATTGGAACACTGCTATCATGTCACCCTGAGTCCCCTAGCAAACTTAAAAAGAGGATTAGATGAAGTGGAAGACAGGTCTAGCCAGGACTTGTAAATTTTGAGATGTCAGTGTTACCTTCCAGGCTGAGACCAGTATTCCTTCACGTATCAACAGCATCCAAATCCACTCCAATTTGTTGGCATCCAGAACTATCTGGGTGGCTACTGTAAGAAACAAAATATTGGAGTATTGGACTTGGCCTGTTCCAGCAGTTCAATAATTTTTGTCCTTAGGTCTTATTTCTTCAAGCTTTGAATTAAATAGCTGAGCCTCTGATGGTCTTGTAATGTACTGCTTTGTTGTGGGTTTAAATCCTGCTTATGTCTCATAAATTACTTCAGAGGTACAATGCTGAGAAATAAATCAATGAGTCATATGAAATTAAATGAGGCCTGGGTGGATTCCACATTAGCGGTCATGGTGGGTGTCCTATGTATCAGGGCCTGGACTGAAGGTGTGGAACCTCCTGGTCTTTTTAGTTCTCTGGATGGCCTTTGATACCATCAATCATCATGGAACCTTCAGAAAAACAAAATGCACAGATACAGGTATATGTGGTACCTTGCTCAATAGTAGTAACTGCGAGAGGGATCTTGGAGTGGACAACCATTTAAATATGAACCAGCCGTGTGCAACAGCTGCCAAAAAAGCCAACACAGTTCTAGGCTGCTTAAACAGAGGGATTGAATTAATATCACATGAAGTGTTAATACCACTTTATAATGCCTTGGTAAGGCCACACTTGGCATAAAAAGGTAAAGGTTCCCCTCGCACATACGTGCTAGTCGTTGCCGACTCTAGGGGGCGGTGCTCATCTCCGTTTCAAAGCCGAAGAGCCAGCGTTGTCCGAAGAGGTCTCCATGGTCATGTGGCCGGCATGACTCAACGCCAAAGGCGCACGGAATGCTGTTACCTTCCCACCAAAGGTGGTCCCTATTTTTTCTACTTGCATTTTTACGTGTTTTCAAAACTGCTAGGTTGGCAGAAGCTGGGACAAGTAACGGGAGCTCACCCCGTTACACGACAGCACTAGGGATTCGAACCGCTGAGCTGCCGACCTTTCGATCGACAAGCTCAGCGTCCTAGCCCCTGAGCCACCGCATCCCTTGGCATCACTTGGCATACTGAATCCATTTTTGGTTGCCATGATGTAAAAAAGATGTGGAGATTCTAGAAAGAGTGCAGAGAAGAGCAACAAAGTTGATGAGGGGACTGGATGATAAAACATACAAAGAACGGTTGCAGGAACTGGATATGTCTAGTTTAATGAAAAGAAGGACTAGGGGAGAAATGATAGAAGTCTTCCAATATCTCAGGGGTTGCCACAAAGAAGAGGGAGTCAAGCTATTCTCCAAAGCACCTGAAGGCAAGACAAGAAACAATGGGTGGAAACTAATCAAGGAGAGAAGCAACTTAGAACTAAGGAGAAATTTCCTGACAGTTAGAACAATTAATCAGTGGAACAACTTGCCTCCAGAAGTTGTGAATGCAAAGCTGGCTGGGGAATTCTGGGAGTTGAAGTCCTCCAGGCGTAAAGTTGCCAAGGTTGGAGACCTCTGGTCTAGTCCAACCCTGTGGTGAAGTCAGAGACCCTATACTATTTCAGATAAATGTGTTGTGCCTCGCTCGCCCCCCTCACCGCAGCTGGGCCCCTCTCATCTCCTGCCAGACACTGATAGTACCGAAGAATGTCCTGGAATGCCTCCAGCCCCCAGTCCTGGCACCATGCCCGGACAGTCCGAGCAAGACGAATACCTGACATGCCTCCAGCCCCCAGTCCTGGCACCATTCCCCAAACGGAGCAGCTGGGCCCCTCCCCCACAGCATGTGAGCCTGGGGAATGTGAAGGCAGTCACGAGCTGGAATTCCCAACAGCTGGGCTGGAATTACCAACAGCTGGAGGCTGGAGAGATCCACATTTCCGGAGAATGGAGAGGCGACATCAGCAAAAGGAAGGGAGGGGCAGGCCTGGATAAGTGCTGAGTCATGGAGCCACACCCCATGGCCTATATAAAGATCTGCTTTCTGGCATTCTCTGAGTCAGGCAAAGTCTAATCTGGATTGCTGAAGTCACACCTTGGATTCCTGCCTGTCCTGAGGACTCTGATAGGACTTTGGCAGAGCTGCAGAGGCACGCTTGATACGGACTTCCCTGACCTGGCCGTCAGAGGAGGAGTGGGACACGACAAAATGGCTGCCCAATTTCTTCTTTCAAACCTTCAGCGATGGAGCACCTACAACTTCTGGAGGCAAGCTGTTCTAACTGATTAATTGTTCTCCTTATCAGGAAATTTCTCCATAGTTCTAGGTTGAATTTCTCCTTGATAGGTTTCCATCTGTTGCTTCGTATCCTGCCCTCAAATGTTTTCGACAAGAGCTTGACCCTTCCCCTGTGTGGTAGCCCCTGAGATATTGGATCACTGCTATCATGTCTTCCCTGGTCCTTCTTTTCACTAGACTAAAGGTAAAGGTTTCCCTTGCACATCTGTGCCAGTCATTCCCAACTCTAGGGGGCGGTGAGCATTTCCGTTTCAAAGCCGAAGAGCCAGCGCTGTCTGAAGATGTCGCTGTGGTCATGTGGCCGGCATGACTAAATGCTAAAGCTGCACGGAACGCTGTTACCTTCCCACCAAAGGTGGTCCCTATTTTTCTACTTGCTTTTTTACCTGCTTTCGAACTGCTAGGTTGGCAGAAGCTGAGAGAAGTAACGGGAGCTCACTCCGATACATGACACTAGGGATTCGAACAGCTGAACTACCAACATTCTGATTGACAAGCTCAGCATCTTAGCACTGAGTCCACCGCGTCCTCTTCACTAGACTAGACATACCTAATTTCTGCAACGGTTCTTCACATGTTTTAGCCTCCAGTCCCCTCATCATCTTTGCTGCTCTTCTCTGCACTCTTTACTTAGGACAAACCAGTGAAGCTTGTGAAACTCCTAATCAGTGCTCGGAGGGTCCAAGAATCTGGTGGGATCCAAACAAGATCAGATTAAACCAGTGATGGGTTTCCATTTTTTTTTACTACCGGTTCTGTGGGCGTGGCTTGGTGGACATGGCATGGCTTGGTGGTTGTGGCAGGGAAGGATACTGTAAAATCTCCATTCCCTCCCCAATCCAGGAGAAGGTTACTGCAAAATCCCCATTTCCTCCCGATCAGCTGGGACTTGGGAGGCAGAGAATAGATGGGGGCAGGGCCAGTCAAAATTTTTACTACTGGTTCTCCGAACTACTCAAAATTTCTGCTACCGGTTCTCCAGAACTGGTCAGAACCTGCTGATACCCACCTCTGGATTAAACCATTGTACCATATCGATAAGTTCATAGTTGTCAATAGAAATGACCCTTATCCTTGCTCTAGTTTTAATGTTTGAGAAGGTCGTACACCTCTTAGGAGCAAATCTACATTTTGCAAGAAGACTCGTGGTTTCTGCTAGAAGCTGGGACCCAAGGAACCTTTGCTGAAGACCAGATGGCGCACCAATTTCAAGCTTGTCTAGACTGGTTAAGATTATTGTAACACACTCCACAATTTTATGAAGGTGACTGGAAAGCTACAGTTTCAACGAAAGACAACATTTGTAGCTCAGGGATGAAATGAAGAGTTCTTGGTGCTCTCTGAGCTTGGTTGTTTTCTTGTAGATATTTCATGACCCAAACGAGGTAACATCATCAGTGCTGGGGTTGGTTGTTTTCTTGTAGATGTTTCATTACCCAAACTATGTAACTGTTGTGGTCCACCAGCAGCCTGTGGACCTGGCAGTGGAGTCAGACAGTGAAGAGCCTGGGGAGGACAATGGGTCAGTCCTGGAGTCAGGGGAAGGGCCGGATAAGGGCTCCGCATCAGAGGCAGAGATGGGGCCAGGGCCATCTAGGAGTGATGCATGGACTCCAGAGCCTCCAGAGGCAGGCAGCAGAGAGGCAGAGGAACAGGAGGAGCTTGTTCCTAGTGCACGCATGTGAAGAGCTACCAGAAGGCAAGAGCAGCTAAAGCAAAAAGGACGACTCGGCAGTAAGGCCAGAAGGTGATTGGCCACTCCCATAAAAGAGCAGCAACAAGCCATTGGGTTCTTTGTAGAAAAGCAACATTGATTCCAGTGCTTCTTGTCAGCATCTCTTGAGCTTTGTGAGGTTTTTGCCAAGAAAAGCCTTTGGCAGGTTGCCAAAGATAACAAATGTTGATGATAAGGCAGAAGGACTGTTTATGAGAATCCTGATCCCATGGGAAGTTGTAGGAGGTGTAGCTTGATGTCACGAGTGCCCTTCTCCAGATTTCTTGGCTGTTCTGCCCAGCATTTGGAACCAATAGTGGCGAGGAATGTCTTTTAGACTGATGGTCATTTGCACCATTTTTATCATATGTGTTCCATGTTTTATTTTTGTAAATTCCCCCTTTGAAACTCACTGTGATTGCTGGCATATGAAACTTTGGAAGAAGGAAGGGAGGGAGGAAGAGAGGGAAGGAAAGAAAGAAGAAAAGGAGGAAAGAAGGAGACTGAATAATTTATAGAAGGAAGGCAGGAAGGAAGGGAGGGAAGGAAGGAAGAAAGGAAGAGAGGGAGGGGGAGAGTGGGAGGAAGGAGAGAGAGTATGGATAGATACATGGAAGGAAGGAAGGAAGGGAGAAATGAAGAAAGAAAGAAAGAAAGAAAGAAAGAAGAGAGTGAATAGACGCATGGAAGGAAGGAAAGAAGGAAGGAGAGTGGATAACTGGAAGGAAGGAAGCAAGGAAGGAAGTAGGGAAGGAAGGAAGGAGAATGGATGGAAGAAAGGAAGGAAGGAAGAAAGGATGAAGGGAATGAAGAAAGAAAGAAAGAAAGAAAGAAAGAAAGAAGAGAGTGGATAGACGCATGGAAGGAAGGAAGGAAGGAGAGTGGATAACTGGAAGGAAGGAAGCAAGGAAGGAAGGAGGGAAGGAAGGAAGGAGAATGGATGGAAGAAAGGAAAGAAGGAAGAAAGGATGAAGGGAATGAAGAAAGAAAGAAAGAAAGGAGAGAGTGGATAGATGCATGGAAAAAAGGAAGAAAGGGAGGAATAAAGAAAGAAAGAAAGAAAGGAGAGAGTGGATAGATGCATGGAAGGAAGGAAGGAAGGAAGGAAGGAAGGAAGAAAGGAGAGAGTGGATAGATGCATGGAAGGAAGGAAGGAAGGAAGGAAGGAAGGAAGAAAGAAAGAAAGAAAGAAAGAGAGTGGATAGATGCATGGAAGGAAGGAAGAAGAGTGGGTAACTGGAAGGAAGGAAGGAGGGAGGGAGGGAAGGAAGGAGAATGGATGGAAGAAAGGAAGGAAGGGAGAAAGGGAAGGAGGGAGGAAGGAAAAAGAGTGAGAAATAAAGAAAGAAGGAAGTGAAAAAGAAAAAAAATATGCTGTAGTTTTCCTTCTTTTCACTTTCATACCCACTTCATTTTATAAAGACTACCCTGACTTTTACTGAAGCGAAAGTGACCAAATTAAGTATACTTGAAACAGACATATCCTTATGACATTTTGACAGTTCAATTATTTATGTGTGATGGGGGTGGTGAGGGGAAAGAATATTAAGAGAAATCTACCGTTTGCTTCCTTCCCATCTCCTTTTAGTTCTTTGTGCCTACAGTGGATGTCAGGTGATCTTTCCCAAAAATGACACAACCATATCTATAGTTTGATTCCCCCCCCCGGCCGACTCCCCCACCCATTATTCTGGCTGCTTCAGAAAAATCATCAAATGCTGCCAAGTAATATGAATAATATTTCTTTTTCATTTGGTATCAGAGCTTTCGTAAATAGACTATATGATTTGATATATGAAAACTCCGCTGCAATAACATTTATATTCATGAAAAGCCAGTTGTAATTGTGGAATGACATCAAGATAGAGCAAATATCAAAACAGGAAGAAAAAAAAAAAGGAATGCCCGGGTGTTGTGCCTCGCTTGCCCTCCTCTCCTCAGCTGGGCCCCTCCCATCTCCTGCTATCTGAGCCAGAGACTGATAGTGAAGAAGAATGGCCTGGCATGCCTCCAGCCCCCAGCCCTGGCACCATGCCCAGACAGAATGAGCAAACAAACCTCCCTCCTACAGCGTGTGAGCACGAAGCCAGCCACGTGCTAGAATTGCCGGCAGCAGAGCAGGAGGACGAAAAGACACAGTGGACGGATCCCCGCTTCCGGAGAATGGAGAGGCGACATCAGCAAAAGGAAAGGAGGGGCAGGCCTGGATAAGTGCTGAGTCATGGAGCCACACCCCATGGCCTATATAAAGGATCTGCTTTTTGGCATTCCTTGAGTCAGGCAAAGTCTCATCTGGTTGCTGAAGTCACACCTTGGATTCCTGCCTGCCCTGAGAACTCTGACAGGAATTTGGCAAAGTTGCAGAGGCTTCGTGGCCACACTTGATACAGACTTCCCAGACCCAGCCATCAGAGGAGGAGTGGGACACGACACCGGGACAATATTATGTCGTGAAAGTTATCACCTCAATAGCCAGTAGGGGCAAGGCTGTACATCAGAGGTGTCAAATTCGATTTCATTGAGGGCTGCATCAGCATTGTGTTTGACCTTGTGTGTGTGTGTGTGTGTAGGTATGTGTGGCCGGGGTGGGTGTGGCCAGCTCAACGTCACTCGTATGGTAGCCCGAGCGCTCTGCCAGCAAAAATGAGGACCTGAGTTCTGTTTTTGGCTGTGATGGCCTCCTGCAGCTCTCTGCCGGTGAAAATGGAGCTCAGGAGGGCTGCCCACAGCCCTCGCGAGCTTAGTTTTAGGCTGTGATGGCCTCCTGCAACCCTCTGCGGCCCTCCTGAGCTCCATTTTCACTGGCAGAGGCACCACGGGGTGGTCCTTCAATGTTTCCAGGGTGGTCCTATGGGCCAGATCTCAGAACCTCGTGGGCCGGATTCAGCCCCAGGCCTTGATTTTGACACCCCTGCTTTACATGAATACATACGTGCAACATACGTGTATTAAAAATGTTGTGACCCAGGCCCAAGTAGGTAGTAGGAAATTCAGTCAGTGTAAAAACAAACAAATTTATTAAAACAGCTGAGAATTACTTCATTCCCAGTGTAGTTCAACTAAATTAAAGCAAATTCCTCCCTACACAATTCCTCAGTCCTATCACCAAACTTGGTCCAATTAGACAAACTGCCAAAGGCCTTTCTTGGCAAAAGTTCAGAAGACACCGATATGAAACAAATGAAACAAGACAAAGCTATCAACATTGTTTTCCGGCAAAGAGCCCAAACGCCGTTGTTGGTCTTTTAAGCCTTATGGGAGGGGCCAATCATCTCTTGGCCCTACTCCCGAGTTGTCCTCTCTGCTTTTATTTTTTTATTTGCATTTATATCCCTCCCTAATCCAAAGACTCAGGGCGGCTTACACTATGTTAAGCAATAGTCATCATCCATTTGTATATTATATACAAAGTCAACTTATTGCCCCCAACAATCTGGGTCCTCATTTTACCTACCTTATAACGGATGGAAGGCTGAGTCAACCTTGGGCTTGGTGGGACTTGAACCTGCAGTAATTGCAAGCAGCTGTGTTAATAACAGACTGTCTTAACAGTCTGAGCCACCAGAGGCCCTTGCTTGAGCTGCTCTTGCCTTCTGGCAACTCTTCTCATGTGTGCATTAGGAACAGGCTCCTCCTGTTCCTCTGCTTCACTACTGGCAGTCTCTGGAGGCTCTGGAGTCCGCACATCACTCCCAGATGGCCCTGGCCCCACCTCTGCTTCCGATGCAGAGCCCTCATCTAGGCCTTCCTCAGCCTCAAGGACTGGCCCATGTTCTTCCCCAGCCTCATCACTGTCTGACTCTGTTGCCAGCTCCGCAGGCTGCTGGCGGACCACAACAAAAAAGGGGTGGGCTTTGATTGGTCAGCTCTCCTGTCATTTTGATTCTATTGACTTTTGCCATGCAAAGCCTGATGGACGCTGCTATTTCTGTGTTATTAGCTATAATTAGCAACTACCGATAGTTCTCGACTTACAACCATTTGTTTAGTGACCAAAGTTACAACAGCACTGAAAAAAAAATGACTTACGACTCTTTTCCATGCTAACAACCATTGCAGCATCCCCATGGTCCCATAATCAAAATTCAGATGCTTGGTGACCCGTATTTATGACGGTTGCACTGTCCCCGGGTCATGTAACTCCCCCGTTTTGTGACCTTCTGTAGAGCAAACCTAATAGCTAAGCAAGATCACATCAAATACCTGTACAATTAGCACAGGGGCCCCCAAGGTGGTAGACAATAGATCAACAGATGATGCTGTTAATATGGCTCTGCACTACATCCTACAACATCTTGAGTCTCCAAAGACCTATGCAAGGGTCCTTTTTGTAGACTTTAGTTCAGCATTCAATACCATCATTCCAGACATTCTCCTAACTAAGCTAAACCAGCTACAGGTACCGGAACAGGCTTGTAAGTGGATCACAAGCTTCCTAACAAACAGGACGCAGCAGGTGAAGCTAAGCAAGATCACATCAAATACCTGTACAATTAGCACAGGGCCCCCCCAAGGCTGTGTGCTCTCCCCACTTCTCTTCTCTCTGTATACCAATGACTGCATCTCCAATGATCCATCAGTTAAGCTACTGAAGTTCGCAGATGACACAACAGTGATTGGTCTCATTCGAGACAATGACGAATCCGCATATAGACGAGAGGTCAAACGACTAGCCTTGTGGTGCAACCAAAACAATCTGGAACTGAACACACTCAAAACCATAGAAATGGTGGTAGACTTTAGGAAAAACCCTTCCATACTTCCACCTCTCACAATACTTGACAACACAGTATCAACAGTAGAAACCTTCAAATTTCTGGGTTCTATCATATCGCAAGATCTCAAATGGACAGCTAACATCAAAAACATCATTAAAAAAGGACAACAAAGAATGTTCTTTCTGCACCAACTCAGTAAGCTCAAACTGCCCAAGGAGCTGCTGATCCAATTCTACAGAGGAATTATTGAGTCTGTCATTTGCACCTCTATAACTGTCTGGTTCGGTTCTGCAACCCAACAAGAAAAACACAGACTTCAGAGGATAATTAGAGCTGCAGAAAAAATAATTGCTACCAACTTGCCTTCCATTGAGGACCTGTATACTGCACGAATCAAGAAGAGGGCCGTGAAAATATTTGCAGATCCCTCGCATCCTGGACATAAACTGTTTCAACTCCTACCCTCAAAACGACGCTATAGAGCACTGCACACCAGAACAACTAGACACAAGAACAGTTTTTTCCCGAAGGCCATCACTCTGCTAAACAAATAATTCCATCAACACTGTCAGACTATTTACTGAATCTGCACTACTATTAATCGTTTCATAGTTCCCATCACCAATCTCTTTCCACTTATGACTGTATGACTATAACTTGTTGCTGGCAATCCTTATGATTTATATTGATATATCCATCAATTGATATGTCCATCAATTGTGTTGTAAATGTTGTACCTTGATGAACGTATCTTTTCTTTTATGTACACTGAGAGCGTCTGCACCAAGACAAATTCCTTGTGTGTCCAATCACACTTGGCCAATAAAAAAAATTCTATTCTAATAGGGAAGCCAGATTCAATTGACTAACTTAGCAACTGTGGTGATTCACTTAACCACAGTGGTGGGAAAGGTCGCAAAACGGGGCAAAACTCCCTTAACAGTGGTCTCGCTTAGCAACAGAAATGTTGGCCTTTATTGTATATTCACAAGTCAAGGACTACCTGTATGATTAGCAGGGTTAGCAGCTGCTGTTGCTGTGCTACCGGATGGATTTAATAGTAATGATAACAGAGTTGGAAGGAACCTTGGAGGTCTTCTAGTCCAACCCCCTGCCCAGGGAGGAAACCCTACACCATTTCAGACAAATGGTTATCCAACATTTTCTTAAAAATTTCCAGTGTTGGAGTATTCACAACTTCTGCAGGCAAGTTGTTCCACTGGTTAATTGTTCTAACTGTCAGGAAATTTCTCCTTAGTTCTAAGTTGCTTCTCTTCTTGATGAGTTTCCACCCATTGCTTCTTGTCCTGCCCTCAGGTGCTTTGGAGAATAGCTTGACTTTGTCTTCTTTGTGGCAGCCCCTGAGATATTGGAACACTGCTATCATGTCTCCCCTAGTCCTTCTTTTCATTAAACTAGGCATACCCAGTTCCTGCAACCGTTCTTCATATGTTTTAGCCTCCAGTCCCCTAATCATCTTTGTTGCTCTTCTCTGCCCTCTTTCTAGAGTCTCAGCATCTTTTTTACATTGTGGCGAACAAAACTGAATGCAGTATTCCAGGTGTGGCCGTACCAAGGCATTATAAAGTGGTATTAACACTTCACGTGTTCTTGATTCCATCCCTCTGTTTATACAGCCCAGAACTGTGTTGGCTTTTTTGGCAGCTGCTGCACACTGCTGGCTCATATCTAAATGGTTGTCCACTAGGACTCCAAGATCCCTCTCACAGTTACTACTATTTGTAGTGGGCTGACCAACCGCATTCAACCAGAATTAGAATGAAGTTGGAATGGAGCTCAACATTAAAAGAGAGGAACTGAGCAATATCGTTATTAAAACATGCTTCATACTTGAATCTGTCCTTTTCTTTGTAACGCTGCTAGGAAAATGAGTTGCTTGGATACATGGATACAGGCATAAATAATGTAGAAAGATAACTATGATAAAGGAACCTAAAATCAGAAGAAACCTGGTAGTACTTTTTCAGGGGAACGCATTAAATTAAAAGGTAGAAATTTTTCAGAATGCGTTTGGTGAAGTGAGCTACCAAAGTTCATCTTTTTAATAAAATGTGTTTGTCTGAAAAGATATAAGTATTTATTCTTCCTCCTGAGATTCTTGGCACCTTCGGAGGCATTCAAACTAGATTCCTTTTTCTGTCTAATGGATCTTTTAAAAGGGTGGGGTGGGAAGGAGAGGGGGGAGTTCTTTTGGCTTAGGAAGCATTATTAGCTACACTTTTTTACAATATTGTATTTGAAACCGAAAATACAAAATTGCATGTCAGCAGCCTGAAATCTCTTTCTCGGGCACCATTGTGCAGTCAGCGAAGCTCTCTTCCAATTAAAGGAAGAGCAATTTGACATGGAGTGAAATGAAGCAGAACATGTTTTAAAATAGTCTTTCTCTTGGAAATTAGAAAAGTGGAACAGGCTGTGCCAAATTAGGCTGGGTGCTCCATTTAGAATGAGGGTCCAAAACAAGAGACCCTCTCCGTAATGATGCAATAACAACAGGAGGTAGCCGAGCTTATTATATTATTTATTTAACTTTGTTTTCCTCCTTCGAAGCTGAAAGCCAATGATTTAAGTGGAATAGAAAATGTTTTTTTCCTTTAAAAGAAAACGTCAAGAACAAAATAAATGAGTCCAACATTGCCAGTGGAAATGTTCTGGAGTTGGAAATATATCCATATCATCTATTTCTATAGGTAGTCCCTGACTTAAGACCGCAATTGAGCTGTGAGTTTTAGTCATAAGTCATTGAAATTGCAAGTTGAGTCATTACTTAAAGATTAAAGAGAGACAGATAGAGGGATAGAGGGGTAGACAGAGAGATAGATAGATAGATATATAGAGAGAGATGAGAAAGAGAGAGATAATAGGTAGATAGACAGACAGACAGATAGCTAGACAGATGCCCATCCATCCATCCATCCATCCATCCATCCATCCATCCATCCAGATGAGTGGTATGGTGATCTAGTGATGAAAATGCATGCCTCCCACATAGAAGGTTGAGAGTTCAATCCTAGGCAGTGGCAGATGTTTCTCTCTCAAAGAAAAAAGCACAAAGCAAAACAAAAACAAAAACTGCTGTGAACTCCACATGGCATTAGGAAGGGCTTCCAGCTAGTAAATGCTCAATTCCATTCAGTCACCCCAATGCTACTTTGAATTAAGGGATTACAGAGTCGTAGAAAGGAAGATAGATAGATAGATAGATAGATAGATAGATAGATAGATAGATAGATAGATAGATGGATGGATGGATGGATGATAGCGACATTTTATATGTATGTATGTCTGATGCAATGGCCTAAGGTGGAGACACTCAACCCAGAAGGTTGAGAGTTCAATCCTAGGCAGTGACAATTTTGATGACTACCTGTATTCTCAAGTGAACCGAATTTTATCTATTTTAATAATTTGGGATCAGATTGTCAGATTTTAACTGTATTCAGACATAGCTTAAACAAGTCTTGCTGTTCTTAATTATAAATAAAAAGTATTATTTTTTTTTTAAAAAAAGAATTCTTGAAGAGTTTTTGAAGCCACCAAAGTTCACAACCTATTTTTCTTTTTTTTAAATTCCAGTTGGCTGAATAAATACATTCACTTCGTCTGAATGTTGCTTTATTTTTCTCTCCACATCCCAATTGTTTTTGATCGTTGCATAACTGAACAAGAAGTATTCAATGCTTTTAATAAGAACCTGGTAGCACGACAGCAATTATTATGAAGCAGAGTAAAGTTTATGAGCTGGAATAAATTTAATTCTAGCTCATAATACATGTGACAGTATTTACGAAGCAACCTTTGTTGTTCCATTAAATTTTTCTCTCCCTATTTTTTAAATTTAATCCTGACTAGATTAAAGGAATGAATTTTTAAACTCTGCTGAGAAGAATCTTTTCTGAAATGGGACTTTGAGGCACAGGAAGGAAAACTGCGTAATAAACAGATTTCCCCCCCCCCCCCCAAAAAAACAAAATCTGTTTTACTTCAGGGATATTTTTCTCTCTCTTCTATTGCTTTAAAGCAATTGCTGCCTTCCTGAAGAAGAAGCTGAGAGAAGAAAAGAAATATAACAATTTTACCAAGAACAGAGGGTTCATTTGACAGCACCCATTAAAAAGATTTAATGAAGCTCCCAGGAGTTATTTTGAAATCGGCCCGGGAGATGTTTAGAATTCAGCCTGCACTTTGGTATTAATTTAAATCATAAAAATCACAGATGGGGCTGTTATTGATACCTATGGAAAGTACAATGTGAATTATGAGGCCTTTTTTTTTTAAGTACAGAGCTTCTAGGGAGTCAAGACTTTTTGCTGAAAGGAGAATGAAATTAAAAAGAAAAAAAATCTACCAAAGATGGAGAAATTAGGACTGCAAAACTGATAGCCACGCACCTGTGTCCAATATATCTCCCTCATAAGCATAAATTTAACTAAGAATCTATAAAGACTTCACTGCTTCTCCCCCAGATGGAAGCACCTGTTCCCTTAAACAAATATATGTTGCTCCTTCAGTGATAAATCTGACAAAAATTGGGATTTTAGGTGCCACCGAAAGCTTCATCTGGACCAGAAAGGACTTTAACTCTTAGTGTTTTCATTTAGAACAGGAGTAGTTTCACCAAACAACTAGACACAAGGACAGTTTCCCGCCCGAATGCCATCACTCTGCTAAACAAATAATTCCCTCAACACTGTCAAACTATTCACTAAGTCTGCTTTACTATTACTATTAGTCTTCTCCTTGTTCCTATCACCCATCTCCTCCAACTTATGACTGCATGACTGTAACTTGTTGCTTGCATACTTACGATTTATATTTATATTGATTGTTTCGTAATATGATTTGATTGCTTATTTGTACCCTATGACCATCATTAAGTGTTGCACCTTATTTTATTTTATTTTATTTTTTTATTTTATTAGATTTTTATACCGCCCTTCTCCCGAAGGACTCAGGGCGGTGTACAGCCAAATAGTAAAAAACCCACAATATACACATTAAAACAAAACTAAAACCGAGCATATTACAGGAATGGCCGAAATTTAAAACAATTTAAAACCCTAAAATTCATAAATAGCCCCAATTAAAAATTTAATAAAACTTTTAAGCCAGTCCCGCTTGAATAAATAGGTGCGTTTTCAGCTCACGGCGAAAAGTCCGAAGATCAGGCACTTGACGTAAACCAGGGGGAAGTTCGTTCCAAAGCGTAGGAGCTCCAACAGAGAAGGCCCTACCCCTGGGGGCCGCCAGCTGACATTGTTTGGCGGATGGCACCCTGAGAAGGCCCTCTCTGTGTGAGCGTACGGGTCGGTGGGAGACATAAGGTAACAGCAGGCAGTCCCGTAAGTACCCGGGCCCTAAGCCATGGAGTGCTTTAAAGGTGATAGCCAAAATCTTAAAGCGCACCCGAAAGACCACAGGAAGCCAGTGCAGGCTGCGCAGGATTGGTGTTACATGGGAGCAACGAGTTGCTCCCACTATTACCCGCGCAGCTGCATTCTGGACTAGCTGCAGCCTCCGGGTGTACTTCAAGGGCAGCCCCATGTAGAGAGCATTGCAATAATCCAAACGGGAAGTGACAAGAGCATGAGTGACCGTGCATAAGGCATCCCGGACAAGGAAGGGGCGCAACTGGCGAACCAAGCGTACTTGGTGAAAGGCCCTCCTGGAGACGGCCGCCAAATGATCATCAAACGACATACATAAAAAGACAAGATACATTAGATAATTATGATTCTTGATGAATGTATCTTGTCTTTTTATGTACACTGAGAGTATATACACCAAGACAAATTCCTTGTCTGTCCAATCACACTTGGCCAATAAAGAATTCGATTCAATTCAATTCAATTCAATTCAATTCTACTCTACTCTACTCTATTCTATTCTACTCTATTCTAGTTACACCATTCTCCCTTGGTCTTGTGATCATGGAGCCACTTCTACGGATGTGAAATAAGCTTTTAGTTAGGGCAGGGGTCTCCAGATTTTGTCAACTTTAAGACTTGTTTTTTTTTTTTAATTTACATTTATATCCCGCCCTTCTCCGAAGACTCAGGGCGGCTTATATTGTGTAAGGCAATAGTCTCATTCTATTTGTATATTTATATACAAAGTCAACTTATTGCCCCCCCCCAACAATCTGGGTCCTCATTTTACCTCCCTTATAAAGGATGGAAGGCTGAGTCAACCTTGGGCCTGGTGGGATTCGAGCCTGCAGTAATTGCAAGCAGACTGTGTTTAATAACAGGCTTCTTACAGCCTGAGCCACACCGCGGCCCTGTGGACTTGTGGACTTCAACTCTCAGAATTCCTCAGCCAGCATGGCTAGCTGAGGAATTCTGGGAATTGAAGTTCACAAATCTTAACATGGCCAAAGTTGGAGATCCCCAAGTTAGGGAAATAAGCCACTTGACTTCAATGGAAGAATTTCTAGATGATTAATCTTCATATTGCGATTCTGCTGCTGATTTATTGTGTCTTTATCTTAGATTTTGGAATTATAGCCTGATTTGAAACAAGTGTAGAAATATTCACCTTAGGGAAAATAGTTATATATATTTTTCTTACACCAGATTTCTAAGGCAGGGGTCTCCAACCTTAGTAACTTTAAGGCTTGTGGACTTCAACTCCCAGAGTTCCTCAGCCAGCTTTGGCTTTCCTCAGCCAGCTCTGGGAGTTGAAGTCCACAAACCTTAAAGTTACTAAGGTTGGAGACCACTGCTCTAAGGCAAGATGAAATTAGAATCAAACGAAATTCATCTAGGCCAATGGTTCTCAACCTTTATAGTGCTGCGACCCCTTTAATACAATTCCCCACAATGTGGCGACCCCTTTAATACAATTCCCCATGATGTGGCGACCCCAACCGTAAAATTATTTTCGTTTTGAATTGATCGCGCCTGAAGCCGTATTGGCTAGCGATCTGAACTGCTTGCGATTGCCTTGAGGATGGAGGCATTAAAGCGGAGACTCCTCCCCTATTAAGTTTATCGCGCCCGAAGCCAGATTAGGCTAGCAACTGGGAGTGATTGCAGCTGGCTTGAGAGGGAGACATCAGAGCAAAGATTTCTCTCTTTTTTAATTCATCGCGCCCGAAGCCGAATTCAGCTAGCGATTTGAAGAGCTTGCAGCTGGCTTGTGGAGTCAACCATTGGAGCGCGATTCTTCGACTCACAAGTATACTTTCCATATTTCCGATGGTCTTAGGCGACCCCTGGCAAATCGTCATTCGACCCCCAATGGGGTCCCGACCCACAGGTTGAGAACCGCTGATCTAGGCACTGTCCCAATAAATAATCCAGCAAGGCAAAATAAGGAGAAAGAATCATTTAGGTAATGTTTGTGCATCTTTCTTCTCCTTCTCCTTCTCCTTCTCCTTCTCCTTCTCCTTCTCCTTCTCCTTCTCCTTCTCCTTCTCCTTCTCCTTCTCCTTCTCCTTCTCCTTCTCCTTCTCCTTCTCCTTCTCCTTCTCCTTCTCCTTCTCCTTCTTCTCCTCCCCCTCCCCCTTTGCTGATTCTTATTCAAAGAATTTCTATATAATTTCCTTTCCATTAAATTCATTCAGAAGCACAAATTAAAAATTAGTTTTCCTTTTTCTTTTAAATTTTCTGCAACTGGAGACCGGGAGCCTGGAAGAACATCTACATCAGCCTGACTAATTTTATAAGATGCCCACATTTGAAAGTAAAGTTCTCATTTGGAACTTCTGTGTCAACTTTCTTTCTAATAATAAATAATAATAACATTAAAGGTAAAAAGGTAAAGGTTCCCCTCGCACATATGTTTTAGTTGTTCATGACTCTAGGGGGCGGTGCTCATCTCCGTTTCAAAGCCAAAGAGCCAGCGCTGTCCGAAGACGTCTCCGTGGTCATGTGGCCAGCATGACTCAACGCCAAAGGCGCACAAAACACTGTTATCTTCCCACCAAAGGTGGTCCCTATTTTCCTACTTGCATTTTTTTACATGCTTTCGAACTGCTAGGTTGGCAGAAGCTGGGACAAGTAACGGGAGCTCATCTCGTTACGCGGCACTAGGGATTCGAACTGCTGAACTGCTGACCTTTCGATCGACAAGCTCAGCGTCTTAGCCCCTGAGCCACCACGTCCCTAGAATAACATTACCTATTATGAAACAGAGACTCTGAGAGACGCTAATTTCCAATAACGGATTCCTGTCCCCCCCGCCCCACATGGAAGAATGGACTCTAAGGAGACACCATTATAAATATTCTATTTTTGAGAAGAAAATACGGTTGTATAAAAAAACATTTCGTTTTATTTCAGGGCCGGATCACGCAAACTGTTCCTTTGTTTTACTTCCAGCATTACTCGAACGGTGGGCTTGTGGCGATGGAAAGAAAATGGAAGATTGTAGAACGGAGCTCTTGGCCCTACCCTTCGGAAAAACCAGCTGGTCTCCCTCCAGAGACCTTTTAACCATTTTGTGCCGATTCCTGATCTCTTCTTTATTTCTCTTTTTTCTTCCCTTGATAGACGCTCAATACGCCACCCCCGGACGATTTAATCAAAACCCTTTAAAAAACAAAACAAAACAAGGCCTTCCATTTGCTCGCCAATTCTGGTTTTTTCCCCGTCCTCACAGAGATGCTATTGACTCCCCCCTCAGAGTAATACCAACAGAAGCAAAGGAAAGGTCAACCGCCCTTTAGCTTTCGATATCCCGCACAAAGGAAGAAAAGAGATAAATAAAACGTGCTGTGATTTGCCTCAGAAGGGATTCTTGTTTATTCCTTCGACCGGCTTTCAAAAACCGAGCCCGAGGAAAAAAAAAACCACGGGAGGCAAAACACAAAACAATGCCGTTGCCTTTGTGTTTTTAATACCGGAGTAAAATGGAAGCCAAATGGATCAAGCGGATAATAGAAAGGATTGGCAGCGTGATTAGCTACCACGTCAAAAGGAGGGGGAAAAAAAAGCTTTTAAACTTTAAGTCACGGTGGAGCGAGTAATTGGCCTTGGGAGGGGTGGGGGGGTGGAAAAGACTCCAAAGTGGCCTGCTTCCTCCTCTGAGTAGCTAAATATTTCCTCTCAATCAATCCCAGTTTTTCTTAATCAACCTTGACTTCTTTCTTTTGGAAGGGCAGATCCTGAAGCTGCAACTCAAATAGTTTGGCCACCACCTAATGAGAAGAGAGGACTCCTCGGAGAAGACCCTGATCCTGGGAAAGATGGAAGGCAAAAGGAGAAAGGGACGGCAGAGGATGAAGATGGTTAGAGGGTGTCATGGACACAATGAACATGAATGTGGGCAATCTCCAGGAGACTGGGGAGGACGGGGGTGGGACTGGTATGCTGTGGTCCATGGGTTGCAAAGAGTCCTTCCTTCCTTCTCTCTTGCTCCCCCCCATCCTTCTTTTCCTTCCTTTCTTTCCTTCCTCCCCTCCCCTCCCTCCCTCTTGCTCCCTCCCTCCCTCCCTCCTTCCTTCCTTCCTACCTACCTTCCCTCTCTTTCTCTCTCTTGCTCCATCCATCCTTCCTTCCTTCCTTCCTTCCTTCCTTCCTTCCTTCCTTCCTTCCTTCCTTCCTTCCTTCCTTCCTTCCTTCCTTCCCTTCCTACCTACCTACCTTCCCTCTCTTTCTCCCGTTTGCTCCTTCCTTCCTTCCTTCCTTCCTTCCTTCCTTCCTTCCTTCCTTCCTTCCTTCCTTCCTTCCTTCCTTCCTTCCTTCCTTCTTCCCTCCTCCTCCTCCGTTCCTTCCTTCCTTCCTACCTACCTTCCCTCTCCTTGTGCTCCTTCCTTCCTCTCTCTTGCTCCTTCCTCCCTCCCTCTTGCTCCATCCTTCCTTCCTTCCTTCCTTCTTCCTTCCTTCCTTCCTTCCTACCTACCTTCCCTCTCTTTCTCCCGCTTGCTCCTTCCTTCCTTCCTTCCTTCCTCCCTCCTCCTCCCTCCTCCTTCCTCCTCCTCCTCCCTCCCTCCTTCCTTCCTTCCTACCTACCTTCCCTCTTTCTCTCTCTTGCTCCATCCATCCTTCCTTCCTTCCTTCCTTCCTTCCTTCCTTCCTTCCTTCCTTCCTTCCTTCCTTCCTTCTTTCCTTCCTTCCTTCCTACCTACCTACCTTCCCTCTCTTTCTCCCGTTGCTCCTTCCTTCCTTCCTTCCTTCCTTCCTTCCTTCCTTCCTTCCTTCCTTCCTTCCTTCCTTCCTTCCTTCTTCCTCCCTCCCTCCCTCCCTTCCTTCCTTCCTTCCTACCTACCTTCCCTCTCTCCTTGTGCTCCTTCCTTCCCTCTCTCTTGCGCCTCCCCTCCCCTCCCCCTTGCTCCATCCTTCCTTCCCTCCTTCCTTTCTTCCTTCCTTCCTTCCCTTCCTACCTACCTTCCCTCTCTTTCTCCCGCTTGCTCCTTCCTTCCTTCCTTCCTTCCTCCCTCCCTCCCTCCCTCCCTCTCTTCCTTTCATTCCTTCCTTCCCTCCCTCCCTCTTGCTCCTTCCTTCCTTCTCTCCCGCTTGCTCCTTCCTCCCTCCCTCCCTCCCTTCCTCCCTTCCTTCCCTCCCTCCCTCCCTCCCTCCCTCCTCCCTTCCTTTCCTTCCTCCCTTCCCTCCCTTTGTCCATGAGTTACCATGTCTCTGCCAGTTCATGAATAATCTGACAGGAAGGTGAAAAATTATTTTGCTTGGTGACATGAATTCAGCGGTAGGAAGCAGATGAAAGTGTATAGAAAAATGATGAGGTCATTTGGAGAGCTAGAATAATTGAGGGTGATGATTGGGTAAGTACCTGCTTAGAAAAAGGCCTGTTTTGTATGAATTTTAATTCACCAGTAACTTCTTGTGTGCTTTCAAGGGTATTCATGTGTATACATGGCAAAAGAATATCAGTCTAAATACAGGTTGAACTCGATTTACGACCACCATTGAGCCCAACATTTCTGTTGTTAAGTGGGACAGCTGTTAAGTGAGTTTTGCTCCATTTTAGGACCTTTTTGCCACAGCTGTTACGGGAATCACTGCAGCGCAGTTGTCAACCTAGCAACATGATTGTTAAGTGAATTTGGCTTCCCCATTGACTTCGTTTGTCAGAAGACACTGCAACCATTATAAATACCTGTAAAATACCTTTTACACCTGGGCAGGAAAAACCAAAGGTACAAGTACAGATTAGGTGAAAACCTGGCTCAAAAACGTTAACTGTGAGAGGGATCTTGGAGTCCTAGTGGACAATCACTTAAACATGAGCCAGCCGTGTGCAGCAGCTGCCAAAAAAGCTAATACAATCCTCGGTTGTATAAACAGAGGCATAGACTCAAAATCACGTGAAGACTTTGTACCGCTTTATAAAACCCTAGTAAGACCACACCTGGAATACTGTGTCCAGTTTTATTTATTTATTTATTTATTTATTTATTTATTTATTTATTGATTGATTTTATTTTATTTTATTTGTATACCGCCCTTCTCCCGAAGGACTCAGGGTGTGTCGTGTCCCACTCCTCCGCTGACGGCCGGGCCAGGGAAATCCGAATCAGGCCTGCCTCTGCAGCTCTGCCCAAAGTCCTAGCAAAGTCCTCAGGGCAGGCAGGAGACCAGAAAGTGATTTCAGCAAGATAAGGTAGACTTTGCCTGACTCAGAGAATGCCAGAAAGCAGATCCTTTATATAGGCCATGGGGTGTGGCTCCATGACTCAGCACTTATCCCGGCCTGCCCCTCCCTTCCTTCTGTTGACGCCGCTTATCAATTCTCCTGAAGCGAGGGTCACTCCAGTCTGCAGCTGTTGGTAATTGACCTTCCTCAGGCTCACATGCTGTGGGGGAGGGGGAGGGGTCTAGTTGCTCCGTTTGCCTGGGCATGGAGCCAGGGCTGGGGGCTGGAGGCGCTTCTTCTTCCTCAGCCTGTCTGGGCATGGAGCCAGGGCTGGGGCCAGGAGGCATGCTAGGACATTCCTCAGCATTCGGAAGCAGATAAGAAGGCCCCGCCTGCGGGGAAAGTGGAGGAGGCACAACAGGGTGGTTCACAGCCAATAAAAACCACAATACATATAATACAGATTAAAAAAACAGTATAAAAAACTAATTCGATATATACGGCCTAAAAATTTTAAATACGATTAAAAAGCCCATTTAAAAACCCCAATTTAAAACCCCAATTTAAAACTACGTTTAAGCTAGTCCTGCACGTCGAAACAACAACGTCTTCAGCTCGCGGCGGAAGATCCGAAGGTCGGGGAGTTGATGAAGCCCCGGAGGCAGCTCGTTCCAGAGGGCAGGAGCCCCCACAGAGAAGGCCCTCCCCCTGGAGGTCGCCAGCCGACATTTTGGGCACCACATTACAAAAAAAAAGATGTTGAGACTTTGTAAAAAGTGCAAAGCAGAGCAAGTAAGATGATTAAAGGCCTGGAGACTAGAACATAAAAAGAACGGTTGCAGGATTTGGGTATGGCCAGTCTAGAGAAAAGAAGGACAGATGCGGCTGTCTATTGGGGGCGAGTCGTTGGCCCCGATGGAGAAGGTACGCAACTTGGGCGTGCTCCTGGATGGTCGGTTGTCCTTTGAAGATCATTTGACGACCGTCTCCAGGAGAGCTTTTTATCAGGTTCGCTTGATCCGCCAGTTGCGTCCCTTCCTGGACCGGGATGCCCTATGCACGGTCACTCATGCTCTAGTTACCTCTCGTCTGGACTATTGCAATGCTCTCTACATGGGGCTCCCCTTGAAGAGCACCCGGAGACTCCAGTTAGTCCAGAATGCGGCTGCGTGGGTTATTGAGGGAGCGGTTCGGAGCTCTCACGTAACACCGATCCTGCGCAGACTGCACTGGCTACCTGTTGTTTTCCGGGTGCGCTTCAAGGTATTGGTTACCACCTTTAAAGCGCTCCATGGCTTAGGACTGGGCTACTTACGGGACCACCTACTGCCGGCCTCTATCCCCCAGCGTCCGGTGCGTTCCCACAGAGAGGGACTCCTCAGGGTGCCGTCAGCCAAACAGTGTTGACTGGCGGCCCCCAGGGGGAGGCCCTTCTCTGTGGGGGCTCCTACCCTGTGGAACGAGCTTCCCCTCGGGCTTCGACAACTACCTGACCTTAGGACCTTTTGCCGCGAACTTAAAACCTATTTATTTTGTATGGCTGGACTGGCCTGATTTTAAATTCTAAATCTTAAATTTTAACTGAATTTTGATGGGTTTTAAATTTTTTTAATTTTTTGTAATTTTATGGGGTGTAAGGTTATTTTAAATTATTGGCAAAGTTGAATCAGTTTTTTAAGGGTTGTTTTAATTATGGTGTATTTTTGTTTGTATTTTATTTGCCTGTTCACCGCCCTGAGTCATAACATAACATAACATAACATAACATCAGAGTTGGAAGGGACCTTGGAGGCCTTCTAGTCCAACCCCCTGCCCAGGCAGGAAACCCTACACCATCTCAGTCAGATGGTTATCCAACATTTTCTTAAAAATTTCCAGTGTTGGAGCATTCACAACTTCTGAAGGCAAGTCGTTCCACTTATTAATTGTTCTAACTGTCAGGAAATTTCTCCTTAGTTCTAAGTTGCTTCTTTCCTTGATCAGTTTCCACCCATTGCTTCTTGTTCTACCCTCAGGTGCTCTGGAGAACAGCCCAACTCCCTCTTCTTTGTGGCAGCCCCTCAAATACCAGAAGACTGCTATCATGTCACCCCTTGTCCTTCTTTTCATTAGATTAGATTTACCCAGTTCCTGAAATTTCATCATATGTTTAATCCTCCAGTCTCCTAATCATGTTTGTTGCTCTTCTCTGCACTCTTTCTAGAGTCTCAACATCTTTTTACATCGTGACCAAAACTGGATGCAATATTCCAAGTGTGGCCTTACCAAGGCATTATAAAGTGGTACTAACACTTCACGTGATCTTGATTCTATCCTCTGTTTATGCAGCCCAGAACTGTGTTGGCTTTTTAACAGCTGCTGCACACTGCTGGCTCATATCTAAATGGTTATCCACTAGGACTCCAAGATCCCTCTCACAGGTACTACTATTGAGCAAGGTACCACATATACGGTACTGGTGCATTTTGTTTTTGGCCTAAATGTAGAACCTTACTTTTTCACTGTTGAATTTCATTTTGTTAGATAGCGCCCAATGTTCAAGTCTGTCAAGATCTTTCTGTAACTTGAGCCTATCTTCTGGAGTGTTGGCTATTCCTGCCAGCTTGGTGTCATCTGCAAATTTGATGAGTTCCCCATCTATCCCCTCGTCCAAGTCATTGATGAAGATGTTGAAGAGTACTGGGCCTAAAACAGAGCCTTGGGGTACTCCACTGCATACTTCCCTCCATGTGGATGTAGTTCCGTTGAGGACTACACGTTGAGTGCGGTTGGTCAGCCAGTTACGAATCCATCTGGTGGTGGTGCTGTCTAACCCACATTTTTCTACTTTATCTAGTAGTAGGTTATGGTCTACTTTATCAAATGCTTTACTGAAGTCCAAGTAAATTATATCAACAGCATTCCTCTGGTCTACTAATTTTGTCATTTTGTCAAAGAATGCGATAAGATTAGTCTGGCATGATCTGTTTTTGACAAACCCATGTTGGCTTTCGGGAGAAGGGCGGTATACAAATTAAAACATTTTTATTATTATTATTATTATTATTAAGGACTAATGGGGACATGATAGCAGTATTCCAGTATTTGAGAGGCTGCCACAAAGAGGTGGGGGGTCAACTTATTTTCCAAAGCATCTGAAGGCAGGACAAGAAACAGAAAGCAGATTAACAGAGTTGGAAGGGACCTTGCAGGTCATCTAGTCCAACCCCCTGCCCAAGCAGGAGACCCTACATCTGCCTCTACCTAGGATCGAACTCACAACCTCCTGATTGTGAGGCAAGAGTGCCACCTCTATGGATGGAAACTAATCAAGGAGAGATGCAACCTGGAATTAAGGAGAAACTTCCCAACAGTATGGACTATTAAACCAATGGAACAGCTTGCCTCCAGAAGTTGTGGGTGCTTCATCATTGGAAGCTTTTAAGAGGGCCTCTTGTGACTCAACAGGCTAATGCAGTCTGTTATTAACACAGCTGCCTGCAATTACAATTACTGCAGGTTCTAGTCCCACCAGGCCCAAGGTTGACTCAGCCTTCCATCCTTTATAAGGTAGGTAAAATGAGGACCCAGATTGTTGGGGGGGCAATAAGTTGACTTTGTATATAATATACAAATGGATGAGACTATTGCCTTACACAATGTAAGCCGCCCTGAGTCTTCGGAGAAGGGCGGGATATAAATTCAAATAAAAAAAAAAAAGAAAAGACTGGATAGTCACTTGTCTGAAATGGTATAGGGTCTCCTGCTTGAGTAGGAGGGCTGGACTAGAAGACCTCCAAAGTCTCTTCCAGCTATATTCTGATTGATTGAAGGATGAAGATGGGTGGTTTGTGTGCAGAAGACCATATTTGCACATGGCAAGGCAGCTTTCAATTGAAAAACATGAGTCAGTTGCCACGCATCTGAATTTTGATCACATGACCCTAAGGAATGGCGTAACAGTCATATACGATATTTTTCAGAATATAAGACACACTGCAGTATAAGACGCACCTTAGTTTTTGGGGAGGAAAATAAGAAAAAAGCTGATTGGCAGGTGGATCAGCCTTCCGGAATACCCCAAATCAGCTGTTCCCAGAGGTGAATTTTAGCAAGAGGTTCCTTGGTTGTGAGTTCTGTGCCTTGCTTTTTTTTGCTTTTTTTTTCTGCCTCTGAAACTCCATTTTGGAAAAAAACTTTTTTCTGCCTCTGAAAGCCTCCGAAACAGAGCTTCAGAAAAAAAGCCTCTGAAGCTCTTTTTGGGAGCTACTTTTCTGAAGCTCTGTTTGGGGGCTTCTTTTCTGAAGCTCTGTTTGAGAGCTTTTTTTCTGAAGCTCTGTTTGGGGGCTTCTTTTCTGAAGCTCTATTTGGGGGCTTCTTTTCTGAAGCTCTGTTTGGGGGCTTCTTTTCTGAAGCTCTATTTGGGGGCTTCTTTTCTGAAGCTCTGTTTGAGAGCTTTTTTTCTGAAGCTTTATTTGGGGGCTTCTTTTCTGAAGCTCTGTTTGGGAGCTACTTTTCTGAAGCTCTGTTTGGGGGCTTCTTTTCTGAAGCTCTGTTTGGGGGCTTCTTTTCTGAAGCTCTATTTGGGGGCTTCTTTTCTGAAGCTCTGTTTGAGAGCTTTTTTTCTGAAGCTCTATTTGGGGGCTTCTTTTCTGAAGCTCTGTTTGGGGGCTTCTTTTCTGAAGCTCTATTTGGGGGCTTCTTTTCTGAAGCTCTATTTGGGGGCTTTTTTCTGAAGCTCTATTTGGGGGCTTCTTTTCTGAAGCTCTATTTGGGGGTTTCTTTTCTGAAGCTCTGTTTGAGAGCTTTTTTCTGAAGCTCTATTTGGGGGCTTCTTTTCTGAAGCTCTATTTGGGGCTTCTTTTCTGAAGCTCTATTTGGGGGCTTCTTTTCTGAAGCTCTGTTTGGAGGCTTCTTTTCTGAAGCTCTGTTTGAGAGCTTTTTTTCTGAAGCTCTATTTGGGGGCTTCTTTTCTGAAGCTCTATTTGGGGGCTTCTTTTCTGAAGCTCTGTTTGGGGGCTTCTTTTCTGAAGCTTCTTTCATCTTCTGAAACCTCCCTTTGAGAAGCCATGTGGGGCTACATTTGGAGTATAAGATGCACCCAGATTTTCACCCTCTTTTTTTGGGGGGGGAAAAGTGCGTCTTATACTCAAAAAAATATGGTAAGCCACTTTTTTCCGCGCCACTGTAACTTCAAATGGTCACTAAATGAACTGTTGTAAGTCAAGGACTACCTGGACATGATGGGTTGATCGTTTATAATGAAACACGGAAGGATACCAGCCTGAGGGGGAACTTCTGAATGTGGACGGGTCTTACTTTGACACTGTCAAGTGTAAATCTTGGAGGAAAATGCCAGCTAAAAGCAATTAGATTCAATTTCAAGGAAACATGGCTAGAATCGTTTCCCACAATGTTATTTATACCAGAGACAGGGTCAGGAATTATATCTAAATGATAATGCATGCCAGCTTTTAAATGACTGGTGTCGATGTTGCCAACTGACATCAGGCTGGGGGAAAAAAATACATTACCAGGAGACCTGGTGCTAGCAAATGCATCTTGTTTGGGGGTAATTTAATGCACCATATAATTTAATGTGAAGCATAGAAACGGCACAAACTTGACAAAATGCTACAGTTAACTATGTAGCGCGACAAAGGAAGTGGAGTGATTTATCTTATCTATGATTTTCTATCTAACCAATTCTGACAGAGCATTAGAAGGTTTGCTTCCATACGCTGGGCCCTTTCTCTGAGTCTGAGGCTGAAATTGCTCAGTTAAATTGAATAGCTGACAGTTGAAAACACGAAGTCTTTATGTGTGTTAAGAGAAGAACAGAGTTGGAAGGCACTTTGGAGGTCTTCTAGTCCAATCCCCAGCTCAAGCAGGAAACTATATATATATTTCAGACAAATTGTTGTCTAATTTCTTCTTAGAAACCTCCAGAGTTGGAGCACCCACAACTTCTGGAGGCAAGTTGTTCCACTGATAAATTGTTCTCACTGTCCAGAAAATTTCATCCTTGTTCTAGGTTGCTTCTCTCCTTGATGAGTTTCCACCCATTGCTTCTTGTCCTGCCCTCAGGTGCTTTGGAGAATAGCTTGAATCCCTCTTCTTTGTGGCAGCCCCTGAGATATTGGAACACTGCTATCATGTCTCCCCTAGTCCTTCTTTTCATCAAACTGGACATACCCAGTTCCTGCAACCGTTCTTCATATGTTTTATCCTCCAGTCCCCTCATCATCTTTGTGGCTCTTCTCTGCACTCTTTCTAGAGTCTCCGCATCTTTTTTATATTGTGGTGACCAAACCTGGCTGCAATATTCCAAGTGTGGCCTGACCAAAGCAGTCCTCAAAAGTACCTAAAGCAATACTAACACTTCACATGATCTTGATTATATCCCTCTGTTAATGCAACCTAGGACTGTGCTGGCTTTTTTGGCAGCTGCCGCACACTGCTGGCTCATATTTAACTGATTATCTACTAGGACTTTAAGATCCTTTTCACAGTTTCTACTACTGAGCCAGGTACCACCTATTCTATACCGCTCTTCTCCAACGCTATCATTGTATGATATCTAAATCTACGAAAGATTAAATCTAAAATCTGAAAAGACTAGGAGAAGTCCCTTTGTGATTTCTTCTCTGGGGGTTGAAATCTAGGAAGCTCACCAATCTCCAAAGCCGTAAGATAAATAATCAGTAATGAAAGATAGGACATTCACCCATCTTTCTTATTACCTAACTAGGATAAAAGTCTTAGCTAGGGGAATAGCTATTTTGCAAAGCACCTGAGGCCCAGACAAGGAATAATGGATGGAAACTGATCAAGGAGAGATTCAACCTAGAAATAAGAAGAAATTTTCTGACAGTGAATCAACAAATGGAATAGAAGTTGCCTTTGGAAGTTGTGGGAGCTTCATCACTGGAGGCTTTCAAGAAAAGATTGGACTGCCATCTGTCAGAAATGTGTTGGGTCTCCTGCTTAGGCAGGGGGTATGGACTAAATGACCTATAAGGTCCCTTCCAACTCTGTTAATCTGTTAAAACTGTTAAAAAAGAATAGGACATGTGATGCGACACCCAGAAAAATACAACACCCTTCACTTAATCCTCCAAGGAGAGTGTTATGTTCGGGCAATGACGAGGCAGGAGACGATACAAGTGACAACAGCTCAACCCCTCTTTAAATAATATTTTGGCTGAGGCATCAGCCAATCAGCAACGTGCATTTTCCCGCCCAAATTTCCCTCCTAAAGTTCAAATACATTACAGAAAGATTGAAGGCAAACGAGGTCCAGGCAGAAGAAGAACATCATGGCTTCAAAATGTAAGGTACTGGTCTGGACAAAACTCAACAACACTTCTTCGTGCGGGTGTTGATAAAAATAGGATTGCTAATATGATCGCCAACTTCTGATGATAGATATGGCAGCAGCAGAAGGAGGAGGAGGAGGAGGAGGAGGAAGAGAATTTTCTAATAACTTTAGAATTTTCTTCTTGGAAGGAGGGAAATGATTGGACTAAACTGGGGATGATTTTAGCTTTGTCCTAGAATCGTGCTAAGTACTATGCCACCCACTAAGTAACATTCTGAGAATTAGAGTGATAAGCTTAACGAGAAAAAGAAAAGAAAGGGAATTCAAAGCAGAAATGAGATTGGACAGCCTTGAGGCTTCCCAACGGGATCAAGAAACATTTGACACTCCCAAGTGTCTGGATGACAGTAAAACCCTCATTATTTTGGGGAAGTTTTTAAAACTGTCAGGTTTTGCTACAGAGATCCCAGCCAGCCACCTCTCTCAAAGCCTGTTTCTTTTTGTAGAAGTGTTGAAGTGCAAATTGTGTCAGTGTTTCTTATCCAACTTTCTGAGACCCGGGTGATAAAAAAAAAAAAAAAGGAAGAAGGATAGAAGAAAACTGCTTGAAATGCAAGCAAGTCGAAGCATAAGCTTCACACTTTTCCAGTAGTCTTTGACTTTAAAAAAGGCATATGATCATTTCAATGTACTAACTTCTTCTTTGGATAGCCAATATGGCAGGACAGCATAATAGCCAATGTGGCGGTTGCTTTGATGGTTTTTTTTACTTCTAGAAAAATAATTAATTAAGATCATTTGCTTTCTCTTCTTCAGTTCTCCCTATTGGACCCCAGATTCTCCTTCAAGATACTTTGTCTTCCAATAATGAGATTCAAGAGGTCACAAAGAATAACAGAATAAGATAGAATAAGATAAAGGTTCCCCTTGCACATATGTGCTAGTCGTTCCCGGCTCTAGGGGGTGGTACTCATCTCCGTTTCAAAGCCGAAGAGCCAGCGCTGCCCAAAGACGTCTCCATAGTCATGTGGCCAACATGACTCAATGCCAAAGGCGCACGGAACTCTGTTACCATCCCACCAAAGGTGGTCCCTATTTTTCTACTTGCATTCTTTACATGCTTTTGAACTGCTAGGTTGCAGAAGCTGGGACAAGTCACGGGAGCTCACCCCGTTATGCAGCATGAGGGATTCGAACCGCTGAACTGCCGACCTTTCGATCGACAAGCTCAATGTCTCTTACCCACTAAGCCACGGAGTATATAGAATAGAATAACTTCATTGTCACTTTGAATGTACACCAATCGGCATAACATTAAAATGAAATTTTGTTGCATACAGCTCTTAAAAGGTCACACCTCCAATATACGCTACATAAACATGACAAAATAAATAAATTCAAAATTATGCATATACTCACATCTATTATATGACACAGAGAAACAACACAGTCTAGTTCGGATGTATACATGTACATGGTGAGAAAAATGAATCCTGCGAGTTTACCAGACGGATAGCACAAGGGAACAAAGCTATTACAGAATCTGGAAGTCTTGCTAGAAATACTTCTAAACCTCCTCCCAGAGGAGAGCACAGAAACAGACTGTGAAGTGAGTGTGTGGGGTCTCTAACAATGCTTTCAGCTCTAAGCACGTAGTGCTTAAAGCAGTATCCTGAATGACGAGAAGCGAGCTTCCTATAATCTTTTCTGCTGTCCTCACCACTCTCTGAATGGACTCGGAATCATAAGGAATAATAAGGAGCACAGCGGCTTGAATGGTTGGAATCAGAGGTGGAATTCAGCCAACTTGGACAAGTTCAGGTGAATTGGTAGCACCGACAATCAGTTGGCTGTGCCCACCCACACCCACTCTATCCTGTCCTTTATTTCCTGCTTTGTAGCTCATCTCAATTGTTCAGCACAGCTGATTCTCCCCTCACTGTTCTACTTGCTGTTGCTGACTTGGAAGGTAAGCAGCTGAGCTTCTAAACACTGCATTTTCAGAGCTACACGCAAGTGCCTTAAGCACAGGCAAGTGTGAGTGAAGTGCGCACTCACCGAACCAGTTGTTCAACTGGTTAACAAGCTCGCGTTTGAGACCCGAGAGCTGCCGTTGGGCAGGATTGAGTTCTCATCCTTCACTCCAGCTCTGGGATGTGAAAGGAGCCCCTAACTGGGCATCCACAGGGCAACAGCGATGTCACCGGCTTTCAATCTAGAAAGCGCCTCAGTGCTTCTGACCCGAGTGCAAAAAAACCAAAACCAAAACCAGGATGTTAGAGTTGGAAGGGATCTTGGAGATCTTCTAGGGTCTAACCCCCTGCTCAAGGAGTAGACCCTATACTATTCCAGAGAAATGTCTGTCCGATCTCTTCTTAAAAATCTCCAGTGATGGAGCACCCACAAACTTTGAAGGCAAGCCATTCCTCGGATGACATTCTGTTTTCTTCTCTTTTTTTAAACAGGGAAGGATATAAATTCGGATGAAATACTTTCTCATTCGGCTGCTTCAGCAAATTTTCCACAAGAAGATTTGACATACGAGTTATATTCTGTAATTCTGTTTTTTTTTTTTTTTAAAAAGGCCGCATAAATAGGCTGGTTCTGTTTTGCAAAGCAAGCAGATAACTTTTATGACGAGACCGGCTATGAATCATATAAATAAATAGACGACATAATAAATGGGCAGACCAGTTCCCACCCCCCATGTTTAAATACAGACGAATATATCTTAGTTTCAATCCACACTCGCAAATCTCAGGTAGGAGGTCTACAACTGCACAAAAAGTAGGTGCTTGTCCTGAGTTCAGATATCAAGTCAATTTTCTCAACCTCTTTTTTAGACCACTAACAATACTTCTACCCTTCAAAAAGACCTTGACTTTGTATCCGATTGGTCTAAAACTTGACAACTCCAAATCTCAATCAGCAAGTGCTCAGTCTTACATATTGGGAAAAAGAACCCTAACACTAAGTACAAGCTTGATGGACATTACCTTACTGATGACCCCCACCCTGTTAAAGATCTTGGAGTTTTCATATCAAATGACCTAAGTGCCAAAGCCCATTGCAACTACATAGCAAAAAAGGCTCTAAGAGTTGTAAACATAATTTTATGGAGCTTCTTTTCCAAAATCTCTGCACTACTAACCAGAGCATTCAAAACATTTGCTAGACCTATTCTTGAATACAGCTCACCTGTCTGGAACCCATATCACATCTCTGACATTAATACAATAGAACGTGTCCAGAAATATTTTACAAGAAGAGTTCTCCACTCCTCTGAAAACAACAAAATACCTTATAACACCAGACTTGAAATCCTGGGATTAGAAAATTTAGAACTCTGCCGACTCTGACATGACCTGTGTTTAACACACAGAATCATCTATTGCAATGTCCTTCCTGTAAAAGACTACTTCAGCTTCAATTGCAATAATACAAGAGCAAACAATAGATTCAAACTTAATGTCAACCGCTTCAAACTTGATTCCAGAAAATATGACTTCTGCAACAGAGTTGTTAACGCTTGGAATTCACTACCTGACTCTATAGTCTCAACTCAAAATCCCAAAAACTTCAACCAAAAACTGTCTACTATTGACCTCACCCCATTCCTGAGAGGACTATAAGGGGCGTGCATAAGAGCAGAAACGTGCCTACCGTTCCTGTCCTATTGTTCCCTTTCATTATATCAAATTAATATAGTTGTTGCATACTTTTGCTCATATATATATTTTTTCTTTTATGATGTGTTGTTGTTTTATGTCGATGTTTACGTATACTGTTGTGACAAAAATAAATAAATAAATAAATAAAAAGAACAAGGAGCTTATAGTGGACTATAGAAGGAATAGATCAGACACCCAGCCCTTGCTTATCAATGGACTACTGCAACGCTCTCTACATGGGGCTCCCCTTGAAGAGTACCCGGAGGCTTCAACTGGTCCAGAATGCGGCTGCGCGGGTAATAGAGGGAGCACCTCATGGCTCCCATGTGACACCTCTCCTGCGCAGTCTGCACTGGCTCCCGGTGGTCTTCCGGGTCCAATTCAAGGTGCTTGTTATCATCTTTAAAGTGCTCCATGGCTTAGGACCGGGGTATCTACGGGACCGCCTACTGCCACCAGTAACCTCACACCGACCAGTGCGCTCTCACAGAGAGGGCCTCCTTCGGATACCGTCAGCCAAACAATGTCAGTTGGCGACCTCCAAGGGAAGGGCCTTCTCTGTGGGGGCTCCTGCCCTCTGGAACGAGCTGCCTCTGGGGCTTCCTCAACTCCCCGACCTCTGGACCTTTCGCCGCGAGTTGAAGACGTTGTTGTTTTGACGTGCAGGACTAGCTTAAACGTAGTTTTAAATTGGGGTTTTTAAATGGGGGTTTTAATTGTATTTAAAATTTTTAGGCCATATATCGAATTAGTTTTTTATACTGTTTTTTAATCTATATTATATGTATTTTGATTTTACTGGCTGTGAACCGCCCTGAGTCCTTCGGGAGAAGGGCGGTATACAAATTTAATTAATAAATAAATACAATAAATAATGGAGACTGAGTGGAGCAAGTGGCCAATTTTAAGTTTCTGGGTGTTGTCATAAAAGAGGACCTGACCCGGGGCACTCAACATTGCAGTACCGGTCAAAAGGGCCCAGCAGAGATTGTATTACCTGAGACTTCTCAGGAAACAACAACTGAATGAGAAACTGCCGGTGACCTTCTACTGCTGCACCATAGAGAGTATTTTAACTTATTGCAGCTGTGTACGGTTTGCCAATTGCACAATAGCAGATGGAACAGAGGGTCAACGTCATTGCCCAGAGGATCATTGGTTGCCCTCTCCCCTCTTTGGAAGAGCTTTATGGCTCCCCTGCCTTAAGAAAGTTCAAAACATTCTTAAAGATTCATCTCATTCTGGGCACCCCTTTTTTTGAAGTATTACCATCTGGCAGACGGTACAGGATCATAAACATAAGGACAAATAGGCTGAAAAACAGCTTCTAGCCCAGAGCTAGAATTTAATTCTACTGTAACCCTTCTAATAATAAATAATAATAACATTAAAGGTAAAGGTAAAGGTTTCCCTCGCACATATGTGCTAGTCGTTCCCGACTCTAGGGGGAGGTGCTCATCTCCATTTCAAAGCCGAAGAGCCAGCCGTCTCTGTGGTCATGTGGCTGGCATGACTCAACGCCAAAGGCATACGGAACGCTGTTACCTTCCCACCAAAGGTGGTCCCTATTTTTCCTACTTGCATTTTTTACATGCTTTTGAATTGCTAGGCTGGCAGAAGCTGGGACAAGTAACGGGCCATTACAGGGCGTCTCTCTCTCTCATTCTCTCTCTCTCTCTCTCTCTCTCCTCATGGGATTCAGCCAGTTTGCACCTATTCGGGAGAACCAGTTGTTAACTTTCTGAGCAGTTCGGAGAACCGGTTGTTGGAAAAATCTTTTGTTTTTTTCCCCACTTTACAGGGCTAATCCTGTAAGGAAGGCAGGAAGGTAACATTCTGGTGGTGTTTCTAGCCTAATCTTTATTGCCCTGCTTACAGAAACTGCCTCTCTGGTTAACCCTTAGTACATTGTAACAGCTAACGCAAAGCACCCATCGACGTTAGTGACCTTGAGTTTGCCACGCCCACGCGGTCACACGGCCACCGAGCCACACCTACCCAGATGGTCATTAGGGAAGAGAACCGGTTGTTAAATTATTTGAATCCCACCACTGATTGTAGTTCTCTGTGTATTATCTCTCCATGTATGCTTCATGTTATCGTTGAAGAATTGGCTGCTTGATTGCCTGGCTTTTTTCAGCACATGTATGTATACCGTATATAACTTGTAGATAAACCAGTGTATCGTATTTTACTCCTGGGTTGTCTCAAGATAGCAGTCACACTGTGCACACACTGACAAATATCCAGAGGTCAAGACTGACTTGAAGATGCACACAAAGCCCCAAAGTTAAACAAACAAACAAACAAAAATAAAAAAATAAAACCCAAACCAAATAGGAACCTCACTCATGAAGCCAGTTCCAGAGTTGCTAACATGGAAAAGTGTTACCGTGTTGTTTTTAAAAATGGCTTTTCAGTGCCAGATTTTCATATTAATGTACAACTTCAATGAATAGTTAGGTCTGCAGAAAAGAAAAAAAAACTTGCAACCAGACTGCCTTCCATTGAGGACCTGTATACTGTACGAACCAGAAAGAGGGCTGAGAAAATCTCTACAGATCCATCTACAGATCCATCAGTGGTGAAATGTCAAATTTGTCACAACTGGTTTTGTGGGCGTGGCTTGGTGGTGGCGGCGGTAATTTGACTGGGTGGACATGGCCAACTTTTTTTTTTTAGCTACAACTCTTCGGCCGAAGAGGTTGTAAAAAAAAACACTTTTAAAAGGTTCTGCTGATCCCAGCTGAGTTGCCTGATCGTCAGAACCTTTTAAAAGCATTTTTTACAACCCCTTTGGCTGAAGAGGTTGTAGAAAAAATTATTTTAAAAGGTTCTGATCATCTCAGCTGAGCCGCGGGATCATCAGAGGCTTTTTTTTTTACTTTTAAAAGCATTTTTTTCAGTTGAAGAAAAAATGCTTTTAAAAGTAAAAAAAAAAACCTCTGATGATCGCGCAGCTCAGCTGGGCATGGGGGGAGGGGCAGGGATTTTTGCTACCGGTTCTCCGAACCATCTGCCACCATCGCTACTGGATTGGGCGATCCGGTCCGAACTGGGAACATTTCACCCCTGAGATCCATTCCATCTCGTCCCATCCCTATCCTGGAGGCTAAAACATGTAAAGAATGGTTGCTGGAATTGGGTATGTCTCTAGTTTAATGAAAAGGAGAACTAGGGATGACATGATAGCAGTGTTCCAATATCTCAGGGGCTGCTACAAAAATGAAGGAGCCAAGTGGTGGTGGGATTCCGTTGGTTTCAGCCGGTTTGGGTGAACTGGTAGTTAAATTGCTGGCTGGCTCCGCCCCTCCCTATCCTGCCTCTTCCAGAAGTCCCCAAGCAACCCATTTTGACTCCCAGATAAGTTCAGGGAGGCCTACTAGGCCCAAAATGGGGCATGGAAGGGAGTGTAGTGCCCCCCCATGGCCTGTTTTTGCTCCCAGGAGGCTTCAGGGAAGTCTCCGAGGCCCAAAATGGACCATGGGGGGGTGTCCCCCTCCTGTGGCCGGTTTTTGCTCCAAGGGAGGTACAGGAGGCCAAGTGCTGCCTGTCACACACTCTGGCCACGCCCACCATAGCCACTCCCACCCAGCCAGTCATTGGTGCAGAGAATCAGTTAAATTATTTGAATTCCACCACTGAAGCCAAGCTAGTCTCCGAAGCACCTGAGAGCAGGACAACAGGCAATGGGTGGAAACTAATCAAGGAGAGAAGCAACCTAGAACTACCATAAGGAGAAATTTCTTGACTCTTAGGACAATTCACCAATGGAACAACTTGCCTCCAGAAGTTGTGGATGCTCCAACAGTGGAAGTTTTTAAGAAGAGATTGGATAACAATTTGACTGAAATGGGATGGGGTTTCCTGCCTGAGCAGGGGGTTGAACCAGTGGTGAAACCTAATTTGTTTTTTACTACCGGTTCTGTGGGCATGGCTTGGTGGGTTATGGTGTGGCTTGATGGGCATGGCAGGAGAAGGATACTGCAAAATCTCCATTCCCACCCTACTCTGGGGCCAGCCAGAGGTGGTATTTGCCGGTTCTCCGAACTGCTCAAAATTTCTGCTACCAGTTCTCCAGAACCTGTCAGAACCTGCTGGATTTCACCGCTGGGTTGAACTAGAAGACATCCAAGGTCCCTTCCAACTCTGTTATCCTGCCCTGCCCTGCCCTGCCCTGCCCTGCCCTGCCCTGCCCTGCCCTGCCCTGCCCTGCCCTGCCCTGCCCTATCCTATCCTATCCTATCCTATCCTATCCTATCCTATCCTATCCTGTCCTGTCCTGTCCTGTCCTGTCCTATCCTATCCTATCCTATCCTATCCTATCCTATCCTATCCTATCCTATCCTATCCTATCCTATCCTATTATTTGGTTTATTAAGAAAGCATGGAGGTTTTGTTGATGGTTGATGAGACATTGGATTGTTTTGCAGACCAGAAGAGAAAACAAAGAAAACAAAATAGACCACGTACCGTAGAAATCTCTACCATCTTTTGCTGAGAAAGACAAAACTTTCGGCGCACAGTTCCTCTTTTCTTACAAGCTTGCACGGTGGCTAAGAAAGCGGTGGCTGTTGAATATAGAAACCTTAAAGTCCTCTCATAAGCAAGTTTAAGGAAAATATATATATATATATTGCAAGCAGAGTTAAAAACCCTCCTGTCTGAATCATTATCCCTCTCTTACCTCATATCCTTTGTCTCATTCCCACTTGATAATCTCCGGCCAGGTTAGCTAGTGTTTAATCAACAGCTTAATGCGTTGACACTTTTGCTACCATTTCCATCCACCTCCCAGACTGTCTGGAGCCACGTTGCATTAGACAATTGCCTTCGCACATAACACTTTAATGGTCCTCCTTACAAAACGATGCGCTCTCGTGAATGTGGAAATAGCTCCTCCGAGATCAGAATAACGATGGTGAGCAGACACACACAAACGCTTCTGGTGCCAGCTTTGGTTACGTCCAATAAGCAATACGAAAGCCAACTTCTACAGTTACATGGCAAGTTTTGCTGGGAGGGTTTTTTTTTTTTTTTTTAGGGCCAATGGATTAAAAGACCTTGAGACGCTCTCTCTAAGTCAGCAGGGAAGGCAGGAACTAGGATCAGAGGTCATTGTAAGTGCCGCTGATCACAGTTCAGAAGTTGCGGTCCTGCGGCTTTTTGGGTTGGAAGACTGCAACAGACCGAACAATGATAAGGAGGGGTGGGAGATGCGTCTCGTCTCCTATCTAAGGAGTGGCTTGTTCCAAAAATAGTTAATAGTATCATAGGGCTTAAAGGGTCCAGGGAGGTCTTCCATTCCAACCCCCTGAGTAAAGCAGGTGTCCTTATACCATCCTGAACAAATAGCAATAGCACCTAGACTTATATACCGCTTCACAGTGCTTTTACAGCCCTCTCTAAGCAGTTTACAGAGTCAGCATCTTGCTCCCAACAATTTGGGTCGTCATTGTATTGACCTCGGAAGGATGGAAGGCTGAGTCAATCTTGAGCTGGTTGGGATTGAACTCTTGGCAGTGGGCAGAGTTAGCTTGGAATACTATATTCTAACTACTGATAGATTGATAGATAGATAGATAGATAGATGATAGATAGATAGATAGATAGATAGTTAAGATAGATGAGAGAGAGAGAGAGAGAGAGAAGAGAGAGAGAGAGAGAGAGTGGGAGGAAGAGAGAATGTAGATAATGTTAAATCTGGCAGCAGAGTCAGACAGTGAGGAGGTTGGGGAGGAACATGGACCATTCCTGAGGGCTGAAGAAAGCTCAGACGAGGGCTCTGCGTCAGAGGCAGAGAGGGAGATAGACAGCAGCGAGGCAGAGGAACAGCTGGAGCCCATTCCCAGTGTGTGCATGCGCAGAGCTACCAGAAGACAAGAACAATTAGGAAAGCACGGTCGACTTGGGAGTAAGGCCACACCTTGGAGATAATTTCTTGTCTTGCCTTCCAGTGCTTTGGAGAATAGTTTGACCCCCTCATTTTTGTAGCAGCCCCTCAAATATTGGAACACTGCTATCCTGTCTCCCCTTGTCCTTCTAATAATAGTATTCTAACGATACCCATTTCTACTTCGTAGAATCTGAATTCAGAATATACTGCAGCTATGTGTATGAAATTGTAGTCTAAGAACAGTGATGGATGTGGGGACTCTAGAAAGAGTGCAGAGAAGAGCAACAAAGATGATTAGGGGACTGGAGGCTAAAACATATGAAGAACGGTTGCAGGAACTGAGTATGTCTAGTTTAATGAAAAGAAAGACTAGGGGAGACATGATAGCTGTGTTCCAATATCTCAGGGGCTGCCACAAAGAAGAGGGAGTCGGGCTGTTCTCCAAAGCACCTGAGGGCAGAACAAGAAGCAATGGGTGGAAACTGATCAAAGAAAGAAGCAACTTACAACTAAGGAGAAATTTTCTGACAGTTAGAACAATCAACCAGTGGAACAACTTGCCTCCAGAAGTTGTGAATGCTCCAACACTGGAGGTTTTTAAGAAAATGTGGGATAATCTTTTGTCTGACATGGTGGAGGGTTTCCTGCCTGGGCAGAGGGTTGGACTAGAAGGCCTCCAAGGTCCCTTCCAACTCTGGTATTATATTATATTAAAGCCAATTAAAAACTTGTGGAACATTATAAACTTTATTTCTTTATTTGTTTGTCTATGCTGCCTATCTCAGTGAGGTGACAGTCATTCAATAAAATATCATATAAAACATTTAAAATAATAAATAAATGCCCCAATGATGCATTTAAAATGCTTTAATATGCAATTAAACAGGTATTTCTTTTCCAGGAATGTAACATACTCTATAACGAATTGGTGGACCAACATTTATGGCCGGGGAGCTACTAATGATTCTGCTATTTTTTTCTATGTGTTAGTTTATTCTATTTATATCCTATCACAGAGTGGCCCTTGGTGGTTATGGAACATCATTATTGTGGTCAGATCATTACTGGGCCAAAAATCAAGATCTTTTAAGATATTTGTGACTCCTGGGTCAGTTTATATGGATTGTCTCTGAAAGGTAATGATCCTTTTTAAAGAATTGTTATAGCTTTAGCTGTTGTTCTTCAGAGTTCATGGTGACCGTATGGACAAGAAGAAAGAATGATAGCTCCCAAGTTCTGTTGGCCAAATTACAAGAAATTCTAGCTTTGGGGTACCGTATTTTTCGGGTTATAAGACACACCTTTCCCTTCCAAAAAAGAGGGTGTGTTTTATACTCAGAATGTAGCCCTGCCCAGCTTCTCAAACAGAGGTTTCAGAGGCTGAAAAAAGCATCAGAAATGAAGCTGCAGAAAAAAAGCTTCCAAACAGCTTCAAAAAGAAGCCCCCAAAGAGAGCTTCAGAAAAAAAGTCCTCAAACAGAGCTTCAGAAAAGAAGCCCCCAAATGGAACTTCAGAAAAGAAGCCCCCAAAGAGAGCTTCAGAAAAGAAGCCCTCAAATGGAGCTTCAGAAAAGAAGCTCCCAAACAGAGCTTCAGAAAAGAAGCCCTCAAATGGAGCTTCAGAAAAGAAGCCCCCAAACAGAGCTTCAGAAAAGAAGCCCTCAAATGGAGCTTCAGAAAAGAAGCCCCCAAACGGAGCTTCAGAAAAGAAGCTCCCAAACAGAGCTTCAGAAAAGAAGCCCCCAAATGGAGCTTCAGAAAAGAAGCCTCCAAACAGAGCTTCAGAAAAGAAGCCCTCAAATGGAGCTTCAGAAAAAAAGCCTCCAAACAGAGCTTCAGAAAAAAAGCCTCCAAACAGAGCTTCAGAAAAAAAGCCCCCAAACAGAGCTTCAGAGGCTTTTTTTCTGAAGCTGTTTCAGAGGCTTTCGGAGGCAGGAAAAAAAAAAGTTTTTTCTGAAATGGAGTTTCAGAAGTTTCAGAGGCAGAAAAAAAGCAAAAAAGCAAAAAAAAAAAAAAGCAAGGCACAGAGCTCACAAGCAGCAAGGAACCTGTTGCTAAAGTTTTCACCTCTGGGAACAGCTGATTGGGGGTATTCCGGAAGGCTGATCCACCTGCCAATCAGCTTTTTTCTTATTTTCCTCCCCAAAAACTAAGGTGCGTCTTATACTCTGGTGCGTCTTATACTCCAAAAAATACGGTATTTACCGCTGTCTGAGCTTGGTTGCTTTCTTGCAGACATTTCATGAAACATCTGAATAGAAAACCACCAAGCTCAGAGAGCACCAAGGCCCCACAATTCAGCCCTGGGCTACAAATATTCTCTTCTATCGATAATTCTAGCTTTTTAAAAAGAATTTGGTTGATACTTTCCATGCAGTAGGTGAAGATCCATTGCCACCTTGGTTTTGTTGTGGCCTGTCAGCTACCAGCCCTTCCAGCAGCCAAATCGGAGGAGGCGGCAACGTGGGAGGCAGGGTCAGCATCCAGGCAACCTGAGAGTTCTGAAGGGGAATAGGGAATAGAGCTGGCAGAGAGAGAGGGGGGGGAGAGGGAGAGGGAGAGGGAGAAAGGGAGGGTGGGAGGGAGGGTGGGAGGAAGGGAGCCTGGGCCGTCCGTCAGCCCTCAGATGAAGAGTCAACAGCCCCCAGATGTGGAGGTGGCTGATGAGGAAGAGGAGGAACAGTTGGGTCCACTGCCTGATGCACGGATGCACAGCAGACAGAGGAAAGGAGAACAGTGGAAATCTATGGGACAGTCCTTGGGACGGAAGAGCCACTGCTGCTAACGAAGCCCCATCCTAGCTCTGGGGATAAGAGGTAGGGGCGGAGATGAATAGATGTGGCAGATAGCTATTCATCTTCTGGACAGATGGACTTGTTAGCCTGAGAGAGGAACTTTTTTACGGGGTTGCTGAAACTCCTAATAAAGGAATTTTTTGAGTTCCCTGCAGACGGTTTGTTGTGTTTGGAGCACTGGGTCAGAACAGGTTTTTAAGGTATGCCTTTCAGGTTAAGGCTTTCGGCATTGCTACTGCTACATCTCTAGTTCCAATTAAAGTGCTAATTTTCAAAGCCCTGAATGGAATAGGAAGCATTTATCTGGGGTATCAGTTCCATTGTTGTGAACCCGCCCTTGTTTAATAGGATCCTTAGAAAGCAAATTACTGTTCTGCCCTTAAGATTAAATAGAAAGATTGTCAGCACCATGGACAGAGCTTCTCCGTTGGTTTGTCCTCTCTAAAAATGCCAAGATAAGAGTTGGCTTTCCATCTTCCTCCTCCTTTTTGCTTTCTGGACAAAAAGGGAAACTGACACACACTGACACACACACACACACACACACACACACACACACACACACACATCCTGTGCAGCAGCTATAGACTGCGGCATAATTTATTTAAAACACTGTACTCCAGCTATCCATCAGTTAATTCAAGATGGCTCACCGCATCAACAACGCCAGAGCGAACCGTAAAGAGAGCAACCATCAATCACACCGGCATAAAACTATGCAAGATAATAATACAGCAATGCAAGTACAGGTAGTTCTTGACTTACGAAAGTTCCTTTAGTGACCATACAATGGCACTGAAGAAAAAAGTGTCTTATGGCCATTTTTGATCAAAATCCAAACACTCGGAAGCTGGCTTGTATTTACAACGATGGTTCCAGTGTCCTGGGGTCATGTCAACCCCTTTTGTGGCTTCCTGACAAACAAACTCAAGGGGAAAATCAGATTCACTTAAAACCATGTTACAACTGCAGCGAATTGCCTGGCATTGAATGATCTAGAAATTAGATAGCTAGATGATAGATTGATAGATAGATTCAGTGGTGGGATGCAACCAGTTTAGCAACCATTTTAGTGAGCATGTGCTTTGCGCACGTGCGTGCCTAATGCGCTTGTGCTAAGCGTTCAAAATACAACAATTGGAGGCTCAGCTGCTTACCTTCTAAGGCAGCCCCGGTACGTAGAACAGCGGAAGTGCAGAAATCAGTTGTGTCGTGCGAATCAGCTGAGCCAGAAAGAAGGAAATATAGGACAGGTTAGGGCGGGGCGGGTGGGCGGGGCCAGATGATTATTGGAACTACCGGTTCACCTGAACCGGTCCGAACCAGCTGAATACCACCCCTGGAGAGATACAGATATAGATATAGATATAAAGAAAGAAAGATAGATAGATAGATAGATAGATAGATAGATAGATAGATATAGATAGATAAATAGATAGATGATAGAAGGATAGATAGATGATAGACAGACAGACAGACAGAGAGACAGATCTATCTATAGATATATAGAGGAAGACAGAAAGATAAATGTAGTGTTGGGGAAGACTATTGAGGCTACCTTGGACTGCAAGGAGATCCAATCAGTCAATCCTAATGGAAATCAACCCCAACTGTCCTTTGGAAGGGCAAATCCTGAAGCTGAAGCTCAAATCCGTTGGCCACCTAATGAGAAGAGAGGACTCCTTGGAGAAGACTGCAAATGAACATGAATTTGGGCAAATTCTGGGAGAGAGTGGAGGATAGGGGGCCATGCTGTGGTTCATGGGGTTGTAACTGAACAACAACAACAACAACAACAACAACAGATAAATAGATAGATGAGGGCTGGTTCTACACAGCCTGCAACCCTACCCAAGGTTGACCAGGTGCTTCCATCCACTGAGATCTTTCCATGACCATCAAAGAAGGGCCGGTTTAGCTCACGCTGGTAAAGCCTGTTATTAAGGCTTATTAAGAACACAGTAGCCTGCAATTACTGCAGGTTCGAGCCCGGCCCAAGGTTGACTCAGCCTTCCATCCTTTATAAGGTAGGTAAAATGAGGACCCAGATTGTTGGGGGGGCAATAAGTTGACTTTGTAAAAATATACAAATAGAATGAGACTATTGCCTTATACACTGTAAGCCGCCCTGAGTCTTCGGAGAAGGGCGGGGTATAAATGTAAACAAAACAAACAAAACAAAAAAAAGAAGATGGCCTTGGAGAAGCCCCTGATGTTGGGAAAGATGGAAGGCAAAAGGAGAAGGGGACAGCAGAGGATAAGATGGTTAGATATAGTATCATCAACGCAATGAAGCCAGAATAGTTGTTTTTCTATAAGGAGCAACTCCACAGATTACATGTTCTGGCCAGATCTGCATTTTCCAGGAAGGAATAAAAGGAAAAAAAATGAATGTAATTCAGAACTGGCGTTTTCCCCCTGCATGCTTTGTATGATAAACAAATCATAAATGAATAATAGCATTTGGATTGTCGGTGGCAGCATTTCCAGAAGAAAAGTTTTTGAGGGATGCATTTGCAATCTTCTTCTTCCCCGAGTTACACACAGGAGTCACTGCTCATTTAAGGAAAGCCTAGCTCAGCGTGACATTAAGGCGGGCAGTTTGGTTCTCCTGAGTTATTCCTCTTTGGAATAACCTCTATTTATCTTTGGACTCCCTCTCCTTCCTTTTCTACCGTATTTGCATGCAGACAAATATATCGCATTTTTACGAATAGCTCACGCAGCAGCTTTCAGTATTTATAGCCTCCTTTTCATTTTAGTCATGTTTTCATTATTGCAACCGGTTACCATGGAGAGAGGAAAAAAAAACTTGTCAATAGGGCATGCTCAAATTTAGAAAGCAAGAATTGGAGGCCAGCCTACAAATTGTAAAACTGCATCACTGATGCAATTGCGATGTTATAGTATCGTTTGTTGCTCTGTTCTCTTTATTTACCCAGGGCTGCTAAGTTTTGGAGTTCAATCTTTCATTGAAGAACTAAACACAGACTTCAGAGGATAATTAGAACTGCAGAAAAAATAATTGCTACCAACCTGCCTTCCATTGAGGACCTGTATACTGCACGAATCAAGAAGAGGGCTGGGGAAATATCTACAGACCCCTTGCATCCTGGACATAAACTGTTTCAACTCCTCAAAACGACGCTACAGAGCACTGCACACCAGAACAACTAGACACAAGAAGAGTTTTTCCCTGAATGCCATCACTCTGCTAAACAAATAATTCCCTCAACACTGTCAAACTATTTACTAAATCTGCACTACTATTAATCTTCTCATCGTTCCCATCACCAATCTCCTTCCACTTATGACTGTATGACTGTAACTTTGTTGCTGGCAATCCTTATGATTTATATTGATATATTGACCATCATTTGTGTTGTAAGTGTTGTACCTTGATGAACGTATCTTTTCTTTTATGTACACTGAGAGCTTATGCACCAAGACAAATTCCTTGTGTGTCCAATCACACTTGGCCAATAAAAATCCTATTTTATTCTATTCTATTCTATTCTATTCTATTCTATTCTATTCTATTCTATTCTATTCTATTCTATTCTATTCTATTCTAAATAGAATAATATAATTGGAAGGGACCTTGGAGGTCTTCTACTTCAACCCCATGTTCAAGCAGAAGACCCTAGACCATCCCAGACAAGTGGATGTCCAGTTTCTTCTTAAAAACCTCCAGTGATGGAGCACCCACAACTTCTGGTAGCAAGCTGTTCCCCTGGCTAATTGTTCTCACTGTTAGGAAGTTTCTCCTTAATTTTAGGTTGCTTCTCTCCTTGATTAGTTTCCATCGGTTGCTTCTTGTCCTGCCTTCTGGTGCTTTTGATGTACAATGCAGGAAGTCCTTGACTTCTGACCATGTGGTGGGGTTCTGCCGGTTTAACAACCGGTTCAGTGAACATGTGCTTCACGCTGAAAATGGAGCATTTAGAAGCTCAGCTGCTTTACTTTCCAAGTCAGCAACAGTAAGTAGAATAGAATAGAATAGAATAGAATAGAATAGAATAGAATAGAATAGAATAGAATAGAATAGAATAGAATAGAATAGAATAGAAAATATGGAGTGGGGTGGAGTGGAATAGAATAGAATAGAATAGAATAGAGTAGAGTAGAGTAGAGTAGAGTAGAGTAGAGTAGAGTGGAGTGGAGTGGAGTGGAGTGGAGTGGAATGGAATGGAATGGAATGGAATGGAATGGAATGGAATAGAATAGAATAGAATAGAATAGAATAGAATAGAATAGAATTAATGGAATGAAATAGAATAGAATAGAATAGAATAGAATAGAATAGAATAGAATAGAATAGAATAGAATAGAATAGAATAGAATAGAATAGAATTAATGGAATGGAATGGAATAGAATAGAATAGAATAGAATAGAATAGAATAGAATAGAATATATGGAGTGGAATAGCATAGAATAGAATAGAATAGAATAGAATAGAATAGAATAGAATAGAATAGAATAGAAAATGTGGAGTGGAGTGGAATAGAATAGAATAGAATAGAAGAGAATAGAATAGAGAAAAGAGAATAGAATAGAATAGAATAGAATAGAATATATGGAGTGGAATAGCATAGAATAGAATAGAATAGAATAGAATAGAATAGAATAGAATAGAATAGAATAGAATAGAATAGAATAGAATAGAATAGAATAGAATAGAATAGAAAATGTGGAGTGGAGTGGAATAGAATAGAATAGAAGAGAATAGAATAGAGAATAGAGAATAGAATAGAATAGAATAGAATAGAATAGAATAGAATAGAATATATGGAGTGGAATAGCATAGAATAGAATAGAATAGAATAGAATAGAATAGAATAGAATAGAATAGAATAGAATAGAATATATGGAGTGGAATAGCATAGAATAGAATAGAATAGAATAGAATAGAATAGAATAGAATAGAATAGAATAGAATAGAATAGAATAGAAAATATGGAGTGGAGTGGAATAGAATAGAATAGAAGAGAATAGAATAGAATAGAATTTTTTGGCCAAGTGTGATTGGACACACAAGGAATTTGAACAGCGAGGTGGGTGGAAATCAGCTGTGCTGCGTGATTGAGATGAGCTAGAAAGCAGGAAATAAAGGACAGGATAGGGCGGGTGGGTGGGTGGGCGGGGCCAGCTGATCGTCGCAGCTACTGGTTCACCCAAACTGGTCTGAACCGGCTGAATTCCACCTCGGCTTATGACCATAACCAAAATTTCTATTGCTAAGTAAGACGTTGAGTTTTGCCTCATTTTATGACCTTTCTTGCTACCGTTGTTAAGTTTAATTACTGCAGTTGTTTTTTTGGGTTTTTTTTTGAATTTATATCCCGCCCTTCTCCGAAGACTCAGGGCGGCTTACACTATGTCAAGCAATAGTCTTCATCCATTTGTATATTATATAAAAAGTCAACTTTTAATTGCCCCCAACAATCTGGGTCCTCATTTTACCTACCTTATAAAGGATGGAAGGCTGAGTCAACCTTGGGCCTGGTGGGACTGGAACCTGCAGCAATTGCAAGCAGCTGCTGTTAATAACAGACAGACTTAGTCTGCTGAGCCACCAGAGGCCCTTGTTAAGTTAATTACATGGCTGTAAGGTAAATCTAGCTTCCCCATTTGACTTTGCTACTCAGAAGCTCGCAAAAGGGGATCACATGACCCTGGGACGCTGCAACCGTCATAAACAGGAGTCAGTTGGCCCAAGCGTCTGAATTTTAATCACGTAACCATGGGGATGGTGCAAGGGTTGCTAAGTCGGAAGAACGGTCTTAGGAAACTTTTTTTCAATGGCGTTGTAACTTGGAACGGTCACTAAATGAACTCTTGCAAATCGAGGACTATATCTCTACCAAAACTACTGTGGTCCATTTAGTTGGAAAGCTATCAATTTATGTTGACGGAGGGAGACACATTTTTTTTACCATTCAGTTTTACTCGGCACCCTGGCCATCCGAATTGCAAATAAGCCGCTATTTTTATAAGAGCTTGGCGCTTAATGGATCTCTTCACAATTTAAACGAGCCACGAAAAAATTCTTCCTCTTAAGTTTCATGCCTCTGTTTTACCCATCCTAGCTGAAGCACATTTTTTTTGGATTAAGCTCCAGTTTTTGGCCTTAATCCAGTCCGTTATTGACTTCCCAGCCATTACTGACATCTTATACCAATTTAGAACTTGAATAGATCCTTAAATCTCTTTAAATGAAAAGGAGACAGGGTAGGATATGATCACAATATCAATTAACACCAAACACAATTATCCAGACAACCTCCTCCATTGATTTTGTGCAAACTCTCTGGATGGCGTGATGGAAATCAAAGAGATAGGCCAACCAGCGAGTGCTCTTCCCAGAGTTGACTTTTATGGCTTTTAGGACAGTCATTAAATCTATGCGTGAGTATTTTATTTATGTCCTTGTTATTTATTTTTAGTAGGGGGGGAAGCTGCCCTAGTGGACGGTCTGGATAGTGTACAGCTAAGGAAAAGAAAGCAAACTAAACAGTAACCCCCAACTGTAATTATCTAAGATGGTCAACCAAGATAATCAGTACAAGGAGCAAAATACAAGGGATATTGTATTTTTTTGGAGTATAAGACACACTTCCCTCTCCCCTAAAAGAGCCTGAAAATTTGAGTGCGTCTTATACTCCGAATGTTGCTTTTTTGAAGCTTTTTTTCAGCCCTAACAAGGCACTAGCGAGTGAAGCAATCTCCATGCTTTGCCTTCTCCCTCCGACTCTCAGATGTGCTTTAGAAGCTTTTTTTCAATGAAGCGATCTTCCGGGCTTTGCCTGCTCCCTCCAACTCTCAGCTGTGCTTTAGAAGCTTTTTTTCAATGAAGCGATCTTCCGGTCTTTGCCTGCTCCCTCTGACTCTCAGCTGTGCTTTAGAAGCTTTTTTTTTCAGCCCTAATGAAGCGCTAACAAGTGAAACGATCTCCCTGCTTTGCCTGCTTTACTCTTTGATTCTCTCTCCAAAGATCAGTTGTGCTTTAGCAGCTGTTTTTTATCCCAAGCAGAGGATTTGCACGTGGGCTCAAAACCAGCAAACTAATGTGCTGAAGCTGACCAGACTAAGGATGCTAGCTGGATGAATACCTGGTAGGCAGATTTTTTTCTCCTATTTTCCTCCCCAAAAACTGCATCTTATACTCTGATAGGTAAGTCAAACATGTTACCATGGGCAAATTATTAAGGGTTCTTAGTACTCTCTGAGCTTGTTTCATTACCCAAACTGAGTAACAACAATCAATCAATCAATCAATCAATCAATCAATCAATCAATCAATCAATTGGAATAGAATTGGAAGGGACCTTGGAGGTCTAGTCCAACCCCTTGCTCAAGACCCTGTACCATTTCAGATAGATGGTTATGTATTCTTTTCTTTAAAAGCCTCCAGTAATGGAGGACCTACAACTTCTGAAGGCAAGGTATTCCAGTGGTTAATTGTCCTCACTGTTAGAAAGTTTCTCCTTAATTCCAGGTTGCTTCTCTCCTTGATTAGTTTCACATCTATTGCTTCTTGTTCTGCCTTCAGGTGGTTTGGAGAATTGAATAACAGAGCTGGAAGGGACTTTGAAGATCTTCTAGTCCATTTACTATTTCAGACAAATGGATGCCCAATCAAAAACCTCCAGCGCGGAACACCCACAACTTCTGAAGGCAAGCTGTTCCACGTGTCCAAATTCTCCTCACCATCAGGAAGTTTCGAAGGAGAAGGAGGAGGAGGAGGAGGACAAGGAGGAGGAGGAGGACAAGGAGGAGGAGGAGGAGAAGAAGAAGGAGGAGGAGGAGGAGGAGGAGGAGGAGGAGGAGGAGGAGAAGAAGAAGAAGAAGAAGAAGAAGAAGAAGAAGAAGAAGAAGAAGAAGAAGAAGAAGAAGAAGAAGAAGAAGAAGAAGAAGAAGAAGGATGAGGAGGAGGAGGAGGAGGAGGAGAAATAATGAAACAATCAACAAAGCAATAATGGAGATGAACAAAGTTTCTGCTTCGGTCTCAAGGCATGCTTATCATGTACCATTCTGTATTACTTTGGGAAAAAATGAATATCAAATTCCGTACAGGTACTCCTCAGCTTAGGACCACAACTGAGCTCAAAATACCTGTTGTTAAGGAAGATTTTCGTTCCACTTTGTTTCCATATTTCAGTTTTCTGCATCTATGTTATGTTTGTGTGTGTGTGTGTGTGTGTGTGTGTGTGTGTATGATCAGCTTGAAGAATGTAAGGCAGCCATATGTTTATAATAAACTTTCAGCAGAAAAGACAAGAAAACAGATTGATTAATTTGGAATGGCCGTATAAGCTGATCATAAAACACCCACGGGATGGAACGTTGATTCAGATCTAAATGAGAAGGTGGTACAAATTAACTAGCTTTGAAAAGCGCCGTTTACCAACCTCTCCGGATTTCCTTAACTGGCAGAAAAGTAATAAGATCTCTTTTTTCTTTTGTTCGCTTGTTCTTCAGCGTTTCTGCATCTTAGTGTCAGGCCTGGAAACCATACTAGACTTTAGGTTTCCAGACGCTGCCACATTTTTCCCCTGAGGGGAGGAAGGGGGGCTGAGGGGTATGGTAACATTCTTCAAGCGGTCAAGGTCGGATGGTGTTCACATCTGCAGGAGGAGTGGCGAGAAGATATTCGAATGAACTGGGAGAACGTGGGACCATGTGACCATCAAAGGGGCCAGGGGGGTGGGACTCTTGGGGTTTGTATAACTGGGAAAAGAATCCGGAAGTTCAGTTTTGGAATTTCACTCATCGTGTGCCAGTTTCCTCATGCTAGTAAAGAACTCTGAAAGACAATGGCTTCTGAGTTTTCTTTATGCAGAAGAGGTTTTTCTGGAACCTTGACACTTAGTTTGCCATCTGCTCATCGTCCTTTGGAATGCAGGTAGTCCTCAACTTACAACGATTCATTTAGTGACCGTTCGAAACTACAACAGTATTGGGGGAAAAAAAAGTGACTTACCACCAAGTCCTCGCGCTTACAACCGTTGCAACATCCCCATGATCAGAATCATTTGCAGTCTTCCCAGAATTCTTCTGACAAGGAAATGGAGGGAGCCAGATTCGCGGAACAACCGCGGACTGGATTTCACTTAACAACTGTGTCAATTCACTGAACAACCATGTCAAATAAGGTCATAGGATTGGATACAGCTGCCTTGCTTAGTAACAGAAATTCTGTCCCAACTGCCACTATAAATTCTGCCACTACAGCCGCCCCCAACACGAGCGACGTTTATTTATTTATTATTTATTTATTATTTAGATTTTTATACCGCCCTTCTTCCCGAAGGACTCAGGGCGGTCTACAGCCAGATTAAAACAGTGCAATATACAAATTAAAACAACAGTTAAAATAACATATTATATAATTGGCCGAAAATTAAAACCATCAATTTGACCCAAAAATAAAATACCCCAGTTAAAATTATTAAAATTCAAAAAATTTAAAAAGTTAAAAAAGTTAAGCCAGTCCCGCTTGAATAAACAAGTACGTTTTCAATTCACGGCGAAAGGTCTGAAGGTCAGGTAGTTGACGCAAACCAGGGGAAAGCTCGTTCCAGAGGGTAGGTGCTCCAACAGAGAAGGCCCTTCCCCTGGGGGCCGCCAGCCGACATTGCTTGGCGAACGGCACCCTGAGAAGACCCTCTCTGTGTGAGCGTACGGGTCGGTGGGAGGCATAAGGTAACAGCAGGCGGTCCTGTAAGTACCCAGGCCCTAAGCCATGGAGCGCTTTAAAGGTGGTAACCAATACCTTGAAGCGCACCCGAAAGACCACAGGTAGCCAGTGCAGACTGCGCAGGAGCGGTGTTACCCGGGAACAATGTGTGGCTCCCTCAATTACCCTCGCAGCTGCATTCTGGACTAACTGAAGCCTCCCAGTGTACTTCAGGGGTAGCCCCATGTAGAGAGCATTGCAATAATACATTGAACTGGCCACGTCCACCCTGGCCACACATCCCTGCCTCCCCCTCCCGAGGTCAAGCACCACCCTGATGCGGCCCTCAATGAAATCGAGTTTGACACCTTGACTCTG